>NC_137103.1:32694355-33899355 GCF_949357685.1 Gobio gobio | reverse complement strand
TGTCTTTATGTACTTGAACATTTTACATTTTGTAAACATTTTATAAAAGCTCAAACTTTATATTGTTATTGTAGCTTAGAATATGAAATCAATTCAGGAAGTGAATGCAGTCCACAACTTGAAAAGACCTGTAACATTTTAAAATATATTGATACATTATAATGATTTTGTCAAAGTGACTGAACTATTCTAGTGTTTGATGCCTTCCATTTTGTAAGAAAAACCATTTTGTAAGTAATTTAAAACATTATTTTACTGAGGCATTAGCTACTAGAAAGCCAACTAATGGTAGGTAAGACCGGGGCTACTTGTCACATGGGGAAGTTGTCACCAGGCCTACAATGCTTCAAGCTTCAATGGGGTTCTATATATACCCGTAAGTGTTTTGACTCAATTTTTACAAAATCCTTTATGACAAAAAGGTTCTATATAAGAAGAAATGTCTTTTAAAAGGTTATTTACATTTTTTAAAATACTTTTTAAGTATGTTTACGAGCTGTTTAATTCATACAACATAATTAAAATAAAAAATGTATTAAAACTAAATCCTAAAAAATATCCAATGATAAGAACCCCTAAAAGAAATGCCTGACAGAACATATGACAATAAAGATAATTATAACAATAACTATATTAGTGTCCTCAGCGGTGGATGATATCTTCGGTTTATTCTAAGGCTACATTAATCGGGGTACATTTGAAAACGGCATTTTCATTTTAGTGTGGACATTCCCCTAGCGTTTTTAATAGTTGTCAAAATGTTGCTCATCTACTAGGGCTGGGCAAAAAAAAAGATTTTCCAATTAATCGTATTTTAAAATGTGGTCGATTCAAAATCGATTCTCAAAGGCCAAGAATCTATTTTTTTTCCCATATTTATTTCGTAAAATTTGAACATAAAATTAAAGTAAATCTAATTACCAGTCTTCTCCACTAGATGTCACCCTCTTATTGGCCTTGCGCGATGTTACAAAGGAGCGGGAGGCACGCTTGTCATTCCTTCATTCAGTGCTTAAATGGTGCCTCACAAATAATAAATCAACAGTCAATAGATTCAATAGACAGCGCAAGACCAATAATTCAAACCTAATAGCTTAGCATATTATAAACAGATTTCCTCAAATAAAAGTTAGTCCACATAAGTCAGCACGTTAAGGTATTGTTAATTACCACGGCAACTTCTTGTATCCAGGAACGCGCTTCTCGTGTATGAAAAGTAACAAGCGGTGCAGAGGGAGGCTCGGACGCCGGGGGCTCCATCTCATCCCCCGGCGGAGAGATGACCGAGCGGCGCGCCCCGCAAAGATAGCACCCATTCCCGGTTATGACCTCGATCCTCGAAAGGCCTCGTCAGGCACTACGATCGACCCGAATTACAGACGGTTTCGCCGGCGCGTTTCCGAGATATAGCTGGTTAAAGTTTCAACTGGTCTCGTTCGATCCGCCCCGGTTCTCTGTCCCGGGGGTTTCCAGTCGATCCTGCCCGGTATCGCATATATGCTTGTCGCAAAGATAAAATCGAATGACAATCGCATCTAAGGAAGGCACGCAAATAACAGAGATAGTGACAAAATATAATGCATCATCCGGGGCACGAATCAAAGCACAGACGCCCCTGGAGGAAAAAGCCTTCATAAAAACCGGACAGAGTCTGAATGACGGTCGGCTAAATCGCAAGACAAGCTTGTCCTTTACTGAAAATTGCTGAAAATCATCCAATATCCTTTTTATGTTTTTGAATAAATGTATCAAAATATCCATAAAAACACAATTGTATTGTATTTAACATAATTGTATGCATTTGAAATATAGAGATGGGTTTAATATACAGGTTTGTGGCTCTTAATTTCTTTTTAATTACCCACTTGTAAACTTGTTCACTGTTCTTTTTTATAAATATAGTATTTGTATTAAATCTATATTCATTGAGTTGAATCAAGAATCGAAATTGAATCGAGAATCGAAATCGAATCGAAATCAAATCGAATCGGAACATCTGAATCGATACACAGCCCTATCATCTACACTGAAACACTGCTTAAATCCCCTTGTTGCGCATGTGAAAAACATAATAAAAGCTCACAAGATGATGCCGATTGAGTAGACACTTTTTCTTAAAATCGAATGGTCTAAAGTGCAAACGCAGGACAGCAAAAAATATTTAGCAGGAATGTAATATTAAGATTCTACAAAGGAACATTTCTCCTTACCAACATTTTGAAAGGAAATATCAGGCACAACAATCCCGTTATAACTATAGATATCGTTGGTACAATATGCGTCACATGACTAAACATGAGTCATTGTTTTCAAATACCTCCCGTTTTCACAGTCCACATAACTACTACTCAAATTTATCCACATGGGAGAGCGTTTTCAAAAAGTTCCTTCTTCGTTGACAAAAATGCTGTCTCAATGGAGAGAAAGGATGTGTTTTAAAGCGAAAACGTATTAGTGTAGCCAAGGCCTTACTTAGCGCACGCTGTAGTTTTGTCACGTGTCGCTTTAAGGGCCGTTTACACTACACCATTTTGAACAAAAAACTTTTTAGTAGTTCATTTACACGACAATGGCATTTTCACGGATCAAAATTGTCATCTGTACCAAGCGGCAACCTCCCGCAGTTTCTCTTGAAGCCAATACGGAAGTGACATATACTGCAATTCATCGACTGGCCGCTAGGGACAGGCTCCAGAAGGGAGCAGAATCTCATTGAGCCCCATGTTAAAATGCCCAACTTTACAGCAGATTAAAACATGTTTACAGCCTGGTACAAATAGTGGTTTTGGTCTATACGGCTAATTTTGCCCTTCATGACAACTGTGAGGGGGGTAAACTCATTCGTTTACATTATATAAAGCATTCAAGTTCTGCATAATTAAGGGCGTGGTCACTTCGAGTGACAGGTGGATAGCCATTTATCTGCTGTCTGTTAGTCATCGCGTCACTTCAGCTCCACCCACGTCCCGCCTTTTTACCCATTTTCTGTTATCCGAGAGTGACGTGCGATGGCGCGCTGCCAAGATGGCAACGGCCATCTCGTCCATACTTCAAAACTGCTCATCAGAATCCTATGGGTGACGTCACGGACACTACGTCCATATTTTTTTACAGTCTATGGTCTGTAGGCAAAAAAACGCAAAGGAAAACATTTACCTTTAAATGCTCAAGCTCTTTAAAGCAGGATGGATCCTGATTGGCTGTCAATGTTTTTATCGTTCATCAGCTGGAAGAAATAGTTCTGAAAGTGATTCTAACTATATCGCTCTCTCTGCTGTCATCGTTATACTTGTGGTCTATCTCAGCACGTTCTCACTTCTAACTCGTCACATATTGACACTTGGTCAGGACCCCTCTGCATCACTTTTTAACGCACAAGGTACCCCTTTAGCGTAATTTTTCGAATCCAATTTCACTCTCACAGCTTATGTAACGTTTCTTCAGGCGGCAATTTTTGAATGTGTGCATGATCTTTGGTGAACAATGCTGATCGCTTTTGGGGATTTTCTTCACACAAATCAATCGTTTGGCCTCGGAACCCTTGGAATATTTGTACTTTTGGAATAAATTGTGCCTACAGTCGTATCTCCCTGTTATATTTGTTTTATATCATATAATACACAAATTAGTTGAGTTACGTGTTCACAATTGTCTAAAAAATAAGATGCATGTAAATAAAATGATGCTGGTTGGTTAAATTGAAAATCACACTCCAACATGTCATAATGGCAAAATCATAACCCAATATATAATTTCATTATGACAATAACATTTCCATGTCCAATGCACCTGTATGACTCCAAATGTTTCTCATTGAAATCAATGGAGTACCCTGCATGTCGAAAAATGATGCCTAAGGGTCAAAATATCATATTTTGTGTTCAGCAGAACAAAGAAATTCATACAGGTTTGGAAAAACATAAGGGGGAGTAAATGATGAGAGAATTGTATTTTTTGGGTGAACTATCCCTTTAAGAGTATATATTTTGGTCCACTGGAATACATTCAGATCAGTCAACTATATAATCAAGGCAGTTTTGAACTCTCAGAAAAAAGATTTTTGTTTTTCATAAAATGTTGTCACTTTTTTTTTTTTGTGAAGTGTGATTTTATGCAATTTATAAATTGAAATTTCTGTTGGCCAAAACAATGCTTTTATTTTGTGTCTGACAGATGTATTGTTTACATTTTCAGCTGCTAATCAAAAATGATAAACAACAGATTTTATGTTATTGCTATTTTATTAGTGTCAGCGATGCACAAGCAGCCAGCACTGGTGCTTCCTGGAGCCGTTCAGATGAGGATCAAGAGCTCTCAAGGCAACCCTGGAGAGAGACTTAGCCAGACAAAATCTATGGTCTTACCGGAGCCTGACACACTACAGAAACCTGTGAGCATGAGCGCAATAACACGGTCCAAGACCAGCTAAATGATTTTATGCCTCTCTGTCCATCTATGTTGCATGAGTGCGTGTAACTACATGCACCATGTTATTTGCAGCTTCCTGTTGCATTGGCTGTTTTTAGAAACAGACACAGAACAGCAGAGGGCAGGCAAGCACTGCTGCATAGGGCCGGCTGCTTTTACTGCTGGAAAAATTGTGCCATTTTTATCAACCTAAAACTACCACAAAACATAAAATAATCTGCATCCACTTTCTTGTTACTGTAATATGCTAAATGAAATATGGATGGAATTAAATTAAATATCAGATGTTATGTAGAAATACGTAACATGCATGTAAAATAAAATTTAGTGCAGTGACTGTATAAAGCAAACCTTTCACTGTAGGAGAATTCAAATAACCTGATTGGATATAATCTGTAGTTTGATATAAAAAAAAGTTATAATATTCAAATTATTATTAATTTTAAAACTAATTTAAATTAGAATTTTGATCATATCATGGTCTATAATTTCATTCAGGCAACGCATGCTCTTTGTTTAGATCAACCGTCACCGGAGGAACCAGTCTCAGCATAACATTGATGGTTCTGTTGGGCCACAGGTATGATCTAACGTACCTCCTCCATTACCACCATCATATAAAATTGGGTTTTTGGATGTGAGAGATTGACAGAGCCTGCAGTAAATGATTTACGCTCACAAAAGTAAATAATATAATGATTATTTTGAAGAATGGAAATCTGGGCTGTATAAACAGATTTCATTACACAAGAAATGGGAAGCATGGTTTCAAATGTTTTTTGTTGTTTTTTTACCACCAAATTAACCAATAAAATAAATTAAAATGCAGCAGCCAACCAGAGTGTTTTTAAGCTACTGTAGTATTTTTTTTAAATTATTATTATTGTGGAAGACTACATATTTTTGTGTCTGTTTCTGTTCTGTTACAGACTGTTTTAAAAGGAGAATATTTGAACAAAGCCAAAATTGCTGAAGGAGGAAAGAAATTACGGTCTGTCTGTCCGTCCGCCCGTCTGTCTGTCTGTCTGTCTGTCTGTCTGTCTGTCTGTCTATCTATCTATCTATCTATCTATCTGTCTGTCTATTGGTCTGTCTGTCTGTCTATCTATCTATTCGACTTTTTCATCAATAAACTCCTAATTTACTGCTCATAATAATTAGTAAGGTAGTTGTTGTAGTGGTTATGTTTAGGTATGGGGCTGGATTAAAGGATGTAGAATATGGTCATGTAGAATAAGGCATTAACATGTGCTTTATAAGTAATAAACAGACATTATGCTGCAGCTAATATGAAAGCTAATAAGCAACTAGTTAATAGTGAGAATTGGTCCCCAAACTAAAGTGTTACTGTGAGTTTAAAGTCTAATAACCTCAATTATATTCACAGAAAAAACTGGACTTCAACCTGGGTTGTTCTTTGCTCCAATCAACTATTATTCTATAAAGAGAGCAAACAAGAAGCTGTAGCAAATTTGGTAAGACCACGGCACATATTTGCACACACCCACAAACAGAGCAACTGCACCTGGATTTAGGGGGAAAAACAATGAACAAATATTTGTAATTTATAATAAAAAAAATATTTGAATCATATGTAAAATCAGGAAAATAAAACAATAGAATTGACTGGAAAGCTACAGTGTGTGTTAAGCAGCATAACTGTTAGCAACTGGGTGGGGACGCATAATGATTTCCATATTTGTCTCAATTCTTAACTTTGCTTTGATCCCGACTATTTAAAACACTGCTGAAAAAAGAAAAATGTATCATGCACGGGACATCATGCACAGGATTTTACAGCCAAATTATTATTCTGCTGATTTGAGCAGCATGTGGCAGCGATAGAGACATGAGAGAAGAATAGAGGTTTACTACCTTCACATGCTTGTCATGCTTGTAAATGGTATGTCGAGGCCATCGATGGGGTCAACTCATATTTGTTTCAACATCACTCATGGTCAAGTGGCCATAAAGCCCCCCGAGCTCTCTGCCATTTCTTAGGGCGATACACACAGAGGTTATCAGGATGAAGTTAAGTATTTTTGCCACCTCATTAAAACCGTAGGACTGTATGAAATGCCTCTTTACATAGCTTAAGAGCCTGACATGGAGCTTTTTTATTATTTTAATACAAAAGCGATTTAAATATAAATGTGCAAATCTCTGAACAAATGTCATCTATTATTATAAAATGTCTGACCTGTATCAAAACGTTGTGTTCGTCAATTGTTTATTACTTCACAGAGTCACGTAAGACATGAGAAACGTGGTGTTTCTATTAGATTCTTGGCAAAAATGTTAATGTAAATGTGCTTTCTCCATAGAAACCAGGTGGTAAAGCAGATGGTGTGGATCTGTGTGGGGCTGTAATCGAGTGGACAACAGAGAAATCCAGTCGAAAGAACGTGTTTCAGGTAGGACAGTCGAACACATTGAGCCAAAGTTCATCCTTTCATCCATTTAATTATCCGTTAGAACAGGAAAAGCTATTCAAAAACGAATAATTGCACTGTAATCTCAATAGCTATATAATACAGATGCATATTATCTCGTAAATCCTGATAGTGAAGATTTGCCAGAAGTGATTGGTCTTCCCGTTTCAGCTCAAACTTTGTAAGATCACAGCTTAACCAAACTGCTCAATGCATTTATGAAGCCTCAAGGGATTGAAACATCTACAGAGAAACCCAATTGCTCAGTGAGCTTAGCGTCCACTTCCACCATGCGTGATATTGTCTGTCGGAGCTGGTGTCATACCTCTTAAAAACCCTCAAGAGAAAATACACACAGTCTTTTATCTGCATACCAGTGATTGGATGGATCTTTCAGGATGCAAAGTTCTTTAACATCCAAAAGCATTTCCTGACATTTCTGTCCAGTCATTGTTGTCATGAAGACTTTTTATTAGGACTTATCTAAAGCGAGATAATCTTTCGGCTGGTGTTTCGGGTGCGCCAAATGCTTATCGATAGATTGATAGAAGAGTTAGCTCTCATAATGAGGCAAAGCGAGGACAAAAAGCCGATTTCTGATCTCGTTGCACACTTATAATATCTTATCACCGCCACTGTACTTGCTGTCCAGTATTTTGCCCAGAAATCTTTTTTTTTTTTCTGCAGGAGAGATTAAAAAGGCATTAAGCAGTAATCTTAAATAATCCCAAACTCTCACACAGAAAAAAGTGCTTGTAATGATGGTACAAGCCATTTCGTAGTCTGCCACCGCTGTCAATCAACCTCAACCGGGATTAGAAATTAGTGTGCAGGCTCGTTAATTCAGCAGCGTGGAGAGTTAGATTTGCAATCTGTGAGGCATTCAGCCGAGGTCTCGAAGATCTGTGAGGCTTAAGGCAAGACAAAACACTTGTGTCAGATTGAGGGATAGTTGTGATTAAGGAAGTTCACGTTCTTTCATTGGAGGTTTTGATCAGTGTCTTAAGCATCTGGAGTTGACTTTCATTCCTTTTTGTGCTTCTGTCACTGCTGATATTAACCTTAAATGCTGGTGCAGATCCTTATATCTCTACTAATACCAGGATTACAGCATTTATCAGTTGAAACTTAGCAGCCTTGAACCTCAATCACAACGCTGGAGGTGCTTTATTTAGCATTTTCGCAAATTAACATTTTTAAAATCGGCCATAAATTTGGAAATTGTGCATCAAGGGCTGGGATATAAGTTTTGCTAAACACACAATACCGTTCAAAAGTTTGATGTTTTTCGGTCTTATGCTCACCGAGGCTTTATTTATTTGACCAATCAAACCCATAAAAAAAATACTATTTAAAATAGCTGTTTTCTATGTTAATATATTTTAATATGTAATTCATTCCTGTGATGGCAAAGCTGAATTTTCAGCATCATTACTCCAGTCTTCAGTGTCACATGATCCTTCAGAAATCAGTCTACTATGCTGATTTAGTGCTCAAGAAACATTTCTTGTTATTATTATTAATGTTGAGAACAGTTGTGCTGTTTAATATTTTTGTGGCAAACTTATTCAGGATTCTCTGACGAATAGAAGGTTCAGCATCTGTTTGAAGCTAAACATTTTTGTAGCATTACAGACATCTTTACTGCCAAAATTAATTTCTTTAAAAAAAATCACAGAACTTTTGACTGCTAGTGTCAGAAATCTTTCATATTACTGTGATATGCTGCAAAGCACATTGCGTTTATGTCAACTGCCGAGTTAAAATCAAGCTGCACTTACTCTGTTCTTGAACTAAGAATCTTCTTCACTAGAAATTCTCATCACGGTGTTGTTCAGCAGTTTGACTCTCACAGACTTTCTGGTTCATTTAAAAGGGTTATGAACCCAGGGAGACATATGCATTTATCACTTTCAAAGCTCCCACAAAACTAAATCGGTTTTCCTACGAACAGATGAAACTCTAGTGCTACTGAGAACACCACGTTTCTTTTAGAGAAAGACTACTGAAACAACTGATTTTAGCATACACATTTATGAAAATCACATCAAATTCAACACTGAACTAAATGTTTGACTGAACCTTCACAATTTCTAATTTGACCATTTGTATAGTCAGATGAACAAATTTCAACCCTAACCCAAAACTTCACTGTATGGACAGATAAAACTAAATATCTTCTTTTGTTGTACGGAGCAGAAAGTAAGTTTGGAACCAGCATTGTTATTGTTAACTAAAAAAATAGTGAATGAACATATGATGACAGAACTTACATTTTTTGGTAAATTAACACTTTTACGTCTTACCTGCGACAAAGAAAAAGTACAAAATATTTTCATTGTACTAAACAACCCACGGAAAAGTATTATCTTCCAAAACATTCATCCTGAACCCCAAAGTCCTTTCTCGCACAGCCTATCAGTTTTCAGTGCAGCAGGAAACAAAAAAGCGTCAGACAATGGAAATCCAATTCTCATCGCATCCGTGTTTGCGTCACCTGCGTGAAAAAGACTATCAAATCCAGCAATCCTGTTACACAAAAGCGCCTGCACTAAGACCTTACAACTGTCTCATATTATTGACAATAGTTGCCTGACATGAGTGTTTGAGAATCAAGAGGAAACATCTGAGGCTGATTGAAATATCATATGCTGGCATGTGGCGTCAAGCTGGAGAGAGAGCAGAGCTAAAAAGCAAACTTTGCACTCTCCTTTCACCTGACACACACTTTGAACATGAATTAAAGGGGGAATCCTTGGCTAAGGTCAGTCAGACATGGTGAACATAAAATAATAAATAAATCCTGGGCAAAAAAGTGGGCAGAGAATAAGCAGCAATTATGAACCAATTTGTACTGTTTGGAACAAGGCCAGCGGAGGCTATTGCAATGTTTATAGGCACTCTGATAAATAGCATGTGGTTGATGTCTATACACCATCTCCTCAACTGTCCATGGAAGTGAAGATCTTTGGCCAGGCACTGTCAGATCTCGTGTCCCATGCACTCGGCACCTTTCGGGCATGTTTACTACAGATTATGACAGACTGACAGGCTTGCAGTGAGTTGGAGAGATCTGACTCTTCAAATGGCTTGCCTAGAAGGACTGCTAAGTATCGTTTGAAAGGACACTTTACAGAATTGAGCTAATGAAGTGATGTGCTGTCTAATTACAGAATATTGTTTAGATTGTCACTCACTGCGGTACATGTAAACAGGCTTAACCTGACTGTCACACCAGTGGGACACTCAACGCTGGACTTTCTATCAAAATATGTTTGATCCAAATGACATCAAATTACAGGCTAAAGGCGTAGCATATTTAGTTGTTTGTGAGCAATGTTGGGACAATGCAAGGTTACATTTTTTTTTTTTTTTTTTTTTAAACATGTTTTCTTAATTTAATCTCTTAATTTAAAACAATTTCACACTCCTACTAGTTTTTCTTATGATTTTTGTTATTATTATTATTATTTATTCCATCACAGTGTCATTTCCACCATATCTCAAATGATGTTTAGTCTACTAGACTTCCATCGACATTCTAACAATTTGAAACAAAACAGCTGACGCCGTACTAAGTGTAATTTCATTCCTAGGATTTTATGTATCCAAAATACATATAATTAAATAATATTGTTACCCTTTTTGCATAATTTTGACAAAATTACTGTTAAATCGGAAATGACAATAAATGTTTTGCTAGTCTTGATATTGAAGTCAGTACAAAAAGTTTAATTGAAGCTATTAGAAACAGTTTAGATTATCCTGGATTTATGTAAAATGTGAAATAAGTAAAATGTATAATATTATCTGAGATAAGGGTAAAAGGGTAAAAAGACATTTGAAAAGTAGTAAAAATAAATGATGAAGGCATGTTAAAAAGTCGCCAAGACACTCTTAATGTCACCTTTAAGTTGAAAAAAATCCACTCGGGACATACAGTACAAGAGTCTAGTAGAAAATATACAATGTGTAGTTTCAAGCACTTAGATATAAAATATAATACGGCACCTCTAAGCTTGCGATCATGCAATCTTTTTCTTAAGACCACTTTGCAAGAGAGTTGAAGGAAAGGTATTTGCTTGCCCTCAAAGCAGCTTACAGATTGTATTGAGCATTAATTTCAGTATTCATAACTAAACAATATACTTTATATTCTGTAATAATCATGGGGTGAACGGAAGGATTTGAGATTCAGACAACAGATTACAAAGGAGATTAATGCTGCAAAATGACTCTCTTAGCAAGAGCATACGATTTACAACGCCTCAGTACAAATAGTCATTGCCCAGGAAAAATAAAGAATTCACTTTTTTAACCCTAATAATTCAAACCAACCTACAAAACCACGGCTAGAGAAAACACATTATGTAACAGTACTTTTGACATAAAAGCCTTTGTGTGTGTGTGACAACTAGCCCTAGTCACTTTTATGTTTTATTTTTATGTTATTTCTCATTTCGACTTTCAATTCAGCTGTTTAGATGTGGACGTTTTTGTTTTTGCAAATTACAACTCACAATTTTAATCAAATCGACTGATGGTTTAATCCTTTACGAGAATAGCTCTCTCAATTAAAATTGCAATCTGGTGAATGTCAGTTACAGAAACAGTATTGACACTCGTGAAACACTTTACGAAGATTTTGTTTCTGTCGTTGTTATTATTAATATTTTGAATGCAGCCTATGCAGTCTAAACCATTGAATTAAACATTGTGCTTGAGAAAGCATCAGGGGAATGCAGTGCATCTTCCTCCATTCCCTCTGATTTTGCTTTTGTTTTCTCTGGGAAGCCAATAGCTCTCTAACCAAGACCCATCTCAGGAGTTGTGGAAAATTGGAGATAATTAACCCTACTATCTAATGCGCTTCAAAGTTGAGTTGTGTCTTTATGTAGCTTTCAAATTAATGTTTAATTTAACAGCAAAACACAAATGTTAAGTCACAAATGGCATTCTGGTCTTTGTACTGCTCTGCATAATTAAACATTAATGAAGAGTCAAAGTGAGAGCCCAGATATTCAAATTCCTCCTCATTAAACAGTGTGATTAAAAGCCTAGTGCTTTTATATGTTACACTCTTTCTTATTTATAAAACTTTCCTCTAGCCCCAGTTTTCCAATCAGCAACTCTAGAACTTTTACTGAGGATTAATATTCTTTCACAACATTTTTAAAAATACATTATTATTTTATTATTATTATAATTTTTTTATTGTTAGTTAACACTAACAACATTGAAAAGAAATTGTCTAACAAGCTATCTGGGGTTGTTTTCACTGGCAGTAACAAACACTGAGTATTAACCCTTAAATGCATGAATATTTCTCCAATCATTATTACATATTTGGGTCTTTAGCAACCCGGATCTATATCTAACACGGATGGATCTCTACCTGTCTCGATAATATAAAACTCTCCTGATATTAGAGTAATAATTACAGACGAATAAAATAAAGCATATTTTGTTACCTTTTGGTATCAAGTGATAGTGACACTAATATTTGATTGCGTTCAGTATTTGCTCTGCAGTAAATCGCTGTTTTGCGGATGATACTTCCTAGGGCTGGGCGATATGGAGCAAAAAATATATCTCGATATATTTTGCTATATCTCGATATACGATATATATCTCGATATCTTTACCAGAAAAATAACCCCCCAAAACTACTGCAAAAACAAATATGCCAAATACCACAAAGTCTTTTTTTTTATTGAAGTGCAAAGAGGTAGGCAGTTCATGTAGGAACAAAGTAGGGATGCAACAATACAGTTAGTCCACGGTTCAATACATACCTCGCTTTTTTTTACCACGGTTTTCGGTTCGGTTCGGTTCTGATGGCTAGTCGCATCAGATTTTTGCTATTCTATTCTTAGCCGAACAGCAAGAGCTTAAGGAGGAAAAATACTAATTTTTTTTATTGCAATACTATTTCTTTATACTTACTAGACTTGAAAAACCTTACTTAAACTTAAAACTTTACTTTTAAAAAACCTTGTACACATTCCTAGTGTACTGTATAATATAAAATAAATATATATTTATAAAGATTTACACTGGCAGCTCAGAGCTGTACAGCAGCATATTAGTATGAAATTGAATTAATAAATGTAAAAATAAAACACTACATAGACTTCCCTATAAAATATACATTGATTCTTATTAAAGCTACTGTATTAGTTTTTCATTCAAGAGCCGTGAGTGATTTTGTCTTTGTCTTGTTATTTTATTAACCACTAAAGGAATAGTTCACTCAAAAATGAAAATTCTGTCATTGATTACTCACGCTCAAGTTGTTTTAAACCTGAATAAAGTTATTTCTTCTGTTGGACATAACATATATTTTGAAGCATATTGGAAACCAAACAGTTGCTGGTCCCCATTGTAGGAAATAATAATATGAATGTCAATCGCTACTATCAGCTGTTCAACAGAAGAAATTAATACAGGTTTGGAACAACATTAGAGTGAGTAAATAATGACATCATTTTAGAGTGAACTGTGCCTTTAAGGCGTGTTCACTCGGCTTCCCTGCTGTCAATTTAAGACTTTCACGCATCTAATATACAAACACACGCCGATTTTACTTTCACTTTAGACATAACCGACTGTGTTTATGTTAACCTCGTGTGTATTTGACAGTATTAGCGCAGTAAGATTTAGTCCATTAATCACTTGTTTGACAGGCTTTTAGTGCGCGCGCTCGGGAAAGCGCATGGTGCCCTACGCGCAAGGCTTTAAAATGCATGAAAATAATGAATTCTCATTCAAATATAAAACAAGTCATATCAAGGGCATAGTAAGTAACCTTCTCCAGCAAGCAAGCCGCTCTCTCTCCGTAGTGTACAGTCGCGGGAGTTCTTGTCTCGCAAAGTAATGCCGCCTAGGTAAACTGTATCTTGGATCAAGTGTTTGAGAACCAACTGTCGGCATTCATGGCAGTAGACATCTGTCTGCTGTTCGTCCGACGCCTTAACCGCGGTATCTCCATATAATGGAGCCAGTTGTTTTTAAGACGAGTTCTGTAGCCTCCGAGCTGGTTGCGGACGCCGCCATGACAACACGCGAGGGGAGGGGGAACAAAAGCAAGGAGGCGGGGGGCGAGCGAGCGGGGGCGAGCACAGCACAGAGAAGGCAAACAAGCAAAGTGGCGGGATCAGAATTAAATATAAACAATATATCGATATATACGATATGTCAAAATCCATATCGTGTTTAAAAAATATCTCGATATATTTTGAATATCGAGATATCGCCCACCCCTAATACTTCCTATACTTTTGTTTTTTGCCTGCGGTAACTATGAGTGAAACGTCACTTCATCATTGTGTATCAGACATTTCCACCTTGTGGAATAAAGGTGAATTGCACTTACTCGGTCATCAAAGATGCAATTATTGTTGTGCAGAAAACATATACTTACACTGTTACACACCTCGGGTCGTTAGCGACCCTATACAATTTGTACTAAAAAAAACGAATGGGAAAAAAGGCGTTCTTTTATAATTGTATTTTTTTTTTTTCTTGTTATAAATGTTTATAATAAATTGATTGAGGAATATTAAAAAGGTTTATGTCTAACTTTAAAAACTGAATAAGAAGGAGAGTAGTGAATGATGCCACGGGTCATTAAAGACCCGAAGTATGCATTAAAAAGTTAAAAATGAATTCACCAATGTTAAACACAGGATTGTAATGTTATGTTGTGTAATATTACACTGTAATGGTCCTATTTAAGGTGCAGTGTGTAGTATTTATGAGGATCTATTGACAGAAATGCAATATAATACACATAACTATGTTTTCAGTGGTGTATAAAGACTTCACTTAATGTACTGTTATGTTTTTATTACCTTAGAACAGTGGTCGGGAACCTATAGCTCGCAAGCCACACCTGGCTCTTTGACAAAAATCATGTGGCTCGCCAGGTCTCTCACCCTTTACCAACAAATGATCAATAACAAATATTAGACACATCAACAGAGATCCTCTCTCTGCAGAAAAAAACAGTTCCCTTGTTGTACTGCCTACCGAAGTTAATGAAAAGTTTATGAAAATAATGATATTCTAGTTGTACCGGCCAAAGTGCGTGTTCAGTGCTGTTCCCGAGTGTCACGAGTCGCGACAGCAATCAATAACAACTTGCGTTACTGTGGTAACCTGCGCTCCTGTCCTGCACTGGGATTCAAGCAGATAAATAGCTTGTTTTAGGTAATGACGAAAACTATTTTTAGAACAGAAGCGAAAATGTTAAAGTAGGCTATATAAACGTTAATATATCCTTTGGTTGAAACTGGGGCTTTGCAGTGATGCAAAGACAAATGTCTGTGCATTGCTTGTAAAAAGTAAGAAGAAAATATATGTAGCTATTTATATATAAAAAATAAATGAGAGTTAACGGTTAGGAGAAGAAGGAGTATGATTTTAGAAGAAAAATATACAGTGTTAAGCCCAGTGCAGCAGCATAAATAGTGCAGTATAAATAGTACAAGATTTTTTGTGCCCATAACAGCATTAACTGTCCATAGAAATACAAAAATATTGGCATTATATCTATGGGCCCTTCTTTTCCATGGGCAGCACCACATGCGGAGATGAAACATGGCATAAATGATCAGAGCTTGATTCTAGAGAGGTATTGGTGAATATAGCAATGGATAGTTGGAAAGATGATTATCGTTTTTCAGGAAAAAAAGAGGGGACAGAACTCATGACTCATCAGCTAAAACTCTCAGATAATCTTCATGAAATCAAAGACCAATGTGACGTTTGGTTTTGAAACAGCTTGATTTACAGGATGAGCTGTTTTGAAAGACGTATAAAATGTGTTTCAGTTTAACTTAATCGAGCTTTGGTGTTGAATTTATTAAGGCTGGTTTGGCTTTGAAATACTATTTGAATTATTTGATACATTGCGTGCTGGGTTGTGAAACATTATCACTGTGCTGTCTTCTGAATCAAAGTCGGACGGCAATACATCAGTGATTCATTTAATTTTGAATGTCCGAAAAGAATGAGAAAAAAGAATGTTGTCACATGCATAAAATATCTGTCGAATCTGCATAAAAGGGGATCACTGATATTGCACGAGCTTCATGCGTTGTAAGACGGCAAAACCAGAAAGAGATGTGAAACTGCCACTTGAAAGTTTCTGATGACCTGCAGCACAAATATCCTTCATTAAAGTGGATCTGTTTCACCCGTTCGAACCGCCAATGACGATTCCAACAAGTCCACCCCACTCCAAACTATTACTGTCATGTCCGCAGGCACCCTCCAGGAAAGAAGGAGCTTCAGAACAAACATGCTCTCTCGGATGTTCCACTCTGAAGAATAGAGGGATCGCAAACACACTCTGACAAGAATTGTGCCCCTAACCATTCCCTCTATATTCACTCCATCCCCAAAGAGACTGCTTGATTCCCCCTGCCACCCTCTCTCAAAGTCAGAAAAGTCTGTTTTAAACGGGGAAAACTTTGGACGTCTATGTGTAGTGACTGTATGTGGGGAGGGGGGGTTGTGGTGTATTCTGTGATCCGGCCTGGTATTTTTAGAGACTGACCACTCTAAAGTGATTTTAGGTTTTAGAAATATGCAGTGTCAGCTCTCTTTAAAATAACAAGTATCCCTTCTGTGCAACGGTATTTGACAATTCTGACCTTAGCGTTGGTGTTTGCTTGCATTCTTCTGGGAATGCCACTTATTCTATGCGACTGTGCCATGTGACGTTACGCCAGTCTCGAGAAATAAGTCTGTTTAGTCAGGTATCACACTAATAACTTGTCAAAAGGCTTAGTGCATCTGAAATTTCTCATTTCCCATCTACCTTCTTCACATATAATGTTTATTATTGATTTGCAATGGTATTATAATAAAATAAAATATTTATTAATACATTGTATATTGACTGTATACATTACCATTCAGAAAATTGGAGTTGGTAAGTCTCTTATGCTCACCAATGTTAAAACAGTAATATTGTGAAATATTATTCCAATGTAAAAAACTGTTTTCTGTTTTAATATATTTTAAAATGTAATTTATTATTGTGATGGCAAAGCTGAATTTTCAGCATCTTTACGCCAGTCTTCAGTGTCACATGATCCTTTAGAAATCATTCTAATATGCTAATTTGGTGCTCAAGAAACATTTCTTCTTATTATCAAAAAATGTTTTGATGATGAATAGAAAGTTCAAAAGAACAGCATTTATTTGAAATAGTAATCGTTTGTGTTATTATGAATGTCTTCACTGTCACTTCTGATCAATTTAATATGAAAAAAAATAAAAATAAATACTGGCCCCAACTTTTTGAAATACTTTTTTTTCCTTCCAATGTAAAACCAATATTTCTTTGGTTATAGTAATACAGAAACAAAGATAAGCAAGCAATAAAAGATCATACCATTTTTAGATTTTAGCTTAAAACCAAATATGAAAAATCAATAATAGTGTGGAGAAGGTAGATATCAGAGACACAATTACAAAAATAATTGTTCTATTCAGTTATAGGATTGTGATATGGTACAGTTTGATTACTCCATTTATACACAGGTCTTTTTGGCAGGGGAGCATTCACACAAAGTTTGCCTGCTCTATTTGTTTGAATTCCACTTTTTTAACTTTAATTTCAACCCTCTTTTACCAACAGATAACCACCCCAACTGGTCATGAGTTTTTGCTGCAGGCAGATCACTTTCCAACCATCTGTAAATGGCATGACGCCATCAAGAAAGCAGTGGACAGTCTGGTATGTCATTTCTTAAAAGACAAATTTTTTTTTTTTTTTGCACATTTTTACATTAACATGTACTCCTCTGAGAAGTCAATCAGTACCTATACTATATATGAAGGACTATATTTAAAAAATTGGAATGGTAAATACATTTTTAAATACATTAATGCATTAATAGCTAAGCATCTAACACTGGGATAAATGAGCAATATTTTTTGGATGTTATTTCTGCATCTGATGAATCTTTTATATGATGTTGTGGTGTAGTCGAGTGGAGCTGGAGGCCAGAGCTGTGGTAGAGCCGCCATACACAGATCCAACAGTACAGAATGCTTGCCCAGACCAAACAGTGAACCCACCAAACCTAAACCAAAAGAGACCAAGTCTGAACACAGACGCTCCATCAGTGAGTAACATGCGTGTGTGTGTGTGTGTGTGTGTGTGTTTGAGGGAGAGAGAGGTGATAACTGGCAATCAGCACAGAGAGTTCAGAAACAGTGAGTGTGTCGGGGTTGTAGCTTCGCTTCACCACTGTTTAATATCCACTTTAATGAGTTAGCAGTACAGATGACAGTCTGTTCACAGACTTTATTTCTCCAAAAGAAATTTAGGTCATATTTTACCCCAAAATCCAAAGGGAAAAAAAAGATTTTTTGCATTGTAACATTTTAGTTTTTATTTTTGCATTTATTTTCATGACAATTAAGCAGTTCTCAATACTGTAATATAAAAAGATTTATCTTTTTTCACTTCTTTTATTAATATTTAGATAATTAATACATAAAATGTGCTTAATTGTCATTAACCAATACTTTGCCAAACAACTATATCTCAATGGTCCTGAAAAAAGACAAAGCAAAATATAATTTCCTATTTTACTTTTGGTTTGGGGGTGAAATGTGACCCTGGACATGATTTTGTATGATTCATTCTTATAACAAATTCTTTCATCAATTCTTCCTTTGTGCGACTGTGGTCACATTCTGAACAGGAAGCACAGCAGCACCTTGACCACATGCAGTTTGGTTACTGTAACAAGAACATCCGCGTCTGCAATAACATGACAGCTATAATAAAGACACGTTAGCACATCTCATCTCATCATTTACCATAGAAGACCGAAACCAACAAAGCTGAATTTCAGACAATATATTCTGAACTCCACTGAGATGTTGAGTAAGACGGAGTGAGTCTGCTCTCTGTCAATCATTATTATAAATTACAAGATACTTGACACTCTCCAAGCGCTTCTGTCATTAGTAATTGCAGCATTTTCTGTCCTGACTAACTATCAAAGAGAATTCATTTACTACTGTACCGAATACTGGGCAGTAGCTCCGAGCTCTCGCTAGTCACATACTAATCACTGGACTTGTCAAGATGGTGTAATATTGACACTAACATTGGCCGGAATCAATAAATAAATGCTGTGAAATGAGAGATCCACGTACACTGGAGAATATTTCAACAGAAGTCGTTTTTCTGGTGTGCTTTTGAACAATGTGGAGAAAGGAGACAGTCTTATTTGCATGAGGAGGACTTGCACAAAGACAGCCTCAAAAGAATGTGGCGAGTGTTCAGTGACAGCATTGTTCCTGTGTCTCCTCTGATCCCCCGCACAGTGTTCAAGCTGAATTACAGCGCCTCAGACAGCGCGGACAAGAATGGAGTTAAGAACAGACTGAAGAAGTTCATCTCCAGACGGCCCTCCATGAAAACGCTACAGGAAAAAGGCCTTATTAAAGGTGAAAGATTTGCCATGTGCACTCCATACATTAATGTGATGCTCGTTGCCAACTATCAGTTTCAGAAATCCCACATTTTTTACTTATTCATTTAACAACTCTGCCCAGTTAATAGTCATAATTACATGCTACATAATTGCAGGTTACGTATTACGTGGTGACATACGAATGTGCAATCTTAGGACATTCGTTTATTTTGGCTCTGCGTGTTTCCATATTAAACACAACTGTGACCCAGTTTTTTAAAAAAGGTAGCAAGACATTCTTTTTCATTTACACATAATACCAGTTCAACAAGCAATCCCTAATATGAATTCTTAAAGACTGTAACTAATTTATTCCATTCATGGCATGCACAAAACATAACATTAAAGGATATTTTAAGCATACTTGGAACCCTCGGATGAAGGTAATGATATCTTTAATTTCTTCTGGTGTCAAAAAGAGCCTTTAATGTAGTATCTGTGGGGGTAAATGGGAGATCAAAGAGGACAATATTGAGGGAATGAATAAAACTACTGTGGGATTAACAGAGTAGCGCAGGTGGCCCCTAACACAGCTATCGCTGGCAGAGCTCCAAGGCGAGCTACCGCGCTAAACAACCATCTTGAAAGTAGGAACGTTCCATATTGTACTGATGCTTTTTAATAGTCATTTATTTAGAAATGCCCCTCCTGCCAGATATTTCTCTAGGAAAGTTCTGAATGCGCATTTGTATGCAAAGGTGGCTTGCTTGCAGTCATTTATGCATTTAGCACATCGCCACTTCCCCCCGTTCCTCGCGGGTGCCGAAATGAGAGCAGGACATCTTTGATGTTCCAGAAGCCTCTGGGACAGCTCGCCCGGTCCTATATGAACTCAAACCGCCAAATGATGAGGACACTTACACCTCTGCGCTTACAACTGTAGTTTTGCTCATTATGGAGCGTTCTGATCTTTTGTAGGCCGTCTTTGAAATATGACCGCCTCAAAACATTTCACTATGCATTTCAGCTGTGAAATTCCTGGGTCACACTTTACATTATATTGCTCACAGTGATGTGTCCTTAAATGAGCAGATATACTGAGCACCTCGTAATCTGTAATTAGTTTCGAAGCAGCTTGTAATTACTCATTGCTATTATCTGCAGCTGTCAATAATTTATTTATTTAAAAAAAATCGAATTAACTACATGACATGCTGATTAATTAATCACAGATATTTTTTTGATATTTGTTGGAAAAGCCCTCAAATGAAGATATTTTAAGACATTGTGGTGGCAGATGGGTAAATGAATAGACAATACAAAAAGTCAATATATTTGACTTTTATTTTCCATAACATGAACATAATTTTCAGAGTCTCGTACCATGAACGACACAAATGTAAGATTAAATTAAATGCATTCTTTTTTCACAATTAATTGTACCAAATTAAGGCATTACATTGACTGTTCTAATAATAAGTATAATTATTGTTAATAGTAATAATTTAAAATGCTGTGTTGTTATTTTTCATAATTAATAGTACTACATTAATACATTGAATCTATAGATCTACTGTTGTGATTGATTAATAATAACACAAATTATTATTATAAATTCTACTGTATTTTAACAATGTTAATAATTATTATTGTATTAGCATTATTGTTATTAACAATAGTTACATTAATGATGTTATTAATTATTATTGATACTATTAATTATACTTTTTACATGAATAAATGAACACCTGTGACATGGACACTTTAATACAAAGGATGTTAGCAAATCCTACTTTTATCTTTATACATTTGTACATATTCTCACTGACATATTTTTCCATAGACCGCGTGTTTGGATGTCACATGTTGACCCTGTGCGAGAGAGAAAGGACCACTGTGCCCAAATTTGTCAAGTTGTGTGTGGAGGAAGTAGAAAAACGAGGTATGGTTTACAAAAAACGATGTTGGTTTGGTCACATGCCTGGGTTACTGACAGACAGATGTCTTTACCCTGTCCTCACAGGCCTGGATGCTGATGGGATATACAGGGTGAGTGGCAATTTGGCCATTATCCAGAAACTGCGCTTCCTAGTTGACCAAGGTAAGTTTAATTCAGTAATTATCTGTTACCAGTGCTTGGTTTAAGGCCAGCAGATGCATCAGTGTTCATTTAAATGACGTATTATCGTTTTAGTTCTAAAGGCTTAGCTGAAAGGTATGAAGTGGTTAGTTTGTAATAGGCACCACAAATTGTTTGATAAGGATTTTCAGTGTGGTTTGATATGCAGTGAAAAGCAGGCAGGACAATGTGCTCGGCTCTCAAGGGGCGTATTAACGTTGACATAATGATTAGCATTTTTTAATTTCCTCATCAAACGACTGTTGTTTTAATTCTCTCTGTTGGCTTCTCTAACTGTGTCTCTCATTCCCCAGAGGAGGAGCTTGACTTGGGCGACAGCCAATGGGAGGACATCCATGTCATCACCGGAGCGCTAAAGATGTTTTTCCGTGAACTGCCAGAGCCCCTGTTTCCCTTTCGCTTTTTTGACTCGTTTGTGGAATCCATTAGTAAGTACTGAAATCGATATGAGCAAATCTGTGTTATTGCTACAAATATTTGGGATTAGAACCTTAAAATGTATCACAAGGAATGATTAATTACCTTTCCCAGAGATGTTAGACTTTGGGATACTCAAAATGTGCTCACGAATTCCACGGCAACATCAAGTCATTTCTTTTCATGGTTTACAGTTTAGGTCCTCCTAACTGTAATTTAAGCCAAGGATGGCTAGACCGCTCGCCATTCTTGGGTTGATTTGTGCTATTTGGGATTGACCCTCTTAGACGCATTCTTGCAGATCTGTCAGCCAAAAGGGGTCGCTCTTTGACAGGGAGGTGCTGAGATCATTCAAACTCCCTGTTTGGGGAATGGGGGAATTTCTCAGGCCAGAGGGCAAAGTCAGGGCCTGTGGTCCAGACAGAAACTGTCACCAGATCGGCCTTAGTGTCACGTGTAACCTCCCTCCAGCAGCACAGAGCAAACTCTGGGCCTCATCTCAAGCGTCCTGCTGACTCCAGTGTGTTTCTCTTGGGCAATCTACCTTCTGAAAGGCATACCTTCTGAAATATATGTATGTACCTTTGTGCTTGAAACAACATTTGTCCTGCACTTTTGTTTTATGGCTTGTTCGATTTCTGACGCCCTGTTAGTTTAAAAACAAACACTTTCAGATTAGTGGCCGTGTGAACTACATAGTGGCGATAAACTATGTACTAAGCCGTATATGGGCATGTAAATAGAGAGTAAGTACAGAGCAAATAGGGAGTGCAGAACATTGTAGGCACAATTGCAGCTTTATAGACCTAAAGACTGTGAACAGGAATGACGGAAGATCCATTTAGAGACAACCCAAACCCCCTTTCTAATATATTAAAACAGCTATACGTATATTTTCATGCATACAGACTTACACTAAGTTTGGCGTCAGTTTTAGTTTTTTTATTTAAGAAAATTATATTTTTATTTAGCAAAGAGAGATTGATCAAATCAACATGTGGTAAACATTTATACGATTTCTATTTCAAATAAATTATGTTTACTTTCTATCCATCAAATAATTCTGAAAAAATATTAAGCAGGACAACCATTTTAATCACTGATAATAATAAAAATAGTTTCTTGAGCAGCAAATCAGATATTAGAATGATTTCTAAAGGATCATGTGACACTGAAGACTGGAGTAATGATGCTGAAAATTCAGCTTTGCCATTACAGGAATAAATTACATTTTAAAATATATTAAAATAGAAAACCATTATTTTACAATATTACTGCTCTGACTTTATTTTGAGTAAAATATTACTGTAGATCTCACCTCCTAATTTAAAGGGGTCATTAACTGCATCATGTGATGCACTTATAATGTTAGTATGATTTTTACATCAAAAAATGTCACAATTTAGAAATAAGGCATTTTTCCTACCCTGATTTTAGCTCTCTGATTTGAATGCTTTGTTTAAGGGGCTCAAAAACTTTTAGCGCGTTTTTACTATTACAGCTCTCAAGGTTAACTAATCGTGAAAAGTGTTGATTATAGCATTATGTTTAGATGCCATCATATTTAGACCGTGGCATGAAAGGTTGCAGTGATGAGCATTGTAGCCGATCACAGACATGTTGAGCACACGAATGCAGTGATTTCGTCATGGCGATTTCTGCACACTAACGAATGCTTTCATCATAACCAACAGTGCAAAAACAATGTAAGTTTTGCCACGAGTGAAGCACAGGCCAGTAGTAGTCGCTGTGCGAGTAAACCTCACTCCTCTGATCTCAAGAGACGCTCTAGCGACTGACTCTAGAGATTGCAGCCTTTAGCCTCCTTGTTAGAGCGTCCGACCCTCATGTCAGCAGACCCGAGTTCGAGTCCCACTTAGAGCAGGAGGTTCGAACAGGAGGGGTTACACAAGTCCAGAACTCATTCACTGATAAACTTGCACTGTTTACTTGACAGCTCCAGCGATTGTAAAGGGAGCGTTCTTTGATCGCTTTCTATATAATTTAATCACAGTTTTACTGACACATAGATAAAGAACATCTGACTGTATATGAATCTTTACATATTAGAAATCACTGGTCACAGATCAGACATTGCAATTAACACAGTTACTTACATGTCACGTTACTGTCGAGTCCATATCGATGCAATTCAGTTTGCAAAGCCTGCGCCGGAATTGCAACTGATTTACCAAAGAATCCACAGTGAAATGCACCAAATACAAATAAATAATGCATAACTTAGACATTCACATTGTTGAAAATAAAAAAATGACCACATTCCTAGCATAAGGATCCTTTGGAAAGTAATGTTATTTTTAGTCCAGTGATCCTGTATTGCTCTTCTCTTCTCATCATCTAAATAACACGCCGGTGGGCGGGGCCAAAGTTGCAATGATGAAGTAGGAATTGATTTTCTTCTGCAGAGGCGTTCTTTCACCTATCTATTATAGGCACAATCCACAATGAGTCATTATCTAGGCTTGGTTACAATAAAAGTTACCAGTTCTGAAACTTACAGGATATTCTTATAGTATTATGACCCCTTATGATATGTCAAAAGCTCAAGGAAAATTTGATTTCTCAGTTCATGACCCCTTTAATGTAATTTTTTCATTGTTAGCGTGACCAATCGGAATCACAGAAATCATGATTGTTTTCACACAGGTTTCCAGAATTTCCCCATCAATGTTTTATAAGTACTACAGAGTCACTATGTCTACACTAGGGAAATCAACTTACAAATGACGTACTTGTTTTATTTTAGCTCCGATAAAATTACTTACAGTAGCTTTAAGTAGTTTGATTTCCACTAGTTTGTTTAAATCAATGAATGTTTAATAGTCTCAGAATCTTGAACTATGGACCAAATAGCCAGTGCGTTCAGTGTAATAAGTGCAGGGGTATCATTATTAGCACAGCATCACAGAATATCCCCACTGGAAAGAGATATGCTTGAGACAGAATGGGAACAGGCCTGGGGTGATGTTGTAATTTGCTAATAAATATTTACTCGCGCTGCATGTAGGCCAGAGTACCGCAAACTGCTTGCATCCAATTAATCAGTAGATGAGCCTGATCACTTACAGATAGTGTTTAGACAACTAATTATTACTGTAAAAGGCCCATAATAGCAGGAGGTATAATTAGTTCAACCTGCAACATGTCTCACCAAAACAGCGAGTATGATGGAAAGACCATATACTGTACTCGATGTGCTGTATACTGTGAATAGGACTTTGAAAAAAATTAGTTAATTTATATATTGCAACAACTTGGGTGTCAGGATCTCAGAGATAGACTGGTAGATAATCTGGCAGTACGTTTTGGGAGTTCATTTTTTAGTCCATCTCTGCAAAACGGACTTCAGGATGGACTAAAATGAACTCCCAAAACGTACTGCCAGATTCTGGAAGATGAATTCTTCAAACAGTGGTACTAGAGGATGTGGTGCTGGTCCTTCAAGAGTCATTCTCAACCTATAAAACCTATAAAGCCTATAAAAAAACCTTCTTCATGTATTTTACAACACTTCAGCTTGTGATTCTTATCTAGTGGGGGTCATTTTTTAGGATTCTTTACCTAACTGAAGTCTCTGAGATCCTGAAACCTTGCACTTCTGGAGACTCCAGGTAGGTTGCAGTTCTGGAAAATGGTGGCGCTGGAGACTAAAGGGTTCCTGATGGTTTCACCCTTAATTCTTCACCTTAATTCTTAATTCTTTTGCAGTTAACAGGTGTCTTTTCTTCACCACCTGTTTTTGTCAGATCCTGCTGACCCAACGAGCATTTCACTGTCCAATGGTCACGCCTTAACTGCAATGTCTAGTATTGCATTAGTATTGCATCCTTCTCATGGGCATTTAATACTTTTTGACTTTTCAGTCTGAGTTAAATCTCTTTTTTGGCTCAATTTATCTGTAAAAGAAAACATGCCTAATAATTCTGTACACCTGAATATAAGGTGTTTTTCATTTCCAGCCTTCATGAACAATTATATATCACTTATACATTATTAAATACTAAATTAATAGTAGTTATTAGGATTACTGTGGTTTGGAATTGGTCAAATGTGCCTGGAAAAAAAATATGATCAGAAAATCAACGTGCCTAATAATTCTGCACTCCCTGTATATACATATAATTTAAGCTATCTTTTATGTGAGACAAGTCTACAGCTGTAGAACAGGACTGTTGACTTGGGAAATGTAACTTGTTGGCACAAAGTCTTGATTTCTAATATGTAGGTTACAACGCTCCTCCCCTGTCTGTAATATTGGATTGGTTTAATGAACCCTGCAGCTTGTCTTACATTTCATTTACTGAAACTGTCCAACAGCCTGTTTCATGGATCTCACCAGATCACTGACAAGCAATTTCAGTGAATCCTGCTGATATTTGAGTGGCTCAGGTCTTCTGTACTGGTCCATCACTGTCAAAACAGGACAGCTCCGCTAACCATGGCTGCCCTTTATATGGGTGGTATTAACTAAAGGTCTCTGGAACGGTACTTTGGACAAGGATCCATTCAATTAGGACAGCTGCCCAATCACAGACTGCTTCTGGAAGTCTTTGTGGAACTCAAACTCATTTAGGCTTATTGGACGTTTGAGCAAATTATTCATATGTAATCTTCAGGCTTAAGACTTCACCCAACATTTAAACGGCCCCTTCTCTCACGATTTGTGAGAAGCTCTGAGCACATTTCATCTTCTCACTTGGAATGTATGTTTATGTAAAATAAGTGCTCACTCCCGCAAATCAACATTTGGGCTTCCCAGGGTCCTCAGGTGAACAGTTGGCCTAATTTTCCATTCTTTCACTCTGTGCCTGTTGTGGATGTGGCAGGCACCAGCTCTTGGCGCACGATGGACTAAATCTATTATTCATATTGCCTGGTATCTTAGCGACATTGTCCTGCCACCTGTCCAATAGACAAGCTCGCCTTGTTATACAAAGTGAAGACATACTTGTTGACAAATGGAGGCTTTGTTCTCCAGGCCCACACACACAATCCAACGTTTGTGTAGTAATCTGGAAAGTTCATTCAGATGGACTGTATCGTTATATCACATTTGAAGATGACCAATTGCATATTTTAAAAAACAGGATCGTAACATTTTCCAGTTTGACTTTTATTGTTATTTCATATGAAACTTGTCACAATGGTAGTGTGAAATTATGCCAATCAGAGCTGCGTCAGACAGTACATCTGTCAGAACATGATTGTTTGCCTTTTCTGATGTTATGCTCTTTCAGCTGACAGTTCAAACTACAGTCTGTGAATCACAAGTCTTTACATTCTATGCAGCTTTCCTCATTTGTGCAATGTGGCCTCATTGCCATGCAAAGCTAGCATGCAGAAATATTTTCAAATGCATAAATCTCTTCCCAGTCTCTATATTTCATCAAGAAGTTTTTCATGTTTAATAAATTACAGCGCCGATCCTCTAAGACTTTGTTATTCATAAAGCAAAGTATTCAATTGGGATACATTTAAAATCTTAATCATAACCTGCAGGACTATTTGCAGTGTGCTAATATTTGCCTTGACGGGGCTTAAAGAAGCCCGCAGACAAAGCTTGCAGATGGGCTTATCCTGAGAAGCAAAGCTGTACTGCGGTAAAGATGGTCTCATTGTTTGTAATTGGATTATATTCACAGATTTTTGTAACCAAAAGTACATCTATTCTTTACTGTACATCAGCTCTTTTCACTAAACAATGATGCTCTCAGTTTGATTTATAGAGTGTACACTGCAATGGCACTGGCACATTTGTGCAGTCATAGGTACATAAAAATGTTTCATCTGAAGTATAATGTCAAAAAGTAACATCCTCTTTTGTCATTCAACCACACAAAAACACATTTACCAGCAATTACTAATGATACCTATAATAAAAAATGTAAAAAATAAATTTGAAAAATAGTATACCAGATTTATCTCCAAATGGTTTCATAAATGTTTTTTACTATAATATATCATTTTAAACAACATTAATGCACACTGTGCTTTTTTCCATACAATTTTGTATTATTCAAATACATTATTATATTATATTATATTATAAACATAAGTTTGCGTGCCTGTACTTTCACAAAAGATTTATCAAATTAAAATTAAAATGCATGCATAATGGATTTGATCTAAGAATGTCCACTGCATGCCTTTATCCAAGCATTGCCTTTATTTTGAGAGCAATTCCTTTTGATCAGAACACTGTAAGTGCTTACCATGGTGAATTCATGCTGATTTGGGGTGTAGGCATTTTGAACGTGTTTTATATTAATGACACTGTCCCACCATCTGTCCAAAATACAGGACAAGGGACCATCTCCAATATGCTAGCCACCAAAGGCAAAGTAATTAATGACAGCAATAATGCCAGCAATAATGACTAGATTAAATATTTTACAGGCCGACTGCCATGCAGTGTCAAAGCCAAAAGAAAGCTAACGGCCTCCACTGAGATAATGCTTGAAGAGAAAGTCATAAAAAAAGATATTGCTTGAATAAAGTAATGAATAAATGTTGATGAAAACTGTAGTGAGGATTTCTAGTTGATAACACACATTGTTTCACTAATTATGTGGCCTTGACATTAAAAAACGGTGTTAAAACATTATTTCGATTGGTTTAGGGCATCATTTGCATGATTTCGAGGCCTAACATTGTAACTAACCCCATAAAAAAAAGCACAAAACCTTGTCCCTCTGCTAGTGGTACCTAGAGGAGCGGGTCAGAGATTCACTCTCTGTCCTAGAACATGGTCTCTGTCTGTGCTCAATTGACAGACCTGGCATCTGACAGGGGCATCTGCTCGCCGAGCCTGTGCCAGCGCGGTGTATACACGGAGACATCTGCTCCATTAGTGCCCAGGGGGCATCCTGGGCAGTACAGTAGACTGGGGGCATAACTACTGCCAGCTCCCTTCCATAGCACATCCCATGAATAGCATGGTGTAGCTGTTAGCCATCCTCAGTAGGAATAAACAGTGATGTTTTCTTAGAGGGGGGAAGACAGACAATATTTTGCTCGGTTGAAAATGTGTAGACATACATAATTGATTTACAGCATTGCAATTTTCTTTTATTATAATATTAAATCAATACAGTTGCACTAGGTATCGTTTGATGGTGCATTTTTAACCTTTATGAGTACCTATAATAAATTGCATGCTATAAAACATCTTTGGTCAGCATAAAAACCTTCTCTCCCATATGAAAATTATAATGCGAATGTCAATAGCACATTGTAGATGCCTGAATGCATGCTTAAATTAATGGTGTAAGACATTTTTTGGTGAAATCGTAATTTGAAATGGTATTTATAAGTGTCTTAAGTAAGAAAATATTAATTAATTAAAATGTATCACAGAATACAATTGTTTGGTGTACTTTATGTGCTGTATAAGCAAATGATTTAAAAGTGTGGGGTCTTAAAGATAAAAAAAAAAATTAATAAGGGCATATTAAATTGATCAAATGTGACAGTAAGGATGTTTACATTGTTAGAAAATATTTATATTTCAAATAAATAATAAAATAATAGTGAGAAATGTCTCTTGAGCAACAAATCAGATATTAGAATGATTTCTGAAGGATCATGTGACCCTGAAGACTGGAGTAAAGATGCTGAAAATTCAGCTTTGCCATCACAGGAATAAATATATATAACTAGAAAACCGTTATTTTAAATTGTATTCTTATTTTACTGTATTTGATCAAATACATGCAGCCTTGACCTCACATTTTTGAATGGTAGTGTATATATACAAGGAACTGGTGACTTATAGTCTTGGAGGTCCGTTAATACTCTTTTAAACAAATCCGTTACGGTGAAATTCGACCTGAGGGAGTTTGAAGTGCACACAGGTGGCCCCGTAAAAGCTCCATTTCAACATCTGCTCAGGTTCCATAATGATATTGATCAAAAGCATTGATTAAATTATTAAAATACCCTCTAATCCTCCAGGTTCTTATCAAAAATAAATGACCCTTTTACTTATTTTATCATACAATCTTCTTTACACTAACAGTGTTTGAAATAATACAATCAGCTACATTGCTATATCCATCATAATGGATTTAAAGAACTTCAAAGTGTCAAAGGTCAGGTACTGACACTGATGTAGAACAGTCAGCGCACAGGTTGGTGCCTCTCAGGAGTTTGCCATGAGGTCATCCGCCATCTGACATGTAAAGAGCAGCGGGGTCAGGAGGTCACCGGTTACAGCTTGTGTTACAGCATAACAGCTTTTAATGGACGTGGACTATTGCGGACCATTAGCACCATTCGCATGTGCTTTCATGTAGGAAACTCGAAAACCTGCCTGCAAAATTACAGCATTATAGGGGTGTATATGCTCTGATTTTACATCTCTAATTTCATCCATTTACTGGTGAGATACTTTTAAAGTGATTGCATAGCATCAAAATAATTTTGCTGAGGAGTGTAATGGTGTCAGATAACCGTGCAATTGTACTCAATATATGTGCATAGCTTCATAACTGCATAAAGGTTATAACTGCATAGCACAGTTTGTCTAAATGCTGATTGCTCCTTTTTGGCAGCTTAAAAAGGGATTATGTTGTATATAAGTTTGAAAGAAAATTAAAACGGTCATAATTAACAATTAAACATACTGAAAGTAAGACGAAATCATCAGATAAATGGAGTAATCCATTCGATTACACATTGGCTTTCTGGTAAGTCAGCATTTTGGAATGGGACACGTTCTGCATGTGGCCTTCTCGAGCATGTCTATATAATGAATAGAGAGAGGGATAATGGTCCAGTATTAGGGAAAATTTTGATGTTAGATGAGCTATGTTAATGAAAAAGTGATGGAAAAGACATTAACTTCTCTCTGAACCTAGAGGTTCAAATGAAGGAGCAATACTCAAATCAAAACATTTCATCATCTTTTCCTTGCCAACAGAAATTAGGGAGCCCACACAGAAGGTTCAAGCCATGAAGAAACTGATCCATCAACTCCCCAAACCCAACCACAACACCATGAAACTGCTCTTCCGCCACCTGAGGAGGTATGTCTCCATCCATACACACAACCATGGGCGCAACACCAAATACTAGGTCCCACTGGACTTTTTGGAGGCCCCTGAATCATTTAGATGGGCGGATACCGTCTACATTAATAGTTTTCTTGTTGAAAAACAATAAATTGACCATTTTTAATATAAATTTTATTTTCCTCTCAGTGTCTGTTTTAATTATTTAAGCTTCATTGATATCTGTTGATAGTTTAAAAAGTTTGTGACATGGAACCTTGCGCTCCGCTCACTAATGATTGTGAAGCTCAACGAAAAGACCTTGTGTATGAAAGCATGTTTCCCTGCATGTTTCAACATATGAGATCTCATTAGGCATTTTCATTTTTCATTTTTGCATGTATACATTGTGAAATTGCACAGGACTGACATTTACTTGACTATCTAGCTATCTACTGACCTAGATAGGCTTTCTTCATGAAGGAAATAATGACAGATTTTTCTATATGAAGGAAATTATTACAGAATTTTCATTTTTGGGTGAACTATCACTTTGAGGACTACCTACCAAGTTACAAATCACAGGTTGGGTCTGCTCTGCACCACTAGCTGACCTTGACCGTACAAAACCAGACTGGACTATAAAGAGAACGTCCCATTTCTACAAAAAGTTATGATGTATTACCATAAATTCGAAAGACATTCTGTTCATTCAGTGAGACCAACAAATAATGCCCAATCTAAAAACCTTCTATGGTAACCTCAGTAAACAGGATGCAACATGAACAGAGGACTTAATATGAACCATAATGTGTGTGTGTGTGTGTGTGTGTGTGTGTGTCAATGCTCAAGTCCTTGTCCATGATAGCGCTACTGGCACAGCCAGAAGGCCATATGGCTAGTCTCCATCTCCCAGGAGGGGTGTTCTATCCCACTTTACCCTTCTGCACATTTACCACCCTGCACAGGAGGGCCACAGGACTCATCTCAGATTGATGAGCACCCCCTCCCCCCCTTCCCCCAATGGAACATGCCCTTTGGCACTAGTGCTAAAGTCTGTTGGGTTGCCCATGCCAGGTCTCCCAATCAGAAAACACTAATGTGTGACTGAGAGAGAGACACTCATTGAACGACAGTCGATTTCTAGACAGGAACATGATATTCTGATAGTCTAAAAATGTGCTGAAGAAAACTAGGTCTGCATTCCATAATAAAGCTTGATCATTTTTTTTTTTTTTATTGTTATTTCTGGTAAACATACTACAACACAAACCTGCTCCCTCCTCTCATACAGTATTGGTCATGAGTTTTACAAATGCCTTGCCACAGCTAAAGAAAATGTTATTAAATTGTATTATTTGATTTTATTTTATTTTTAATTATTCTGAATATTGTTTAACATTTAATATGTATTATTATTGTTATTATTATTATTAGATGTCATTATTGTAGATTTGTATTGAGCTTTTTTGTTATTAACCCCCAACAACTCTATCAAGGTTATTATATTATATTATATTATATTATATTATATTATATTATATTATATTATATTATATTATATTATATTATATTATATTATATTAATATTATATACGCAATATTTGACCGGAAGGGTAAAATTGACGGTTATTTTGGTCAGTTGTGGCTCGTTAGATCTAGCATTCTGCCCACTTTGAATCAGACACAGCGTGAGTAGTAGTGCGCAAGATTACACTTATTTGAATGAATGAGTTATATTATTTATTTGAATTAATTATCGAGAGAGAGAGAGAGAGAGAGAGAGAGAGAGAGAGAGAGACATGAGAGATGTGTACCCGTGTAAGTTCAGCGCCTCTCTCTCTATTAACAACAAAGCTATGAACTCCCTTGTTGCTGAGATATGTAGAGATTCAGTAGTGAGGCTATTTGCATTGATAACAAGTGTTTCTACTCCTGAATATTTAGGTGTGTGCGGTGCGATTTCTGCTCTCTGTGTGCGAGTGTCGTATGTGTGTGCGCGCTTCAATGAAAACAGCACATTAATATAGAATGGTGATTCAACTGACTTGGAAATATTGGTTTTATTGCACACCTTCCAGCCAATTAGAGTCGAGTATTCAGATAGACCATGATATATTATATTATATTATATTATATTATATTATATTATATTATATTATATTATATTATGTTTTATATTATATTATGTTTTATATTATTATATTATATATTATATTATATTATATTAATTATATATTATATTATATTAATTATATATTATATTATATTATTTATATATTATATTATATTATTTATATATTATATTATATTATATATTATATTATATTATTTATATATTATATTATATTATTTATATATTATATTATATTATATATTATATTATATTATATTATATTATATTATATTAATTATATTATAATATAATATAATATAATATAATATAATATAATATAATATATTATATTGTATTATATTATATGAATTCTATTCTATTATATTAATTATATTATATTTTATTATTATATTATAAATTATATTATATTAATTATATTATATTATATTTATTATATTATATTATATTTTATATTATTCTATTCTATTAATTATATTATATTTATCCTATTCTATTCTATTCTATTCTATTAATTATATTATATTATTATATTATATTTATTCTATTATACTTTATATTATTCTATTCTATTAATTATATTATATTTATTCTATTCTATTAATTCTATTATATTATATTATATTCTATTATGTTAATTAAATTATATTATATATTACATTATATTAATTATATTATATTAATTATATTATATTATATTATATTTTATATTATTATATTATATTATATTATTATATTTTATATTATTATATTAATTATATTATATTTATTATATTTATTATATTATTATATTATATTATATTAATTATATTATATTATATTAATTATATTATATTATATTATATTATATTATATTATATTATATTATATTATATTATATTATATTATTATATTATATTATATTATATTATATTAAATTATATTATTAGGGATGTGCCACGAGATCTTGCAAGACTAAGGCCCAATCCCAATTCTATCTTATACCCCTTTGGCTTCCCCTACCCCTACCCCTACCCATTCCCCTTGCCCCTTGAAACAGAGTGGCAAGGCGTAGGGGTGAAAATATTCCCCTAAGAAATGGGACAGCACTACTATACCATTACACGTCATCATACCCCGTTTCTTTTATTAGTGTCCTGTGACATTTAACTAGTAGAACAGCAATGAAGTGCGTAGACTATATCTAACAGAAATCAGGTGCGAGCACGTTTAACAAATTACTCACTCCCAACAGAGTTTTGCGCTTTATTTGGACTTAATAAAACCGCGCTAGTTTTCAGTTCAAAAACCTATGAGCCTTAAGAGTTTCCTAAGATTGTACAGAACATACAAGACTAGTGAAGCTACTTTTCCATTGGGCCAAACTGTTCTCTTTGTTTATTAACCGTTCCATTCCGTGCTAATCCGAGCCGGCCGATATGGATATGGTTTTGTTTTGTACTGTGGTGCTGTGATAATGTTCATACGTTATACATCAAGTCAGTCGTTGCCTTGGTAACGCAAGAGTTTACAGACGATACGTGAAGTAAATATCGACTGCGTTATGAAGGATGACCAGATATTTTTAAATTTATTAATATATGTTCACATCGATCAAATAGTGCGTTTAGCAAGCTACGGAGAAACTGGCAGCCAGGTGACAGATAAGTGATCGATCCCGAGTAGCAACATACACACATTCTAGCAGCAAGGTATAGTCAGTGGAGGGAAACTCCTCATACCCCTTCGTTCGAAGTGTGGTCCTGAAAGATCTTTGTTTGAAGGGCTATTTGGCCCTTCCCCTTACCCCTACCCCTTCACGTTAACACGCAAAATGAAGGGCTAGGGGAAAGGGAAGGGCTAAGGGGTAGAAATGGGATTGGGCCTAAAATGTGACAAGATTTCTCGTCAAGGTGAAAAGCTGTCTCGCGTCATATTGTCACAACGGAGTATGAGGGTGAACTTAGGATAGAATTACGCCTCCACTGTAGTTTTTTTTTTTTTATAGAAATAAAAACTATTTAATTCAGGTGGATAACAGTCGCTTCAATTCCATCAGCTCATCCAATACAAGCTGTTCGAGTCGTACATAGTGCGCAGCACTGATCACGTGACAAGAAGACCGAGGCAGGACCGTGGCAGAGGATTCGTTGCACAAGAGAAGCATCAGACAAATGTCTATTTTAAAATGCGCATTCGGGACCACCTATTCAGAGTACGCATGATCACAAAATTGAAAGTGAAAGTAAACGCGAGCACTCATTCAAGGGCGATTTAAATAAGTTACCACTGTTTGAAACAAGCCTGCCGCACTTGGTGTTGAAAACTGAAGCCAAAATGTCTCAATCGCCCCCCCAAGTGGTTGGTCCCAGTATAGCTCATAACCCTGCCCCCTCCATGTATTCTAATGGATGCGAGACAAACTAAACAATCAAATTACACTTCAAATATTTTTCTTCCTAAAGATGGCTTCTGTCATTTTAGGCAGTTTTTATCACGCTGATTTCATTTCAAGTGTTTCAAGTTTGGTTTTAGTTAGTTATTTGATGCTATAAAAACAGGGTGTGGCATCATGATTGACAGCCTCTCTGAGTGAAGTAGTCACTGAGACACCAACAGACTTTTTCCGGATTTTCGGGAGGAGATTGGAGCTTTAGCTTTAATTTTAACATTTCCATAACTGTTTATTTATACGCGTCGTCCATATTTTTTTTATGGTCTATGGTTTGAAAGCAGCTCCCTGAGGCATGTGAATATCTCTCAATATGAAAGCTATCTGTGTAGTTGTAACCATCTCTTAGCTCAGTTAAGCTCTTAGCTCAGCTTAGTCTCTATTTGCACTTTGAATATTGAGAATATTGAGTATTGAGATTATGGTTGCACTTAATATCTATGATCAATTTGTGGGAAGGAGTTCAGTTAGGAGGTCAAAAGTTGTAGAAGCTCCTAAATCATGTGCAGTTCTAAGATCTGAAGAGACAATCATACAGGAAAGAAGCCAGTCAGTTGAGTTTGTGATAAATCTTTTACAGTGATTGAGGATTGTTGTCTTTTACTGCATATGACAGCAAATTCATACTCAGAAAGTCAGCTGAAATGACATTCATTACAAGATGATGAGTTAAAACATTTCAAATGCACCTGCAAACATTTTTTCTAGTCATGTATTTATAATTTCTTAAAAATACTATGTACAAATCTCGTCTTGTTCTCGTGAACCCAATCTTGTGTCTCGTCTTATGATTATATTATATTTATTAATTACTATTCTGCATATTGTTTGCCATTTGATATTGATATTATTATGATTAATATTATTAGTATTAGTAGAAGTAGTGGTAGTAGTAGTACTTGTATTACTATCTATTTAATTACTGCATGCCGAATTGTATGGAACTTGCTTTTTTTTTTTGGCAATTTCTTCTGTCTTTACAGATTTTACAGACTGTGAATGTGAATCTACACAAACTGCCCCTCAAACCTCAACAAAGTAGCCCCATAGTTGGGAATCACTGTTGGTTTTTGCACCGTTTCCAAATCTGTAGTCAAATCTACACACAGGCACGAGGGTAAAGCATTACCATAAATTCACTGAATGGTGGCATTAGAAAATTCATTCAGCTTTTATTCTGCTTACTAAAAAGCTGTTACAGTGGAACTTGTGGTGACACTGAAAATCCCTGTAGTGCCACCAAGTCTGTTCCTTCTCCACAGCGACATTCTCGCTGCTCCTTTCTCTTACTATTAGAGCAATAAAGTGCTTCGAATCCAAAGCACAGTGCTTTGCTTTGTGGGCACCACACCCTGGCCAAGTGATGTGGTTCTGTTTATTTTATATTCTCACTTAAGTCATTCTTGTTTCTGTCTACTGCTTTCCCTCTCTAAATATCAGGATGACTTTCCCATGAATAAAGGCAAGGAATGTGCGGTCACAGTGAATTAGGTTAAAGTGTGTGTCGTATCTGTTTTCTAAGACAAATGTAGCCATTTTGAAGTCCAGAGTGAGATGAAGACAGAACAATGAGGTTGGGTGCCATGCAGCTTATGGTACTATGCATAAAATAGTATTCATAATAATGCATAATTAGCTTGATTTGTCAAGCAACTTTGGCCGCTGTTACTCAAAGTATTGATATGCATCAGCTCCATATCTGCTCAAAAGTCGCCTGTACACTTCCTGTCTTTCTCCTCTAAAACAGGTATACTTAACTGAAGCGGCTCTCTGAACTCCTACTGTCATGCCTTTGTAGGTTATATTTTGCGCTGACTTGGCTCATCTAAAAAGTGGTGAAAGTCAAAAGCTCTTTGTTGTGGGCGCTTTCTATGCCCGCATGGAACCAATGTTCTTTTTTTTTTTCTCTTTTGGTCCATGGAGCCTGGATTCAATAACCAGTTGTGTGCTCGCATTGTGATGATGTGGTCAAGGCAACCAGATTTTCTCAACAGTACACTTGCTCAGTAGTGCTATTTATGTCATTTTTTGTGGGAGGTTTTGTCACCACCGCTCATATTTCCCGTTTACCGCAAGTGATTTAAAAGGCCACAGGTTTTGTTTTTTGTTAGTAATTCAAGGTTCCGTTTGCCTTTGTGCTGGAAAAGAAACCTGCAGAAACCTCTGATCAGGAAAGGCAAGAAAAAAAAACATTTCTTCTCATCTATGTTTGGTGTTTCTTAAATTAGATCGAAGAGAAGTGCTGCTGTGCAAATGTTGATATCCACAACAGTAAATGCACAGCAATTGATGGCCTTTTATGGTGCAGACAGGAAATAATAATAATTAAAAAAAAACTGCAAATATTGTAAGTGGGAAATCAAAGTCAAGCTCAAGACCCCCTGATAATAGCGACCCTTTCTTTTATTAGTGCAGTCAAGGCCGTCGTCTTATAACACGAAAATGACACAGTTTAAAGCTTGGAGCGATTCTGTAACCCCCACCCTACCTCAATTTATTATTCGTCCCATGATTCTTCAGGAGCCAGTTAGGCTGACCCAATTAGCACTGGCCTCCTAGGCGGGGAATGACGGCATTGTGCGCTATCCTCCATTTCCTGTCATGCCCCGCTTGCAAACGAGATGCTAATTAATAACCATTGGCATCTTGAGCCGTACACGTCGGCTTATGTACGGGATATCAATGATTTGTCAGATTCAGCCAAGCGTAACGCAGTCACCTCCGGTCAAGCTGCCCACAGCCTGGCCCTCACCCAGACACCAGAGCAACTTCACTGGGCTCCAAGTCAGCTGATGGTTTAATGAGCACATTTTGCCATAAATACCCAGATACTGAGGACCAGATTGCATCCTTCCCTTTTCCAAATCAACAAATTTCTTTACTGAAAGCATGAATTTAGATTAGGTGTACAAAGATGCATTCTCTTACAAATCAGGGGATACGCGGGACATTATTTTAACAAAAGATTTTCTTTTAAGAATGATAATGGGGTATATATTATAAACACACACACAGTTGTGTTTTAATGTTTTATGGGCACATTATGATAGACATAATGATTTTTATACTGTTACTGTATATTCTATCCCCTGCCCTTAAACCAACTCTCACAGAAAACTTTCAGTATTTTTACCTTTTCAAAAAAAATTTTTTTTTATATGATTTTATAAGCTATTTTCCTAATGGGACCAAAAAAGGTCTCCACAAGGTCAAAAATTACTGGTAAAACTGGTATCCTTGTGGGGACATTTGGTCCCCAACATAGGGAATCGAAACCGAAATACAGACGTATAAAAAGAAATATGTTTTTCATTTTTTAAATGCATTTTATATATTTTTATATTCATACATGTTTTTGTTTTTCATTTATGCTGCTCATTTTGGGTGACATATATACAATATACATATATACAATGTTATCAAGTATATTACAAAAAATGAAAAAGAAATATATATATATATACACGTGTATTTTTTATGTTCAAGATGTTTTGAAATGAATTTTATTTATATCATTTAGATATAAAATATTTAAATATACCACTCAAGACTGTCTTTCCTTTGGTCTACATGGTTCTCTTTGATGACTGTGTTTACAGGCTAAAGAACAGTTTTTTTTTTGCCTGCTAGACAGCGTCTTCGTATTGCACTTCTTCTCAATATGTGATACTACTGTAATTGAAAATGATAATGACTGTAATTAAGCTTCTATCATGATTTTAATCGATCTGGCATTACCGATAGCAGAGATGAATGTGAAGGTGGGGGGGGGGGGGGGGTGTGAGGGTCATGTATATAGTGGTGTCACAGTGGCATAATTACCAAAAAACACTAAAAGGTTCAACAAAAAGCTTCATATTTAATGTTTTGAAAAATCACTTCGGGAAATGAAGTCCCTCTCCTTAAGATCATTAGCAGACCATTAGCAATGGCAGCCGAGATCCTTACATCATAGTGCGCTAATTAGGTTAAAATGCTCATGGCAGGACAAGCGTCTAGCTGTGATGTACAGGGGAAACGAAATGGCCGAGGTTAATTATACACATTAATGGGGAATTATTGAGAGCGCTTGGCCTGCCTCTTAAGTTGTGTTTCTCAGCTGAAATGGCTTCCCAAAGTCCTAATAACACGCGCGGAGGGACGTCACATGTAGCACGATTATTACCTCCTTAAATCTGAGCGTGTCTTGCCGAGGAAGCTTGTGCGTGAGTATTTTGACAACAACACGGGGATTATAGATTGTAGAATTGCATCGCATAATTGTAGACCATTATTTTGATAGACGTGACCATAAATGTAGATGGCACAGGACGTCGGTTACACTACGGTACAATATACGTGAGTGCAGTAAACCCAACACACTCCTAATCAGTACCTTTCAGAACTGGGCCGCTGTAAAACCATGCAAGGTTTACTTCAAAATGTTAAGCCTGCTTCCCACCTCTTAGTCAGGATCCCGTTGACAACTTGGAAGGCAGCCCTCCACCACAATCCCTCCCTCCCTCCCACCCTTTCCAGGCCTCAACCCATAACAGAGCCAGAGGGCTCCAATCTGGCTCCTTCTAAGAGTCCTCCAATACCCCAGTATTGATTGTCTCTCCACCACAGCCAAACCTCAGCTCAGAGATACTCTGCTAAAAGTGCGCTTAGATGCCTCCAAAGACCAGGCACAAGTCCTCAAAAACACCCTGCCGATGGTTCGTCACCAATGTTCTAAGTAGGTTTTTATGACAGGAAACGTGCACACTTTAAGCTTGGAGAGAATGATTGTACTTGTTCGCCGTAGTCAGTTCTTCCATTAAGGATCTTCACAAGATGTTTTCTATTAAAAAAAAAAACTATATTCATTGCTATCGTATTACATCAATGATCCTGTGTTTTTCTGTTTTACAGAGTCTTGACGAAGTCACAGAAAAACTTGATGTCAACCCAGGGCATCAGCATTGTGTTTGGACCGACCCTCATGTGGCCCGAGTTTGAATTAGGAAACATGGAAGTCAATATGGTGTACCAGAACCAAATTGTGGAGTCCATTCTCATTGAATGTGTGGAGATCTTTGGACCAGAGTAAAGTGACCTCGGAGTATCCTGGAAAGAGACTGCGAAAAAATGTAAATGTAAAATTATTTCTTGCTCCTGATGTTTTTATCTTTGCCATTTGAAATTTTTATAACGGTCACATTTATAATTTTATATATCATTTTTTATACAAATGTTATTTTTGTATAATGCACAAAAATGCATTCACCTTGTATCATACCTCAAAACCTCATTGACAAAGTTGAAAAGCTGTAAATTTGTAATGATATAAATGGTAGGGAAATAAAGTTTTTTTAAATGGGTTTTGTACACGGATATTTCATAATGGATCATTTTCATTTTGGCTGTAAGCAATTTTTGTGAAACCTGAGATGATAAACCAGGAGCCTCGTTTATAAAACGTGCAGATTTGCACTGATTTTAACTGTACGCTAAATTCCGCAGCAACATTCATATTTCTAAGAACATACTATGGCCCCGTTTACACTAGTACATTTTCGTTTTAAAATGCATAACTTTTGCACAGTTATGCCACACTCAGTTACTTTTCGACTTTCGAAAACGCTGCAGACCCCGTTATAGTTTAAAAACTCTGGGGGTTGTGTTTCAGTGTAAATGGACTAAAACGACAATAACAGACCAGGGGTGCGTTTCCCGAAAGCATCGTATGCCTAAAGGCCCTTTCACACCGGACGCGTAACGAAAAAGAGAAGCGGAAAAGCGAATATTTTGTGTGCAAATAGTTCGCTTCAAAACCATTCACATCAGCCGCGACACAAATTTGCGACATCTGTGACGTTTCAGAGCTCCAACATTCCAAAACATTTGCGGCGACAGCTGAGAAAACACGGACACTTCCTCATCCAGTGAAGACGAGATTTTAATTTTCTTTAAACGACCGAAAAGAAGGTTTTCAGCTGCTATGTTTCCAGTTGAGTCACAATGTAAACATTTAAGTGCCACAGATGTACTAACGGAAACACATTCGCTTTCCATAGTCGCGGACACAAGGTTTAGAAAAAAAATCTACGAGTTTTAACTCAAAAGGTTGTTATCGTTGTCTGTAGCCTACAGTGGGCAAACACAGCTGTAACTACAACTACAACAGTAATCTTGTGAGAAATGCGATACCTGGCAACGGTTAATGTTGATTGAATAGCTAATGACATCAACTGGACATTTCGTCACCTTTGATTCCTTGTATGTGATTGGTTGAAGCCTTTTCTGTCGCTGCGAGAGTTAAAAAAACAACATTGAAGAGGAAAAAATAAACATAGTTTTTTCGCCGCAGCACATTCACATTCGGTGTGGAAGCACTCATTACACAAACAGCTGATCAAAAAATAAAACCATTGCGCGTCAAAATCGCGTCCAGTATGAAATGACCTTAAGGCTGGCAACACACTTGAAGATTTTAAGCCCGATTTTGCGCCCGATTTGCACCCCCCAGCGATCGGGGCGCGTGGCCCGATTCAAGGCTTGTCGCAAACAACTTTTTGTCCAAAATAAATCCTCAGTTGTGTGGTGTCACTATGATTATTTTACTGCTCCCGATCGCGTCGGGGCCCACACGATCCCAAATCGTAAATATTACCACGATAGCCAATGAGAGCGAACAAGTTTCACCAACCGGATGTTGCATGCTTCTATAGCTGAAACTTGGCAGCCACAAAAGTGGAGTATTGAGAAAAAAGATCACCCATATTCTTTTTTTTCTCCTTTGTGGATGGAGATTGTTTCTAAAACACAGTGGAAACGCCAGTATAGACGAGGATCGTGTTCATTTTAAAACATCGTTTTACACACTAGTGTAAAAAGGGCCTTTGACGTGGAAAAGTACATAGCGCCAAGTCAGTTTCTAAGCTGACATACACACTTTTCCTTGTGGCAGTGAGTAGGAGTCTTTCAGGTATTTGGAAATCAAAGCAATTCTTGCTGTTTTCCATTCTCAAGTAAAGGATTTGGACATTGACTGTTAATGATATTAATTAGGCTGCGTTTACAAGGCAGAGATCTGATCAAGATTTATACAATTTCAAGAAAATCACAAATTAATGTGCGATTTATAAATTTCACATGTGGAAGTAGGACGGTTTCTATGCAATATTTTATAAATGAGGCCCTAGATCTTGTGGTTATTTTCTAGCAGCGCAGCTATTGCAACAGGTATTTGCTTTGTTGCGATTTTGTGTTATATTAATGGTAGATATGTACATGTATTGGGTTGTTTTTATTTTAAGTAAAATAATTTTTCATTAAAAAAGTAAAAAAATCTGTATGCCTTTCAAGAATATTTCATGTTCTATTAGAAAGTCAGCATTCTGAGTTTTCTGCCTTTACTACTTTTCTTCCGTCACTCTCTGGGCTCTTTGCATTGTCAGATAACGTACAGCGTGATCACATCGGTTTCTAATCAAACTGCCAAAGTCCTCTCCAATTCTCGAACAGCAGTCTCTTTTTATTTGCTTCCCGCAGGCCAGTACTGAGACTGTCTGCATGGAATGTGTTTTTAATTCCATCCCAAAGATAAGAGAGAGTCTGTAATTACGGGAAGAGCCATCCATCCTTGTAGCATTTTCCCTGCATCAGATCCCTCATAGTTTGGCATCTCGAGCAGTAATGATGAAGGGGTACTGGAGGAACAGGAGGGCGACATAAACCAGATTTGCGGGCTGTGCGTCTTTCTAAATCTCGACTGAAAATAACGCAGTGAAATGAGATGCAGCTTTTAGTGACCTCTCTGGCACAGCTGCGCTTCACTCGAGGACCTTAACGAGTTCGGCAGGCCACCAAGACCTTCATCTCAGAACCTTTGAAAAGAAACACAGTTTGGCTTTTTTTCCTTCACAAAAAGTTTACAGAAAGCTTGGATCTTGTATTGAATGCATTGGCATAGTTTGTCATTATGTCTTCACACCTAAAAAAAAAAGTTTTACATGCCAGGCATGCTCGATTGCTTCAATGCTGGACATGAAGGAAAAAGAAAAGAAATAAATAAGAGTCTAATACAGACAGACCTTTACGTTAAACACACCCTGTGAACTCGAGTGTCTTCTATTTGACACTTAAGTTCCAATAATAATAATATAGGATGTAATTTATGTGCGACTTCATTTACTATACACAGTGTTGGGTAATTTACTGTAAAATGTAATTAATCACTAGCTACTAATTATATCTTCAACAGTGTAATTAGATTACTGTACTAATTGCTCTCTATATAGTTAATGGATTACTTATTACTTACTAAATTCCATATCAACCTTGACCAGTTGAACACTACAAAGACAGACACGAAACTGCACTTTTGATTCTTTCAAATAAACAATATACAATTGCATAAATTATTCTTGAACTGACAAAAGTGTGTCAAGGGAGGTTACGTTAAAAACATAAATTTTAACATTAAAAGTTGATGTTAAATCCATTATTTTTTTTATATAGAAATGTATATAATGTATAGCCTATACAATAATGCAATTACATCAGAAGTAACTATAATTAAATTACAGAAAAAAAAACAGGAGAAATCCCTTACTTTTTCACATTTTTAAGGGAAAAATAATTAAATCACGGTATGATAGAGGTACACCTTAGAGCTTTATTTCACAGTGTGTGGGTCTTGGTCAGAAGTATAAGGCACTGAACATCAGCAGCCCAAGCAGAGACGAGAGGGCACGCTGTAGAGTTCATTCTTGCATTAAATGCTTCAAATAACAAGAAATCAAAATGTGTGGGTGGATGGACTGAGGTGGTAAGTAACCCAGGGGAGAATATTGGCAGAAATTTGCCGTGTACACGAAGCGAACGCCCAGATTTATTTTGTGCTAGATCCCATGGTCACATGACACTGCATGGGCATTGTGCAACAGAGCTCACACTTTGAGAGCCGTCGTACTGCAGGTGGTGCTTTGCTCATTAATATGTGCAAAATTAACGTCTCCCATCAAATTGGCTTGTGAAAAGGTGTGGTGCATTTAGAGTGTTTGGAACGTGGTGTGAAGTGACTGAATCAAAAAAAAAAAAAAAAAAAAAAAAAGCCAAAGTATTTATTTCAGTATTTCACACAGATTGTTTGCTGCACTGATTTTGACCTTGCCAAGTGTGTGTGTGTGTGTGAGTATATATATTTTTATTGCCAGTAAAGTGAAATTACTGAACCTAAACATAGGATCCTGATAAAAAAAAAAAAAAATGCTCATTTAAAAGAAAAATGCCTTATGACAGACTTAGAGGTTTTTGTATGTATGTATGTATGTGTATATATGTATGTATGTATGTATGTATGTATGTATGTATGTGTGTGTGTGTGTATATATATATATATATATATATATATATATTATATATATTATATATATATATATATATATATATATATATATATATATATAATGTGTATATGTGTGTGTGTGTGTGTGTGTGTGTACAGTGGTGGCAAAAATGATTAGAACACTTGGCATCTGGGAGACGTCTTATTGGGCCTGTATTTATTTTCCAAGAGGACAATGACCCAAAAACATTCTTCTAACTATTGCTGGAACTACCTGCGAAGGAAAGGAATCTGCTGGAACATTGAAAATGATGGACTGACCCCCCTCAAAGTCCAGACCTCAACCCCATCGAGCACATTTGGAGCGAGTGGAAAATAAACTGGACAGATCTATTGTATGTTCAAAGGAAAGCCTTTGGCTTCAGTTGCAGAAGACATGGGATAACGCACTAACATTAGTGTTGATCATTTATTTGATCAAAAAATACAATAAAAACTTTAAAATAATTGGTTTACTATTGTAATTTATTATTAATGTAATAATAAATGTGATGGCAAAGCTAAATTTACAGCATCATTACTCCAGTCTTCCGTATCACATGATCCTTCAGAAATCATTCTGATATGCTGATTTGACGCGCAATAAATATTTCTTATCAATGTTAAAAACAGTGCAGCTTGATCCTTTTGTGGATACTGTGATGTCGTTTTTTTCAGGAACAAATAGCAACAAGTTGATCAAATGTTCAGGTCTGCTAACCATTGTGACCAGTGTGAAGGGCTCTATTGACGCCATGCGGTCTGTGGGCAAGGGGCGCACAAAGCCGTAAGAAACTGCAGCATTCATGTTTTCTCTACGTAAGCCAAGACGTTCCACGTCTAATGATTTCATGTAATAACTGGAGACCACTGCGCTTTTCCGAACTCCGACAAACTCCCACACACCCCACCCCCACATTTTGTTTTCCCATCCTTCTTGGCAGAGCTTCATGGAAACGAGCGTCTTTGTAAGTCCGCAAAAAACAGAAAAAGCAATGCAAGAAAGGGCCCAAAAGTAAATGAAAGCATAACAATACAGTGTCCCTGTGAGATGCCTGCCATGTTCTAACCACCAGGCCCCATTAAAAAGAGCCTGGGCTCCAAGAGAACATGGCAGCATATTGATAGCATATGAATGAGTCACATGAGGACAACAACGTCTCTCTCTCTCTTATCCATTCCTCCGGTCTTCCCTTAAGATCATTGATCAGGGCAATGTTATACAAAGTGAAAAGGAGTATTCTACCTGTCACTTCAGCCTGGACCGCCTCCTCATCCTGTGAGGAGAAACAAACAAATGATATCACACAACCGTACTGTACAACCACAAACAGTAGTACACACTTCCCCCTTGGTAATGGTATAATTGGACAGCGTGCCACAACATGAGCTGGTGTGAAAAAAACAAAAAGATAAACTGGCATCGAGCTGCATGCAAAGAAAATTAAAGCCTCTTTGTGTACAGTCCATTCCTAACAAATAATTCACAAACCTTTACTCCTTCCCTTGTTTATTTAAAATGATTGTATATTATTATTAGATACTAACAATGCTATTTGATTAATAAGGAGCTAATAAAATTCCTAAAAATAAGGTGATAGACATTACAGGTAGCCAGTGGGGTTCAATAGAGAGCTGACCTGTTGACCTAGAAGTTGATTAGGAAAGCATATGAAAATAAATACATTAATACATATGAAGAATTAAATCCTTTCCTAATTTCGTGACAGCCAATGCTCAAACTCTACTGTGACCGCTACATTTTGCTCAAGTCAGAACTTGAGGGTTCTCATTAAAGTGCCATTTCCATTTTCCATTTCCTAAATCCTTTTGCTGGTTTCGGAAGAGGTTGTGATGATTCTGTGCATTTCATTTGCAGCGAGTTGCTGCTCTGAATTCTGTTCCTTCCAAGAATCTAATTGGGATACCATTATCTGATAACGTTCAAAGGTCTGAATGCCATTACCTGATCTTAAACAGACTGGTATTTATACCTGATGCTGTATCAGATCAAATTCACTTTAGTGATTCCCCTGTCAGATATTAATATATCTACTAATGTAGTCATATAATATGAATGGCAGCTTTCCAAGTTCTGTGCAGCTCCAGCAACGGGATACCAAACATGTACTCTGGGGGGGTTGGGGGGGGATAAGAAGACCGCACAAGTCTTAATACCATTTGTTTTGCCATCGGATTCAGCCGGCATTAAATTAGCTTCCCTAGAACACCATCAGTGAGAAAACAGCAACATGCCAATGAAATGGTTTAATGTGCACTGAGTTTTATAGAGGTTGCTATTAACTTTTTATATGTGGGGTGACATTTTGTGCCGAAACGGCAGGTTATAGGCTTTATGGCGTCATTAGGTCCTGACCTCAGGTCGGCCCGGGGTAGATGGCAAACTCATCTGACAGCGCAGGATAAGGTGCAAACAGGTCAATCACATCCATCTGATCCTTATAAATAACAAAAGTCTCAAGTATTCGCCTTCAGATGAACAAAAAGAGGCAAACCATATGTGATAATGCCGGACCATTCAAAATATTATAATAGTATCTCGCTGACTCCATTAAAAAATGAAATACATTACATATGGAGGTAGGATATTAGGACTATTTTTCTATGAGCTATGAAAGAAGCACTCCTACTTAATGAGGAGTAATGAGACTAATCTCGGTTGCGTGCGAGAAGACAGGGACGTGATTATATTTTAGCCTTTAATTCGAATCCTCTGTCCGGCGCACCTGAAAAATCGATGCGTCTGAAATAATAACGCCTGAAAGTCCGCCGCTTTATTGAGAGAATGTCTGATAATAAAGGAGGAATCCTTCAATAACTCCTGCAATAAAAGTCAGGCCTCTTTTAATAACACATATGTTGGCAGGCCTGCAGTGGGCCGTGTGATTGTGGCATTGCTGTGATGTGAAAGCAGACACTTATATCTTTATGGAAAATCTGACGGGCCATTGTTAGTTTGCCCAGATTTTACATTTTGCAAACACATATAAATAGCTAGTTACCATGCCCCCTTAATTATGCAGCGGGTTCCCGGCTGCAACGTACAGCCAGATCTCCGACGCAAGGAAAATAAAAGAACCATATTTAGATTCAACCACAGTCCTGGGGAAGCCTTGCATCAACCTTTACCGAGCCTCGGGGGACTTTGTCACAACCTGGCAACCTCAGGTGGAGCAAGAGCCCACAACGTTTCAAGCCGCAACTTGGCTGCCGCTCTGTCGGAGTGGGAACCAAAGACTCCAGAATTCCAGGCTGGAGTCCTCCGGCACAAAGGATAAAAATGGATATGAACCGAAATATGAGGTGGGCCCGCCTTTGCGCGACACGAAAGCGGTTTCAGGTTTTTTTATTTTTTATTTTTACTTTGTTCTTTTTTTCCATTAACCACAAATATAAAGCTGCTTTTTTTACGGCATACGAGGACATTAACATCACATATACATGTTTTTTCTTAAATAATAGCAGAGAGGTAGACGTCGTTTTTTTCGGGTCATATACTCTCTTTAACAATGAGGCTGGATTTGAAATCATAATGTATTTCTTGGGGGGGTCACGTCATGTCATGTGTTCCTCTGTTAACATCATGTCACTGCCTGCTCTCAGGAGAGATCTGAAACCGTGCCCCAGAGTATCCCAGGAGAAAGCGCTGAGGTTCACCTAGGATACAGTGAGACAAAGAGAATAAAGGGAATGAGATGGAAAAAGCAGAGAACTGTGAAAGTGTTATGACAGAATTGGAATCCAATTGTTTTATGATTAGTTAAGCAGTGGTTCAAGTGGTTTCGCTCCAGGATGTAGATTTTAATCATTTCATCATTTTAAATTCGACAAAAAGTGAGACCCCAGGTCTTTAAAAAAAAAAAAAAAAAAATTGTATATTTATTATTGTTATTATTAAATGTGTATATCAAGCCAATAATTCAAATTATGGATGACAATAAATAAATGTCGAACCATATTTAATGTAGTTTCGTATTTTCTTTTATCTTGCATTAAAACTTCTACAAGTGGCAAATTCGCCTCAAAATACAGTGGATGCCTGACTCTTTTGACTTTTGAACAAAAGAAACAAGCATTTTCTTTACCTGTGTAAAATAAGACTATTAAAATTTCTCTCCTATCTGTGCATGATTATATAGTTTCATTATATTGTTGCTTTTTTTCTCCTGCTTTCCACAGGACTTTACAACAGACTTGTGATCAACCAATTGATGACTTCTCGCTGTACCTCTAAAATGACAATAAAGAGCTTGACTGATTTGTTATACACCTTAAAGGGATTTAGGCAGGTTATGAATATGATTCCTGCAAGAGGCTTGTCTTGCATTGATTACTGATCATGTATTAGCCTTATTCATGTACAAATCGCAGACTAAAAAGCACTAAACATGTTAGAATTCTCTGTTGTTCATTTGATTTCCGGTGAAATGAACATTATTTACCTGGATAACATGTTGTCTGACTAATTGCGGTCGCTTGGAGAAGTCTTGTAGTCTTTTGCACAGCTGTTCAGGTGTTGAATACAGATATGTTGCTACAAGAGGAAAATACATATTTGATAAGTAAGAAACCTCAAAGAGCAGATGAGATCGCAGGCACTTTCAGCATTAAAAATTCAGCTGACACCATGCTGTGTGTGATGCTGTACATTATTGAACTGTGGTTATATTTATTTATTTATATAAAAACGCCAGAATGGTTTATGGCGAATTCGTCGATTGTGCTTTAAGATGAATAAGTCATCATACACAGAAGTTGAACATAGCCGCTTTGCCTGTGACAATAAATCTTCTTTTGCATATGAAATAGAGCTAGTTTTCTCATCACTGGCAAATCATGAAAATGAGAGAAGAATTTTACCAGGGAATATTTCAGGATAGACCAAAGCCTTCGGACACAGGGGATAACAACCGCAATGGACCGCTTCTAACCTGAAAGAGAAGATTTGTGTCATATAAAGTTCAATTCTGTATTGATCAAATCTATTGAAATATCTGAAACGGCACAAATAAAAGTTCAGCACTATGAGGCAGACAACAAACCAAAACAACTGCCAATACTAAACAAAGCCATCATAACTAGTTAAGGGATCGTTATTTTTCCAACTGACCGCCTGACAGACGAAGCGGCACCCTGGACTGCACCTTGATCAATTTCACCCGTTATACACAGCAGATCAAAGCATTTTAAAATATTTTTTTCTACTTCAAATACCTAAAGCTACCTCATAACTATGGCATAGTTTTGCACACTATCTCATGCTTTTAGTTCATCAAATAGTTCAATCTAGGGCAAACTTTGCTCCCAACTGATTCAACTCATTTGAACCCCTATTGCTGGCAGTGGAAATGACCGGCTGTTTAAATATTTTGTAGAATGAGTATTAATATTTAATGAGTCTATCCATCTCTCCCTTCACCATCAGATCCTCATCTCATTTCCCATGCTAAAACCATGCATATTTTAATATCCGATTAGCCCTCTGCCATTCACTGCAGAAATTTCACGATTCTGATTGAGCAATGGGACAAATCTCCTCAAACAATCCTGTGGATTTGTGAAACGTCTCCGAGTCACAAAGTTGCGTTTCAAAGTGGTTTGTATCGTTACATATTTAATGGTCACTCATACGCTGCTAACAGCAAACCTTCAGATTTGTGACATGAGGAAAACAAAGCGTACATTTTTCTTTTCTTTTGCAGTTTCCGGAATCATCACTTTTGGTGGGTTCATAGATTCACACCAAAGCAATAAAACGTGCGCTTTTATTCACATCTCTTTATTCCAAGCCAGTTGGAGGAAAAGCAAAAAAAACTAACACATTGCCTAGCTATAATTTCTCTACAAAGGAAAAGAAAAACAACAGCACAACAGTCACCGTCCTTGAGCAAACACTAGACAGTGAAGGTTTAGTGTAGTATTACCTACTCTGCAACGTCAACATCCCCTTCCCTGATCAAATTCACAGTGAACACTGTAAATCAAAGTTGCTCGGCTGGAGTCTATGACAGCCCGTCGTATGAAACTGATTAAGGTCAGTTCCATGTCAATGCAGTTAATGTGTGAGCGTGCAAATGCTTATCAGGCTTTTCATCTCAAATATAATTAGGCGATCATTCTGCTTGGCTGCCTTACTGTTTTTCTGGAGGGCACGGATGGGCGTCTGCTGACAATTAATCAGATTAGGCTAATTTCCACAATAACGAGGACAGAACACGGTGGAGAAAAGTCCCCTTGCGTGGCGCAGGCTGACCAATGAGACGCGAGGACTGATCGGCGAAAGCATTTGAGCAGGTGATTCAAGTTCTAGGGTCTTGCGGCCTTTTTCTCATGTCATCAGTCCTTTGCAGCAAAATTGATTTAGTAAGTGAATGTTTCTTCAACTTCAGGCACTTTTATGTCCCAGGGGTTGATTTTTATTGAAACGAACAGATTTTTTTATATGGTCACAATATACTTTTCAAATGTCTTATGATATCACTGTTTTACCCTTTTCCCAGATGTTGTATCTTGAAATATTAAAATCTATCATAATTATAAACAAATAAACAAATTAAGAGTGAATAAAACATGATACATTTCAGTATTTATTTTGTGAAAATGATGCATATTGCGTCACAATTTCCATCAACCAAATTTTCCTTTCTAAATGTATTTTACTTTTTTAGGATACAAGCATCTCAGTAAAGCGTATGCTTGAGGTGACGTATGAAAAGTTATATTATATATAATCAAGATATTCTTTTGTTAAATGATGTAACTGTGAATTGCCCAAGTGCATTTAATTAGGATACATATACTAGCTATTAGCTTTAGACATTCACCTTAACAATACAAACGAGTCAATTTGTTTTACAACTGACTGTCATTTTTATCAAATTAATGGTAGTAGATGCATGCATTAAGAAGTGGTGCAAAATGACACCGTGGTGAAAAAAAGAAAAGGAAAAAAAAAGACAATTCTCACATGGTGTGCTCATAGTTAAAGAAACACCCGATCATTAATTACCCTTATTCATCTCAATTCAAACGAGATGTTTTTGGAAGTTAAACATTATTAAGAAAAGCCGACAGCAGGTGTTTGATCAGTGTTTGAACACACACATCGCCTGAGGACATAAACGTAAAACACACACAGCTGAGGAGTCTCCTTATTCCTTCTCTCCACTGGACTTTGATCTAATGAAATCGAGAACAACCTCAGCCGTATGTAGTAAGAGTCCCAAAGGGAACGCGAGTCTAAACCGTTACCTCGCAAAGCAAAGGATGTTTCCATCCGATCGATATCACAGCCTGGAAAATTCATCAATGCTGTCATCTAATAGGATGTATACATTTAGCGTACAGAACAAGGATGACCGAAGTCCCCTGTGTGGAACGAGCCCCTGCTAGCACACTTTGGATGAGTGCTACCTTGGCTCTGGGCGTTATCTAACAAACTCTTCAAAAGTCAAGCACAGGTGACTGAAGATATTGATCCAGGCGATGCTGAACACATCAAGGCCGGTGCTTTCAAAGGTCGCTCCAAAACACACGCTGTACCCTCCTGACTGTGAAACACCCCCAGAAGGAGAGGACAGGCCTTTGGGATTGAAAGCAACCTTTCAATTAATCCATGAACTTTTCTGGGTCTGTTTGGGGGTTTGGAGAATTACACGCTCATGGTAATCTTCACATTTTGTGTGCGCATGATGGAGCTGTCTTTCTGTATTAGCCATGATTTTGTATTGTTTCACATCATTTTGGCTGCTAAACAAATAGGAGTTACTATAAATTCTGTGGTAAGTTATGAATGACTAAATTCGCTAAAACTGATACCCTTTCCTAAATTTCACAAAAGCAGCAAACAACACTTGCGCTAATCAACATAAATAAACCACTGTGGTGACTTTCTGTTTGGAGAGAACATATTTCTGTGACAGACAGCAGATGAAACTCACATTGCTACTCCGAAAAACTCGTGCTTGGCTGTGGAAACGACGACATCTGCTTGGCACAGCGCTTTGAGGTAATCTTCCTTACTGGGCATGAAACCCCAGTGCTGGATGTGGTCAACCAACTGTTCTTTGGCTTCTGAAAAGATGTCTATAGTGGGAAGGAATGGAGAAAGGGACAGAGGCCTCAATATCGACGTGTAGTAATTAGCGGAGAGAGGGATGTTTAAAGTTTTGGTCATATTTTGCGAGGAGATAAAATAAGCAAGGCCATCATAAATTTGGACATAAAATGGAGAAGGGCACAAATAATCAATAACATGATTCTATTAGCAAAATCAAAATAGATTAAAACCGTTTCAATGTGATTGCCTTCCGAGCAATCGTAAACATAATTTCATAACATGAGCAACCTTTACGATCTGTTTATTTCTTTTGGTCCCATGGCTGTTTATGCCACGATAAAACTTTGCATCTCAATATAAGAGATTGTGTTTCCTGTAAGCCTCGTTTTGGCAGCGCTAGAGTGTGCAGGCACATAAATGAAATGAATGCAACTCCATAAATACCTAAGACTGTCCGAAAGATATTAAAACATAATTGTCCACTAATGAGGAGTGTATTTTGCCAATGAAAATGTTGCCTGTGTGCGATAAACAGACGATCTTTGAACCTAAAGCGATGCACTTAACAAATTTGTTTCAAAGTTAAACATGTAATCACATTTGAGCATGACATCAGAGGTATCAAACAACTAAATCATTCTATGAAAAGTAGGGAGAGAGAGGGAGGGAGAGAAGAAAAAAAGATTTTGGTGAAGAGAAAAAAATATGGCTACTAACTGGAAAAGTTTGTCTAGAAGAACTGTGGTACAAAAGCAATATCACACCATAATTGCTTAATTATATCCCCGTCCCTAATCCCTACAGAACATGATGTACCTGGAACGTCAGTGAAGGTCTCTCCCAGGACAGAAACTTCAAAGCTCAGCTGTCGTTCTTTGAGTTTCAGTAAGGTCTGGAAGAACAGCTGTGGGTTTTTGTCATGTTCCCTTTAGCCAGAAAGAGACAAAGCAGAAACAAAAACACTGACTATTTCACAGTTGGAAACAATAACATAAATACACATTAATTAATAGCAGGAAAGCAATAAAAATATTACCAAAAAAGAATGTTAAAAATAAAGAGTAGGGAAAAAAAATCAGTACCCATCACATTAACATTTAATAATACAGCATATTTTATTTGATCATATTTTTATCATATTATTTATTAAACAAAGTACAAGTCCACTTTTGATTAATTTAATGCCCTCTTGCTGAATCATTTCTTTCAACAACAACAAAAATCTTACGGACCCCAAACCTTTAAATGGTAGTGAGTGTAGAAGTAGGAAAAATGGGCAAGCGTAAGGATTTAAGCGAGTCTGATAAGGGCCGAATTGTGATGGCTAGACGAAAACTGCATCTCCAAAACTGCAGCTCTTGTGGGGTGTTCCCGGGTCTGCAGTGGTCAGTATCTATCAAAAGTGGTCCATCCGGCGACAGGATCATGGGCGGCCAAGGCTCACGTGGGGAATGAAGGCAGGCCCGCATGGTCCGATCAAACAGACCATAGAGCTACTGTATTACTCAAATTGCTCAAGAAGTTAAAGGATTAGTTCACTTTTAAATAAACTTTTGCTGATAATTTACTCACCCCCATGTCATCCAAGATGTCCATGTCTTTCTTTTTGCAGTTGAAAATAAATTAAGGTTTTTGATGAAAACATTCCAGGTTTTTTCTCCATATAATGGACTTCAAAGGGCTCCAAAAGTCCAGACGAACGTGATCATCCCTGAGCTCTGCCATTACTTGCGTTAAGTGAGGTCAAAATACGAACGTGGTCATAGATATATCGATCGTAGATGCCTCATTCTACTGATCCGTGCAGGCGCTAATGAGGCATCTACGTATACATATTTTGACCTCACTTAGCGGAAGTTATGGCGGAGCTCAGAGACGATCACGTTTGTCTGTTAAGAGGTAAAATAATAGCATAAATACTGCTCGGTTTCTCGCAGAAACTTATCGTTTCGCTAGATAAGACCCTTATTCATCGTCTGGTAAAGCCTTTTGAAGCTGTACTGAAACTGTCATTTGGACCTTGAACCATTTGGAGCCCATTGAAGTCCATTATATGGAGAAGATCCTGGAATGTTTTCATCAAAAACCTTAATTTCTTTTTGACTGCAGAAAGAATGACATGGACATCTTAGATGACATGGGGGTGAGTAAATTAGAAGCAAACGTTTATTTAAAAGTGAACTAATCCTTTAATGCTGGTTCTGATAGAAAGGTGTCAGAATACACAGTGCATCGCAGTTTGTTGCGTATGCAGAGCAGTCAGGGTGCCCATGCTGACCCCTGTCCACTGCCTAAAGCGCCAACAGTGGGCACGTGAGCATCAGAACTGGACCACAGAGAAATGGTAGAAGGTGGCCTGGTCTGATGAATCACGTTTTCTTTTACTTCACGTGAGTGGCCGGGTGCGTGTGCATTGCTTACCTGGAGAACACATGGCACCAGGATGCACTATGGGAAGAAGGCAAGCCGGCGGAGGCAGTGTGATGCTTTGGGCAATGTTCTGCTGGGAAATCTTGAGTCCTGCCATCCATGTGGATGTTACTTTGACACCTACCACCCACCTAAGCATTGTTGCAGACCATGTACACCCTTTCATGTAAATGGTATTCCCTGGTGGCTGTGGCCTCTTCCAGCAGGATAATGTGCCCTGCCACTAAGCAAAAATGGTTCAGGAATGGTTTGAGGAGCACAACGAGTTTGAGGTGTTGATTTGGCCTCCGACGGGTCAGGGCTGTTTCGGCAGCAAAAGGGGGACCAACACAATATTAACATAACATAATGTTATGCCTGATCGGTGTATATATATATATATATATATATATATATATATATATATATATATATATATATATATATATATATATATATATATATATATATATTATATATTGAAACAGATAGAGATTTTATCAACAATTATTATTATTAGTATCTTTAACTGATGATAATAATAATAATAATAATAATAATAATAATAATAAACAATTATTATTAGCATCTTCAAGTAATCTTTATTTTTGCAACCACAAAATAACCATGAAAAAAGTCCATTTCTGATTTTCATTATTTTTTTAAATGACCTTCAACTTTTCTATGTTTACACACATGTTCTGATGTTATTGTTGCAAAAATAAAAAACATACTGAGAAAATGTAAAATCTGTGATAAAACAAACTCTGATGAAATTTGACATTTTTCATTTTGATTTCGCAGAAACGCGTAAACAAATGGAAACGTTAATACAATTATTTACATTTGAGGTGCGTGGTATGCGTTCTCAAAGTTTCTCCTCGAATCTCAGCTCGTATACCTTAATTACACATCTGAAGCTGAGGCCACATGTTCTGTCACTGTGATGCAGCCAGGCCGCTGATTGCTGGTGTGCTTCCATTAAAGTTCTGAGCTCAGCCAAGAGATCTGGTGAGCAGCTTCACAGCGATCGCTGGCAATGCTTTCATTACCTCAAAAATAGTTCACTCTGAAGTCTAAAGTGTGCCTTTGAAATCCAAGGCACACTTTACAGGTTTTAATAAGATTAAATGAGGAGTACTTCAAAGAATATGTTTTATTAATGCCATTTCAATTTTATTTTGTACTATGAGAAGATCAACGGGTGTTTTGTACATGTATAAAATAAAACAATTTACTGTTGTGTGTCTGAAAAGTCAGAGCAAAGTCTTCTTTCTCATGGAATTACTTCCTAAGCGCATTCTGGACCGCTTCACCGCAAGCCCCGGTTTTATTCTGCAATCAGAAATACTAATGTGGCTAACCAGCATGCAGACGGCCCATCTGATGAAGCTTCCCTCTGAATACAACTACCCTCGACGCACTGGTTTGAAATCCTTCTCTTTGGCCTAAACTGCGCGCTTGAAGACCTATCAAAACCCTGACAGTCGAATGGTGATCCATGCGGCTCATCCTCTTGATAAAGCAGAGGTACGTTACCGAACAACGGCCTTACAGAGCTCATACACGTTGCACAAAAGAGGCTGTGACCAATCTCTGAGCTCGTCAGCACTGCCGTTCTGTATACTGTCTGAGAAAGAGCTCTCTTCACAAAAATGACGATGTTGAAGGTCAAAAACAATTACCGGGGCAGAAGCGCTTTGACAAAAGACACCTCCCACTTGGGTGGAATCTCCTTAGATGAGGTATTAGTGAGGGCTTATTTCCTCTCATTTCCGGTTCTTTTATGTTGCCTTTTCCCTCCTGGCTTGACGTTGATTCCCTCATTAATTTTGCAGCCTCTTTGATTCGCTACATTGTCGATGTGATTGCTACCTCCTCCGGACTAAGACTGGTTGACCTGCGGGGAGGTGACATGGCGACTGCAGGGATGCCTATTACCCGGCCTGTCAGTCTAGTAACTAAAACAGCCTTCATGAGGGCCGTGATGCCTTATTTCCTACTGACAGCATAGCGGAGGGTTAATTAATATGTCAGTTATGTTATGCAGGGATTGCTGGGGCTCAGTGTGCCTCTCGCACTAAAACTGGAAGAGCAGAGACCCGCACAAACAAGTTCACTAAAATGCACTTGCGGCTGCTGCTGGTCTGTGACGTCTGGTCTGGGCATTAATGCAGATTATTAAACGTACAACACAATCAAATTAGCGATTAATTATCGGAAACTTTCTACAAGCTATACTATAAGGGACATTTTAAATGCAGATGTTAATGATAGGTGGCAAACATGGATGACCCAAATAAAGTTTGAGGTTGAGATCATACGGCTAGTATGGACACACACTGCAAAAATCAATCAAGATTGCACTTACTTTCTGCATTTCTGCATTTTCAAAACAATTTTATATGATTTATTAGCCGTTTTCCTTATGGGGACCAAAACATTTCCTCACAAGGACAAGGATTTTGAACATTTTGTCCCTAACGTAGGGTCTACCTGACACCACACACACCTAGGGTATACCTGAATCCACATACATACACAGAAGAGAGAGAGAGAGAGAGAGAGAGAGAGAGAGAGAGAAAAGAGAGAGAGAGAGAGAGAGAGAGAGAGAGAGAGAGAGAGAAAAGAGAGAGAGAGAGAGAGAATCTTTTGTATAACTTTTGATCAGTTTAATGCACCCTATGAATAATTTCTTTCATCAACAACAACAACAACCAAAATCTTACTGAGACCAAACTTTTAAACAGTAGTGTAAATGCCCACATACTGTATATATACACTATGTGTTACTTCCCAATACTAAAATAGGGGGTTTTCTTACCCTTTGACCTTAGAGTGCAATGAGACAGAAACCAAATAAAACAAATACGAAAAAAAGGGTTCTGCAGGGACCCGGCGAATCCTCATTAGCAGTCATCCGGTACCACTTAAAAGAATATGATCCTCTCATTTAGACAGCTATGATTAAATATTCCCCTTTAAGTCGCACCCATGAGGTGCATGTTTTAAAATTCAAACTCTATTTACTGCAAACGCATGACGTTAAAGGATTCAAATCAGAAGGAAGCGAAAGGGCTAATTAATGGGGCTCTTGAAAGACCAGGATTCAGTTATCTGGGGATTGATTAGGGTCAGCTGAAAATAGCGGAGGCAAAGCCTCCGGTAAAACAAGACAAAACAAACCATGACCGTGTCGATCGTTCTCACTGTTCCTCCTCTGGGAGGGGTGCATGGTGGGGCCATAATAAGGGGGTAACTATAGAAGAATGGATGTGAAAATGTATGTGCTGACGTCTTTGATAGCATTTTGACTGTCAGTAAACGATTCGTTTTCCACTTCTCTGCTGTTTCGTGACCCTGATTCATTAGTTTTAATTGCGAGCAAAGGCAGAATTCCAGAAAATATTTGACTTTTGATGTTTGCACACAAGTCAGCTTTAAGTCCTTTGTGCCGTTTTCAAAATTCCAACATATCATGTCCTTCCAAGCACCGTCCCTCTCTAATGGGGGTCTCGGCGGCACGGCTCTGGCGATGAGCAGCGCAGGAGGAACTGTGGAACCAGTCACGAGCCATGCCAGCACAGTGTGGTGACGAGTCAGTGGCCGTGTCTTTTTTACTTGGTCATTAGTGCCCGCTGCACAGTCTGGGAAGACCGAGAGATACACAAATATGTCTGGATTTCAAGACAGGCCACAGAAGAGAAAAAAAAAAAAAAACATTGCGTAATTGCCTGCAGAGAATGATCGCCTGAAATACAAAGGTCCAGCAGAGGGAAAACTCATGCCAGCCCATGTGACTGTCTGATGGTGTACTTTAGTAAATGTCTTCTTCACTGCAGTTTTTTTTTTTTTTTTGGTAAGAACATGTGCCTGTTGGTCACTGTGAAAATCAAGGTTGCTCTCTTAGGTAAATGGGCTTTTCAGAAGCAAATTTAAGCTCTCATCACATGCACCTGCAAACAGCTGCCCTCTCTGACCATACGCCCCAGTCAGCGCCTGCAATAAGACAGTCCTGTAATCCAACGGATGAAGACCTATCCAGGCCACATGGAGATTAACAATCTGCAACCAGTGATGATGACAAAAAGAGAGGCTGGAAAAAAAGGATGAAATGGGACACACTGTCAAAGATAATCCAAGCCCCTTCTTATTTTCCAGCAGCTCTCACCCCGTGTAAATCCCAATTTAACTCGGACCAAAGCCAACGTTTACGAGGCACGGATGTTAACAGCGCTAATCCATCTGTGTTTTGCTCAGTTTTGAAGAGATTACACAATGGATGGTTTTGTTACTGATACAAGAGTAGGTGAATGACAGATACATAACACAAACAAACATTGCAAAATCCCTGTGCCAGCATCAAACTTCGACACCGGTGGTCTTTTCGGTTGTTAATCTGATTTATGGGTGTTTTTTGGTAAGGAAACATATCATCACTGCCAAGAGATGAGCAAAGAGTCATGGGAGAAATATGTGGCTTGAGCAACAGTTTCTTTTTTTCCTTTTTTTCTCAGCCCATGGCAGATGAGGTAGAGATACAATGCTGTTTGGTTTCCACTCATGCCAAGAGGAGGTCTAAAATATGGGGAGTGGAAGATATTTAAACTTCAACAAAAACCACAGAGCAATCCTGCGGGCAATCAAATATTTTCTCATCCCTCCCCCATCGGTCCCTGTGAACAAAACTCAACGGCACAGACGTTTTCTTCTGTTGCCGTTTCTGCAATTGAGATTATGTCCATACAAATATTTAAAAAATGTTTTGAGAGGAATCAAACACCGATGTCACTGATAATATTCAAATGGTGGCTTTCGCCAAGATTGATTTTGAGAAACAATGAGATGATGCTGAAATATATTATCCGACCCACAACCATCGAGGGGGTCGGAGGACACATTACATGCTTCGAACCAGTGGTCTATCTTTGCATATTCTACCAAAACAAGCATGTTATCCATTTTCCATGCCTCTGCCGTACTGTCAAACAATTCCCTGGACAGTCCAAAGCAAATAACTCACAGAATGGTAGTTGTGTACAGGTTTAAGTTTGAGGCGCTTTCATGTCGCACTTGTTTGAAGTCTGCTGAGAAACAAGGTCCTTGCATTACATTTCTGTGTGAGTGCTTTGTTTAGTGGGAACAGTGACAGCTAAAAGCTATTATTTCAATATGAAAATGCTCAACAATCTTCTAGAATTTTTCAATTCTGCAGTTTCCACAATTGCAAGAAGTAGCACTTTCATGTACCATGGGTTGATTTTTTTGACAACAGGAATTGTTCTTCTTTTTTTTTTATGAAGATCACATAATACTTTTTATTTTACCATGCCTTAGTTATTTATTTCATTTACTTCTATCTACGTTTCAAATGCCTTACGCCTAACATTTTATTGTTGTAACCTTGCCTCAGACAGAAGTTCATGAAATGAATAATACATTTTAAACTCTATGATTATATAAATAAAGATAAATAACTATTCCAATATTTATAGTATGAAAATGCATTTTTAACAAATTCACAAAAGGATGAAATATATATTAATTGTGTGTATTAATGTATACAAAAAAATGCAAGACATGAAATTAGCCTTAGAAAGACAATTAGTCATCCATTTTATTCCAAAAAAGTAAAAATGTAATTTAACCACATTATGTTTTCAAAAACAAATGATGTAAGCATGTTTGTTTAAGATCAAAAGTGCCCAAAGTAGAGGAAATACCTTTACAATGCTTCATTATAATTATAAATTAAGAATAAGTCAGTTAATAAAATATTGAAAGTATTTTGTTAAATCCACATTTCTATAAACAAATGGATGTTAAATGAGCTCTCGATGAATAAATGTGTCAAATGTTTTCATGAACATCTTACCAGCGATGTGGCCAGACTATGTGGAGTGGCCGAAGTTTTCCTCTCTCATCGTCATACGGATGGGACACCGGCTCATTCTCCAACGTCTCCTGATGGGGTGTGACACTCGTGGGCTTCAAGGACTTCTGCGGCCCCTCCACATTAAGAATCTTCTCAGGTGGCTCAGAGTCTATCGTGAGGTCTGGACAACTGATGGAGTTTATTACAAGGTCATTAGTTAGGCCCCCATAATTTACTCTTAGCCATTTTAATGCACAAACAGCCTTCAGTGCTACAGAGCATTACCTTGGACCTGATGTTTGAGCGTGGCTTTGAGCTGCCAGAGAGTGGATATCATCACACCGCACTGAATGCCTGAGACGTTTGTGTGCAGGGAGGAATCTGAGGACGAAAGGGGAAAAGCCCTATAAAACACACATAAGAAAAACTATGGAAAAACTATTTTTAAAAAAAGAAATTAAAAACACTTCGACTGTAAACACATTCCTAATTCAAAGATGTTTTTCTCAAACCTTCACTGATTTCTATAATGAAAAACAACATAAGGAGCAAATAATTCATATGCTACACCAGTCAGAACATTACATGTTTGAGCAAAATAAACAAAGAAGGTAACTAAAACCACATTTTAAAAAAGAAAAAAGGGCCCTCATGTGGCATTTCTCTCTCCCCAGCCTTAAAATATGTCGAGCACACAGCCGGACTGATGTATTCTGCAACCACGATGATTATTACAAGTTAAAGAAGTTAAAACAAGTCACATTTTCAAATAATTCTCTGCCAAAAGCAATCCATAAAACGCAGAAAGCACTTTCTCCGTTCTCTGCGACTGCACAGCCCATGCGCTGCCTCCATGGCACCGCGAGTCCTAATTGTAGGTTGTGTGATGGACGCGAGCCAATTAGCTGCTTGAGAGCGAGATTCCCCAATGCTTTCTGACGCGCTATTATTTTTTGCAGTGGAGCAAAACCGAAGACAGATATATGGCACTATCTTTAGTCCAGATTGAATGAGTCCAAAACAAGTCAAAACATTTACAAAAGCCATTCAAGATATTCATGATGCAACATAAATTTTCCAAAGATTAATGAGCAGATCACTAACAGCAAACGCTTGGCTGCTGATGCAAGCTTCCATTACAGTTACAGTAGATTCTTTCTTTTTAAAACAAATCATTTAACATTGCCACTCTGCAACAAGGCACATTTGGGAAGGGAAAATTAAATAAAATATAAAAGTAAAAAAAAATAATAATAATAATAATAAATGAAATAAAAAATAATGTAATAGTACAGTTCATTAAATTGGCTTGAATAAAGAGGATGTCCTAAGTGGCACTTATATGTATTTCAGTGAGCCAAAGTCTCTGTGGTGGAGGGAAGCAATACAACATGACAAACTACTAACCGATTTAGCACGACTTCCCACAATATGTTTATAATATATGTGGATCCTTCCAAGTGCTGGAGAACTCATCGACTTCAAAACAAAAGGGGCTGTAAATGCAGTCGAGTGTAAAGAGAGTTTCTCTCTGAGTTACGTTCAGATGGCCGCCTCGACTCACCACAATTTTGGGTGTATTTCTACCGCCCACTTTTTCCGAGTTAGCTGTGTACCGGTCATGAATAATTATACGAGAAGAGAAAGCAGTACTTTATTGCATTTTTCTCATTGGTTCATCTTCTCAACTGGGTACAGGACACAAGCGTGCATGTTTCTGCATTTTGACTGCACTTTCATCGAGATGAAATCAAGTTCCGGAAGCGTTAGTCAAACACAGATAGGTAAATTGAGGTCTGAATGGAAGAACCTTCAAAGAAAGCTGTTAAAGCCACAGAATAAATGTCCAGAGAGCATTCGCTATTTGCTCTTTTGAAGTTGTCGTTTCAGACGCCATGCTCTAATCCCGTATTCATCTCAGTAAATATGCCTTCAGAAGCGATCAATGGCTATCCAAATATGAAATGGTGCCATTATAATTCTCCAAACGTCCCTGAGAAAGACAGAGTATCAATGAGAGCAGTCACTCAACAGTTCACCTCCATTAGATTAGCCATTGATAAAAGTGCCACGGAAGAGTTTCACAATGGATGAATTAACTAACAGATGTGGACAAGAAAGCCAGGCTACATAAAGCTGCACTAAAGAGATGACAAGAAGGTGGTTGCGGCAAGGTATGAGGGATGGAGCTGCCTTGCAAGCTGGGAGGAAAATTTCATTTCGAGGGCCATTTTGAAAATTACACGAGGAGGTTTTGACTAGGCAATAAAAACACAGCCGTGTCCACTGACAGGAGAGGGAGAATGCCACCAATTAGCTTATTTATAAATCAGGCGCAATTTCAGAGATGACTTTTACCTTGCATTTGATTAAATGTGAAAGGATGGTTGGGGAAAAGAGGGAGGAAAGAAAATCAAAGTCAAAAATCATTTCATCTAATTTCCTTTATTGGCAATAATCACAAGCGGTCTCTTTTTCCCAGGCTAATGAAAAATTCCATTGATCTTGAGGTTGGCCGTTGTGATGGCTTAGAAGCGGAGAGAGCTACGTGTGAGCTGTGCAAACTTTCTCCGGCAGTTCTCCTGGGTTGCTCAGGACAGCTTAAAGTAAGTGGGTTCATTACAAGTTAAGCTCAATTGCTGCATAATGTTGATTAATACCAAACATATATTTAACCCGCAAAATTTGAAAAAAGAAAGCAAAAGTTGTGATGGCAATGAAGCGCTTACAATCGAAGTATACATGGCCCAAAGGCTATAAAAATCCAAATATTTTTGTTAACGCACTTACATGTATTAACTAAATTGTAGAGTTGTCTAAATGTTCACTTTTATTTGTTATTTGCAGATAGAGAAGCTCCTATTTAAAGGAACAGTGAAAGATTATAGCAACTGTTACATCCTTTGAGACCTGATCAGATTGAGTTGCATAAAATTATAACAAAAAAGTACAACAACCTTGGTTATTTTGACTACTGACTTTACTGGCATTGAAATTGAAGGATTGCCTTTAACCCTACGCAAATGTAAACATACATTATGAAGAAAAAAATTAATGTTTTGGTAACACTTTACTTAAAACCCTTATGTATAACGCATTATAAACATATTTTTAATGCAGTAATTATGCCTTGTAATGCACCTTATAATGCATTGTATGATCTCATGAACAATGGTAACCACATAATTTTAGAAAATATAATGCAGTAAAACACATGACAAACAGCCACTTGCAGAATCTGCAAACATTATTATGTCTTTTAACTTTGGTTACAATTTTTTTTTTTAAATAGAAGATATGATGTATTATTATGTACATTATAAATACCTTTATAACGCATTATACATAAGGGCTTTAAGTAAAGTGTTACCAATGTGTGACAGTAAATAGATTTATAAAGTTTATTAAATATATTTATAAAAAAAAAATATATTTTTTTTTTCCACAAATATTAAGCAGTACAACTATTATCAACATTGATGATAATAATAAATGTTTCAGCATGCCATCACAGGAATAAATTAAATATATTCAAACAGAAAAGTTATTTTAAATTGTAAGAACATTTCAAAATATTACTGTTTTTACCGCATTTATTAACAAATACCGGTAAATGCATCCTCCTATACAGGCCCCAAACTTTTGAATGGCAGTGTAAAATATTTAAGTTTTGTGGCTATAAACTGCATGCTATCAGCCCCATTTATGATGCTTTAACCGTGGTTTTCTTTTTTCTTAAAAAAACGGAAAAAAGAGAGAAGAGTTGAAATATTTGTTGGTGGTAAAATACATTATGCCACAAACACTGTCAATTTAGCTTAACTTGTATTGAACCTGAAACAACCCTATAACACTCTCTGCCCACTGAGCCAAAGCGACCGATCACGCAAAGGTTTAATGCGGCCAAGTGTGTCGTTCTGAAAGCACCGTGGCCAGCATTAGTCTCATCAGTGTGGGTGCCCTGTAGGGTGGCTTGACAGAGGTCTGGTATGATGGGCACAGGAGACCTGAAGAGAGCCTCTGAGATGTGGACAGAGAAGGTCATTACTGCACATTAACATCTACATTCATTATTACCAACTGACCTCATAGTCAAACGCCAAACTTCCTGTCCCAACTGTGGCACACATCCTGGACTTTAGTCTTCTCTACGTGACACTGAGAATAAAAATATCATACCTCTGAGGGCGTTGGGATGAGGACTCCAAATTTTAATGACAAAGACTGACATGCAGTACAGATAAAGTAGGTCACAGGAGGTAACCAAACAGAAGGCTAGTAGAGGTTTCCAGCGACACTACAGCCTTGCCCCATTTCCATTTAACGCAGATGACGGATATGATCGTATCGGGTTATGGAATGCGTTAGCAATGACAGACTTTCCCTATTATGTAATGTGCATATGGCTTACCAAATCTGACATGGCTTGTGCAGTTGTGTCAAAATCTGCCCATTCTATGACAATCTGTCATGTGAAACAGAGACATAACAGCCTGATCACTTCAAACAAAACCTCGACATCTTAGTCCTTTACAAGCACATAGCTGTTCATCTAACAATCTTTTCATGTAGTAGGATGTTAGCAGTGGCAATGTAGTGTTTTATTGTAAACAGAGAAATTTGTTTGCTTAATGGAAGATAGCAGATTGAAATTAGTTTAAAATCAGTGGTGTTTCCATAGAGACAGAACAGTAGGCAAAAATGCCCAGTTCTGTTTAAACTTCACTTGGAAGTTGGAACATGAGCCATGAGGTCATGTTTCACTGTCTGTACTTTGCTTACATGTTCTCTTCTTTTTGTTAAGAAGCTGAGCAGGTGTAAGCAGGATGAAAACGTCATCGAATATCGAATAGAGGACTCAAGTATTTGTCTTCCAAGACAATGGTTGAACTCCAAAAGATATTTTTGAACCCTTGCTGGGCACTGCAGAAAAGAAAGTGAATGTAACATCAGTCTTTTCAAAGGCTGTTAGCAAAATATACAACGGTCACTTCAAACTAAGCAAAGGTTTCTCAAACAAGGGTTCGGAAACCCCTTTTGGTTTGTGAGGGAACTGCAAGGGGGTTGGTGAGTTGATGAAAAGCTAATAATTAATTATATCAAATGTAAAATTTAAATAAATCAATGGGGATGCATGATAATCATGATAAAGTGTAGTGCTGTGTATTTTAAAGCAGCTCATGATCTGGAAACATCTGAGAGCTTCTCAGTTCACAGTAAATACAACAAACTCCATCTCTACATAATACCGTAATAATTATATTAATTATTCAATTTGATTGGGTTTCTAAAATGGTCTGAGGTTTTTTGAGACTAGAAAATTCATTCCTGGTAATGCACTTGATTACATATCCCCCCTTGTCAAGAGCAAACAATCAACGAAGACACATTTTTACTTGTGTTTTATAAATACCTGCATGTCCTGATTACATCATGCCAAAACCTATGGCCACAAGCCAGCTGCTTGGGACAAATCTCTGAAGCCAGGGGCTTTATCCTTGATTCATTCCTATTTATCACGGTTCGCTCCTAGCACTTGAAAGCACCATATGGACTCAATTGTGGTTCGTTCCTGGCACACGTGATCTGTAGATCAGACGCATGCCATACCTTTGGGCTTTACCATTGGATTATTTTCACAGGGCACATACTGAAGAGTCTTCGTGCCACAAGGATAGAGATCCCTTTTGAAAATGTCCTGCGAGCACGAGGTGGTGGAATCCGATGTCAAAGAAACAAATGAGAAAAGGTGCCCGCCAGATGTTTCACCGACAAGATTAAACGCTCAGCGATTTGATTAAGAAAGCCCATCTCCTCATCACCCCATCCTGCCCACATTAAGGCTTAAGAGCAATCAAAAAAAGAGAGTGCTACGGGATGAGTAGCAAGGCGCATGAGGATTTGGAGCTTGGGTGCCAAGTGATGAGTTTCTGACCGCTGGTGGCTACCGACTCCAAGGGAGTACAGTGATAATCAAGGCCTCCACGGGGACCTGAGCAAGTATGAAAAGCAGGATTAGCAGAAGTTCAACATCAGCAGATACATGGCAGCTATATCACGAAAGCAGCTTTTATTAGTTATGCGTATTTACAAAACATGCTTGTGCTGGACCAACAGCAAATTTTCCAATACACTAGAATGGTTTCCTCAGCCGTCCAGGGATGAAATCACTGTGAGTGAAGTTCACAACTCAATGTTCTACACACATTTCTACAAAAACACACCCACTCGCTTCAATTAAATAATGTAACCCACAAAACTATGAAGCCGTGGCACTGGTTTATGTAACAAGGTAATCGGCGTCTTTGATGCAACTTTATTACTTCGATATGGGACCAAGGCGCATAATTTCCACTGCACTGTTCCCTTTGAACCGTTCTGAGACAATCTCTACAGCAGGATATCCTGCCATCTGCTTCAGTAACAGAATCGCTCCGCCAGTCAGTCATTGGCGGCAGGCCGCCTTACAGAGAGTCACATCCATGCCTTTGAACTGCTTTTTAAAAATCAGCCAAATACCCTCTTTTCCCCACCAACTTTGAAAAGTAGCTTCAGTTATCTGTGCTGAGTTAAATGGGCTAATGAAAACCTGGTCCTCCTGACAACGAGAGTCTAGCGAGAGATTCCTGTGATAGATTTTCCCTTCGATGAGCTTGATAGCACTGTGGTCCCCCTATTAGGAGGAACTGTCATTGTTTTAGATCACAGCATTGGGATCAATACAGTGCTGGCCATCAATCTTAGCACGCCGATCGGGTGGGACTTTCTGCAAACATCTGATGCCAGTTAAGTGCTATGGAAACCAAATTCACTCTTCTGCCAGAGCGGAGAACAATGGAAATCAGAGCAGCATTACATTTGAGTCCTTCCAGGAGTGTCTTTGTGATGTGGCGGCTCCTTAGGGCTGAAACTCTTGAAAGGACACCTGATTGTCATGTGACTTTATGCAAACATGCCCAGTTGGCCTGTTGTGTTTTAATACAAAGACTGGCCTTTAATAGGGGCCACCAGCGTTGTGGATTTCAGTGATTGATGATGTGGTATGGCCTCGCTCAGCTGGGCTCCTGCTCACTAGGGTCAATCGCGATTGAATTACGGCTATAAGCAGAAAGCCAATTAATAAGTGAGGTCTGATGAAGTTGATCCAAAGGACACTGCGAGGGAATAGAAGCCTTTAAAAGAGAGATTTATTTGGATTATGCTACATTCAATGAGATATTGCAAAAGATGTTTTCATTCTGAGGTTACTTTTACCTTGTTTATTTTTCTCCATCTTTCTCCACTAAATGGGGATGGTGACTGCGGGCTAACCCTGTACTTTATTTACTTTAAAGGGAGTTTCCTTATACTAACCTTTCTGGGCTGTCCTCTCGCAACTATACAGTGCATTTTATATCAGTATTCTTTTTTTGTTTTGTTTTTAACAGCATCTGTTGAGAATACGGTATGACAGTAGAGATATTTTCATAATTATAAAAATTTTACTTCTTGGTTCTTGTTTGTTTGTTTTGCCAGAAAAAGAACAAAAGAATGAAAGAAATAAGAAATATGCATCACAAAAACAAGGGACCAATGGGAGCCCACCTGCGAGACATTTCATATCAAATACTCTGTTTCTTCTCTTGTTTGTCTCTGGGAATATTTTTAAATTCTTAAAAGGCTTGGACAAAGTTGGTTGCTGAGAAAAGAACCCAGGGCATGTTGACGGATGGCCGACCATGCATATAATCGTTTCCTTACACTCTGTGAGTTTGCTTTGGAAGGGGCGAATTACCATCTGAAAATGAGCTGAGAAACACTGTAGGCGAGAGCCCTGCGTCATCAGTGTCAGCTTACTTACAGCGTCTCTTACCCATGATACGGACACACACACTCGCAAACATGCACACACACTAGTGTGGACCAACATTACTAATGTCATCTTAACCCACATTTTACACATAGGGCAAATTTGTCATCCAACCAAGCGTAGGGGCACATCCATCCCCTCACAGAAACAAAAAACAAACGTAGAAATACAAACACAAAGACAAAGGAGGGATTCAATTAAGAGTGCACAATGATAGTGCTCTTTATTTGCACATGCTATTAGGGGTGTAACAGTTCTCTGTAAAAATCGAACCATACCAATCTCCACCCAAGATTCAGCACACGCACACGCACTTGCACCGCGGTTAATGTCAGATCTGAAGATGCATCAATAATAGTGCGTAAAACAGAGAGACAAAGTTCCGCTAATGTATGTTTCTGTCGATGGATACACTCCATATGCGTTTCACATGAGAGTATCTGTCCAATCAACTGTTAGAATGTAAATTTATTTCTGACATCTTAGTTCCTCACGTGTTGGTGTGTTGCAGCTCATCATGGCAAACGAAGGAGACAAGGAACCGCCAGCATCATATAAATCATCAATATAAATCTCTTGTCTGGGAATATTCTGGCTTCCCAGTATGCTGTTACAACAGCGATGGTCAAGAAACATGGACCAAATACTCACTATTTGTAAACATTGCTCAATGAGAGTATCGTATGCTCTAATATGACCAGTAATTTACACAGGTCATCACCCAGATGTTGATGCACAGGTGAGACCGAAACAGCACACATTACCTTCTGTGTTCAAAACAGGCAAAACAATAATAAAAAGTTCTGGACAGGGCTAAAGACGGAACCGTCATTGTCATGATCGGGCCAGTGCTGCATTGTCACATAAAGGCTGGCCCACACTAGGGCTGGTCCGAATAGCATTTTTTGAGCTTCGAAGCTTCGGTAGTAATCAACATCGAATATTCGACGCTTCGGAGGGAAGGGGCTGAACATATTCTTCTCTCTAATAAAAGCAGTAATCTCAAGAAGCGCCACGCCTCACGCGGACAGGGCTTATAAGCTCCGAGAACGGACACTGCACTAGTGATACAAAACACAAGCTCCTATATTTCACACTAGATTAATTTAGATTGATAATAATGGGTAATAGGCTTGCTGCGATAGTCGGCGTTACCGGTGTTCAGGCATAACACCGGTTACATCACTTGCCCACCGCGGTACCGCCCCCACCGTTGTTTTGATATTTTATTGTAGTAAAAATCACTTTTTAACTACAATTAAAAACTGAACGTGCAGCGTGAGCCAAACGAGAGTCGCAGCACAGACCAGCAGCAGGAGTCAGAAGCTGAATGACAAGATGATCGCGGAAGATTTGGTTTCAAAGCGAAATGTAAAAGCGACTATTTAAGGGAGTTTGTTGTTGTTGTGTTTTTCATTAAATCTACACTATGTAACTTTTCCGTCCACTAGAGGTCGCCTGTTCAAAACAAAGGCGTAGTTTGATGACGCCACGTTTGAGCGCAGAATCTTGGGACATGTGGTCTTCACCTCACAGCCGGTGGAAAAAAGTCAGGATAGGACTCGGGCAGAAATCATGTTCATGGATGCGATTATTTACATTACTGTACTATGAAGCAGAGCAGGACCGAGTGTTGTGGAGCTGAGCAAGGCCGCAGAAGCGATTGAAGAGCGGGACAGTTTTATGACATAGTCGCCGGCGGGACTTTTATTATGACACGATCGCCGGCGCCACTTCCTCTTTTCCAGTCATGAGTGTGAGGTAACGCAACTCTGTTTATCGTATTAGATATATCTGAGTGTGTTGAAAAGGAAGTTATGACGTTCGCTCGGCGGCTGATATGACACTTGTTCCCACTGCAGTGAGAGTACAGCGTTTCTGCTAAATAAAACCGGAAACCGAGGGTAACGCAGATATGACAAAATCAACAGGCGACTCCCTCAAACGCATAGCTCACACGTCCCGGTTCCTTGGTTAAAATAGCAATTTCTCACGATTTACAAATAGTTGGAAACATTTGGGATATTCTAAGTACTCAACTGAACAAAATATATAACACTGGCCAAGTGTTTTTTGGATATTTTACTGCAAAAATCTTACATAGTTCACGTTTAAGAATAATAGGCTAATGAACCCACCATTTAAGCAACCCGCCCCTGAATTGGCACTAATTCTAAACCGAAACTAAAATGCACACGGCCACATCCCTAATGGGTAAAAAGGCTAATACATTTTGATTCTATTATTCTATTTTCCACAATTTCAAACCAATGCAGGTTAACCCAAAATGCAAGCTCAGGCATGCGCTTCTTCCATATAAGCTCATGCAGTTGTGCGCTCTAGACAGAGAATACTCCAGTTGCAGGGAACACTTAGGCTGAGAAGAAGCAAATATATTTATTAAGTATAACAAGGTTGGGTTCCTATTCAACTGTCCATCCTATTAAAAACAGCTAGGATATAAGATAATAAAAAAATAAAAAAAAAAGAATTGTATTGACTATTGTATTTCGTCAGATTTTATAGTGTAAACATATTCAAGCACGAATGAGAATTGTTTCGAGGCCGATACCAGGTGTTACAGAAAAAAAAAAAAAAATATTCAAATCCCAAAATTGAAAAAGCGAATACCAACCCACCGAACACATATTCGAATATTTGAATATTCTGGTCCAGCCCTAACCCACACTAAAAAAAAGTTAAAATGTAAATCAAATATTCAAAATGTGAAAGACCACAAACATGATGATAAAAATAAACATAGACTTAACAATTATGTTCCTGTAGTGTGTGGAGTCCCACAATGTGACCAAGACAGCACACCACACACTAACAGATCCCATTCGCAAACAACCAGACTGTGAACATGGGAAATCTTGCAAAATCTCTTGAGGTAAACAAACATGCCGGACGACAGGCAAGAAGAAATGCCGATAATAGTGTCCGAAAATTTGTATATCACAATATCAACTTTGACAACGCAGTGTTTTTACATGCCTGTTTTGATGAGTATCCTAGCAAACAAAGTAGGTTAAGGCAACGTAAACAGTTGAGAAAGACAATGCATTTGTACAGTGTTAGTATAGTAGATCCATGGATTTTTTTTTTTTTTTTACAATTCTCACTGCTCTTGACTGAATAACTTTTGTAACTTTAATAATGATTAATCTTTACTTATTTTATACAGTGAAGATTATAAGCATGTTATTTTAAATTTGATTACTTCATTCAATTTTTCTACCTGAAAAGTACTGTTAAGGCCCATTCACACCAAAGACGATATAGTTCTAAAAATCGCCTAAAAAAGATATAGTTCTAAAAATCGTTCTCAATATTAAAGAATAGCAGATTTCACACCACAGCTATAACGATAACGATATAGAGAAACAATATCATTGGAATCACTTTCAGAACGATTTAATCCAACTGATGAAAGATAAAAAAAAATGACAGCCAATCAGAATCCATTTAAACCATTTAGAGCATTTAAAACGGTGGACAAGTACGCGCTTAGAATAAACAGAACAATACCGTCTGCTGGTGTGGAAGCTAATATAGTTATCTTTATAGTTATCATCCTTGGTGTGTAGGGCTTAACTATATTTTATTTGTATTTTTGCTCCATTGTATTTATTTGTGCTACTAGTAGTTTGCTTATTTGTTCTTATTTTCTTTTCTTTTTTCATTTGATAGTAGTCCATTTTTCCTGAAAATAGCACATACCGAACCGCATCGAAACCGTAACCTAAAAACTGTGATACAAACTGAACCGTGAGTAATTTGAACCTCTACACCCCTACTATATATTGCCTGATTCATCGAAAGAATAATGCAAATCAGGTAAGAGTACCAAAGTGCTCACCAATCTGTGATTTTATTTATTTCAAATTTTACGTTGTAAACAGTCCAGTACTTTTGAGTCTTCCGGCAGACGATGCTGTTCACTTGAGCACCACGAAAAGCACTGTAAAGTCGTTATTTTGTTTGTTTTTTTTTGCACAAAAAGTATTCTCGTCGCTTCATAAAATTAAGGTTGAACCACTGGAGTCACACGGATGATTTTAACAAACCTTGAAAGTGTTCATTATATTGCTGTCTATATTGCTATATTGCTATATTGCTCTCGGATATCATCAATTCCATCAATACAGTGCTTTTTTATTCAGTTTGCATTTCTAAAACACAAAAGTTTTTTTTCCGTAACAAAACGGGAGAGCTATGTTATCAATATAGGTGCATAAAAAAAGCAAAGTGTACACAGCTGTTTTAGTGATGACAAACACTGAAACGTGACCTCAGTGGTCTGTGCTGGTCTGGCTCTTCTAAATCACGAAAAACAAACTTGAAAACACAAAGCGGCTGGATATTTCTTTTAAGTGTGCATTAAAAATCTTGATTTTGTCAACAAAGAACTGACTAATGCAAAAAAAAAAATCATGCATCAGAGAGATAATGGAAAACATGCCTCGCTCAGACCTGAAGATAAACATTTTAGATATACAGATTGAAAGAACAAAGAGAAGGCAGAAAAGTAATGGACTGCAAACATATAAAACAGAAAAATGTGATAATATATGACATGACCCTTTTATGCTGCGCTAACACATATATAGAAATTCAGATTCAACTGAACAGATTACACTTCTATAATATTGGGTGTTTGTGTGTTTACATGTATATTTTATTTAAAACGTTAATATCTGCATATATTTTTTTTTATATAATTTTCTATATAATTTGTATATTTATATTTCTAATTATACAACCTAACTTCAATCCTCAGATTGTAATATATAATATAAAGTTTGTATTATGAAACCTACTGACTAATTTTGCAACCATTCCACAACTTTTCACATATTTCTAAGTCAATAGCGACATGCGCATCAGAATGACAATGACTGCTGTACAGCTATGGGAGGATGTGAAATAGTATGCACTACATGCTTACAGCCTCTTTAATCTTTAAACCAGCACACATAAGCCAGCCCAAGAATGCCTTGAATCAAAATGAATTAACAATATTGTTCCACTCGTTTCGGGTCCTGCTTGCTGTTCATTAGGAATCTAATAAGATGCAGGCCCCTCCGTGGAGCTGCTTCTAGCCGACTTATTCTTGACATTGCTTTGGAACGGGGCGATGAAAAAAGCACCACCCATGCTTGCTGATCGAAGACGACAGTTCGAGAAGCAAATTCTGAAGCCAATCTAGACTGCGCAAGTCAAAACGAAGTACACAGCACAGTGAGATTTTAAAGCTGTAGGGGGGAAAAAAGAGCAGTGTGCTCAGAGACCTCAGAGAATAAAAGTAAAAATCAATTCAGGGACTGGCGGGTGAGACCACAAGGACATCACACATTTTAAATATTTGCTTTTAATTGGTTTTGTTCTCTAATCAAGCAATTTCAAAAGGTAAGATGTTAATTTAAATACAAAAAAAGCAATTTAACTCATGATAACTAACTAAATAGCACAGCATGAATAGTCAGTTCACTAGAGTTGCTTGTGTCCATGCGAGCAAAAAGGTTTCTGAAAATGTTTTTGGAAACATGGTACATTTTTAATAACCTGTCCAATAAAACATAGTTAGATTTTTTGACAGTCAATGCAGATGAAATGCCCTGAGTAAAAATCCTCACTAATTATTATACCGCGGTCGCTCAGCCACACAAAAATCAAACACAAATATCTACACCATCTACAATCAAACAGACTATAACACAAAGAAATCGCTTTCTGTCCCAGTGGGCATGTTGTGTATGTCCATGCATGTGCGCCCAAGCAAAAGCACGTATCTGTAGCCGGAGCGTGTCAAGTGATCCACACAGGATATTAAAGCTGTCTATTCTAATCACTTTCTTACACAACTTTGCCCACTCGCCATTAACCACGCTTGCATACGCGATCAGCTTTTGGGGGCGGATTAAGAGTGAACTTGCTAGCACATTTTTTAATCAGTGGAGGAGTGATCCCTAGAAGGCTGTGGTGAGGGATATAAAGAAAACAGACCTTGTGACATCAGGAAAGCGAATCGGGAAGTGGAGGACGCGGCACTTGGGCCGGATGAGCCGGTCCAGATCTTTGGGCCGATGGTCGGGCATGGTCTTCATGAAGGTGGAGATGGAGGAGAGGAAGGACTCCATGTTGAACGAGGAGTTGAACGCCACCACATCCGCAACCAGGCTGGGAAAACATTGTCATTTCAGATGATGAAGGAAGAAAAACTCTGACAAACAAAGCCACAAAATGTAACAACAACTGTCACAGTAAATCTCCTTAATTAATTCTCAAAAATAAGTGTTATTGAAAACAACATACGTTTTGAAAAGCGAACTTTACTCGTATATGGGAAGCCACCCTTAGCAGACGACTACAGTAACTATAGTCACTTAAAATATCTAATACATGTTGATTAGAATCCACAAACACGCCATGCTTTTAAATGGCACACTGATTAACCCCAATTGCCAGAATCAATCACTGCATTGCACTCAATTAGAGAGTGAATTAGAAGAGCAGAGCTCTTTTTTGTGTCACTGTTCTACCACGTTAATAAAGTTGAGCAAGCAAAGGGCCTTTGAATTATTGACATGATATTCTGACAGACAACAATCACAATGTATTCCAATTAGAGCTCTTAAAACCCTTTCTTTCAAGCATCAAGATTGATTATGACATTAGGCTTTAAAACATTGAGTTCTTAAGAATTAGAGTGCCATTATACGATCCCATAATTAACCAATCACATCATGCCAAGTAACGCGCATGATAAACTATTCTCAGACACACTGTCTCTCTTGTGAATTAAAATCCATTCAAGTACAGAAATGGTACTTGTTACTTGTACTGACATACTAACATGCATCTGGAAATTTCTAGTTCAACCATTGATAGAGACATTTTAATGTCATTAGCTATGAATTAAAAATGGCATATATACTCTGCAATCCTACTATAAATTATATTTTGTCATCAATGCACACTTATGAACCGTAAAACCAATTTAGACTCGTGGCACTTTCGTTCTCCTTAAACCAATGTATATTTTTTATATACAAGTTCTGCACAAACTTGCAAATTCTTTTTTTCTACAGAGGAAAATAATGATGAAATTGAAATTACACTGTGTGCTATGCTTTTTTTGTAATATATCTAGCACATTAGATATGTCTGGTAACCACAAGGTATGTTTTTCTTCCACAGGTACTTTAGTCAAGTTCATCAGACTCTGCTATTACCATGAGAGGATCTGGTTGTAACCATATTGGAAGTCTCTTTCTTGGCTCTTGCGGACTGGATAGACCAGCTGGTTCTCATGGAAGTAGAGAACCTTCTTAAGATGAGCGAGATCAGGCCGCAGGGCTACAAGCTCAGCAAGATTGAGAACGGAGCTTGTGAACAAAACCCTGTGAGAGAGATAAAAGAAAGAACCATTAGTTTGCTGTCTGCCATGGTGCTATTTGAATATCAATGCTCCATCACAGGCCTAAGCATTGATACTCATTGTAACATAAAAAAAAATTCTGACCACAAAGGCCTGCTGTAACGTGAGAGCCCCCTAATGTCCCCTTTTTCAAGGCATTGCAATTTGAAAAATTATTAAATAATTATGTTAGGACTTGAAAAAAAAAAAAAAAACCTTCCCGCTTCGGTAGCATATGCAGTGATCATGTGTGATTTTGACATACTGGGTGATTCAAATTGCAAAAATTTCCAGTCAAAACTGTTCTTATGGTAATTTTCAGAGTGTGAGTTCCTGACTGTTGTACAAAGTGGTACGTAGGGTAAGATTTTTTTAATGCGTTATGCTCACCAAGGTTGCATTTACTTGATCGAAAAATATCCCAATTTAAAGAGTTGTCTAGTTTTTTGTTTTTTAAAAATGTAAATTTAATAACTGAATTTATTGTATTGAATATTTTAAAATGCAATGTATTAATGTTGTCACTGATTTGACACAAACATTTCTTATTATCAATGTTGATAATAGTTGTGCTGCTTAATATTTTTGTGGGGGGAGGGGCTGCATTTAGATAGTTGCATAATGACATTATGTCTTTACTGTCACATTTGATCAATTGAATGTGTCCTTGCTGAATAAAAGTATTCATTTCTTTAAAAAATCTTACTGACCTCAAACTTTTGAAAGGTAGTGTAAAAATAACTAACATTGAAAAAGTTAAACTTTTGTATATACAAAATTTATTAAAAAAAAAGCCTGTGACAGTGGTCTCAACTGACTTGAAAGTTTAAAAAAATGAAATGCTAGATCTGCATTCGAAACACAAGAGGACACAGAAATCTCTGCACACTCCATGCTGAGAGAAACATTATTGAGGTTAATGAACACTCCTTTAAGATGTTATATACACAAGTAGGAGACCATTGAAAATGTTACCCTTGTATGTGCTAAGAGCCATGGGACAAGGGCTTTGAAGTTCAGTTCTGGTCTCCCTAAATGAACCCAGCCCCCTCTTCTAAGCCCCCACCGCCTGTCAGTCTAACCCTCCAGCCCGCACGCCAGTCTCTTTGATGTGGGGAGCCCGCGGCCTCGCGACCGTGACTCTGTCGCTGTCAGAAGTGTCCCTTTTATGCTAATCTATGACCAGCTCCCCCTAACCAATTCTTAATCTTAACTATACGAAAAAACCAATCACACTGCTTTAAGATCAGCGTGAAGGGGCAACTTCTACCACCCCGTGCCCTCGCAACTGTGCGGCAGGATTACGTCTCCATTCCTCAACTCCATCAGGACGAGCGCCGAACGGCACCTCCCAAATCCTTGCTTGCACACAACTCTGAAATCAAACCAGATGATGGAAGTTACTATTTTTAGTCTTGCTTTCCTCCTGAAATTGTCAAGTGGAGTGCGTCCAATAATAATGAAACAGGAAGGCTTACTTTGGGTCCCTTTGAACTGGAGGTGAGGACAGACACTCGAGTCTAATGCAACTTTTTAGGTCAGTCCGGTTGATGTGGTTGATGAGGCAAGGCAGACGGTAAACGGTATTGGTCATATAAACCTAATGAGCGATGGGCCCACCAAAGGCCAAAAGCTAAATCTATTTCAGTGTGGGAAAAAAAAGTTTCATCTCAAATGAATTCGATAGATATAAACTTCCTCCAAGGTGTGTAAACAATCCTTCACAGGAGCCATTGTTGGCTTTCATTAAACTGTGACGTAACCGTAACTGTCGCCCACTGACTTTTTCCAGCACATACTATTAACCGTAACCAAACCAGACGTTTTGGCTTTGTGAGAACCTGTAAGATAAGAGACACTGTGGGTGGGCAAGCTGCTCTGTGCTGAGTCAGGTTTCTAACTGCATTATCAAAGGTGCCGATCTGGAAAAGCAAGCATTGCTCTTGGCGCACTGTAGTTTTGGTAACACTTTACAATAAGGTTTCATATGTTAACGTTAGTTAGCTACATTAGTTCAAATGAACTAACAATGAAAAATAATCATTTCAACATTTACTAATACACTATTCAAATCAAAAGTTGTACCTGTTAATATTGCTTAATGGACTTGGGCTAACATGAACTAACAATCAACAATTGTATTTTTCTTAACTAATGTTAACAGATTACTGTACCAAAATACAGTAACAAATGTATTGCTCATTGTTAGTTGCTAGCACTGCATGAAAACACTGAAATCCGGCACTATCCGGGCATGGTATACTCCTGTGTAATTTGATGTTTACCGGATGTATGTGGGAAAAAGCGGATCAGAGTAACACGGAACAGTATATTTCCAGAAAAACCCGGAAACCTCACGTATGCGGACGTATACAGGAATCCGTGAAATTTCACGGACATATTCAGCTGAAACACTGCTGGGTGTGCTAGGACTGAAGACTGTTAGGTGTGAAGAAGACCTTTCATATGTTAATGACTGACACTTGTGCTGGCTGTTCTCAGAGGGAGGGGGGGCAGGGGAGGACTTCAGGATTGAGAATTATCTCTGGTCTACTGTAGGCTACAGCAAACAAGCTTTTTGCACAGAAAAAAGAATTCTTAAGGCCCTGAAACACTAAACCGAACTAGCAATGACTAAAGCCGACTGTGGGGTTGGTTCACGTTGTCTGGGTCTGGGCCAAACCATCAGAATGGTGTGTCAGGGCCTTAAAACCACTGCATGAAAAGAGTCTCTTAATCAAATATTTTTTATAAAAACAGTACAAAATGAAAAACCCTGACTGAACATATACGTTCACAAAAAAATCTGAATATGTAATGAAATAAACAAGGAAATGTAATGGAATTAACAAAGGATAATTAACCAAACATTTTAGACTATCCCCAAACAATTTTTGCAAAGTTTTACAAATTGTAGGCAATAATAGAATTAAATAAAAAGGAGATGAAATGTGGAAAATGAAAAAGTTTGTTTTAAAAACACCAAAAACTGATATGCTCAAAATAAAAATATGGAATAAAAAAGAGCAGGGATTCACTTGCTCAAGAAACACAGAAACACAAGCAGATCTTTCAGCTCTGCAACTGTTCACAAAAAGTTTTTTACAGTATTTTCTTGTAATTTTGAATTATGTTTAAAACGATGTAAAATTACAAACAATATCTAAATAAAAAACTTGACTGTTATTTTAAGGATTATATCATTAATGACAAACTACAGTAATTCTCATTTTTTTATACAGGAACATCACTGTATTATTTTTCTGTTTTCATAAATAACAAATTCATGCAAAATTACGAACAATATCTGTAAATTAACAACTGTAAAACAATATTTAGCTCATTATATTAAAGGTTTATGTTTATGTCCATACTAACAATTTAACATTATTCTTTGTCAAATCTTATTAGTTTTATATTTACACTGTAAAAATAAAAACCTAAAAAAACAGCAGCTACAGCTGCAAAACAAAAACCGTAAAATTAAAGTCAAATATCTTAAGTCAAATAAAGTTAAAAAACTTCACAGAAATTTACATTAAATGTTTTAGAGAAAACACTATTAGTTTACAGATTTTTCCTTATTTAAATTAAGATATTTTACTTTAATTTTCTGTTTTACAGTGAAGGTGTATTTTTACATTCAAACTGGTTTTACATTCAATTCTGCATACAAATATAACAAAATATATAGCAAACTAAATATCAAACAATAATTGTTTTTAAAGAGTACAAATCTGCACTGCTCTCCAGGTTGAAACTTCCAGGCCTCTGCCCACACCACAAAACACCATTTGGCCAATTAATTAAATATAACAGCAAATAAAAATAAATATACACATTTTCTAACTGTTGTTTAAAACAAGTTTTTTTTTCTATATTTGCAAGGCTATTTGCTGTCTTTCCGTGTTCTTTTGAGCGTGATTGGTCAATCTGAACGTCATCCAGAAATCTGGCCAATGACAGTGCGCGCCTTCAGTTTGAATTATACACCCGTTGTCGTTGAAGTTGCTCGTGGCTCGCGGGGACGCGACGCGATCGCGGCTTCTAATCTTCACGTCGGTCTATTAATGGCATTGCATGGACCATTTAAACCTGTTAAAATCTTATTTTGGACGAATTTTGATTGTGGGATGTCGACTGAGAAGGAAAAAACATGAATACGAACAGACTAAGTTTCCAATGGCGGACAGCAGACGGCAGAAGGTAACGTAAATCCCTTTATATTGTTTCTACTGCTCATCAAGATATAACGTTAGTGCATTAAAGTCATATGCTAATCGTGATTAACTTACATATTCTGTTTCTGTGTTTTGTTGTAATATTGTTAAGATAGGGCTGGGTGTTATGGCGATCTGATGAAACTGACTATTGTTAGCGATTTTGCTGTAAACGTTAACATTACCTTTTTATATTGCGGAATGGGAATATAGCGTATATAACGCAGCACTGACTGTACTAAAACTTTTTGACATTTTGACAAGGAAACATGCATGAATGTAGAATAATGAACGGGACATGCATGTGTTAAAATAAGCCTCTCTCAGACAGCAGGCGATCCCGAAATCAATTATCTTTCTGTAAAATGCACACAATTATCTCAGAAACCTTGTCATGTGAGGTATTCACTTGATTTAAACAGCGAGTTATGTCTTAAGTAAAGTCAAACAGTTCAAGTTAACGTGGGGAAACCCGGATGCGTGTCATTCTGTGCATCCGTTCTTAAAGGGGCTGCAGCTTTGTCATAATTTTAATAAAACAAAAGAATAGAGAAGACCTTCTGCTTCTTTAAGAATCAAGTGATATTAATTAATTGAATATCATACAGTGAAGACTTTTAAAGCAGTATTATTCTGTAGCATTTTAATAAAATGTCCATCAAAATAAATGTATTGTGATATCGTTATTGTAAAATAAAATTTCTCATGTATGTATAATTATATGGTCATAATGCCCATCCCTACTGTCAGCTAGTTTTAAGATCAAGCTTGTCATAAAATGTAACAGAGTTTTGGAATGAGTAATCTGAGAACACTGTCATGTACACTTGTTCAACAGAGAGGACAGGAAACCACCATCCTTGGACTCTGAAGAATTATAGGAAAACCAGGATTTTGGATCTACTGTAAAGTTTTTGTATGGGCCTGGTGAGTATGTTTTGCAAGTCCATGTCCGTAAGTTGATAATTAATATTAATGTTTTATCAAACAAATTAATATTCATTTGTGTGTGTGCATGTTTCTTTCCCCCTCATGATCCAGAAGTTTTGGATCCATGATCCTGAAGAACTTTTACAGATGTTGACCCTGAATGTGTAAAAGGTAATCTTAAAAATGTTGTCATTATTTTAATATTCTCAGTTTTTTTCTGTAATGTAGACGCATGCGTTTTCTGTGAAGTTGCTTTGAAACAATATCAGGGTTTTTCCTACATTGAACATTTTTTGCCGGCCGCCAAAACAAATTTTTGTCCCACCAAAGCCTTATTTGTTGAGTTATTGTGATTTATGATTGATGTAGTAGATGACTGCTGCGCTTGCGCTTCAAAAAACATTGACTGATTCTCTGACCAGCTGACATAAAGCATTCTTTAAATAAACAGGAAACAAATCCTATCCGGTTATGAAGTGTTTTCTGTGTGTTGACAAATCTTTCGCGATGTTCTAAAGACGGGATTCACACACAAAGCTTCTGCTAATGTCCGATTCGCCACCTAATGACTCCTTCGAACCGAATCATTTTAACGACTGGTTAGAACTGATCTGTCCAACACTGAACTCACGAATTAGTTTAATCATTTACTCAGAACAACACCTGAAATGAGAACACAAGTGTGCTTACCCACTTTAGCAAGAGTGGATAGTAAGAATTATTTTTAATTATCAACAGTCTTTCAGCTTATTTATGTGGACAATGTGTAGTAAAATAAATAGCCTAAAATCATTTAGTTTAGACTGGAGTGAGGTGAACCCAGAACAAATGTGTTGTTAGCTAGCTGATTGTATATGGCAGAAAATTAGGCTATTTGTTCATTTTTTTTATACTATTTTTTTTATATTGATATGATTATATACCAAAACAATTATCAGTAAATAGTGTAAAAATGAGGAACAAAAACAAACATCAAGGTATCAAAATAAGATAAGCAAAAGTTACAAACTTTTTTTGAATTTATTTCAAATTTATTGTCAGTATTGCGCTTGCAGATCAAGTGGGTAGGGTATTTTTTTTTTACCGTGCGTATGTGTGTGTGTATGGATGACCATGTCTGTCAGCCACCACCGAAGACCATTTTTGACCCAGGAAAAACCCTGAATATGTATTGTGAAAAGCGCTATACAAATACATTTTAATTGAATTGTTTTACTTACTTTTATTGGCATTAACTATATATTATTAATGTATTATTTGGCAGGTCGCAAGATGTATTTTATTTTGTGAGACTTTGCTGAGGAAGTATTCTTTAGCTCAGTCTGAAAAGGCCCAGAAAAGAAACACTATGAAGAACATCACACAGAACCGTCAGAGAAAGAGACGGGTAAGTTAAGAAACCGGTTAAGCTTTTTCCCTCCAGAATGTTATTATACTTCTCTCTGAGTTTTAGTGGTTAATTCACTGTCATGTTTTGCAGTTGCTGGAGACCAGGTCCAGGGTTGCACAAACCAACACAGAACCTGTGGAAGACCGCAACTATAGACAAGATGTCTGATGAAGATGCTGCTGTTGTTGATGGAAGGCCAGTGTGGATGGTTAGGCTAGCTCAAACAACATTGTGTTAGAGTTGGTCACAATTATTTTATAATTATAATTTTAATATTCAATTGTTCCATTTTATATTTTCTTTATTCCTATGTTTATATACTTATACTTTTATTGGTTCCCATATATAGAGTATTTACATATATTTTATATACACTTTTTAATTTATAGATTTCTTTGTCTCGTTTTATATTGTATACTTTGTATGTTTGTTCCTTTTTAGATGTCCATGTTGCTTTTGATCTCCACGTTTTGTATTGTTGTTCCTCTTACGTCGCCTTCCTTTAGAAACATTTTGTTCACTTATCTTTTCCCCCATTCATTTTAATGTATGTTTATAATGCTCTTTGTTCTTTTTATTTGGTTATATTGTTTACTTGGAATATTTATATGTATTTTAATATATTTTATATACACTTTTTTTGTCTTATAAATTTATTGTTCTCATTTTATATTGTTTAATTTGTATATTTATTCTTTTCCTTTTTATGTTCACTGTGTATTTTATTCCTTTACATCTCTGTCTTTTAAATGCATTTTGTTCATTTTTTTTCCCTTTTTGTTTCTTTACCAATTAATTTTAACGTATAATGTTGTTTGGACTGTTTATATTTTTACATTTGTTCCTTTACATTTTCATCCCTTTTAAATACATTAAGTTCACTTGTTTTTGTTTCACCATTGTTTTAATGTTCATTTATAATGCTGTTAAGAATGTTTTTTTTTTTTATACCTTTTTAATAAATATTTCAGACTTTCTCAAATTGTTTTGTGTGTATTTTTCTTTTGGGAGGGAGAGGGGATTATTTTTTATATATATTATATATTAATGAGCAAAATCTGCATAGCTGGCCTATAACCAATCAAGTCCGTATGCTACAAAACCTAGCCCACCCTTAGCCTTAGAAGTAACCAATAAAGTCACTTGACTGGGTTTTCAATGCGTCCTGTCCTCCAATAGCAGTCTGGGTTTTGGGAGTGGTTTAAAAAAAAAACAACCAATCCAGTTTGAGATGAAGGACCAATAGGGGATGGAAGGCAAAGCTGTTTAGAGGTGTGAAAATGTCTCCTGGGAAAAACTTGATGGGATTATTTGCCATGGCAACAAATGGCTGTAGCATGGGAGTATACGGCCACAACATACATCCGATTTGGTACCATTTCGGATGTATACGGACATATACGGATCCATGGAATTTGACCTATCCGGCCAGTATACTCCTGGATTCTTCCGAATTTCAGCAGTGTATACAGGAGTATCCTGGTCCGGATACACCTTTTTTCATGCAGTGTAGCATTAACTAATGTTAACTAATGAGACCTTATTGTAAAGTGTTACTGTAGCTTTAGTACCTCTTCATTTTTTCGTTTTGCAAGCATGATAATCACTATTCAATGAAACAGACCACGTTCAAATAATCGCCATGAGGGCAAGTTGCAAATGGACTGACAGTTGATACAGGATTTGAAAGTGCGTCCAGGTCATTGAAACGTGAAGGGTTATGACTGTGCATATTTGATACCTGACTTCAGAAATTAAATGTATGTTTCTGCCTTTTGCTTAACTGTGTGCAGTGAGATGAGATTGCAGCTGAAACAGTGCTCAGGGCTTCCCCCACCCACCTGCGGTATCTCCGTCCCTTAAAAGGAAGCAAGAAAGTCCCCATCGGATCCTAGTCTCTGAATGTGTTTGTTTCCTTGTTTATGCAGTTTTAGAAACTCTATTTGAACTAACCATTCACAGAGTTCCATTAAGTAATATAAGTGTATAATCTCCCCATGTAGTGCAGATTACGTGCAGGCACACTTACCTGTATTTTAGTTTTAATCTTAAAATATCATCAGAAATTTTCAAAAACATCGCAAAAAGTTTTGATTAGTTAGCATTAGTACTTTAGTATTAGTAATACAGTAATTTTACAGTATTTATTACTTGTATTTAAAAACACTAGTATATTTATTAATTTATATTAAATGAAATTTAATATTAACAACATTTAATACATTTAATAAATTGATTAATAAAAGTTCATGATATCTGATGTATCTGAAGTAATGTTAAAGTCACCATGAAATCAAAATCAAATTATTATTTTTTTTATGGAATATTGCAGTATTTATTATAAATGATTTATCCATGCACATACATTTTTTTAATTCATGTGCCCTTGTAATCTTTAATCAAAATAACTTCCCCTCCCTCTTGCAACGACATCTCATCTCTTCTCTGATAATGCATTTACTGGCATGAAGGCGGGGCAACCTGTCACTCACTTGACATCACAGTCAAACCATACAAGATCCAATCAATTCCCAATGGACAAAATCAAGTCCCGTCCTACATTTTTTCTTGTTCAATAAGTTATTTCACTTGTATACAACGACTATCGCAAATTCTGTGCAATGCCGACTTTAACAAATTGAACCTTGTTGTATTGTTACTCTGGGTTCTTATGTTGAAGATAAAACAGGCAGTTATACAATAATTACACTACTTACATTTAGCTCAGCATTGGTGTTCATCTTGTATCAGCTATTTATCTAGAGATCATATAGTGACTGACCAAACTGGCGGGGAAGGAGCCTGAGCTTGTGCGGGAGGTCGAGAGGTACCGACTAGAGATAGTCGGGCTCACCTCCACGCACAGCTTGGGCTCTGGAACCACACTTTGGCTGGACTCTCTACCACTCTGGAGTTGCCCATGGTGAGAGGCGGAGGGCTGGAGTGGGTTTGCTTATAGCCCCCCAGCTCAGCCGCCATGTGTTGGAGTTCACCCCGGTGAACGAGAGGGTCGCTTCCCTGCGCCTTCGAGTCGGGGATAGGTCTCTCACTGTCGTTTGTGCCTACGGCCCAAATGGCAGTGCGGAGTACCCGGCCCTCTTGGAGTCTCTGGGAGGGGTGCTGGAAAGTGCTCGGACTGGAGACTCCATCGTTCTACTGGGGGACTTCAACGCCCACGTGGGCAGTGACAGTGACACCTGGAGGGGCGTGATTGGGAGGAAAGGCCCCCCTGATCTGAACCCGAGCGGTGTTCTGTTATTGGATTTCTGTGCTAGCCACGGTTTGTCCATAACGAACACCATGTTCAAGCATAAGGGTGTCCATCAGTGCACGTGGCACCAGGACACCCTAGGCCGGAGGTCGATGATCGACTTTGTGGTCGTGTCATCAGACCTTCGGCCATATGTCTTGGACACTCGGGTGAAGAGAGGGGCGGAGCTGTCAACTGATCACCACCTGGTGGTGAGTTGGATCCGATGGCGGGGGAGGAAGCTGGACAGACCCGGCAGACCCAAACGTACTGTGAGGGTCTGTTGGGAACGTTTGGCCGAGCCCCCTGTCAGAGAGATCTTCAACTCCCACCTCCGGCAGAGCTTCGACCGGATCCCGAGGGAGTCTGGAGATATTGAGTCCGAGTGGACCATGTTCTCCACCTCCATTGTCTCTGCGGCCGCTCGGAGCTGTGGCCGTAAGGCCTCCGGTGCCTGTCGAGGCGGCAATCCCCGAACCCGGTGGTGGACACCGGAAGTAAGGAATGCCGTCAAGCTGAAGAAGGAGTCCTATCGGGCCTGGATGACTTGTGGGACTCCGGAGGCAGCTGACCGGTACCGGCAGGCCAAGCGGACTGCAGCCCGGGTAGTCGTGGAGGCAAAAAAATCGGGCCTGGGAGGAGTTTGGTGAGGCCATGGAGAAAGACTATCGGTCGGCCTCGAAGAGATTCTGGCAAACCGTTCGACGCCTCAGGAGGGGGAAGCAGTGCCCTACCAACACTGTTTAAAGTGGAGATGGGCACCTGTTGACCTCATATCGTCGGGCGGTGGAAGGAATACTTCGAGGATCTCCTCAATCCCACCGACATGTCTTCCGTTGAGGAAGCAGTGGCTGGGGACTCAGAGGTGACTCATCCATCACCCGGGCTGAAGTCATCGAGGTGGTTAAAAAGCTCCTCGGTGGCAAGGCACCGGGGTTGGATGAGATCCGCCCTGAGTACCTCAAGTCTCTGGATGTTGTGGGGCTGTCTTGGCTGACACGCCTCTGCAACATCGCATGGCGGTCGGGAACAGTACCTCTGGACTGGCAGACCGGGGTGGTGGTCCCTCTTTTTAAGAAGGGGGACCGGAGAGTGTGTTCCAACTATAGGGGGATCACACTTCTCAGCCTCCCCGGGAAAGTCTATGCCAGGATACTGGAGAGGAGAATTCGCCCGATAGTGGAACCTCGGATTCAGGAGGAACAGTGTGGTTTTCGTCCCGGTCGTGGAACACTGGACCAGCTCCATACCCTTTCCAGGGTGCTGGGGGGTTCATGGGAGTTTGCCCAACCAGTCCACATGTGTTTTGTGGATTTGGAGAAGGCATTCGACTGTGTTCCCCGTGGCATTCTGTGGAGGGTGCTCTGTGAGTATGGGGTCGGCGGCCCCCTGCTTAGGGCTGTTCAGTCCCTGTACAACCAGAGCAGGAGCTTGGTCCGCATTGCCGGCAGTAAGTCAGACTTGTTCCCGGTGCATGTTGGACTCCGGCAGGGCTGCCCTTTGTCACCGGTTCTGTTCATAAATTTTTATGGACAGAATTTCTAGACGCAGCCAAGGGCCGGAGAGTGTCCGGTTTGGGGACCACACGATTTCGTCACTGCTTTTTGCGGATGATGTTGTCGTGTTGGCTTCCTCGAGCCAGGACCTTCAGCGTGCACTGGGACGGTTTGCGGCCGAGTGTGAAGCGGCTGGGATCAGAATCAGCACCTCCAAGTCCGAGGCCATGGTTCTCAGTCGGAAAAGGGTGGCTTGCCCGCTTCAGGTGGGTGGAGAGTTCCTGCCTCAAGTGGAGGAGTTCAGGTATCTTGGGGTCTTGTTCACGAGTGAGGGAAGGATGGAACGGGAGATTGACAGACGGATCGGTGCAGCTTCTGCAGTAATGCGGTCGATGTACCGGTCTGTCGTGGTAAAGAAGGAGCTGAGCTGCAAGGCAAAGCTCTCGATTTACCGGTCAATCTACGTTCCTACTCTCACCTATGGTCATGAGCTGTGGGTCATGACCGAAAGGACAAGATCCCGGATACAGGCGGCCGAAATGAGCTTTCTCCGTAGGGTGGCTGGGCGCTCCCTTAGAGATAGGGTGAGGAGCTCGGTCACTCGGGAGGAACTCGGAGTAGAGCCGCTGCTCCTCCACATCGAGAGGAGCCAGCTGAGGTGGCTCGGGCATCTATTTCGGATGCCTCCTGGACGCCTTCCCAGGGAGGTGTTCCAGGCACGTCCCACCGGGAGGAGGCCCCGGGGAAGACCTAGGACACGCTGGAGGGACTATGTCTCCCGGCTGGCCTGGGAACGCCTCGGGGTTCCCCCGGAAGAGCTGGAGGAAGTGGCTAGAGAGAGGGAAGTCTGGGCGTCTCTGCTTACACTGTTGCCCCCGCGACCCGGCCCCGGATAAGCGGAAGATGATGGATGGATGAATGGAAGAAAAATGCCCCAGCCACCTCTGTGTGTGTGTGTGTGTGTAGGGGTGGGCGATATCTCGATATTCAAAATATATCGAGATATTTTTTAAACACGATATGGATTTTGACATATCGTATATATCGATATATTGTTTATATTTAATTCTGATCCCGCCACTTTGCTTGTTTGCCTTCTCTGTGCTGTGCTCGCCCCCGCTCGCTCGCCCCCCGCCTCCTTGCATTTGTTCCCCCTCCCCTCGCGTGTTGTCATGGCGGCGTCCGCAACCAGCTCGGAGGCTACAGAACTCGTCTTAAAAACAACTGGCTCCATTATATGGAGATACCTCGGTTAAGGCGTCGGACGAACAGCAGACAGATGTCTACTGCCATGAATGCCGACAGTTGGTTCTCAAACACTTGATCCAAGATACAGTTTACCTAGGCGGCATTACTTTGCGAGACAAGAACTCCCGCGACTGTACACTACGGAGAGAGAGCGGCTTGCTTGCTGGAGAAGGTTACTTACTATGCCCTTGATATGAGTTGTTTTATTTTTGAATGAGAATTAATTCTTTGCATGCGTTTTAAAGCCTTGCGCGTAGGGCACCATGCGCTTTCCCGAGCGCGCGCACTAAAAGCCTGTCAAACAAGTGATTACTGGACTAAATCTTACTGCGCTAATACTGTCAAATACACACAAGGTTAACATAAACAGTCGGTTATGTCTAAAGTGAAAGTAAAATCGGCGTGTGTTTGTATATTAGATGCGTGAAAGTCTTAAATTGACAGCAGGCAAGCCGAGTGAACACGCCTTAAAGGCACAGTTCACTCTAAAATGATGTCATTATTTACTCACTCTAATGTTGTTCCAAACCTGTATTAATTTCTTCTGTTGAACAGCTGATAGTAGCGATTGACATCCATATTATTATTTCCTACAATGGGGACCAGCAACTGTTTGGTTTCCAATATGCTTCAAAATATATGTTATGTCCAACAGAAGAAAGAACTTTATTCAGGTTTAAAACAACTTGAGCGTGAGTAATCAATGACAGAATTTTCATTTTTGAGTGAACTATTCCTTTAGTGGTTAATAAAATAACAAGACAAAGACAAAATCACTCACGGCTCTTGACTGAAAAACTAATACAGTAGCTTTAATAAGAATCAATGTATATTTTATAGGGAAGTCTATGTAGTGTTTTATTTTTACATTTATTAATTCAATTTCATACTAATATGCTGCTGTACAGCTCTGAGCTGCCAGTGTAAATCTTTATAAATATATATTTATTTTATATTATACAGTACACTAGGAATGTGTACAAGGTTTTTTAAAAGTAAAGTTTTAAGTTTAAGTAAGGTTTTTCAAGTCTAGTAAGTAAAATAAAGAAAGAGTATTGCAATAAAAAAAAATAGTATTTTTTCCTCCTTAAGTTCTTGCTGTTCGGCTAAGAATAGAATAGCAAAAATCTGATGCGACTAGCCATCAGAACCGAACCGAAAACCGTGGTAAAAAAAAACGAGGTATGTATTGAACCGTGGACTAACTGTATTGTTGCATCCCTACTTTGTTCCTACATGAACTGCCTACCTCTTTGCACTTCAATAAAAAAAAAAGACTTTGTGGTATTTGGCATATTTGTTTTTGCAGTAGTTTTTGGGGGTTATTTTTCCTGTAAAGATATCGAGATTAGACATGTGCCGGTAAACGGTAATACGATATACCGCAATAATGAACATGCACAATATTGTTATCGTGGGCACTTCAAAATACCGTGAATAATTATTTATTACGAATTATTCAGATTTTTAGAATGTATTTTAAGAATACTTTACCCATCAACCGTTTAAAATGAACAATATGTAAAAGAGGACCGCGCACTGATGTAAACAAACTCAACGTGCATGAGCACATGGCTGAGCGCGTGAACGAGACACGCTGAAGTGCACATTCACTCTCTGACAGCAGAGGGCGCTGACGGAACAGCAGAAATGCAGCCGTTTCCCCTAAATACTTAAAGACTTAAGGCTATTCATTTTCAAACTTAAACAGTTTATATTTTAATCTGGACTAAATTACATGCCCTAGATATTGTTTGAATATATTCTGATTGTTATTCAGGCACACACTTTACAATAAGGCTCTATTATTTAACATTAGTTCATTCATTAACAAACTGACAATGAAAAATACTTCTAAAACATGTATTCATCTTAGTTAAATATAAATTTCAGCATTTAATAACACATTATTAATATCAAAAGTTGTAACTGTATTATTTAATGGACCTGAGCTAACACTAACTAACAGTTGCTTTTTTTAACTAACATTATCAAAGAATAATAACTGTAAAAATTTAGTTATTCATTCTTTGTTAATGTTAATGCATTAACTGGTGAGACATTATTGTAAAGTGTTACCTATTGTTCTTTATAATTCTTTTGCACTTTAATCTGTTTTAAATATTTGTTTACTTTATACATTTGTGTGTATTACTTTATTGTATTTAAATGTTTGGTTCTTTTGTTATAAGAAAGTTATTAAACCTGTTATAGTATGACCACACTTTTTTGCAACAAATTTCAATATCGTGATAATACCGTATACCGTGATAAAAGCTTCAGCAATTAATCGCAACATGAAAATGTGATACCGGCACATGCCTAATCGAGATATATATCGTATATCGAGATATAGCAAAATATATCGAGATATATTTTTTGCTCCATATCGCCCAGCCCTATGTGTGTGTGTGTGTGTGTGTGTGTGTGTGTGTGTGTGTGTGTGTGTGTGTGTGTGTGTGTGTGTGTGTGTGTGTTGTGTGTGTGTGTGTGTGTGTGTGTGTGTGAGAGAGTGAGAGAGTGAGAGAGTGAGAGAGAGAGAGAGAGAGAGAGAGAGAGAGAGAGAGAGAGAGAGAGATAGATAGAAAGTTTGTTCCACTTTGTGTTTATGCTCTAGGACCAGACCTTGATTTAAATGTAGACATTTTCAGATTTATACTGGATTTATTAAAAAAAAATTGACAAACAAACAAATAAAAAAAATTAAAAAACATTTTGTACATTTTTCCAATCATTACCATAATCAAAAAAATGCCCCAGACACCTGTGTGTGTTTGTGTGTGAGTGAACATGCTTGTTCCATGTTGCATTTGTGCTCTAGTATTAGTCCTTCATTTATGTATGGCAATTTTTCAGATTTATGCCAGTTTGGTTGATTTTATTTGCCAAATTCTATACAAATGCGCTCTGTTGCCCAGATTTTGTGTGTATGTTTAGATAGATTATTTAGGAAAAGTCACAGAGTCTCATACCCCTGAGATGAAGGGAACACTTTTTAAAAATGAAAGAAAAGTCCAGTGGGGTCAGCTGGACCCAAAGGGGTAATTAAGGGTTAAATGACGTCTTAAATGAACGTGAGAAAATGAGATGCGCGTGACACCACGTCAGATCCGCGTCATGTTCGGCAGCAGCCAATCTTAAAGTGACAGCAGCACTGATGATGTCTGTCATTGATGTTCATCACAGAACAAAGGTAACAGAGAAAAGATGATTAATCTATATTTATTATTTATGCAGTTAAGAAAGATGTTTGATAACTATTACATTTCTGTATATGTCTAACAGGGAAGGCCATGGGTAAACATAACATTTATTATAATGGGTTTATGTAAAGATTGTTTTAAGTTCACTTAAATTAAAAGTTGTTTTTTAAAGCCCAATAAATGTTGAAATTGGTAGCTTTCATTTATACTGTAATGTAATGTCATTAAAGTTTCATAGAGACATTAGTATCAGTTATACTGGCCTTCGTTCATAAAAAGTTGCCATTACAACACATATTTAAAAATATGCTGTCTTTAAATTGTTTCCACATTAATTTGGAGAGTAACTAAAATTATTATAATATCAAAATATTAAAAATCAATTAAAAATGTATAATAAAATATAAAAAATATCCAAAAACATTAAAAACAATGCGGTTCATTTTTTTTTTTTTTGCGATTTCCAGCACTAGTATAAACATAAACCTAAGACATTCTCAGAGGCGTAAGAAAGTATGAAATCTGATCCATAATTTTTACTGACGAATGAAGAAATGTGTTAGATTCAGAAAAGATCTGAAAAGTCTAAAAGAGATGCTCCTGCAAATTCTGTTAGCTATATAGTTAGAATATACTCAGCCATGCTTTGCAGTAAATAGGAAACGATACTCGGTTACTTAACGTAACCTCGGTTCTCTCTAGAGAGGGAACGAGTATTGCGTAAGTTCCTTACGCATCGGGAAAGTTTTCTTTCTTCGAGATTACTGAAAAACCCAAAATTATCCTTAATTTTGTAATATTGTCAACGCAGTGCAGCAGCCTGGCAGACCATAGCAGGCTATTCCAGCGTGCAATTGGCTGCTCTGCTGGCAACTGCAGCAGCCTATCGGTGAGCCCGCGTGACGTGGCGACCAATGAGGGCACTTCGCGCCCACCTGGCTTCATTTGCCTACAGGTGGGGCGTGGCCACGTGTATATAAGCGGGGCTCACGGGCTGCATATTCGGTTTTCGTAGTTCTGAAGCGTAAAAGCCCGCGGGGCGCACGGCAAGGAACGCAATACTCGTTCCCTCTCTAGAGAGAACCGAGGTTACGTTAAGTAACCGAGTATCGTTCTCTTACGAGAGGTTCTCTCGTATTGCGTAAGTTCCTTACGCATCGGGAACATATTGTCAACGCCTGTCGCGCCTCGCATACCGCACATGTTTCCCGGGGAACCGGGGAAAAAACACTGCGCGGGCAGGGTGGCCGGTAAGGAAACGGGCCACCGTATATACGGATACTTCATTTGAACTGACGGGTGGTTACGACGGGTGGTTACAACACCCTGTCCCATGAATGAGGGAACGGCACCTGCCGGCCTCCTTCAAATTCACCACACCTTGTCTCATGAATGAGGGAACGGCAACGCCGGTCGCCTTCAAATTCACAATATCTTGTTATATGAGTGAGGTAACGGCACCGCCGGTCACCTTCAAACTCACAACAGCTTGTCTCGTAAATGAGGGAACGGCACCGCCAGTCTCCTTCAAATTCACATAAGCCTAGTACCGAACTTACTACCAGTATGTGAGCTATGTCTGCGCAGAATCACTGGGCAGAACCAACAGCCCTATTGAACTGATAACACTTTCGCCTGTAAGGCAGGAACTTCCAGATTGTAAAATCTCACGAACGTAGACGGGGAGGCCCAGCCTGCCGCCATACAGATATCGTGGATGGAAATCCCTCTGGCCCAAGCCCACGAAGAGGCCATGCCTCTAGTGGAGTGTGCTCTGACACCTAGCGGGCACTGCAGGTGTTTGGAAGCGTATGCTGTTGCAATCGCGTCCACTATCCACCTGGACACGGTCTGTTTCGAGGAGGCGAGACCTTTAGTGCGCCCACCAAACGAAACAAATAGCTGCTCAGAACGCCTGAAGGCGGCGGAGCGTGTGACATAAACCCTCAATGCCCTGACAGGGCAGAGGACATTGTCACCGTCCCCCTCGTCGGATGCTGGCAGAGCCGAGAGGGAGATAATCTGCGCCCTGAAGGGAGTGCCGATCGCTTTGGGGACATAACCATGCCTCGGTCTGAGAATGACCTTGGAGTCATTAGGACCGAAATCCATACACGTCGGGCTCACTGAGAGCGCGTGTAGATCCCCCACGCGTTTTACTGAAGCCAGAGCTATCAGGAACGCGGTTTTGAGCGAAAGGAACCTCGGTTCCACGGTTTCAAGCGGTTCGAAGGGATGAGCCTTCAAGGCCTCTAGGACCAAGGCCAGATCCCATATAGGAACCGATGGGGGCCGCGGGGGATTCATCCGTCTGGCTCCTCTGAGGAAACGGATGATGAGCTCGTTCCTTCCTAGCGTGCTGCCCGGCGTCGTCTGAGCGAACGCTGCTATAGCCGCTACATACACTTTGAGCGTGGAAGGGGCCCTGCCCAGTTCCAAAAGCTCCTGGAGGAAGGAGAGCACCCGCTGGACCCCATATTGCTGTGGATCCAAACCCTTGGAAACACACCACTCAGTAAACACCGACCACTTAGAACTATATAACCGCCTCGTTGAGGGGGCTCTAGAGTGTGAGATCGTGTTCATAACCCCTTCGGGCAGGTCAACGGATATCCGTTGGTCACCCATACATGCAGAGACCATCGCTCTGGATGGGGATGCCAAACTGACCCTCCGGCTTGAGAGAGGAGGTCTGCTCTCAGCGGAACTGGCCACGGGGGTGAGTGCGACAGCTTCACCAGCTCTGGGTACCAAATCTGGTTCTCCCAGCGTGGCGCTACAAGGAGCACCGGGCGGCGCGTCTCCCTGATTTTCGCTATAACCTGGGGCAATAGGGAAATCGGCGGGAAAGCATACAGCGGGAGGCTGGGCCAAGGCTGGGACAGCGCATCCTCGCTTTGGATAGAAACTTCGGGCAGCGGGCGTTTTCTCTTGTTGCAAAGAGGTCGAGCTCCGCTCTGCCGAATAGGCGCCATACCAGCTGGACTGTCTGGTTGTGCAAGGACCATTCGCCTGGGAGAATGAGGCCCCTGGACAGCTTGTCCGGGCCCAAGTTGAGTTGGCCCGGTACGTGCGCGGCCCTTAGCGAGCGCAGCGAGCTGTGTGCCCACGTGAGCAGGCGCTCTGTCAGATTGCCCAGACAACTGGATCTGACACCGCTCTGCCGGTTCACGTAGGATACCACCGTGGTATTGTCCGACCGGACCAATACGTGGTGGCCTCGTATAAGAGGGAGAAACTGCTTGAGCGCGTTCTCTACCGCTATCATCTCCAAACAGTTTATGTGTAGGAGTTTTTCCCGGCTCGACCAGAGGCCGAAAGCCGATTTGCCCTCGAAAACGGCGCCCCAACCCGAGGTGGAGGCGTCCGTCGAGATAACCTTGCGGTGTGAGATGGCTCCCATCGTCACTCCCTGCCGGTACCAGTCGGCTACTAACCAGGGCTCCAGAGCTGAAACACAGCTCTGAGTCACTCTGATCCGGAAGCCCCCGGACGCCCAGGCTCTGTGAGGCACTCGAGCGTTTAACCAGCGTTGTGGCGGGCGCATGCGCATTAGGCCCAGCTGGGCGTCCCAGCTTCCTCTGAAAAACTTTGAGAGGTGCGATTTTGCCCGGCTGGAAGTACGCAGCCATGCGTCGTACTCGACGCGCGCGTTGGGGTGACAGGCGGGCTGACATTGCCACGGTGTCCAGATTCAAGCCCAGAAATGAGGTTGATTGCGTGGGCACCAATGAGCTCTTGGTCCAATTGACCGTGAGCCCCAGGCTGTCCAAATGGCTGAGCAGCACTGCCCTGTGGGCGAGGAGCTCGGCCTCTGACTGTGCCAGGATGAGCCAATCGTCCAGATAATTCAAAACTCGCATATCCTGTCTTCTCAGGGGAGCGAGGGCAGCGTCCATGCACTTCGTAAATATACGGGGTGCTAGTGACAGGCCGAATGGCAGGACGGTGTATTGATAAGCCTGGCCGTCGAAGGCGAATCGTAAGAATGGCCTGTGACGCGGCGTTATCCTGATTTGAAAGTATGCATCTTTCAAGCCTAGGGAAATTAGCCAGTCTCTCGGGCGAATATGCGCAAGGATCTGCTTGGTCGTGAGCATCTTGAACGATCTTTTCATAAGAGCTTTATTCAGACGCCTCAGATCCAGAATCGGTCTGAGCGACCCATCCCTTTTCGGAACGAGAAAGTATCGGCTGTAAAAGCCTGACTCGCTCATAGAATGGGGAACCGGTTCTATAGCCCCTTTGCACAGCAGTGTGGCTATCTCCGCTCGAAGTAGATGTGCTACTTCCTCGCTCACTCTCGTCTCCGTACGCGCACAGAAGCGCGGAGGGTGGCGAGCGAACTGCAGAGTGTAGCCGTGCTTCACTGTTCTCAGCACCCATTCTGATACACCTGGAATGGCTTCCCACGCTCTCGCGTGTGCCACACGGGATAGAACGGCCTCCGGGCTCGGAACGCCGCGCTTCGCGGGTTCGATGGCCTGTGTAGGAGGGGCGGGCGCAGTGCGCGCACTCTCTGTGCTGTGGGCCAGCCGATCGCTCGCGATGGCTGGCCGCCCTACACACTGTAACTCTTCCGCTTCGAGCAGGGAGTGGCTTGTGTGCGGCCCTACACTCGTCGTTTCGGCCACCTTGGGCGGAGAACAAATGGTGTGTGGCGCGGCGCGTGGCGCCGGGGGCAGAATGTTCGCGAAAATGTGTGAGCGCGTTTGAGCGGGCACAACTCTTACGCGTGGAACATGACCGGTTAAGGGTGGCTGTGTGACAGCGAGTGTGGTGATTAGGCGTGGCCGCAAATAAGCGGACACGTGACCTAACTTTGGCACTCGAGCGGCCAGTGGCCGCTTTATGTGAGTGAGAGACACGGGATTTGTGGTGCTTGGGTGCAGGGGTGAACACAGACAAGTGGGCACGTTTACTGCATTTGAAACACATACGGCGTGAGCCGTGCAACCAGGAAAAATGCAACTTTGTGAATTCTCTGGTTAGCCGTAAAAACGGCGTTTGTAGACAGGCGAGAGGGCAGTTTTGCCGGCTCGTTGGCTGCGTGAGAGCCATCTGCAGCAGCCACAGGAGTGGGGGCTGACAGGAAGAAGAGTTTTGACGGTGGTCCGGCCACGGCGGGACTTAACCGTCGCTTCCCCCCTCTGCTAGGAGGACTTTGGAGGGGCTTCAGTTGGAAACAGGCGAGCGGGCGAGTTCGCCGGCTCGTTGGCTGCGTGGAAAACATCTGCAGTAGCCACAGGAGTGGGGACTGACAGGAAAACAGAGTTTTAACGGTGGTCCGGCCGCAGCGGGACTTAACCGTCTTTTCTCTCCTTATGTATAGACGCCCAAAAAAACTCGAGCACCACGTGGTGCGAGTTAGCTTTCTGTATGTAAGAAAAGCTGGCCGCGAGCCCGGGGAAGCGGACAGTAAAACATTTTTATGGAGGGACACATTAGCGTTCAGTTAGCGCGAGCATACGGCAGTACATCCTCGTGCTTGTTGGCAGTCGTGCGTGCATAAAAGACAGGCTCGTTACTGCAATAGTAATATTTCCAGCCGCCTGAACTGGAGAGGGGGCAGAGAAATGTTAGAGAATGGCGGTTCGTCCGGCCACAGCGGGACGAAAACACCCTCTGTTAATTTCCCGGTGAGTGCGGCGCACGCGCGCGCTGAACGTGCTCGTGACCGTGCGCACTCTCATTCCTTGTGAACGGCGCAATCTGCGCGGTCCAACAGGGGGAAGTGCGGGTTCGTTGGAGAGCATATGTCAGTGCCATGTCTCATGACGGCGTTTGTTTGCTGGCGTGCGTGTCTTAACAGGCTCGTGTACAGCAATATGAACAATTCCAGTCGCCTCAACTCATGAGGGGACTGAGAAATGTGCGCGAGGGTGGAACAGCTCTCTTGTAACGTAAAGAGAGCTGCAGGACCGTCCGTTTCTGCCATCCCTTGTAAGCGGCGCATTAGCGTGGCATGAACAGAGGGGGGAGGGGGCTCGCTCCGAGACCGTTCATTCCTACCATCCCTTGTAAGCGGCGCGGTGGCGCGGCATGAACAGAGGGGGAGGAGGCTCGCTCCGAGACCGTTCATTTCTACCATCCCTTGTAAGCGGCGTGGCTTGAACAGAGGGGGAGGAGGCTCGCTCCGAGACCGTTCATTCCTACCATCCCTTGTAAGCGGCGCGGTGGCGCGTCTTGAACAGAGGGGGAGGAGGCTCGCTCCGAGACCGTTCATTCCTACCATCCCTTGTAAGCGGCGCGGTGGCGCGGCTTGAACAGAGGGGGGGAACAGCGGAGTGATGTCGTCATAAAACTGCTCGAGTCGAGCCCGCAGGGTCGACATAGAGAGTTCCTCGCACTCGGGGCATTCGCCCGCGAGGAGTGCGGCGACGGCGTGGTCACGGCCCAGACAGAGAGCGCAGACACATGGCGGTCTCTGGTGCTGAGCTGCACGTGGCACGAGCCGCAGGTGGAACGAGGCGTTTTGATAAAAACGCTCAGGTGGGCGTGATCAGGTGGGCGTGATGCGCCCTCATTGGTCGCCACGTCACGCAGGCTCACCGATAGGCTGCTGCAGTTGCCAGCAGAGCAGCCAATAGCACGCTGGAATAGCCTGCTATGGTCTGCCAGGCTGCCGCACTGCGTTGACAATATTACAAAATTAAGGATAATTTTGGGTTTTTCAGTAATCTCGAAGAAAGAAAACTTTCCCGATGCGTAAGGAACTTACGCAATACGAGAAAACCTCTCGTAAGAGAACCACAGCTATGTGGCTTTAAAGTATGGGACTTGGGGGATGACAAATGTCTCAAGTATGAGTAGAACTGAGTAAGTCAGTACATCGATTATACTTGACCTGACAACATTTAAGGTCATGCAAATGTCTAAAATTGTGTTATTTGATCTAGTGGATCATAAATGTTTAAGAGAAGCACATGAAGATTTATTTGCAGATGACACTTGCTTTGACATTCTTTATCTAATGCAATGAAATGAACTAAAATTAGTCTAAAATTGTCCAAATTATTGTGTGACAGTATAACATTTCAATATTTATCTCTTCAAAAAACTATAAATTTACTAATGCAGGGCAATCGATTAATCGTGATTAACCGCATCCAAAATAAAATTTTGTGTTTACATAATATATGTGTATAATTATTATGTATATATAAATTCACACACATGCATATATATATTTACGAAAAATATGTTATATTTATGTATAAAATATTTATATATAAGATTAATTATATAAATATATATATATATATATATATACAGTATTTACATACAAATATGTCTTAAATATATACATGAAGCATTTATATATACATAATAATTATACACAATACACACATATATTATGTAAACACAAACTTTTATGTTGGATGCGATTAATCAAGATTAATCCATTGCCCAGCACTAAAAATTACTTTAAGGAATACAACCAGACTGATGGCCTCTGCTGACCTGTACGAGGAACTGGCTGGAACTGCTTGCATGAAGTACAGAGCAGAAGTTCTGGCCCTCCAGTGCCATTTCTTCGCAGGTAGAATGAAGCTTACACAGTCTTCAAAACTTTGCTCGAGAAGATCAATCAGCTGTTTGTGGGAGCCGCCGTAGAACGCCTCCAGCAAGAGCACACTCATGGATGCAGGCCCAACCAAACCTGATGTTTATTGTGAATGCACGCTTTTACTGTAGAATTCAAAAGAATAGGGAAAAAATCAAACAAAAAAAACTACTAAAAGCATCACATTTCAATGACTCACATAAAAAGAAGACCGTAAACAACAATCATAGCGAAAATGATATTTTAATAACCTATGATTAATAACCACGTATTGAAGCGAGTGTTAATAATAATTGCAATGGCAAAATTCGCCCACGTACAGTACTTTCCGTGTCACCTAGAATTTCATCATATATGTATCACGGTTAAGTCATAACTGGAGTGCATAATGAGTTATGCAGCAAAAAAACTAAATACTTCAGCTGATCCTTTGGAAATTTAGCTCGCAATTTAGTTGTTGTTTTGACAATTTCACTTAAAGCGAGAAATTAACTTAAAGTGACGTTACTTATTTAAGATGAAACCTTTCATTTTTTTCCAAAAATAGTTTAGGTTTAAAAAAAAAAAAAAAGCAAGAAGCATGTAGCATGTAGCTCTATCGAATATATAGATGTACTACTGAAAGCAGTAAGGCCATAATCAAAAGCCCTCAAGTAGAAACAAGAAGTTGGATTCATTTGAGTAAATTGGTTCATTTGGACATAGAAAAAAATAAGATTCAATGATCCACGTTCCTACTTCCTACACAACATTTTAGGTCTTCTTTTCAATGGTATATTTAGTTAAATGCTGCTGTCACCAAGTTGTTTTTATGTTAGGGAGTCATTCATTCAGAACCCCCTCATTGTTAATGTGGCAGATAAATACAGCTAATTTGTGGAAATAAGTTATGCATAAGACACAGCTAATGTAGTAATAGCAACTTGTTGTAATAGCTAACTTTTTAAATACCTTTATGTAGTTAGCTCGAAGCTAATTTCAAGCTTGTAGCTTGAGAAGCTAGAGTTTCAAAGTAGCTTCATGAGTAATGAACAATTTAAAAGCAAGGCAAGCTAAAGCTCTCAGACGACACTCAAGTTTAACTTCAAAATGACAATAACTTAGTTTTCATTGTTTGATTTTGGTATCTTGGGGTGCATCGACCATACTGTCTTTACCAGTCTAAACACCCATGTGATAAACACTGCTGAGCAAAGCACTTCATAGCAAGCAGAACTGTGAAACGAATCAAAACTTTGCAACAGGGAACTGGAAATGTAACAAGTACGTTTAAATGTCTAACCTGAAAGGCTGGGGTTTTCCAATCGCTCGGATACACAGAGTGGGATTTTCTCACACAGTGATTTACCTCTACCCTTTTACCTCAGAGCCTCCATTTTACACAGGTAAGGCGTGAAAAGCATGAGACCTCAAGATGGAGAGGAAAGTGAGGGGTTAATGTTGTAGCATTCAGCCCCCCACACAGTTCATGCGAAAGGGAAACCCCGCCATGCCCGATCTCACAACCAGAAGCAACACCATCATGACTGTCGATGGATGCTGAGTCATTGCTCAACTGCATTCAAAAGGCTTGCCTGTGTAAGCATTAACTCCAGCAAATCAATGAGACGCCATAACAACACCAGAGTGGGGATTCAATTTCTACTGATTTAGTCAAAATACCTTTGAAGGCGGCATGAAAAATGGCATTTACATGCCTAAGACTATTAAAAACAACTAGCTAACCTTTTGCCAAGTCATGACCATATGAAAAATAAAACAGAATAAATGAGCATATAAAATTGAAGCACTCATATAAATACGTTTATAGAAGCTTGATGAAATTCACTAACATCAAAGGTGGCAAGTTTACCTATATGTTCACCTGCAGAATTAACCATAGAAATTCCATCCTCATTTCTCATAGAAAAACATCCCCCTCCCCCCCACCCCCTCCCGAGGAGACAGACCGTTATCTACGCTGCATTATTCCAGATGAAATACAGGATTTCCTTTGGCTCTCAAAATACTGAGGAAGAGGCAGAGTTGGATAGATTCAGCCTCAGAGTACAGAAGAAAAAAAACTGGGATGCAGCTGATACATCCGCAGGGGCAGTGCACAAAGACGTCATATCAAGCGCCAGTACCAATCCTGACGATTAAACCCATCAGTAAAAGTGACTCTACCAATGGCACCAATAAGTGCCAGTACAGGGGGGCGGATAGCATGGCACTGCCCAGTGACAAGCACCCAGAAACATGGCGCATTGAAGCGTGTGAGCCAACTCTCAACACCTCATTTTAACAGCCTCTAGCCATCCGTGGATGTCTTGAGTGTGTATGTGTGTGTGAATGTGTGTGTGTGTGCGCGTGTTTGCGTCATCACCCGCGATGGACTCTGACAGGGCAGGAGGAGGCCTTAAAGTGATGTGGTCTTTCTGGAGGGCTAATTCAGCCAGAATGAAACATCCGATTATGTACTCCCACACAGCAGACCAAAGCCACGGCTGATCACTTGAAATTAGACTTGAGCGATACGAGGAACAACATGAGGACGAGCCTTGACCGTGCTGCATCAGGATTGCATCCAAAGTAAAACACCAAACAAAATAAACTGGGCTATTAAGATTATGTACTCATACGGTACGGTCAATGACATGATAATCATCTTTTACAAAATCCAAATATTAAAAAAATATTTAAAAAATACAATGACTTGACTAAACCACTTTTATGACAAGCATGTTTTTAATTTTTTTTATTTAAAAATATATATATAATAATTAGATTTTATGCATAAAGTCTCATGATAATGCATGCAAAAATGGCCGATTCAACTGTCCTGATATAATAAAGAAAAAGATCTATTTTTCTTCCAAAGAAAACCTTTATTGTGTAGTTTTGCATCATCTTTTATTTATTGATATTATTTATTTATGATCATAATAAATATTTCTCCATTTATGATAATGATGATTATTATTATAATGTCCGATGAGTATTATTATTAAAAACTGTTTTAACAAAACTGCTTTTCTGCATATTATTAAAAATCAAAATCTTTTGTTAGAAAATCAGCCATGTGATGTGAACAACGTGACATGTTGCAGCCAACATGTATGAAAAAGAACCTGAAAATTATATTTTTTATACAGACCCTCAAAATCTGTCAAATCTCTTAAAATGTCATAATTTGACGTTTTGACAAGGCAAGGTTAGTTTAAGCTGTAAAATATCATGTGGTGCCGCTCATATGATATTTATATTTATTATTTTAAAATAATAATTTGTGAAAAAAGTCACACAAAAATAACATTGCAGACACCTTTTTAATAAAGGTGTAAGGGAAAGGAATTAACGGGCATGTTTCAAACTGGATATTTTTCTTTTTTTTCCCCAACACTCTTGTTTGTTATTGACCCATTTACCACTTAGGTTCTCATATTGAAAGTCAAACATGTCAAGTCATGACAGATTGGTAGGCATGTTATGAAGTGCAGAATAAGAGCTGCAGTAGACATCAGCGTGCTCTGTTTTCACAAGTTGGTCGCTCAAATTAAAAAAGCGAAACCTACACACAGAGGGAAAAAATATTAGTGCCATCACATATTGTCTGGGTCATGAGTGAGTGGGCAAACCGTGGAGCTCTTTCAAAGTTCGCTGTGCTACTAAATTCAGACACTGGGCCGTCTTCATAGCTTGAATTCAGATGACTTTACTTGTACCTTGCAAATACCATGGCTATGATTCTACACCGCCTATGACGTGAAAACTTTTACATTACATGTCCTAGCGTTTGTTAAAAACCACATCGAATAAAAGAAAAAGCTAATTAACGAAAACTTCTTTCTGACTATCCAACCTAACTTTCATTTCCAATGTCAATGGATATGAGTAATAAAATTTCTTCAGCTCAAGCAGCATGAAATAACTGTCAAAAAAAAGCTTTTCTGCATTGATATTGTTTAACAAACTGGTCTAATGAATGTTGCCAACACAACCTCTTCAACCTCCAGACAGTCTCTGCTGAACTGAGTGGCATCCCAATCAACTAAAACACTATTAAGCCTTGTAAAATGATAGTCATTTGTTCCTGAAACCTTTTAATTCGAAGTGCTCAGACTGACATTGCCACTTTCAGAAGGTTCACCACACGCACCGAGGGCACAAAGTACTATTCATAAATGCCTTTGATCTCGCGTTAGAAAAGCGAGTGGAAGTTCACATTTTCCACGAATTAAATTTTCAGACCATCCAAGTGTCTGTTCTGTCTTTTAATAGAGTGAGCCGTGTCCTCATTCACCTCGTCAGAGGCTTTGTGTTAACGGTAATCATTAAAGGAAAGGAAGCTGCTCTGTAATTACATGCTAGCACTTACATGCTAATCACTGCACACTCGGCTGACAGAGATGAAGCGGCGAAATGGCAGGCACGGTAATCATGTGCCATGAATTGAAGAGTTTAACCTGATTCTTTATCATTTATGGGTGACAATTAGGTGACAGACTGCATTATGAATTACACTAGGTTTTTAATGACACAAAAGCGAAACACTTTTGATTCCTTTACAGATCGTCTGAAAGAAATTTCCTTCAGAAGGCTCATTTCAAATGTCTAGTGGAAGAAAACGATGTCTCTTGCTGTTAAAGATTTGATAAGATAACAGAAAATGAACAAATAAAGGTCAAAGAGCCTTGTTTAAACTATCAAGACGTAACCAAAACGTGAAAAAAATTGACATTTTGTGACAAGGATACCTCAAACAGGCAAAACTCTAACTGGATGTGTGGATGACATGATTTCAAAAGGGTATTAGAACTGCATTTGGAAAACATCCCAATGCTAAATTTCTCTTTTGGTCATTATTGAGAATTAAAATCTAGGACAGTAAAATCAAATTCCTCATCGATACAATTTACTGGAATTGATTAAATGTAGCAAGAGATTTTACCAAAAGTCCCCACATTTCTAATTAGCTTTCCATGTCTATGTATTTCCATTTGTGGGTAAGAGACGTTTCCTGTTTAAAGTGTAATGCAGTACACAGGTTCTCCTTCATTTATGGGTAATAACATGCATACTAGAACTCCACAGCGAAACAGAAATGACCTGGAAATCTTGGACCTGGATTGTTTAAATATTATAAAGGCACAAATTCCTGCCTATTGTTGTCTTCCGAAATTATGGCACAGGGCAGTGTAATACTGTGTTATTTGCAATGGTCTGAGGTGTTTAAAAGTCCTTTTATGTCCCTTTTCTCTCTTCGATATGACAATAGGGATTAAACGATGCACATCAAGCTAAACGGGTGACAACAATCTCAAGATGTCTTGACTTTAAGACGTTTCGAGGCTATGTTCTCCATTTCCTCTAGCTGACTCATTTCAAGCAAAACACAGCTGGTCCAGCTGAAACCATGTGAATTAAGATCTGAAGAAACTACTCTGCATCATATTGCAGCATTTAGACGATCAGCCATATTGATGATCTAAATAGATACATTAAACCACTACAGAAATATCTGAATATATCAAACTCTCCTTTGTCTCACTTATCTACATGTATTGAATTTGTTCATTATTGTAGCATCTCTGTGACCACTGATTGATAATATAATGATATATAATATAATAATTTTGAATAAATATTTCATAAAATCTTTGAGTCTTATTTCATCCAAAATGCTGACTGCTGTTTAAAAACATCTCGATTTTATTCAGCAAACATAAATTAAGGAGTAGGAAGCTAAAGCCAATCAATGATGGCAGTGCCTTTCTTCAGAACTAACTTCACGTTTTTAAATATTTTTTGCCATGGCTTTTGACCAAATTTTAATCCTTTTAATGGATGTATGCAGCCAGTTCTTATGTTCTCAGCAGAATAACCATGCGTAGTTCATCAAATGAACTATGAACATGTTACACTGACGTTTAACAAGCAAAGAGTCGTTATTTTGAATTATGTAGGCTATCTATAGTTTTCATTTCAATCCTAGCAGACTTCTTTGCATGAAACGTTTTCCTTGGTGTGCTTTAAAAAAACAACCAGTTTGATTTGTTATCTAATGAAAAGATATCAAATACAGTTTTCAAATATATTTTGAGCCACTGTATGAGAAAGTTGTAACGTTGTAGTTATACAAACGAAAGCGTTTTTTATTAGTATTACATTAATTCACATCACAGCAATGAGAACAAATTAACTATAACATTTGTTCAGAAGACAATACACACTAAGACACATATCGCTATAACTGCACAACCGCGTATTCTTGTTTCTCTTTAGTCGAGCTATTGATAAGCACTTGTACATTTTAAACCAGTAACGGAGGCTGAAATATCCTAACATTCGCGTGTTTAACTCAGTCTTACCTCTTCCTGGTAGGAAACACGGCGCGTGTTAACGTCATGACGTCACTGTGCGTGATTACGTTTTCCAGCTGTACCGCGAAGTCGCTTGCAGGCGTCATAATGTGCTAGCTAGATGAACAATGCAAAGTGTTGTTTAAATGTATAATATAAACATATTTTGTTTAGAGTGACAAAGTTAGAATTTTGTTTAAATAAATGTGTTTTTATGCCGGAAATCACCAACCATATTTTTGAAACTTGGTGGCTGTTTTTTTTTGTTTTTGTTTTTCCCCCAAGCAAGACTAACCCTAACCCAGCTTGATCAAGGTCTACAAGGTTGATCTCTGTCCCACCAGCTGGTAGTCCAGCTGATCCATCATCTAGATCGGCTTGGACCAGCTAATGACCATAAATGACCAGCTTGGTCTATAGCAAAAATCCATATAAAACCTCTCATTTGTTGGTGGATTATTTTATGAAAGCAGTTATATCTGGAAACTCAAATGAAAACGTTTTCAGAAATTGTGGCATTTAATAGCTAATTATTAATATATTCTGATATATAAAGGAAAGACAGTTATGAAGCTCCCACATTTTATCTGAACCCCTATGCTATAATTTCGTCCTCTTATATTATCAGTATACTTACATTTTGCACTGAAACACTTCTCTCACACACACTTATCTGTCCATCATTCAAATAATGTAAAAAAGCTTTTAGCCTTTGTATTGATTCATTTATTGATGACAGTGGTGCTAATACTAAGTGGCCACGGTTTTACAGAAGTTAATATGTCATTTTTGATGAAAACTATACTGTACAATTATAATGGTTAATGTTGGTAACCAAAAGGAAAATATTTATATACATAATTGTGGAGGTGTGTATTGAATTTTATTTCATGTTTAGATTTTTTAAAAACTCTTATTTACACAACATATCATAACCATTTTTTTTTTATTTAAAAATAAAACCAGGTTTGAATTCACATGAATTCTATATATTTTTACTGTATTGCTTATAGCCTGTCTAAATAATAATTGTCAGTGTAGTCAACTTCAATGAGTCAGACTGATATGCTTTTAATAACTGCCATAAATGTCCTGGGCCTTTTATTTATTTGGATGCGTGTGTTTAATAAGTGCGTTGTGAGCAGAGGTCAGCGTAGGTAAAATACAGTGTGGTCAACAGCACTTACAACAGTCCCTTTAGATGAACACCTGAATGGAAAACCACATAAATAGAACAACTACAAGTACAGTCTCAGAACAGATCAATTACACTTCTAATTCACTGGATTTAATTTGCAAGTTATTTAGCATATTATTTCATGTAAAGTATTCCAAATATTATCATAGTGTAAGAACATATATACATTTAAGTGGTTTTCCCACTCATGCATGATGCATTTATTCCCCCAACCCTAAACTATAAGTTACCCCATCAAAATTTGGACAGCAGAGAAAACGTGAAAGAATCTAGCGTATGTATAAGTACGATGCGGTTCAATTTGATAGGGCCATTTATACAGTAACCTTAGCTTATGAAATGAAATGGACTGTACATCCCTACAGGGAGAAAAGTGTCTTGAATAGTTGCTTGAAAATTAAACTTGAGATGAGTATGTGAGTTGAGAAAATTAGCAAGGTCATGGTTAATGGAACTCCTTAGAGTTCCAACATTGAGACTTCACAGCCAGTTTGGCAGCCTGCAGCTGATGTTAATTTACCGCAACCCAACATCATTCAACTTCAAAGAGACTAATAGAAGGCTATCATACTGTGAGAGACTTTGATAAGGTGGATTATATTTCTATGTGTAATCCACATCAAAAGGTAAAGGTTCCAGTAATTAATTAAATGATAGCACAGAAAATGATACAGGGGAATATTAAAGTCTGATGCTTGATAGCTATTTTTCTCCAATTTATGGAGGTAATTTATAATATGTATGATACTACTTATTACTTGCACACACGCGCGCGCGCACACACACACACACGCACACATTATATCAAATATAATTGCCAACTATTTGAACACATTTTTTCTTGGCTATACTGGAATGATTATTTTGTAATTAATAAATGTGTCGATATCTGTCAACTTGTGAGGAAATATAAGTGACTTGTTGAGTGAGATGTTACACAGGCTTTCAAAATTAAATTGGGCTACATTTATTCGAGCAAGGTCATTTTCAAGAAAAATTACAAATTAAAAATTAAATTATACTTCAACAGACATTTCAAAGAATCCCAACAACCCCATACCCCCACCCCCTTATTTCTTTAGCTAAAAAAGGGAAAAAAGGAAAAACAAATAAGATGAATAAAGTGGAATTTTTTTTCCTTTCAGTCAAAAATACAGTGTTTTCACAATATTGTATCAAAAGTTCCCAAATTGTAGATTCTCCTTCATCAGGTAAGTGTAGTATGAAGAGCAATTCACAGCAATCGCTCCAGATACAATAAATGCTCTCTTTACGTAAAATTTGCTCCACTTGTAAGGATCCTTATTTACTAAAATATATCTATATCAAGGAACTATAATACTGTACACTACAGTATGAAATAAATATAATTAGGAAATATAAAATGAGTCACATAAATAAAATGGTAGTTTAAAATAAAAATGAATTTTGTATTGAACAAAACAAAACAAACCAAGATAATACTGACAGATGATCTTAAAAAAATACAGAAAATTGCACAAACAATATGTAAACTAAACAACTGCAGTCTAGATATACTAATACTGACGTAGGTATTTCAAACGACAAGGTGAAATATTTCATTTAATACTAAAGCAGGTGCAAAGAGAACACTAGTTGACTTCGCTTTATACTGTACAAGGATGGCACTTGCAGAAAACACAGGTGAAAGGGTTTGCATATAAGGCTTTTCTCGAACGAAAAAAAACACAGGGGTTCTGACGTCACCTCATACAATGAGCCTTCGTCATTACAGTTACCCAGACTCTTTCCATCCACCCCTGGCCAACTTTAAGACTTTGTACGTTTAAGAATCATATAGGTATTATTTAGTTAAAGTCGCTTCATAAAAAAAGTCATGGTGAGACGCCAAAACTTGAATGGCTGGTCAGGAAAAGAAAGGTAAAACCAAGGGTATCACAGTAAGTGATAGACGAAATATAACACTTACACACCACTGCGTCTTCAAGCGCAGTATAAGTACATATAGGCAATGCTTTTTTTACCTAAGTGTTTTTTGTTCATTTTATTTTTGTTTTTTATTTTTCTAATACTTTTTTTTTCAGAGTGCAATTCCCAGGCTTGTGCTACAACCACAATGAAACACAGGAGTTATATGGAAATCAGCACCGCACAGCTTTCTGGCTGAAAACTCTGTACATTTTAAAAACCTTTCTTTTATTTTTATTCTGACAATCGTTATCACTTGTATTTTTGCATAATATGAGTTCCTTCATGTTCCATCCTAGTTTCTGATGCCTGATTTTGAAGTTCCACTCTTTATATCAATGAGTGCAAGCCTCAGGCGCACGCTCAGATAACCAAGACATGGCAGTGTGGTACAAATGTGAATCTGGCTCAAAGTCCCTCCAAAAGGGGCGGAAGAAGGGCACGGTGCAGGCTTGAGGGAAAAAGAAAACAAGAAGCTTATTCCGAAATGCAGTAGTTAATCAGCATCCTCATTCTCGCCGTCAGGATTTCTTTTGCTCGCTAATTTCCCCTCTTCCGAGCTCTCGTCCTCTGTCCCTCCCATTACTTTGCTCTCTTTCTCATCTTTTTCTGTCCCTTCAGGGCTCCGAGTTTCAAATCTCCGCCCCTCTACCTCCATTTCCTCTTCCTCCACCAACCCTGTCTCTTGCCTGTCAGTCACTTCCGGATACGCCTCCTCTGCCTCCCTGGCCCGAGCCTCAGTGCCGTCTCTCAAGATGGTGTTTTCTCGTGTGATGTCCTCGGTCTGGTCCTCTGGATCCGAAAAGCCCAAGGGCCCGAGGCCTTGAAGGTAAGCCCGACGCATTAGGAGCTCCGTGGGCTCCAAGGGTCCGCCATTGTCGTGGCTATCTTGTTTGGCGGCCTCACGCTCCTCCGCCTCCCGTTTGCAGTAGGAATATCGGTGGTTCATGTGCTGCGAGTAAGAGCCGGAGTGGGAAAAGCGCTTGCCACATTTGTCACACTGGTAGGGTTTCTCGCCCGAGTGTAGGCGTGAGTGCTCAATGAGGTGGTGCTTGTGTTTGAAGGCCTTTTTGCAAATCTGGCACTGGTGAGGCCGCTTTCCTGCAGAGACACAAAGAGAGAGGAGCCAACAGGTTAGCACAGCATCCATAACATCTTAAAGCTATAAAAAGCTATTTGAAGCAATTCTCTCTGTGGAGGATGCACAAAATTGTATCAAATATATTGTTTTCATTACAGTCAAATGTAAGGTAAAACATTACAATTTACTAAGACACACATTCTCGAAGTAACCACACAAATCCCTCCTTCCTCACTTGTACCTCATGATGAATTCTACAAAAAAAAAAAAAAAATTGGGGGGAAACAAGAAGTCCTGACTAAAAAACCCTTCATATCAAACAGTGACAAACCCCACCGGTTTATTTTAGATGTTACCAAAACCAGTGCAGGGAGGTGAGGGGGAAGCCACAGTCCGGAGGCGCTATTCTGAGGTTGTCTGTGACTGTTCTGAATGCAGCCAAGAAGATCAGGTGATTATCGGTCCATGCCGCACAAGGTGAAAGTGAGGCAGTCAGCATCCCTGACAGAGTTTATGACATCATGACTTGGGATATGAAAATGCTTAGATAAGACCTACATCTGTCTTGTGATGCCTTGTGTATTACAAACACCTCCCGCACACCTTCCTCTTTCACCAGCTTGGATCACGTCATCTACTCACAGAAACTAGGAAATTAATTCAACTCTAATCAGTGAAGTAGGAGGAGGCACTTGCCATTTGGCATTCAGTAATTCCACCAGTAACATACTTGCCATAAAAACCCACACACTCGCCATCAGCTCCAAGCACATGAACAGATGTACTATATTCTTGGCCATGAATAGCCCTGGCATGCCTGCAACACCTTCCATAGCAGCCATACTTGAGATGGTCCCCTTCCCCACCTCCCCTCATCAAGTTCAAAAATAGAAGAGACGGCAGATTCCTCTCTATGAATTCCGACCAAAGAATGTAAGTGAGGATGATGCAAACGTGTGAAAGAGAGGAGTCCCCCAGGAGGGTAGGTCACATTGTGGTGTAGAAATGCCATGCACACATCAGGCTTTCACACACCTGGCACACTGCGCCATGTTGGTATGCCAGCAAACTATACTGACAATGTGTCGCCATATCGACTGGTGTTCCAAATGCACAATTTGAGATTTTTTGGGGGTTCATTGAACTAAACGCATGTACAAGAAATTGTGTGTGTGCATCTGCCATTGAAAGTGGTAATTGTTTTTGTACATTTTACATGGATTATAAATATTGTCTGTCAGGTGCTAAATTAAAAAAATAAAATAAAAACCTTTGAGCCTGTCAAAAGCAAGAAACCTGTTACACCTTTGTCATGGGTTTAAAATGTACAACAAAAGTATGGCAATGGACAGAAAAAAAGTAGGTATGAAAAAAAAATTAAGAAGGAAAGGAATTAAAGAAACAAGAAAAAAACACAATGTGGTCAAAGGGAATTACTTGGAGGGGGGATGGACGAGGGTAAAAAAAAAAGAGTTGTCTAAATGTGATATACCTGTGTGCTCATATTTGTGTCTTAGGAGGGAACTGGTCTTCTGGAATGTTTTGTCGCACAAGTCACACGCGTACATACCACTTTCAGTCTTCTTAATCTTCTTCCGGGCGAGCAGCGACTCGCTGTCTGTCAGGTCCTCTAGCCCTGACAGATAGTCCCCTGCGCTGTCCAGTAGCTCCCCCTGCAAAAGAAACAGATTTTAGACACTTTGCACAATCCTAACCTGCCACAAATCCTAATCCTAACCTGCCACCTAGGAAGAGACAGACCCTGCCCCATGTTTGATCCCACGTCTGGACAGAGCTTATCTCTGTAACCTGTATAAGGCCTTTATCGCCTGAAGAGGTCTCAAAAGAGGGACATATGGCTTGATATTAAGAGGACTTTACATGGGTTCTCTCAGTTTAGTACAAAAAGTAGTATGAACTAATGTAGGTAACATTATGAGTAAGGAAATGCTGTAGACAACATATTTTTAGGAAGCAATAACCTTTGTTCACATCTATAATTGAATGTATATCATTTCTTTATTAATTTATTTTAGACATTTAAATAAATCATACTTTGGTTAAGACAAAATGCATGACACAAAATAGAATTTTAATGTTTAAAAATAAAATGGAATACACTGGGAATTAGTTTCCCCAGTACCGTAACTTTCGATTTACCTGGAAGCCTGGTTTCCGCTGGTATTTCCGCCGTTGCTGCATCTCAGCAAAAGTGGCTGCCCCTGCTGCGTAAGTGTAAGCCATAGGTGGTAAGAAACTCATGGGATCCAACCCTGGATAAGGCCTGAGTCCCGGGATGCTGGCTTGAGCCGTAGACATAAAAGTAGGTGGAGGGAATGCTCCGTGAGGTGGAAGCGAAGTGTACATGTGCCCACCACCGAAGGGGTTTATGCTAAAGATGGGGCTTGAGCTTTTCTCCATCTGATTTTCATTGCCCAAACTATTGGGCCCATTGAACTCCTTCTTGATGTGGGCCAAATTTAAAGGCTCTGTTCCTGGTTCACGTGCAGAGGAGTTGCTAGTGTGGTCAACAGAAAAACCATTCATTTTGGGCCTCCGTTCTGCCTTGGACATTTGTTTTGGCAAAGATAAGTCCAGTGGTTCCCCATGGGCATCCTCTGAGGCGACGCTGTTAGGGGTGTACGAACTGCTATGCGAGTGTTTGGATGATGATGATGAGAGATTCAAAGGTGAGGGTGTCTCACCTCTTAAGTGGTCCACAGATTCAAGTGGCTTTTCATTGGTCTGCCTGATGCCTGTAAACTGATGCGGTTTTGACAACTTGTGTCCAGAATCCCCATTGGTGAAAGCATGGATCTCTGCTGTTGAATCGCCATATTGACCCAGAGAAACAGGTGAACGGGCAAAAGCGGACTCCCTGCTCAAGCCATGGTTGAGCTCTCCACTTCGCTCAGGAGGAGGAGATCTTTTCCTTGAGAAGCTATGGTGAGATTGAGCTTTCCATTGCACAAACGAATCCTTCACAAACTCCTGGGGAAGACCCACTGCCATGGAGATCTTTCTCAATTCCTCTGAGTTGGGCTCAGTGTTCATGGCAAAGTAGGCTTTCAGTACTGACATGTGATCCTTGAAGGGGTTGACTGGGCTGGTGGCATTCCTCTCAAAGGATGAGATCACACCATCATGCTGCTCTGAGCCGATAAGTCCCCTGCGGCCGGTTGGTACAGTATCATTAGGTTTGAGGACAGCCTTGATCTCCTCGTTCATCTTGCAGAGATAGCGCTCATGTTGATGTAATGGAATAGGGCCAGAAAACGTCTCCTTGCAAAACTGACAAGAGAATGGTGCATATTGCGCATCCCTTTCCTGTGCTTTGTCTTCAGATAGAAGATCCATGGTGTGGCTGGGTCTTTCTTTTTTAATATCCACCGCCCGCCTCTTAGAATCTTCTGTTAAACTCTGGAGACACGCTTTGGCTTCATTGACCTTTTCCAGTGTGTAGTCAATGATAGTCTTAGTGGGACTGTTGTGTCCAATGCCAAGGAAGCCTTGCTGAGAGGCCAGTACCCGATTCTGCTCCTCCATCTGAGACCCTAATTCCTTCATGTATGCTCTGAGCTTAGAGATCTCTTCAGGGTTGCCATCCATTTTCTGTCGGCAAACTGTGTTGTCCACAATCTGAAGAACCTTCTGAACCTCACTCATGTTGTTGATGAACCCTGGATAGCCCAATGGATGGGAATCCGACCCAATGCCTAGATGTTGCAGGGGGTTCTGAGATGAACCGTGCATCCCTGGAGGACTACCTCCACGGCCACCGCCATTGAGAAAGGCTCCTGACCCACCATATTCTTGTTGAGATGCGATCATAAGACGGTATTCATTGAAGTCCATGGGCTCAGACTTGATGTCTGGGTGGGCAGATGGGTCTTGAAGGCTCATGGACCTGCCATTCTCCAGTTTGTGACGGAGCTGAGCTAAGGCAGGACTGCCAGGGGAGGATGCAGCAGAGTTTGGTGATGAACCAGGCTTGCTGTTGACTCCATGGCGTACCCGTCCATTAATAGAGATAAGGCCAATGCACTTCTTGCTACTTATGTGGGAGCTGTAGGAGCCAGAGTGGGAGAAGCGCTTCTTGCAGTTGGAGCACTCATATGGCTTCTCACCTTTAAAAAAATCAAAACATGTCTTATTTTTATTATTGCATCAATTTAACTTTTCCCCATTCCATCATTCAACTTGATTGATAGGATGATGGGATCCTACAATAACAAATAATTATTGCATAATTATATAATTATGGTTTTAAATATTCATCATCCTATCCAGACTATCCAAACCACACTGAATTAGCATTACGGAAAAAGATTATATATATACTTTTGACAGCACTTATGAAAGGAGGCTCTCAACATATTATTCAATGAAACACTTACCACTGTGAATGCGGAGGTGCTCCTTCAAATGATGCTTGTATTTGAAGGCTTTTCCACACTCTGTGCATTTGAATTTGCGGTTACCAGCGCCTTCGTTTAGCAATTGAGGCTGCGAGGGAGAGAAAGATTATAGAAATTGATACAGGTAGAAAACAGTCATGATAGAGTTTAATTTTATTTATGTATTTATGTTGAGAATCATACACAGAAAATATGCCAGAATTGTATTTAGGTACGTGTGCCCAAGGCTGCTGAAGCAACAGTTATAGATATCTTTTTTTCTGCATAATTAAGTTCACATTATCAATTGGTGTTGATTTTCTACTCTTGCAGTACCTTATCCGTTAAACTACTATCTACATGCTTTAAACATTTACTGTCTAGGTTTAGTTAAAACAGCGTAGGCTGTATCTGTATTCACCATTCAAAGTTAAACGTAGGTGCTATTCCTCCATTTGAAATTCAAATGTGGGCCCCAGATGCACAACAAAAACAACAGCATTCACCCTGCACCCCACACACAGACACAAAAGGTCTGGGAAAAATATGTGGGAGTCCACGTTTGTTTAATAGTCACTATGTACAGTACTATGCAGAACTTATTTCTTCCAAAGTTCAATCATACTCGTGTACATAGGCCAGGTTAAGATGTGTACTAGGGTTTCCATTTACTGTAGGAGCGCGTGCAAATATATACAGAGAATGCACATTGAAATGTAAAACTAAGCCTAGCAAGGTGAACCTTTGAATTGATGTTCAAAGCCTTAAGGAAAATACCCCTTTAGAGCAAATAAACAAACACTTAAAGTCATTTAAGGATTAGGATACTCTAGATCACCAGAAAAAAAGCCATCTGGTCGTGTTTAATTCAGTCTGGAGAGGTGTGCATATGTTTCTATGTGAGTGTGTGCATATGTGTGAGTGTGAATCAGCCAGTAAGATGAGAGTGCAAGGCAAGTATTCCAAATTCTTTTTCAATGTGCCCAAGTCTGCTTAAGGTTCAAAGTTGAAAGCCTAAATGCAGGATATCCTGTTATAATCCTATCAAACAACCGAGAACCCTTTCACCACATCAAAAAAACGGACATTCTCCTTCAGTAATAAAGCAATATAGTGTTTCCTCTTCAAAATAAATCCATATCACTGCATTTTTCACAGCATGCTCATGTTCAGACCGGCCTAAACGGCAGAATTAACATCAGCTTTCCTTGCATCTTTTGAGTTGACTCCACTCCAACAGCTGATGCGAGAAGTCGAAAGGCCTATAGGACTTAATGTGCTAGAACAGCCCACACATGGGCGGCTGTGGGCGGACACTCAGGGGAGTATGACAGTGCACAGCTGTGGCTCTGGTGTGAAGGATTCGAGTATTAAGGAGCTTCCGGAGGAGCTTGTTCAATGCTGGAGCTATCAACAGGCTAAAACATGTTCTCCTCTGGCATGTACTTAAAGGGATAGTTCACCCAAAAATTAAAATTCTGTCATCATTTACTCACCCTTGGGTTATTTCAAAACTGTATGCGTGTCTTTCTTCTGTTGAACACAAAAGACAGTTGACGGTAGCCATTGACTTCCATAGTATTGCATACTATGGAAGTCAATGGCCACCGTTACATATTTGACCGCCCACACTCTTCAAAATATCTTCTTTTGTGTTCAACAGAAGAAAGAAACTCATACAGGGTTGGAACAACTGGAGGGTGAGTAAGTGATGACAAAAATTTCATTTTTTGGGAGAACTATCCCTTTTAGTAAAGGTAAGATGCAGCATCTTTCACAAAGAATTTCTATAATAATCCTAAAAAACATGGTTGGGAAGTAATGAGTGTGGGTACTGACTGAGGTGGGCCTCGTCTCACCTGATCTCTGGCAGGCTTATGTGTGGCCATATGGCGCTCTAGCTGGGTGCGGTAGGCGAAGGTGTCACTGCACAGGGGACAGGGGAAGCTCTCATCGTTTTTCTCATGTCGGTACTTGATGTGCTCCTTTAGAGAGGTCAGCCGCTTGTAGCCCCGGTCACAGTAGGGGCAGGTCAACAGTTGGGCAAAGGCATCTGGCGTCCTCAGTGCCAGATCTGGGCAAAATTGAAAAGAGCGAACAGAGTGAAGGAGGGGGATTGAAGAAGAAAAAAAATCAGCATATGTGGGACAAACAGTTGCCATATGAGGCTATGGGAGAACGAAAGGTAAAGCACTGCATTCAGAAATATGAAACAGCCAAGAATTACTTCATTTATTTGTTTATTTTTTTGTAACAAACAAGTCAAAAATTGCTACTGATTTATATATAATAATTATTTTATAATAATAATAATTATAATATATAATTAAAATAGCATTAGCCAAATTATTTTATAAAGTAAATATTTGCACATTGGCCACCCAGACTAATTTGCATTTAATTAAATTAAATTAAAATATATATATATATATATATATATATATATATATATATATATATATATATATATATATATATATATATATATATATATATATATATATATATATATATATATATATATATGCTATTATATATATATATATATATATATATATATATATATATATATATATATATATATATATATATATATATATATATATATATATATATATATATATATATATATATATATATTATATTGTATTGTATTGTATTGTATTGTATTGTATTGTATTGTATTGTATTGTATTGTAATAACGTAACATTTTGTTTACATTCATTTTTATTTTAATGATTATTTTATTTGACTGCCTACCATTTTCATTTTCATCTTGTCCATTGGCCTCTGGTGTTCCCAGTCGCGTACCCTCCTCTGGGTCCTCTGGATAAATGATAACAGTATCCTGCAGGTATTCTGCAATGCTCGCTGCATGTCCCTCACCGTCATCCAGTTTCCTCTTGGCAAAGAAGCTTTCCAGCTCAGAAGAGGCATTAATACCCTTTACTGCACACAGGAAGTGGGGAGAAAAAGCACAAATGAATCCAGTGGTTGATGCTCGGTGTCATTGGAAAGGACCAACCTGAATATTAGGACATTGGCCCCTCTAAGTGTGATGTAGTGGAGACCAAACCATTAGAAGGCCTTTCAAGGTGGAAGTATTTATTTAAGTTACAACATAATGGCCTCTTCAAAGACTAATAGGAGCCAGCTTGATCATCAAGCACTCTTTAAGCATCCTCTTGCATGTTTGAAAATGCTTTAAACATTTCCAGCATTATGGGTAATTGAGTTATATGGCAATTAGGCGTGCCGGGGTAACTGATCTCACTTTGTATTGCTCATCGTATACATAAAATCGGACCCAATAATCTAATTATGGATCATGTGTTATGTGTAATTGCACAGAACAAGATTTTAAACGTGATTTTCGTAAACAATAGGTTTTTGGATGCTTTATGGAGAACAACTAAAAGATACTGACAGGATGAATAGACAAGAGAGCCTTATAAAAAGAGTAGATTTATATAAAAACATGAGGTAATGTGGGTAGATAACTAATAATATGACAGAGGTTATTCCAAATGATACTTTTTCTTCAGATGACTGGACTCTTTGGGTAAGCAAATGAAAATGTTATTGTTTCTTTGTAATCAATTTGAAAGTACATGGACTGAACAAATTCGATTTTGGTCTTAAACTCAATTTGGCTGCAAAATGTGATTTGCCATGCACTCGCGCTCAACTAAAAAATGTTTACTTTCCATCTCCCATGGACACACACGAGGAAGCATTATTTCAGTTGCTCAAGTGTGTGCCACGCATACATTTATGTATGATCTTAAGAGACGTTTCACACTTGCAGAAGCATTTCATGATGAATATGCTCAAGTGTCTTGATTACTACTAAAAATTGTTGACTCTCTAAATGTAGTTATTTATTGTGTATCTACGGTAGGCTTCAGTAGATAATATTTCAACGTATTGTGAAGTGATCTCACCTGTACCATTTCCAATTCCATGGAGAGAGATGTCAGGGCTCATGGAGTTGTACTCAGCTTTTCTCTCCTCTGTAATAATAGAAGAGAAAACACATTGTTTTAAATGATAATATATCATGTATAAAAATCTACTCTTCTGTTTAACATGTTTAATGTAGGTTTAAATTAAATTAGATAAATATGAAATCCTCCTGAAGATGAGAGGACATATCAGGAAGAGATATATCTCAAAAACGTTGACAGCAGCTCAGAGAATGATACGCTTCTCTTAAGCGGGCATAAGAAATCATGTCAAGGTATTTAGGGAGGAGAGGAGGGTGGTCTGAGAGGAGTTTGCTCATATACTGCAGCTATTGTGTTTGTTCCTCCTCCTCCCCCTCATGTGACCTCGTACCGGCAGTCACAAGTATCATAAGCTTCCCCCACAAAAGGAGGATATACAGCACCTCTTACACCACATCGCAGGGGGAAAACAAGGGTACTCAAGACTCCTGACACACACACGCGCGCGCACGCCTCCACGACATAAGTACTGTTTAATTTCAAAACTGCCTTCCACTTCCTTCCTCATTATCTAAGTATGACAACCGAGAGAGCTTCTGAAAGTCAGTGAATTCTCTCACTTTTCACCACATTTAAGAGACGTCTTTCAAAGAGTCTGAAATCATTGTGAGAGAAACTTCTCAGAGCAATGATTCTTGAAGGGATGTTTAGAGAATCAAAAGCCTTACATGAATTGGATGCGTTTTATTGAACAAAGTTTTAACAAAACAAGGCATTTGCTAATAGGGGGCTTGCCTTCGCGAAACCCCTTCCTGGTGAAATTGTCTCCTTCTGTGCCGTGCAGATAAAAGTGCAAGGCCTGGAGCCAGGGAAAATAGTCTCAGCATTGTGTTTTCCTTTGAGGTGCATTGGCTTAAAACTTCTTTGGGAGGGTTAGCGATTAGCGGTATTAGCGTGTGGATATTTTAAGGTCATACGAAAGACCGAACGCCATGTGAGAAGCAGCTAAAATACGCAGTAAAATACGTTTCCTCGAGTGACAAAATGGCAACTATATTAGAGTCTCAGTTCTGCTTGTGGTAGCTGCAGGTCCCATGAGGTAATGGTGTGATTTTAACCACTGCAACACAAGAGAAGTTCCAGATCTCTTTTGAGACACAATTAAATATTTTGTTTCAATAGTCAATTTGACATGGACTTATTAGGCTTGTAAATATGCTTGCAAACACTGGAGCTACAGTACTGATAAGTGTGGATACTACCAAGTGCCGATACTGTTATACAGTGTAATAAAACAAGAACTTTACATATTCATGTTCTTCTTGTGTATAATTTGGAATTTTCTATTTATCAAAGAATCCTGAATAAAATTTCCACAAAAATATTAAGCAGCACAATTTTTTCAACATTGATAATAATAAGAAATGTTTCTTGAGCACTAAATCAGCACACTAGAGTGATTTCTGAAGGATCATGTGCCACTGAATACTGATGCTGAAAATTCAGCTTTGCCATCACAGGAATTAATCACATTTTAAAATGGTGAGCTTAAGGACTTCTTTCAAAAACATTTAAAATACATTATTTTAGATTTAGTTGACTAATCAAATAAGCAATTTAAACCAAATGAAACGAGTCATTTTTTGTTAAATTTTTTCATTCAAATGAAATTCTGATCATATATTTTGGGGGGGAATTTATTTAAAATAAAAATAACTTTATAAATCAGAAAAATCCAAATTAGAAGCATTTTCACAAGTGATCTGTTGAACCCCATTGTTTTAGCTAAGCACATAAAAGAGACTTGAGGTGCATCTTCTCAAGCAACCACAGCAAAGAGGAAGCACCACACGAGATGATTCATTCAGCCTCTTTTAAGTTGCTGCATTTACCAGCATATACCACAGTATTTTGTTTCCAGCTAGCGGACTCATCTCTTCGTATTTAATCACTAAGATAAAATAATGCTATGCTGCCAGAGGCGTGGCATTCAAATAAAGTCAGATGACGTTCATTAATCTAGCATATCATAGTGTGAACATCAACTAAACAAAACACTGTTCAAGCGAATGACACATCCCTGAAGACCCTGTTTAGTTCTGTGACTGTGACACTCTCTGAAGTTAAGTGATTCATATGGTTTAGTCATTAGCTGAGACTGATTGCTGGGGGTCTGGGTTTTTTTCTGTCTTTTTTTATTTTTTCAAACCGGGCGACTCGCATGAGTTCTCCCTTCACTCTGTAACTGTCAGCCAGGCCCAGGGAATTGTGGGCCTATTATGTATGTAAATGGCCATCATAATGCTAAAAATTTCATTTAAGTCCTTTAATGAGTCTTCAGCAGGGCAGGCTCCTGCTAAATGATAGCTCTGCGATCCTAATTAAGAGAATTTGTCTTTAAAGGCTCACTAGCTTGGGTCTTGTCCGTGATCTTGATCGCTTTTGGTTTTGGGTGGGTGAGTCAAAACGAAGCCAGAAGAAAGGGGTGTGGACTGATGATGCACTAAAGATTAGGTGTAACCTACTTTGTGACAACAGTAAGAAACCAAAGTAGAAAAGTGAGCTAATAGTCTACGTTGCCATTACATCAAAAAAGCCAGACTGCTGCTAGGTGTTGGCCTTGTAAATAAAGCTGCTCTGTCCTGGTAATATGAAAATTGCAAGTTTGATAGATTTTTTTTTTTTTTTTTTTTTTTTTTACTTCAGCTATGTTTCATATGTTAATACCACAATCCAGTCTAATATTCTCAGCTCTCACTCTTACCTGAACCATTCAGGTCTCCGTGGCGCCAGACATGGGCCCCTGCCCCATCCTGGCTTTCGTTTTCTTCATCCCCCCGGCAGGAGAGCAGGGCATGGGCTACCCGGGGTGAGGCCTCCAGACTCGGCACACCTGCTGGACTGCCTTCGCCCTCAGAACCCAGCAGCCTGTCCTCCTCATCGGACCCTGAACCCGCATCCACCACGTTTTCATAACTCAGCACTGAGGACAGAAAAGAGTTCAGGTGTTATTATGTGGGTTTACCCAAATCTCAAAAGAAGTTTGTACAGTCTTAGTGGTATGGCTATATGGCTAAAACCTTGGTCTGTTACCCCACTTCTTTACATATGCAATAGGCAAGGTTATAAAGTCAGAGCAGGACAATACCAGTGAAAAGAAAAGAAATAGGGAAAAAATTCCAGTAGCTTGTGTAATAGGCATTTGTGTAAAACGTACATAGCCTGATAAAAAGGGAAAAGCATGGTTGTCAACCTTTTCTATAATTTTATTAGAATATTTCCAAAGTCTTGATGTCAAGATAATGGAAGCCTCACGAGACCAGATTGCTTCAAACACAACAAAAGAGAGCATGATAAAGCAAACCAAAAACCCACACAACTCTGGGGTGAGAGGTGGCGAGGGTCTAATAAACTATGAAGCTTACATCATGGGAACAACAGTTTAACGTTCAGGTTCATTTGAAATTCTTTCCTTGCCTAATACAGCACACATCTCCCCAGGCTCTCCGAGCACCTTATCTCAGAGGCACGCTGCCAAAGCAGTGAGAACTAGTGGGAAGTTTCTCTAATGGTTAGATTAAAAAACCTAATTGCTGATTTCGGGACAATTTTCTCCCTCTTCTGAACACAGAGTTTTAAAAAACAACAAACTTTCCCTTCCATCAGTGCTCTATTTCCCAGTTCGTTGGCGTCAAATGGACTCAACTGGGCTGTGGAACGCTCCATTCCCTCCTCCGTACCTTAACTACCCCTAATCTCTCCCTAGGAGCCCATTCACTTAAAAAAAAAAAAATGCCAATGACGTCTTTTTTTAACAGGTTCCCATGCAAAAAAGGCTGACTGCTTCCCTTTGCCGGTTCTCGCCAGAGGACGTGAAGATTAGCCGCACGTATCTGATCATAATATGATCTTTGTCTGATCCGTGGGGCTGCATTTGCTCCCCCGGACAACTGCGCAACAGGTGCAAATTAAAAGGGGAACCATCTCGGGTACAAGGGATGGTCGAAATGCACTGACCCGGGCTGAATACCAAAGAGAGGGGTGAGGTGGTATGGCGGGGGTGAGGGGCGTGGGACAAAAAGCTTTCTAACTAAGAGGTGTGACCAGCGGGATTATTTAGGAGCGACTTCAGGCCGAGGGTGAAGACCCCCCCTCCTTGAATGAAAAGGAGAAGGCGAGCGAAAGAAAGCAAAAGAGAGACATAAAGGGAGTGGTTGAAAGTAAGACATGAGAGGCTCTTTGTGTGGTCCGAGTATACCTTGGACGTAAAGCAACTTTATCTTGCCTTCTTTCTATCCTCTGTTCCCACCTCCCACGTTTCATCCCTTTCTCTCACACAAAGCCATATATTTCTTTGTCTTTAAGTCAGTAATAAGTGCACTTCACTTTCTTGCACAGGTACCCGTATGAAAGACAGCTCTGAATTTTGGTACCGGAGCTAAAAAGCTGCGGCCAATCATTCAGAGTTTGAATGGTGGGAGTGTTCTGAAGAAAAAGAAAGAAGTGGGAGGACTGGGAAAAGAATCAAGAGGATGAATACAGAGGTCAGGGCTGAATATTAATAATAGTGAACTGCTGAGTGGTTTGACTTTAAGCCCACACAAAACACTAAACTCTTTACATCATATTTTCCTGTTCTTGCTTGTGTTTTTTCGACAGCATATGCTAGCAATCCACATTCCTAATGACATAGCTTGAATACTTGAGTGGATGCTTGAGATTTTTTTTTTTTTTTTACAGAAACTCAGTATGGTTTGTTCTGAAAGTATGTTCTAATTTTAATATAATTGCATAGATTCTCTCATGACACAAATAGCAATACGTAAAACGCTGAGGTTTGAAAACCATTTTGGAAAAAGGAACAGGCATGTTTTGAATTCTGACAAGCAGATACTTTGCCTGTGTGCATGTGTGTGTGTGTGTGTGTGTGTGTGTGTGTGTGTGTGTGTGTGTGTGTGTGTGTGTGTGTGTGTGTGTGTGTGTGTGTGTGTGTGTGTGTGTGTGTGTGTGTGTGTGTGTGTGTGTGTGTGTGTGTGTGTGTGTGTATGCGTGCGTGTATGTGTGTCAGTGATAGAAAAGCAAGTGATGGGCACTCAAAGCAATCCATCAAACAATTTGCCTCTAAGGTCACATGAGTCTGACAGATGTGACCGAGATATTGTATGCAGCTGTGCACTTGTGTGTGTGGTAGTAAAAAGTAATAAAAAAGGGTAAAAAGAAAAAGGAAACTAAAGACATCACTAAATGTTGTCATCATTGTAATAAGATTTCTGTTTTTATCTATCTAACTAGTCACAATAATGTGTCATTTCATTGTTCTGTCCTCATAAAATGTGATCCTTATCTGTAATTGAAAAAGTGGAATGAACTCCTGCAGGTTGTAACTTTGATTTAAGTTAAAATTTTGAATGAATATTATTTTGGATATCTTAGTAAAACTAAATTAAGAATAGAAGTATGATTAAAACATACCGAAACTTTGTAACTTTATTTTGGATCTACCAATCAAATGTGCTTTCCCTTGTGTAGACCAGCCCCCATTGTAATTCTATTGGCTGCCATTTTAGTGTGTCATTCCGGCAGCTGTCCTGCTGTATAATTCCTGCAGTGAACGGTCCATTGTGCTCACCCTAGAGACAAAGAGGCCACCTCTCTTCACTCTCTCTCTCTCTCTCTCTCTCTCTCTCTCTCTCTCTCTCTCTCTCTCTCTCTCTCGCCCTGACTTCTCCTTTCTCCCCTCCCTCCCTTTTCTCTCTCTCTCTCTCTCTCTCTCTCTCTCTCTCTCTCTCTCTCTCTCTCAGTGTGCGATTTCATATTCTCGAACAACCCCACCTATCATTCTGCTAGCTGTCCTTTGAGAATAAGGCATAATGCATTTCAAGATGGTTGTAAATGTCATCCTTAAAAAGAAGAATCTTTTAAATGCTGACAATGGAATTAGCAAACAAACATCTAATATAATTACAGAAACAATACCTTGTGTCTGTCCAGTTTGGATAAACTAAGTGTCTCTCCGCTAACTGGGAGAGGTTCACACATTCCATAGCCTGGAGTTGTGCGCGCACACACGTACACATGTTCTTCTCAGCAGTTTAGCTGTTTAGACAGGTATGTGTGTGCTCTGTCACAATCTCTTACAATCCTCTCATCTCATATGCGGAGTGTGTTCCCAGCGCTTGGGGGAAAACTGCGGACACACCTGCAAAGCCAAAGCCATGTCCATTGGAGCCATTTCACTGGTACATGGCTATGGATGATTCAAGCGTTCGATTATTTAAAACAGGAAAGGCTTCGGTTGGAGCGTACGCTCAACAATCACATCCATCTGTACTGAACGACACCTCCGCTGGCTCACACACCTTTTCACCATTCCCTGTTCACAGGTAATCCGTCTGCTATCCATCTTTTCCCCTTCCTTTCATCTCCTTTCCGTCTGTTCCTGGCGGCCGAAACAGAAAGGTGAGTACGTATTCCACATCCATATTGAGAATCAGACAGCCTGCCGCAGGTCTTTCCCAGGTGCCTCTCTGCCACGGTAATGAAACCCGGCGGAACAGACGGTGGAAAATAACTGCTCTGTTCTCTCTCTCTCTCTCTCTCTCTCTCTCCTGTGCGGTGCGCATCACCTGAGTGAGCAGTGGGGGAGGTAGCGACTAGGTAAGACTTCAAACAGTTGAAAGGAGGTCGCTGCCTAGTGGCTATAGCCTGGAAATGATCCATGTAAATCAAATCAGCCATCTTCCATTCATGCACAAAAAAGGACAAGGGAGGGCAAACTTTTATCAGTTTCGTGCTTCAATAAACAGCACGGAGGTAAAGAACACACTGAGGCATCAGTCTAATCTAAAACGAATGGGAAATAACTGTAATATAAGATTTCACCTGTTGGACATAATAATAAGTTGTATTATGTATCCAATTGTAGGTCTAAAGAATACAATAGCTTTAAGTAGTCTATGAAGAACATAAAATCGTCCGACAAGTGCTTGTGTCCTACTGCCTTTTGGAAACACATACCTTTAATAATAATAAAAAAATCTAATCTGTGCAGTATTTAAAAGGTATATTAGCATTAAAATAAAATAAAATCTATGCAAGATTTAAGAAGTACATTAGCTTTAAAAAAATTAAATAATGTACAGGATTTAAGCATAAAATAATGCAGTTTTTGGTATATTATCTGAGAAAGGAAAGAAAGAGTATTTTCATATATATGCTAAACATTAAACTTGTCAATCTCAACAAGAGTATGCTAGCATATAAATAGCCAACACACATGGACTTAAAGTTACAAAACTTTAATTAAGATGATGATGGAGTCTTTAAAACCAGTTCCTGTCAAAACTACACACTTTTCAACAATGAATCTGTGACTCCCACGCAAGGCTGCTTATATCAGCGTCAAGGCCTTGAACCTGACAGATAGCGTCTGGATTGAGTCTATTTTTTCTTGTAGGGTTAGCATGTAGATAACTGCTGGTGAAAGGGCTCTTGTTTACGGCGCATGTGATGGGGGAGAAGGCTCTCCATGTTTGTTTTAAGGCCGGGCAGCCGAAGAGGTCACACTGGTGCTGGGGGAACAAAGGGCCCAGGAAGAGAGGGGCCGCTTTTGTGCTGCGGTGATCCTCAGTGAAAACTCAGCTATGCGTGAACCATTACTGCAAACCTGGAGAGGGTGTGTGTGTGTGTGTGTGTGTGTGTGTGTACTGTGGTGGTCTTTGTTTTCCTTGTATTTAAGTATTTCAGTACTTGCCAATATTTTTGAGTGTGAAAAAAGGAGAGCGAGAGAGACGGCTTGTGCGCGCGCACTTATCTAGTGTGCACCCATCTGTAAATGGGTGGCGGTGCTCCACAGACCCTGCCGTGAAGCGGCAACAGTAGCCTGGCCCTAATTGAATTAAACTCCCATTTGTCTACTATAGGACCCAACGCAACAGGCAAGAAGGAGAGAAGGGGAAGAGAGGAAGCGAGAGAAAGAGAGAGAGAGAGAGCTCTCTGAGGCTTGCTCATGCCGCCAGACGGCCCACCTTTCCCCCTTCCTCCCCCACGCAGACCCACCATCTGTGCCCACCCCATGCACATGTTACCCCTCTCTCTCTCGACAACTGTTCTGGGCCTCTACCAGCCTCAGAGTGCCTGTGTGTGTATGTGTGTGTGTAAGTTCGTAGGGCTGGAGACACACAATAGCTCACTGGGCTACCCTGAGGAGGAGAAAAGACAGGAGGAGAGGAGAACACAATATGCTGCACAGAGGAAGATAAAGAAGTCAACCTCTATCTCAGGCAAACTATCAGTCAGGTTGCACTCTGGGAGAAAAGAACAACCACAAAAAGCCCAAACCGCCTCAGGGCGAGAGGGCTGAAAAGAGACGACGCAAATTACACACGCTAACAAAACCTGCAATTTTAGGTTTTCTTTCCTTTGAGCACAACGTCTTTGTACCGTGATACTCTACCATAAAATCGGCAGGTGAGGGTTTAGAAGCACGGGCAGATGAATTTGTTGGCTGAGTTCGGAGTCTATCAATTTTTTTGGAAGTTAATATGGGTCAATTAATATGCAAATCTCCCGGCAGATGCTCGGTGGCTCTCAGCATGCGATTGGCCCGTCGGTCACTAGCTGTTCAAACAGTTTCACGAGCAAAACAACACCAGGTTCCCTCTCAGAGAGAAACCAACGAGACACTTTACATAATTTTTTGTTACATAAGCAATGTTTTTGTCCTTTATAGAGAGGTAGAATTAATTCTGTTTCTCTAGAAAGAATGGAAAGCACTCAAACAACAACTACCATACTGAAATTTAAAAAGGTAGTTCACTCACAAATGAAAATTATTTGATGATTTACTCATCCTCATGACGTTCCAAACCTGCATGACTCTTCTGTGGCACACAAAAGAAGATATTTTGAAGAATGTTGGTATCCAAACAGCAGTTTTAGTACCAATGGGGAAAAATTTCTCCAAATATCTTTTATGTTCCACAGAAGAAATAAAGACAGTTTTGGACAGGCATGAGGGTGCATAAATGATGACATAGTTTTCAGTTTTGGGAGAACTATCACTTCAAAGCACATACTCACGGTGTAAATATAATGATATCTCCCTATAGTCCATCAATATAAGTCCTATTCTACTGCCTGAAACAGCTTCCAACTTCACTTCAGAAAAATTGATTCCAGTCTTTTGGTTACTTTTATTTAAGGCTGATTTAACGGAACACAATGATCTTTCCCTAATACCTGTTTGCTATCAGACAAAAGGCAAAACTAAAAGGAAACAGCTTGGGTTCTGCTAAGACTCCTCAGTGGCATTGCCAGAGGTGCTTGTTGGGTTTCTGAAAGCTTACAGGTCCAGATGGAGCAAAAAAATAAGACCTCAAAGGGGGGCTTTAAATGAAGGCTCCAGACCAGCAGACAGGTTGCTAATGAAATATTCATGTAAGGAGTGGCTCTATCTATCTATCCATCCGTCCATCCTGCCCACAACCTTCCCACACTTCCTTCTTCTGCCCTCCACCATTTTATGGCGTGCTTCATTTGAGAAGAAAAAAATAAAAGAAGAAAACAAGCACTCTTTCACTGGCACCACAAAGACGAACTCTACCTTATCATAAGAAACCCTCAGAGAATTTAGCGAAGCATGGTTTGATTTCAAGCCTTCTTCTCAAAACTCCTTTTTGGACATTCTTCAGTGTGTCTTGGCAAGTGTTCACAGCATATGACCGCTAATTGTAGTTTCACAAATGCTGCCTGCATGGGAAACCGTTCGTTTATAACAATTCCCTAAAAATCCATCTCACATTCTCTGAGTTTGTAAGTGCTTCAGTTATGGATAGAGAGTTGTACGTTTGATTCAGAGAGAATGATTCAAGTCTAGAGGTGCGTTCACATTTACATTGTTCAGAAAATGTTCAACGCAATCAGGAATTGTGTGTGAAGGTGAAAGATTTCCCCATGCAGATTTCCCGACGGGTTCAAGTTGGTTGCGTTGATCGACCGAACGCTGCTTGTTTGAAAATAACTTCTGTGCTTCATACTCTACGCTATTGACAATATTTTTTGCGCCTCAAAATGTAGCTGAAATTTCTTTCATGTGAATGCACCTTAACAGCTGAGCTGAGACCATTTCACCCACCTCTAGCTCAGCTGAATGCAATTTCCCTCCCTATAGCCTCTCCATATACATTGGGCACGAGGGCAAAGATGGCTTTGTCAAACACACATGCACGCTGGATGGAAGCGGTGCTCTCCTGTGTTCGGCAGGCCCAGGATCAGCTGGGGTGGTATTAAACATGCACAAGGTTGCCTGTGAACAACTGTCAGCGCATCTGCTGCGTTGTTCTTTAGCCTCTCTCTCTCCCATCACTCCCACAGCCCCATCAATAACACTCTACTGCAAACAGCTCCTGGCTACCGCCGCGAGCGTGTGTGTACATGCGCCTTGTGTGCTGTGTGTGCCAAAACACGAGTGAATAACACAGATTATGCCCGCATCCTGTTATGTGTACGTGTATATGTCCATTTACAGCAGCCTAACCTGTTCATGTGTGTGTGTGTGTGTGCAAGAATCTGCTCTCGATATCATAATGAAATAAAGAGCCTGCTTTAAGCACATGCAAATTCAAAAGCGCGTAATCAGGGCAAAATTAATTTTGCTGTTGCTGATTAGAGACATTAATTAATCTGTGTGAGGTGCGGGCCTAATCTGAAGTTGAATTACACCTCCTGTAAGATTAATTAGGACACGATAATAACATACGGCGCTGCCAGTGCAGATTACAGTAAGCCTTATTCCTTTGACTTGAAAAAGAGCCGGGCGAAACCTGAATCGCCATGCGACTCGCCGCTTAAGTACTTTGTTGACGATTGCGGGTGCCGTATTCTCAACTAGTTAACAGTTAGTAGGGATTTCGAAGGTATTCAATTTAAAAAGGTTTTTGAATTTGGGTTGTGGCTGATACGTAATATCTCAGAGCTTATTTCATGTTCTAAGATACTTTTGAAATGGATTCAAATGGGCCGTTTGACCCTGCAGAAATGCTACACTGGGAACATCATTTGTGGCAAGTGCGTGCCTGTGTTCGGCTGCCAACATGTTTATCGGTGTGTGTGACCTGAGGTGTTCGGAGAGCTCATGTGCATGGATCTGTGGTGTGGACTGTGGAGACCACAGCAAAACCTAACCAGTTGCCAGCTGGCAGTGTAGGTGGGAGCCTTTTAAAGAGGTCAGTGTGTGTGAGTGTGTGTGTGTGAGTGAATGGGGACAGTCCACATCCAATGAGAAATAGAGCCCCCTTGGTCCAGGACCTTCAATCAGAGCGGCTCTTTCTGATGTTAATGAGGGAGTAAAACACATCTGTTCAGCACCCCCTCCCGTACACACATCCTAACACATACACACTTGTGTGAGGAGTTTGGTCACCTGAATAGTTTCCCCAGCAGGTAGCACACAAGGGAGCGATTCGGCCCTAAATGTGGTCATTCTCTAACCCCCCCACCCCCTTTTCCAGGCCCTTTCCCCATAACTACCATCAAAGGTCAGATGACCCATGGGATGCACCAGGGACCCATATTTGGCCCTTCTGTATTGTCAGAATTGTTATAGAGGCAAGAATGAACAGAATGAATGAACTACAATATCCACAATGCTGACAATAGTGCTGATCAGTGGCTCGTATTAGCTTGAGAATTTATACGATTGCACCAAATTAGAAATATTAAAATATAAAAAGTAAATATAAAAACTATTTTGATATTGACATACTTACAGACATACATAGGCTATATACATAGCTATATACATATACATAGATATAAATATCTAATTAATATAAAAAAGTATTTATATATAAATGAAATGTATTAAAAAAATCTAAACATCCTAAATCTATTTAGAATCTAAATATAATCTGTTTGTGTGTGTAAATATGATATACTTAAATTGAGATTTTTTTATAGAAATAAATTCATAATTAAAAGGATTAAAAAAATAATATTAAATTATTTTAGATTTAAAAAAAAAAAAAACTTAAATCTGTTTAAAATCATTTATAAAACACCAACATTATTTTGCAAACTGGGAAACACGCAAAGGATGAAGATCTTTTTTTAGGGAGGAGGTGCTGGATTAGGAGCACATCAAAGAGTGTGAAAGTGAGCTACTTTGATGCTGTTTACAGTAACACACCTGGGGTAACGCAAGGTGCTAATTAGCTCAAGTGGATAATTAGAATGCCGATTACAGGAATCAAAAGGTACTGCAGAGCTTAAAGCTACATCCTCCCTCTGTAACCACTCCTTTGGGTAAGCTCTCTCTCTCTCACACACGCACACACACACACACACAGAAGAGCATACATACAAATAGTCCAGGGGGAAGCCATAAACATCTCTTTGGCTCAGGCGATTATAAGACAGGCTTAGAGTGGAGAACCAGTAAATATTGAGGGGGCCATTGTTCCCTTCACTTCCTCTGTTCAGCGATGAGGATTCGTCTTTCCCCTTGATGACACCTCCAGGGAGCACACGCGGATCATATTATCGTCTAAAACGGAAGTCGTATTCATTCCGTCGACTGTGTTAAGGCTCTCAGAAGCCACATCATTCGTAATGCTGAGGACCGCAGGGCTTTCACAAAACAGGAAAGACCCATGTTAACTCCTGAGCAGCCAGGGTTTGCCGCTTTGTTAGGGAATCATCTATGATTTAACGCAGGGAGTGGCAAAGCGTTGAGCTAATAAAGCTAGCCGAAGCCATTTACAAACAGGCTGAATTATTGGCGTTAGAGTTACTGTACCCTGGACAGTCACTTCAAGAGCGTATGCAGCTCAATGCAGCTTGATTTGTGACTAAATCCCTCATGATAATGGCCATCAGGAGGAACCACCAAAAACAAACGAGTGTGCTGTAAAATATTAATCAAATGATTGCAATTATATTCACTGCAATAGTCTAGAAAAGTTAGGTTCTCATTCGACCAGATGGTCACTCGTTTTAAGTTATATAGCTATCACCATAAAACTCTTTGTTTGTTAAAAAATGGCATCAGGTAGTTTGTGTTGAAACCTACAGACTAAAAGGGACCGTATAAATGCCCTATAAGACTGAGTTTCTTATTTCACACCCCTATGTTTATTGTTCTTTTTCATTCGCCACAACTCTACTGTATAATTATCCCTATTATGTTCATAAACTTTCAACGCTGGCTCTGCTATTGTTGATTTTAGCTGTTGGGTAACACAACGTGCCTTTAAAAATGCAATACGGCTCAAACCTTTCAGTTAAAAATGGCTAAATAAATACATCAATAAATAACGCGATCTTTGCATGGTCACCTCAAAAGAAAGCTGATTTCTGACCTTCTCCCAGAGTTCCATGGAAACCAGAGCTAGACAGTGGCCAAAAATACATGTTTTCTTAAAATACAAAAGCCTGTGAAACTGTCTGTTTTGGGGAGTTTTGACTTCAACAGGTGCCAAGAAAAACCTCCACGGTCTCAAAACCTGTTATTTAAACAAGGGTGAAGGACCGTAGGTCACATTCTCCCATATACGGCTTCTCGTTTTCTGAGCTCTTATAAGACAGTTAACTGTTTGAGCTCCATTGAAACAATATTTCAAGGCATTATGAATGCAAAATAAAGAATTTAATCACTTCCCTTTTTTTTCTAAACATCTCCCAAGTATGAGCTGATAAATAGAACATTTGCATGTTAAACCAAAACTTTTTTTGGTACACCGAATGTCACAGTGACTTAGTGACAAAAACACACACACACACACACACACACACACACACAAAAAAAACGATTGCTGCTTTGTTTGTCACGTATTTGCTAACACGAGCTCATTTCTGCCCTTGTGCTGCTCTTATCAGTCATGAGAGGAATAAGGTGTGACCTGGTAAGGGTGGCAAGTTCCACTTTCAGAGGTGTGATCACTGGGGCCCAGCAATTCAGCCAGAGGCGCTTATAGAAGGAACTTAATCAGCCTTTAGCACCTTGAGATGGGCGCTGAGCAGACGTTAACCGAAATGGCAGCTGCACCTCTTTTACACACAGACTACAGTTTTTGTAGTCTAGAGATTCTTTCCAGCTATAGGTTGAGTAAATGTCGTTGGCAAATGAACTGTCATTCAAAAATATTTAAATAAACAAATTAATTTCTCGTGTTTGTTTATATACATTTATGTCATGTGTATGTCCCACATAATTACCTCTCGCGATACAGTCAACTCAGCCCTGAAACAATCTTAGCAGCGTTATTCGGGTTTCTTGGCGTAAACAACCTGGTGAGATTGTGAGTCACTGTAAGCTTCATTTGAACTCAGATAGAGTATCACAAAGCATGTGATATACAGGCCGCTGATGTGCGCGCTACCGTGCCTTCACACACACAGCTACACACATATTTTCCTTGGGTCCTCTGCCTGTTTACCAAATATTTTGTGTTACCATGGATCGCACAGAGAAAGAAGCGAACATCTGACTGAGAGGCTGTGTCACTTGATTGAGCTCAACTTCCTTTCAAATGAAGAAGAGAATCTATAGTCGATGGGCAAAGTTGCTACATCAGAATGTCATACCCCTGGGATTTACTTTCATATTGTTTTCTGCACTAAAATGTACTAAAAACTAAACTTACACGATATTAGTTAAAACAAGATGTAATATGAACTGCTTACAAACTACATGTCTTATTGCTACTACATGTACACTACAGTTTTGTTTTATTACATTTTTTTAAGACATGAATACTTATATTCAGCAAAGACACATGAAATGTATCCAAAGTGACAGTGAAGACTTACATGGTTTTGTGCTTTCTATTCCTCAAATAATCCTAAAAAAAATGTAGCACGGTTTCAGCAAAAATATTAAGAAGAACAACTGTTTTCAACATCGATAATAATAAGAATGTTGCGTATCAGCATATTATCGTAGCTTATTAGCATCATCAGCACATTAGAATGATTGCTGAAGGATCATGTGACACTGAAGACTGAAGTAATGATGCTGAAAATTCAGCTTTTTGCCATCAAAGGAAGAAATTACATTTTAAAATATATTAAAATAGAAAATATTATTTTAAAATTGTATAATTTTCATACATATTTAACAATATTACTGTTTACTGCATTTTTTATCAAATAGGCCTAAATGCAGCTTTGGTGAGCACAAGAGACTTCTTTCAAAAACAAAAACAAAATCTTAAAAAATCTTACTGACCGCAAATTTTTGAACTGTAGTGTATATGATAACATGTATATTATAATATTAATATTATAGTAAGACTATGAAAATTCTGTCAACATTTACACGTTTGACAAATGATGTCCAGGCTGATCTTTTCCATACAAAGGAAGTAAATGGGTACTGGCCCTGAGAAGCTCTAAACATGACAAAATACATCCTAAAAGCATCATGAATGTAGTCTATACAAATCATGCGCTTTCAAGTCTTTGAAAATGTGAAACAGACCAAAATTCACAGTATAAGCTAAAAAATATAAGTAAAAAATCATCCCCTCGGGCAGAGCACACCAATTTCATCTAGGTTGTGGTCAAAGAAATAAATCAATACATTTGGTGAAATTAGCCATCAATGATGCTGAACATCCTGTTTAAATAAAAGGGGAAGATTTTCAGTGAATTACTAAAATTTCATTCACAACTGTAAAATGGTATACAGTTTGTTCAAAAAAATTTTGGAACTTGACAACATTTCTGGAGCTTGTCAGTCCCTATTCACTTTTATTGTATGTAAAAACAAACAAAAAACTGCTTGGACATTCTGCTAAATATTTCCTCTCCTGTTCCATAGAAGACAAAAAGACATACAGGTTTGAAATAGCAAACAATGACAGAATATTCTTTCTTTTTTTTTGTTGAACTATCCTTTAGTACTAGTACAAATATATTGTGGTAAGGTTGATTAAGGTGAACAAAACACAGTCATGCAGAAGAAAAAAAAAAAAGAAACTTCACCTCATCATACCGGTAATGTTGCTGCAACAGTGTGTCGTTTGACAAAAGAGAGGAAAAAAGAAAGCTCTGTAGCTGTTTGTCTCTGATAAGGCCCTAACAAATGAAGATATGAACTGCTCTGTTTGTGTATGCGAGTCCGTGTGTGTTTAAGAAAGGTGTTCTCCCTTTTTCTCCTAACTGTAACTAATTATTCTTTTACACATTTTATATCACATTCATTTGCAAGAAAATCCGCTTTGGGGAATCACCTCGCGCCTTTCTGAAAAACTAGACGTTCTTCAAATCTGAAAAGTTGCCTCAGAGAAGATGAGCTCCAGTCTGACGGCATACAGTATGCCCATGTAAATGCTAGAAATGATGAAGCCATTCCGGTTTCAGCAGCCCGCTAGCCTCTCAAGGGGACGCAAGGCCTACTTCCAAAAAGCCTGAATTATTTATTGACCTAGGTGGGAGTGCTCTCTGGAAATGTTCAAACCCTTTTTGACAAAAGAAAGCAACATGTTTAATTCCTAATGTTTCAGATCAAATCAAAAATGCATCTTCACTTTCTCAGTACATCATTTAATAATGACTTTACAGGCAAACAGTGTGCAATATTATTTCACTCTGTTGCTATATTAGTGTTCCTGATTTACAATTTTAGCCCCAAAAAAAACAAAAAATTGTTGCCCTCAAAACACACATTCACGTTCGCACACACAAACAAAGCACTACGACTTGATCTTTGCCAGGTGGCAAATAGTACCTCAAGGCTCCCTGGCCCACACATCTTAATGTGCAGTATGTCAGATGTGCCGGGTTGACCTTTCACCTCTGAGAGGCTGACTGCAGGGAACCCTTTGTTTCACATCTAACACATTTCAGACCTTACTATGTATTGTAATCTCAGCAACTGGCTTGCATTGGTCCAGGGCATAGAATTCGTTCTGGGTTTTTTTTTTTTTTTTTCATTCCCTTGTGAAATATTAACTGGTTTGTATGTGATGTAATTTATGCGTGCTGGCACAGAAGCATGCCCTGCTAGTGGAGTTCATTTTTGGTTCTACATTTCTGAGCGCAGACTTCACATCTCAGCATGTTTAAAAAGTTAGGAAATATAAATGGATAGACGTTTCTATGATAATATTGTTTGTATGTTCTTTCCACTTTTTCCAATTTTTGACTAGTGTAACCGGAGGGGAGTTTGACATGGAGCTTTGTGTGTGTGTGTGTGTGTGTGTGCGATAGTGCCGTGATGTAAATAAGAAAAACAAATTGTTGCAAAACCTTTCATTCTTGTTTGCCGTGGATATTCTAGTACGAGTGTTGTTCAAGTAGATCAAGGGAGAAGTATAATATCTGAGATTAAATGTGTGGGGCATCTGGGGTTCGCTCAGCGAACAGGATTTATGCAATTATTCTATGATGAATAACACTACAGATTTCACCAGAGCCTTATGAATATTCTTGAAAGTCACTGTGTAAAATTCCATTCCAGTACATCACACACTTGCACGCACACACACACAAAGACACAAGACCGTTTGTAGGCTTCCATCTTGCAAACGTTCAAGCATGTATGCGTGCATGCACAAAAAATTATGTCAAAAAATGTGTTGCCCTTAAACAGAGCAATTTTTAGCCACTCTCAGTGTGTCCTTCCACCTATTTGTTAATTTCCTGTGAAAAAATAGCAGTAGTGAAACTATATAACTCAGCAGAACTCTGTCGATTGGCCACTGCTGCTCAACGACCCAGATGAACGTCCACCAATGACACGCAGGCCTCCACCATATAAATCTGACCTCTAGCCATGTTTGACTACCACTGCACGCTGAGATACACATTTGCGTTTTAAATGGGTCAGTTGCTTAAAGGACATTTACAGTACATTGCCACTGTACAAGCCAGCTGATGGTGGTGATAAACCACCACTAAAGATTCCACTGCACCACCAAAACATGCCAAATGTGCCAGATGTCAAATATGTACTGTATGATTTTATACAGTGCTACAGATATGTCATTTCCTAAAAAAATGACACTTCGAACATAAACTGCCACACTTTCATTGGGTTTTGAGGAGCAACCACATCATTAATCAAATAAAACAAAATCAATATTAATACATAAATAATTAAATAAATAAATAAATAAAATAGAGATGGAAAGATAGAGAGACAGATTTTTTTAACTGTCAGTCAAAAACACTAAAAGTAAATGTCTCACAGAAACAGCTTCATTAGAGCCTTCTCATGTTTGCTGAAGATAAACTACACATGGAAATGAACGACAAAAGAAGATAAAAAAGTTTGTTTAGACCAGTGAAATGCAAATTCTGATAATGGTCTCCTCACACCTGTCCTTGAGCTTAGAGTTACAGATATCATTTATGGGAAACAGAACTAAATACACTATTTTCACACTTATTTAACACTTGTTTTTTTTTCTCTTTGCAAATATCTTCCTGTCGTCTTCAGCAACCTGAACCCAACTCATACATGTCTGACTACTGTGTACTAAAAAGATAATGTTGAAAGTCCTATGGGGGAATTAATTCAAGGGTTGAATTAATGGCAAATAAACGGGTCCTCAATGGAACTGCATTATACGTCGTCTAGCTCTACACAGATGATTCGTCATGTTGATAAGTGGACAAAGGCCTAGATTACCCTAACAAACCCTGCTTTGTGATTCTGTCCTCCGGTTAAAGAGGGCACAGGGAGTAACGAAGCAAAAGGTACCACCGTCTGTCAATTTGAATCAATTTACACATCAGGGAACGGCAAGCCGTGTGTCCCCCAGTGCTACCTTCACAGTGACAGATGTACGTCTACTACATGTGACCTGAGAAAACGACCCCTAAAAGCCACCTGCCCCCTGGGCACAGTGCGGGTAATTTGTCCCACTGTTCCTATTCGACACTGTCGATGGCGATGGTTGTCTGAGGTAAGAGGAACTGACAACCATGGACTCCCCAGGGCAAAACTTTCCACCCAAGTGAATCGGTAGGATGAAGGTTAAAAAAAATTCTAATAAATGACTTTTGAGTAGTCATTTGGTCTTCATTACTCCCCCCTCAAAAGAAACACACACACAAAAAAAAACAGTTCTCCTGTTCCACACCAACATGCATTTAACGGGACTATTAAAGTCTGTTGCTTCATTGGCAAGTCATATTTTGCAAGCAGCATGATAGCTGTAATCTACTCACCTTTTCTCTTGTGTGAGTTGAAAAACATATATACTGTTCATCAAAATGGCAAAATGTTTTAACACTTAACCAGTTTAATATTGAAATTCATTTTGGTCAATGAATACAGAATCTGACCTGGCAACTGAACAACATTAGCATTAGCTCCAACCGTACCCACTGCGTATGTGCAATCCCTAAAGTCCAATCCAGCCTTAAAAAGCTAATTGAGCAAGACTTACTAGCTAATATATCCCATGATAACAAGGACATCAATTAAAAGAGAAGAGTTGGCTGCACAGTAAAATGTATATCAAAATTTACAGTGGGTCATAATGCTAATGAAAACACTGAAGAGTTGGTAAAATACTCTTTTGAGATGGCCCACACAACTGTTTCCCTCAGTCATACTGTACAATAATGATCAATCTCAGTGGAAATAACTTTCACTCCCACTTAACAACAACCCAAATTTCCTCCATGTGGGCCCGTGGCCAACACTGACGATTCGTTCTCAGGCTAGCATGTAGCAGCTGGACTAAGCTAGTGAAAAAATACGTATGCCTCCATCATGGGTGCGGAATGTGACAGCTCATGCTCATAGCATTTTCCCCCCATCCTCCTCCTTTTGATTCAACAAATCGCCATAAACTTTTCCTGTCATCGAAGTGCATTGTGGAGTGCAGTGGGTCCCAGCGGGGGAAGAGCCATTCTTGCTAGCTTTTCACACTCGTATTTTATTTCCTTATTGTGTTTGGACTCCAGCCTACAACATCCAGGTGGAGATGATTTCAAGGGCGAGCGCCAAAAATGTGCTCTAGCAGCCAGGGATGGACAGGGATAACTAAGCAAGCTCACCTCTTGGCGCTGAGCTGCCATTTTGTGTCCAGCTTTGTATAAACATGTCTTTCTTTGGAACATGTGGAACACAACAAAGAGGTTCAGTACAACAAGTACGCACTCAACCAACAAACGCGCTGTGCTAAATGTAAAATTTAAGTGGATGTGCAAGGAAGCAACTCTGATTGTATGAAGCAGAAGTCACTGAATCAGCCCTTTTTTTAATCAATAATTAGCCTGCCACAGTTGTTTTCTTTGCCACTTCCTGTTTTATCATATGACTGCGCTAAAATACAGAAGCTGATTTTAAAGTGAAAACCTAAAAGACTAATTCGAGGAGAAAAACCCAAGATGTTATGGGAATCTGTTTTATTTTTAAATATTAAAATAATGTGTGTTTGTCATGAATTATTCATGAAAACTATATGATGCCAAATAAGAACACGCTGTTAAATGCCAATTCACAGAAATTATATTAAAATATCAAGCAATTTCTAAATAATTCTCTGAAAAACACAAATAGTATACAGAAGTGCCTATATTACAAAGCGACGTGCCTCCCTGTGATTATTTACACGCGTTGAGCAGTAATCCAATTCACCGCAAGCACAAAATGACGCATGGTTCTTTAGAATTTGCTATCTACCTGGTTATTAGAAAAAGCTACATTTGCTTGATGAAAGCACAGCCAAAAGAAGGCCATCCCCAGGAAAGGAGGGCTGGTCTGGGCTTCCTTTAACACAGCAGGGTCTGGTAATAAACGCTCGGCCTTTTGTTCCCCGCACAGTTGGCAGGAGGTTAGCCAACAATACAGCAGCCATAATGCCCTCTCCCAAGGGATGCTAGAGGCTAACACTGATTCTGTTACATTGAGTCGCAGCAGAAAGAAAGGCTAGGTCATGAACTACTTTTTGAATCACCTCAGCACCAAGCCATTGTTTTGTTCTCACACTAAAAACACCCTTTGAATCCGAAGTTCTTTCTGTCATTTAGCTGGTCACATAATTGTGAACATGTACTACAGCGCAAGGTGTCTTTGATGCGTATTGTTTTCCAGGCGTACTATTTTTAGGTGTATGTGACTGACAGCTATCTTTGGACCGCTACAGTGGGAGACTGCAAGATCAAAAAGGCTACAGCTGTCTGAACCCCAGCTTGTCTCGCAACCTTAAAGATCACCCGCCGACAAGACCTAAATTGCTGATACAATCTACCCATAGATGGTGGTTCCCTGCTGTAGAAGAGGCCTGTAGGGCTGTAATCCCAGCAGACCCTCAAATGCCCTGAAAATTAGGCAAGAACTTTAGTCTAGACTCGCAAACCCTGGTGGTGTCAGGTTGCCAGGCCACCTGAGTTAGCATGTGGCCCTTTTTCTCCGCACCAGCATGTAATGTGTGCACCTCTGCGGGGAGGTAGGAGAGGAAGGGGTCTCCGGCAAGCGTGCTCAGGTGTTTTAACAGCTGTCGACCCCTTTAAGCTGTGAGGGTGGTTAAAAGCACTAGGAAGTGACCGCTTGATCAGCTCCAGATGTCGGAATAAGGAGTGGGGGGATGACACCTACAGAAGGTAGGACTGAAATGTCAACCCGCCACGTCTCATTCCTGAGTCATGCTGGCATCGTACTGCCTTTAGCCTGGCAGATCACTCCCGGAGATACTTATTACTGAGGGAGTGCCGCGGTACAGTGTAAATCAGAAAATAGGGGGCGGAGCTTGAAGATCGAAGTGCATTTACGAATAAACCCTTCCATTACTGGCAGATTATGCCTCAAGTCTCCCCCCACAGACACCTTTAAGTCATGCAGCTTACTAGCTGCCTTACCGGTGAAGTCGGCAGTGGGATAAACATTTTGAAAATGGAAACCCGAGCACAACTATCCAAAGCCACAGACTGGGACCTGCGCCACCGTCTCTCTGCTCTTTAAATCCCAAAGCAGTGAGACACTAGCATACCCACTCAAGGTGCACTCTAAAGCAAGTGTGTGGAGGACCCTTCTCTCTCTCTTTCTTTCTCTCCTCCTGTCGTTCTTTCCCAATCAGTCCTTGGTCAAATTGACTATAGGCTCCAATTAGCAATTGCCTGGTTCTATTGTAGGAAAACAATTTGCCACTTAAAACTGGACTTCTCAAAACGCTCGAGCTGTTTTGCTTAGAATAGTTTTAAGAGCACTAGTCGTTTTTAAGAGTCTTGATAGTGCAGTCGAAATAGGGATCGGTGTGAGGACATTATCGTATCTGAAATAGAAGTGTCGCTGAAAAGCAGAATGAGTTACCGCTTTTATCTGAAAAAGCTCTCTGTACCTCACACACCCATCCTCACGCATACGCACACACTCGCTCTTTCCACATTTTACTCCCCCTAAACACTGGTCTTGTTTTTCTTCAGCCACAATCCTACATGAAGTCTGTTGTATGTAGGAAGCACTTGCACACCACTTCTTCACACTGTAAGTTCAGTTGTATCAGTTCAGTAGCGTCACTTTCAAAATAGCCTTCACTGTCAGCTTCTGTGGTATAGGTGTGGAACAGTCATGCCCTCAAAGAACCGAACCATGAAATAGGTTAAGATAAGCAGCTTCAAAATGACACTAATGCACAGTTATAATTGAGCTACAGTAGGTTTTTGCACAGTCTGTCTACAGTCGTCATCTTTCTGTTAAAGTATAAATGCAATTTAAAAAAAATGATATATCCATCTTGCTTGTGTTGCGTTTGACTTTTGAGTTAAATGCACATTGTGTGCCACCTCTGTCTTCCTTCAGTGGATGTGCACACCAATGCCAATTGTAGTCTGATTAACGTGTGTACATGCTGGTCCGAGTTAAGCAACAATAGCATTATCTAGCTCTGCTAGTCTAACTTAAAATATCAGACCATATATAATATAATATAATTAATATAATTAATATAATATAATATAATATAATATAATATAATATAATATAATATAATATAATATAATATAATATAATATAATATAATATAATTAATATAATTAATATAATATAATATAATATAATTAATATAATATAATTAATATAATATAATATAATATAATATAATATAATATAATATAATATAATATAATATAATATCATATAATATCATTAATATAATATAATATAATATAATATAATATAATACAATATAATATAATATAATTAATATAATATAATATAATATAATATAATATAATATAATATAATATAATATAATATAATATAATATAATATAATATAATTAATATAATATAAAGGTTTTTTTTAGAGATCTAGCCCATTTTCAGTTATTCATTTTGCTTTGTAATTGGGTGAAATAAATAATCATATGAAAAATAAATAACAATAATTATTATTCTACATAAATGTATTATATTATATTATATTATATTATATTATATTATATTATATTATATTATATTATATTATATTATATTATATTATATATTATATTATATTATATTATATTATATTATATTATATTATATTATTAATTATTCTATTCTATTCTATTCTATTATTTTATATTATATTATATTATATTGATGTTTGATTTATATCACCATATTGAAATAGAGCACAAACAAAAACATTACTAAATCAGATGAACTGTTTTAATTATTTTTCCATAACCGCTCTTCTGGGTTATATTTTGAAAATCATTCCCAGCTTCCTTGGGGACACCTTTTCATTGGTTCCGAAGCTTTCTCCCATCTTGGCGAGGGAATGCATTTCTCAGCCAGGCAAAAAAGAAAAAAAGAGAGAAGTATCCTAGAATTTTAGTGGGAAGAACACAGGCCCACCCACATGATGCAGGCTAGGCTGTGCTACACATTAAAGAACAGATTTTGCACAGTTGGGAAACGGGATTTATTCATTTCCCCAGGTGGAAAGAGATATTGTTGCCTCACTTAAAAGGGCCTGTGAAACCATGCAGCTTTTATTAGAACGGTTTAATTTTAATCATTCTGTTAGCTGCTGTGAAAAGCAACTTTAGGTTTCATGGTGTCACGTCCCTTATATACAACAGGACAGATATTTCCACTCGTGAGATCTCCTTTGACAGAGAGAAAACCGCAAGCTAAAGGACTAAGACAAGAAATGCTCACTGGTAAACACTCAAAGTTTGTTTGTTTGTTTAGAGTGCTATTTATTTATATATGTTTGAGAAAGCTTCTATTGGACTCAAGCCATGAGAAGGGATTAAAATGTATATTCGAAACAAGAAACGAATGGTTTCCTGAAGTCCAGTTGTTGCATTGCCAACCTAGAAGTATAGTAAACGTGTTGCTAGTTAAGATCTAAAAATAAACAACACAGCTCCACACAAGCAGAGATAGTCATCACGTCTGAACAGCTGGACGTGCAATATAGACTTTACACAGCACTGAAGCACTGACAGTGAGGCTGCTTATCAGGGATGAGCCAAATAATACGCAAACCGTATTGCAATTGTGACTTTGATACTGAGCAGCAGAGGAAGTATAATAAAGAGGAAGCCTAAAGCTTTCTTCATGGGGTCTTTAACCAGCACACAATGAAGAACAAATGTGTGTTTATATGAAGATGTTCTTACCTATGTTGATGAACAGATGCAGCACCGGGGGAGAGAGAGAGAAGAGAAAGAAAGAATTAGTGCATACAGATTTAAAATAATAATGAATAATATTATTTATATGCATATTCACCATATATTATATTTTTAAACATTTATTTTTGCAATTAAAAAATGCATGATCATCATGGGATCATCATATCACTTATTTTGATCTAGGGTTTTGCAGATATATTTTCACCCTTCCACCCTTTGACTCTTGCTCTAGGGAGTGTTCGAAAAAATAATTACTTTTCCTTCAATTGGTTTGAATAGTAACTGTAGACATAACCAGATCTTAATGAATGACCTTCTGGTCTAGTGAACGTATACACATCTAACATGTTAATTACTGTCTGGTATTGCTTGAATCAATTTGCATTTAACCTAGATTTCCAGTTGACAGGGATTACACCATGTGATTGGTGTGGTCAATATGAACTGATACAGGCCACCTCTACAAACTCGGCAGACTTCTGCCTCAAGCATATTCATAGGATTTATAGTTTTGTCCTATTTTGCAATCTTTTCTTCATCTAATTACTTCGATCAAAAAACAACAAACAAAACAGTAAAGAAAATACACCAATGTTTGAACTTAAATGGTCAAGAGTAGATTTCTTAACAATGCAAAAAGATAAAAAAAATTAAACAACTGGGAAAAATATTCTTTATTGATAACATATAATTACAAAACTGTTAATCCGTGGGTAATATGCCTTCCCTCAAGCTGTTCATAACAAACCAGGCATAACACACAACACTATGGTCTCACTAATTCCCATGTCTCAGACATGCAAACAAAAGACCCCCTTAGACAAGAGGTATGACCCCCACCCTGGCCTAGTGGGTCACCTATTTGTGCCTCCCCGTCTTCTTTCCCACGCCAACCTCATACTCATTAGGGCCCTGCATAAGGAAGAGTGTCTGCTGGGGCATTAGTTTCAGGTGAACTGGTTGACACGGTGCCCCAGAAGGATTCCCACTCCTTCCACCCTTCCCGTCCTGTCTCCTGTCTCCTGTCTCACCCCACATTGTTTATTTGTTTGTTTACTTCTCCCTGTGTACTTGGTTGCCAGACAGAAAGAACCGGTCCCCTCCGTTTCAGCAGCGACTGCCGTAAACAAACGACTCATCGCGTATAGTAACACACACATACTTCTGACAACCGTAGCAGAAAATATGTCTAGTTTAACATGATCTTAGAAAGATATGCAAATGAAAAGTGCGTCATCTCAAAGGTCACTGATATCTCATCCAATTCACTCCAGTTAATTTCAGATGAGCCCTGGTTCAAATCAATGCAACAGGAAGTTCCCCATGCACTGTAATAGCTCATGTCAGAGTGTCTAATTTAGGACACGGTTGAATCTCCACCCTTGCTAAAGTGTTTTGGAGAAGACGTCAGCAGACCTTCTCATTCTTCACAGAGAGGTGCAGTTATCACATAACCTGTGGAAAAGGGTGGGCGCCATCCCGGTTCTTTAATTAAAAGGGAGAGACTGTAAGCAAACTCATCCTTTTAAATGTTTACAGATGGCCGTGTGTCAACAGCTCGCTGCTGATTGCCGTCAGTAGAGTAGCAACAGACAGCTGGAGCGCACTGTTTCTCTCAAACATTCGGACCATAGTTATCTCATGTGGGATGACTGTTTTATGCCACTTCCTATGTTGAGAAACATTATGAGCAACTATTTCAAACATAAAGCTGCAACTTTTGACCAAACGAGCAGCTTTCCAGCAAATATTTGTAACCGAGCAGCAACAAAAACACATGCTTCCATCTCACCTTATACTATTCTGTGTTAGTCAACTTAGAATCACAATAAGAAAGGCAGTTAAAAGACATTCGCCCTGCAGTCATGGGAAATAAGTGTAGGGCTGGCCTGGGAACTGTTTATTCGACGCAAGCGCGCTGTTGACAGTATGCTTAGCTGAAAGAAACGAAAATGAAGGTAAAAAGCAACAACAAGTGAACATGGGTAAATAGCTTGTGCAGACAAATTTATAGATAACATTCACGGTCAGTTGGGAGGTTCCTGGAACGTTTTTCGGCCGATGGTTTTTGTTGGCGCTGCTAATGTAAACTACTCTTCCTTGAATCAGATGAAATGGGAAATTATTGGCTGGTCCCGAAGACATCAGTTACCCTTACATGACACGGGATTGAAACACTATTATCCATCCAACAGGACTCGTTCACAGCACCCACCGCAAAAATGCAGGGATGTACTGTGGTGTATTTTTAGGGAGAACATGGAAAATGAAAATGGTAGTGCTCTCTGTGGCTTCTCAGACTAGCTCTTCGCCTCCAGGGACAGTAACCACCCATTCTAAGGAAAACAACATGTACAAGTACAATGTCTGAAGCAGTGACTCGTCCAACCTAAAATGAGCTGGCTTTTCAATAACAAATATCTCAGCAAAAAGCAATTCAGTTCCACCTATTTCATTTCTATTCTAATGCGCTGTTCTGTCAAGTGAAGAATTTTAGAGATTGTGACAAATTGTCTATCAATGTACGGTTTTAGTCATCTCTCTCATCAAACTGTGATGGATATAAGCCAATGGCCACATACCAATGCAAAGAGAGAAGCCTCACATGGAAAAAATACACCCCCCACCCCCACCCCCCTTCACATCACTTGTATCATTACACTGGCCCTTGACCCTATTGCATCTGCTCTCTCTAGGGGAGACATACACAAACAGCAAAGGCTGTTTGTCAGAACTGACGCCATAAGTTTCTGTTTGACTGCATCATGTCTGAAGAAATAAAATTAACAAATCTCACAATGAGCTCCTGTGCGGTTATTTCAACAGCTCCCTTGGCAAATGAGTCAATCACCGGTCTGAGTAATCTTGTTACCTGTGAAATGCATGCATGCCACTTCTATTGGCAGAGAACTACTGAAAAGGAGGCTTAGCTCAGGCAAAACAAACTAGGCGATCGAAAGAGCCATAACTGTCTTGCTGGCTATGATTTTGTTTTTGAAGGACCTTAAAGGACCTCATGATCTGAGGAACCTTTCACATTACAGATACAAGGATGACTAAGCGTCACAGAATGTCTTTTGGTTCTGACTCTGCAGAAAGCACTCTGCAATATGCTAGGTGCTGTTGGGAATTAAAGAGCACCTTGTTTTTTATAACCCTGATGCTTTACACCACGTTTGCGGGGAACCATCCGTCTCACGGGAGCTCACAACATTCTGAAGCACCTTGTCAGATGCCGCCTGACCTAGTCGCTCCACACAGCACCCCAGGGGAGAGAAATAAAAAAGAACGAAACAATGACTGAGGGGTTGTGTGCAGCCAAGAGGAGAAATGAGGGGAGGAGGGGAGGTGACAGCGACAGGGAAAGAGAATGGGAACGCTCCGATGCTAAGCCCACCGCTCTACCATTTCCTCCCCCTCTGCATACACACACACACAGCCAGGCCATTGTACACCCAGGGGGCTTTGCAGATAAATGGCCGCATGTTAACCACATTTGACGTGCTGCACAAAAGGGGACACCGCGGGTCCCATGACGCAACCTGCAACAACTGAAACCCACCGCCCCCCTGCTTCCTCACCTCACCTCCTCCTCCTGCTTTGCCCATCCTAATGGAGAGAAAAAAGACATGAGGTGCAGTGATTGGGTGAGGCTGGGACGTCAAGTGCAGAGAGAGGCAAGACAATTTGTCGCTAGGCTGTTAAGACTCCTCAGCATTATGCCTGACTGGGCTTTTTGACCCGATGCCATGTCAGAGCAGTGACAGGCCCCAAAACTGAAAAAAAATAATAATAATAATAAAAATAATAATAGTAAAAAAGTTACTTGAAAGACTTTACTTTCTGTAAGTCTCCAAAAACACATAAATGTCTTTGTTGGAATTTTAAAATAATAACTATAAATAATAATAAAATACGTTTTGTTCATCTTAACAAATCTAAAGTGACATTTCAAAGCTGGCGAAATATAATGTAGCTTGACATGACCACTTGACTTGGGTTAATTAAACATTTCATAGGTATGATGAATTTACTGTCATCTAAAAGATTGATGGGACTTTCAGGACCCCTATGCATCCGACTGAAGCGCATTTGTGATGACAGGCCTGCAAACAGGCCGTTACAGAGCGGAAAACTTTACTTTGAGCATTTGCCATGGACCTCTCTTCCTTTGGAGCCCATTCAGGTACAAAAATTGACCTCTGAACACCAGAGCATGGGAGCCAGTCTTCACTTTCACTCCTGCACCCACTCTCACAAGTACGGAGCCAAAAAAAAAGTATGTGTTTGGGGCGGGGGGGGGGGGAGTGCTCGCTTTGCAGCGCCAGCACTAACCTTTTCAGCCTCGTCACGTCTTTGATGCCTGACGGACTACACAAAAGCACCTGCTCCATCCCCGGAGAGCTTCTTTGGTTCCCCCCGCACCAACCCCTGCTGACCTCACCGGCATTCCATGCCTTTGGGGGGCCCTTCCCATGGCTACCTCTTCCTCAGCTGCCCCCAGACCCTCCCGCAGCCGCCCCCTTCACCCCCCTAATCCCACAGTAAACACGGCAGGGCCGGCCTGTTTGGAGGATGCACGGGACTTCTCACAGAGCTCCAAGGAAAGGTGCACCATGGATAGGGCCTCGTTGCGTGGGAATGAGGGAGGAGAGGGTACGGCACCTCATTGAGATGCAAAGGGGTCACTGGCAAAGTGAAAACCTCATAAAGTGACAAAGGCCTCTCCAGGTTGATGTGGAGATGGGTAAAGTCTTTGGTTAATGCAAATGTAGGATTTAATTTGGTGCGATAAAAGAATTTAAATCAATGCTGAAGTCTTGACTGCCATAACAAATGGTGTGTTATATAACTGGAAAGATCACAGGTAAAAATCTGAATAAGCAATTATCCAATGTTTCCTCCCACATTTGTCTTTGGTTCAGCAAAACAGCATTAGGATCTGTGTCCATCTGTCTCAATGTGTGAGATATTAGAGAAAGAAAGAAGGAAGAAGAGAAAGAAACATTATGTGTGTGAAAGTGAGAGAGAGAGAGAGAGAGAGAGAGAGAGAGAGAGAGAGAGAGATCAACTAGTGGATCGACAGCTGTTAGCTTTTTTTGAGCTGTGTCCTGTTTTCTAATACAACATAGCGAAAGGAATTTTTCAATAATAGATACATCGTATACAAATGGAGTACATTGTAAAATGGAGAAAATTAGCTCTGCATTATCAATAAGCACTCCACGCACATAACATATAATAACTCTCTGTCTCACACCTCAAACCTCTACACAAGTACCACTATCCTTGCCTCCCTGCATGTTTGCACAAAAGCTGGAGTGTGAAGTGAATCAGCAGGCGGTGCCACCCTCGCATTACAAATGGCTTGATTGGTCCTTCCCCTTTTCCATTTCCTGTGTACCTTCCCAAAGCATCACGTGACCTCCTCAACATCTCTAACACTCCCCTCCCCTCTCCTCCAATCGCTACCCGCCATACCCAGCCAGCACTGCTAGACAGCGCACTAATTGCAGACATGCCAGGCTACCACCATAATAAAGCTGGGAGTTGCTTTGAGGGGGGGGGGGGGGGGGTGGCATGGCTTGCTCATTTGCGAGGATGGCTGAGGAAGGTGCCACACATGAATATTTCATTAGCTTTAATTGCTGAGGAACACTTTCTTTATGGCAGTCTCGCCAAAGAGGCCGCCGTTGGTAATAACGAGGCCTGGCCCATTGTAAAACTTGAAAAGCCGATGGCATTAAGACCAGTGATTTTGCCAGCCTGAAAAGGTGGGTTCAGTTGTACCATCTGGATCAGTGGCACACATGGCAATTCAATCCCACTACTGCCTAGCAATTGGAACACAATTAAGGCCTGACATCATTCAGTTACAGTAGACCCTCAGGGCACATTGTACATCAATATAAGGAAGTCTAGCATCATTCAGTCAAGCAATTGACAACTTTAGCACTTCACAGCTAAGGTTAAGTAGAAACGGACCAAACCCTGCTTGCTTTTAAAATTCTCAAATCTAAAAAAATAAATAAATAAAATCCCACACTCTGTTAAATAAACTTTGCTTTAAACACCGTTGAGCAGCTCAGGTTCCCTATTGTGAATAAATGCACCAGTTGAAGTGAGGGAAAGTGCTAGTCCATGCTGTCTCATTTGTAGCAACCAGAGGCTGCTTTGACTGGGCCATCAGATCCAATCCTCCTGAGTGCTAGCGCTTACACTAAGGAAGAGGATCATTTAGCCCAGGAATGTAAAGCACAGGACATCCTCCCTGATAAGGAGCAGGCATGCCTTGCCCGAGGTTGTGGGCCAGGAGTTATCGACTTGAAAGGCAGCAAGTCAGCACTACACTCATGCCTTGGCTTCTGTGAGTGGAGAGTCTCCTCATTACTTTAATTGCTAGACCTGCAACCCTCAAAAAAAGTTATGCCCTGTAATCTCAGATGAGAGCCCTGCTGGTGGACAGTAGGAAAAGCAGTAAACCAGAAAAGGCAGAGCTCGGTGACTGCTTTCAAAACCTCACCTCAGATAATGATAAGACACAGCAGATTTGAGGAGTGACGGGGAGTGAAGTGCTACAAACGCAGTCTGTCAAACGGGAGGCATAGAAGGAATGCTGTCAGGAGTAATTCCTCAGTAGTGTTCATTTCCTGAGGTAGCAGGTTGACATTTGCTTATGACAGTGCCCACAGCCCCTCTGTCCCAGGCAAGTGCTGGGAATAGCACCACCTTTTCACACTTTAGAATCTGTGTCAGAGCCCATTGCCAGTCCTTTTACTTTCACTTTTATGTTGAAAATTGATGACTGAATAAGTATGAGTTTAGATAACAAGGCTGATGTAATTACAGCTATCAGCCCTTCCAACATAGACGCGCATGTTTAGTCTGATCTCAGAGCAGTGCCTGTGACTGTGGGTCAGAATGAAAGAGGCCATTACACTCAAGCTAATCTCTGAGAGCAATCTATTCCAATTACTTAACCACTGTATCACAGGCCAACATCTCCACCCTCATCACAGCAAAGGGAAGATACGCGCCGACAGACGCAGCCTGTGTTTTCCTAACAGCTCAGTGAGGGGAAACCTTCAAACGCAGATGACTGGCAGCAAGGCCGCAGCCCATGGACACGGACTCTTTGGGCCTGTAATATAGATCTGGCATTAGGGCGGGAGCATTGTCAACAGAGTGGGCTTTAAGAGGCATTCACCCATACATGGGAGGTCTGGGCCCACAGATGTCATGACACCTTAATCCACCGATCCGTTATTGATTGTTCCATGTGTCTGTGACCTTGCCGGAGGTGTTCCACTAATCAAACGGGACATATCCATGTGAGTGCGTACGGTGTACGTGTGGGGTTTGTGAGAGAGCATCCATATGTGTGGACAAACATAAGTCGGACTTGAGGGAACAATTAGCAGTGATTCCAAACTGTCGAGAAATAGGGAAAAAATGGAGCGGTTAAATGCATGAAAAACAACTTTTATCAAAAGCTTATCAATTTTTTTTATTGCACGTTATATTGACAACAACACAAACACACAGACATCCCAGTCAAGCTCAACCTTAGTTCCATTCATTATCACCGGGACTGTTATTTCTGCTGCCTGCAGTGACATACCTCATTATTGACCTTGGTAAATCCTCGCTGTTTAGGCTAACGGCAATTCGGCGCCACAAAATGTCACAGCGCTACTCTGTACTCACTCATGAAGAAAATGTGCACATGGTTAGTTAGGGGGAAGACGCACAACAAACTCTGTCAGTCACCTTGAACCACAAACATACACGTCCACGGCCGAGCACCTTGAACAACAACAGATAACTTGTAAAGTACAGCCTCTGACTATGGAAACATCGCACGCTATCTTGATCACCATGGCCGACGTGGGTGTTTTTGGCACTCTTAGGCAAACTACCCACACCCAACGTAGCGATGGACTGCATAAAACAAGAGCTGTGGTATTTGAAGCTGTATCATCTAGTAGAGAGTGGGAGAGCGGGAGAAAAGAGGGGGGAACAGACTCACTACTGTGAATTGCCCATTCCGGTTAGTCACAAGTGACACAGGACTAACGAAGCCTCCGGTGGTGTTCTCCTGTCCCTCTTAGCGGTGACAGATGTTAGGAGAACAGAGTCAGATAAAGCTCTCTGCACTAGCTTGGAGAAAGAAACAAACTGGGGGATGGGCTTAATGTAGCTTAACTTGGAATAAAAACACCATAGTTATGCCACGGATGGTTAGACAGTTTCCTGCCACAAAGTATATAGGAATCTAAGCATCTCCTAGCAAATATTCCAAAATATCACAAGCTTCAGCAGGACCTCTTTGAATCGGCATGGACTCAGACCACAATGCACTTTTTTGCAGATGCTCCCGAGACAACTCCTCTACCTAGACCCATCTAATCTCTTGCGTCCAGAGAAGAAGTTTGAGGCACACAATGGGGGCACGTCTCCACACTAATGTATGTTCCCTTGTCTTTGGCAGATAGCAGACTGCTTTAGCTTTAACCAGCCTCCCTGGGCCACCAGCATACAGCTTAATGCGATAATACGGCCGCCCGGTGAAGCATTAGGCCTTCTGCACCCCAGCAAACAAAGGACCCCCTCTTTCCAAGCAGGGTCCGTCCCCTCCCCAGTGTCCATAGGTGTTTGCTGAAGTAAATCGGCCTAAATCCTGCACAGCTTGGCCCAGCTGAAAGGGGAGGGGACTTGAATGAAGGTGTACAGATAATCTCCTTTTCTTACAAACAAAAAAAAGTCGAGGGGGGAGGGAGCGAAACAGATAAAATTAAGAATTCATATCACATGGTGCATTTGAGTATTCTTACGTTCCCTCTCTCTCTTGGTATGCCTGTGGATTTGCATTTGTGATCCCTGACCTATTGAGGTACAGGGGGAAAAGCGAATGAAAGGCTAACACAATAATGGATGTCTTGTCTGTCAGTGAAAAGGCACAGGCGTTTGGCCCCTGACTGGATGTTTTGTCTCACTTCGTGAAAGCGATGGACTGCTAGAAAGTGTCGGTCCTGAGAGTGGCATCTGTCCCACCACCCATACAAATCCATGAATCTGTAAAGACCAACGTCCCGTTTCTCTTATCTCTATATCTGGGTCGTTGGCTTATCTTGAATATGGCAGATGTATGGCAACTTTATGGTGGGGATGGGGTGGGGTGGGGTGGGGAGGGGGGTACAAAATATCACCAAAAGAATCTAGTCAAAATAAGCCCGCTAAAATTGAGCGTGTGATCTTGCTACAAAGTGACAACATAAACAACTAACACCTAACGTCTGTAGCAGCACTTTAAAAATGGATTCCACTTAGTCTCAAGCACTTGTGATATTTCTTTTGGGTCCATAAAACAATCTGTTGCTTGCCCCCCGGCCCCCTCCCGTATACACACGCTAACTTGTTTTCTCTCACTCAATTCTTGCTAACCTTATCAGTGTCTCTCTTTTTTTGTCTCTCAAAGTCCCTCCCTATTCTCACTCTCTCTCTCGTCTGCTATTCGGCCGTTAATAGTTCCAGACTGGCATCCAGTAACATTATCTAGCCATTAGTAAGGACCCCGTCCCTCGCTGGGGCAGTTGACTGGCGTGGGCAGCGTAACCAAGGGAGTTTAACAATCGCAAAGAGGCACCAAAGTTATGTCACTCTACCTCTATACCTCTAGCTCTAGATCATAGTTTCCACCTTTTCTCTCCTCACTCGCTCGCTCTCCCTTTCTCCTTTCTCTCTTGCGCTCTTTTCATCTCTGGCTTTGGGATGCTGAAAGCGAGAGAGTGGCCTGGCGGCAGTGAAAGGGCTGAATTGTGATTAAGAAGGAGGAGAGGAGCTCCTTTTCTTTGTTCTGCCCTCGGGGGTGTTTACTGAGGGGGTGTGTGGTGGAGGAGGGAGTGAGGGAGGGAAAAAATAGAGAGAGAGAGAGAGAGAGAGAGAGAGAGAGAGAGAAGGAGAGAGAAAGAGAGAGAGAAAGAAGCAAAGGGGGTGGCTGAAACATGGCATAGCAGATATGAAAGGCATTCAGGTCAGCAAAGATGATGGTACTGCTGGAGAGCTACTTGAGATTGGTGTGCACATGTGTTTTAGAGAGCGAGACTACTATTTGTAAATGTGCAAATAAATAATTGCAAGATTTAAAAAAAAAAAAAAAGCTGTATTTAATAGGAAGTGGTTAAAGGAGGGTGAAAGGTATCTGCTGCAGCTGCATTCACAATGGCCCGGTTGTGCGCAATACGTGCCAAAGACAGTACACTAGACACCCTGGTACTGCCGATTATAAGAGCATGCCAATGAGATGCCCCAATGACAAGCCATTGTCTTAGCGCTTTGTCTCGGTGAACCTGCTAGCCTCTTTATGCCACCCGAACAAATATCACACAATGTTCCCTTCATAGAAACAAGTGATTTAATCTGTTAGCTGCAGTGACTCAATACAGTGACTTTTCACAAAGGCTTCTGATCATCTGTATTAGTAGCTTTAGCATCGGTTTCTAAACGAGCCAGACAACGAGAATGAATCACAAATACATTTTAAAGTGACAGCTGTAGTACACATCATAGACAAATTATGCTTAATAAGAGAGAAATTAAAAACCCATGCAGCTGAGCATCACAACAAGCTTACAGTGATCTGTTATTAAAGAGAACGCGACAAACAACAACAGAACCATGACAATCTATAGAACGCTGCAACTTTATAGTCTTGCGCCTCTGACAGTTTTGTCAAGCTGGCCCTCACAGCTGGATGTGACGTGCTGTGAAAAAAAGGGGGAGGTTGGGGGTGTGGGAGGGTAAATGACAACCACAACACAACTGCAGCCAGAGAGCGGATCGAGTTTCACATAGGGCCTAATGTGACCTCCCATTGGGCCCTCAAAACAGCGGGGTGGGGCCGCGCTGCAAAGAGAAGAGGACCTGAACTACAAACTATAAAAATACATTTGGATTCATTTTTTAACAAATCTGTCATTTTAGTATTCAGTATCATATTTAAAGTGGATAAAATGTGTACTCGAGTTAATGAGGCAATAAAGTAAACAATTGAATGTATACATTCAATAATACATTTTAACGGATCATATAAAATAATAATATAATTTTATGTAGCCTAATTATATGTAAGCTTAAGAATCACAAATACGTTTTAGTAAAAAATACCCAATTAGTCAATATTATTAGTGTGTGTGTATTATTTGTATTATTTACATATATAATTACGGCCTGTGAAAACGATTCAAAACATTTTACTCAACTCACATCTCATACAAGACTCGTTTTATAGTCATCGCGCGATATGTATTATGTATCTACTTATTTTCCTCAGATACATTTTCTGTCATTAAAAAGAAGGGGAAAAGGTCAATTTTACTCAAAAGTTAAATAAATGAGCAACTAATGTTTTCCCTAGGAAATGTTTTCAAATAGCTGAAAATAATTATAAACCCAACATCTTGCGTTCCTGTTTCAATTCAAATCACAAGAACTGATTGACCGCTTCCCTCATTTTTGCTCCCATTTGATAATAGTTTCAACCCATCGACTTTATTCAGTGTCATACACTCCGCGACAGGCTACATTGATTTTTATCAAATCAATAGATCGCATTTAATAAAGTATCGAGGTCAAACATAGCTAACAGAGTCCGGGAATATGTGCAAATTCTACTCCCAAAATAACCAACGCATTATTTACATTTATTTGCATAAAATACAGCCTGATCAGCATAATTAGAAGTGTTTTAAAAATATTACACTGATCAAATTAAATTGAATCTTTTATTTTTACAAATATATATTATCTATAAAAGAAGGACGGCCCAGCGAGGGTAATAGTCAAAAGATGTTTGTAGATGAGTTTGTTTTTCTTTGTGTCTAAAATTCTCCTCAGGCCAATAGCTTACACCAGGACTTTTCTTTTTGTCTTTTTTTCCCTCAGAATCCCAACAAAAACAATCGTTACTTCAATTCACGTCAATGATCCCTTCAACACAAATCAACAGTCATGTGTTTAATAAGTCATAACGGTTGTGACTATTTATAAGTTAAGAAAGTGACGAAAAGTGTCCCAACACATAACCTGTAACCGTACAGCACTACTTTACTCCTTTACAACTCCACAGAAGACAGAAGTCCATACCAAGTACAAGTGTAAAAGTTTGATAAAACAAACACAACACTCAAAACAACTTTCATCAGTATTTTAAGGTATTTTAGAGCAGTATTGTGTCCAGCAGAAGACACGCGTGCGCGCACGCATTCACACGCACATAACGGTTTTGTGCTGTGAGATAATAGACGCACATCTGAACTCTCCCTCTAACTCCTACTCTATTACAACTTAGACATTTCCACGGCAATGAAAACAACTTAAATCAGCAGACTTATACCTTAAGCACACAGCAAAATAGTTTACACAGTCGTTGAGTTTTCCGCACTCCTCTGTACAGCGCTTCAGTTGACAACGCACAATCTCACCCAAATCCTACTGTGTTTTTAAAGACGCGAGAACAAGCCGGAGACAAGTTTTTCGACACGAGACACTTTCTTACCGTTCTTTCTCCTCGGGTTGGCCTGTTTTCTCCTCTTACACCGGGGACCCTCCGCCATGATCTCCTGCTTCATTGATAAGAGTGGGTCAGATGGCAGCAGTCCGCATGGGCTCCGCTCCTTCATCCAAGATCTAGCAACCAACACACACACGGCAACAATTGGACTCTCAGGGCAGGAAGGAGGATGTGTGTCGCTCACAGGAGAGCAAATGATATTTGGGGGGTAGAGTGACTGAGACGTCCGAATGAAGTTATCCAGAAGGGTTTGTTTAGAGGGACCGTGAGCGTCCTGCGCGTCGTCTGATCTTTTGAAGTGTGTGTGTGATCGGACAGCAGCGCGTGAGTGCGCGAATGAAGGGGGACGGACACACCGACACCTTCAAGTCACCATAAAGCATGTGCTGTGCGTATAGAGCATATCACAGAATGAAAAGCACTGTAAGTTTCCGGCAACTTGTGTTTAGTGGATATGCTTTATGTATTTTTTCCACTTTTCTCTCTCTTTATGCTTTAAGTTGTTATAGGCATCAGATCTTGTGGGTTACTTTCTTTTTGAGTCTGACGGATGTAAATATTGGCTTCATAATTTCTCCACTGCCTGACTTATATGGATTGACTGGATTTAATCAAGCATAATTACTTTTCCTCGGAATTGACGTAAGATTCCCGTTAGGTTATGTTTTAAAGTGGCTACTAAGAGATACGGTGCTGATTAAAATGTTTGCATATAGTTCCTTTTTTTATTTGTCTTTCTTTTTAGAAAATGTGAAAAGGGTCCAAAACATTACGTGTTGCATTTGTTTAAACTCTTCTAATAATTGCTTATAATAAATCTTACATTCGAAATCTATATTAGCCTAGTCAGTTTATCACAATGTAAAAAAAAAAGTGCAACTATTGTGCAGGCGAATCATTAAAATAACAAAAGGAAACAAAGCATGATAAACAAACAAATAAACAAAGCACATTACCCTCTCATCACAGTTTAGATGGAAGTCTTGGACAATTCGCAGATACTGATGATAAAATTAAAATTATTTTTAAGCTTATTTATGCATTCAAATTTGTCTAAATATTTAAACTAAAACTATTAGTCGTGTACCTAAAATCGAGACTAAGATTGAAATGAGATGCTGATTAAAAAAAAAGTGTTGTGTTGTTTTCTAAAGGGAAAACATCCGTTTATGAGAGCCGCGTAAACATGCACTGATAAATGTAACGAGCGACATCATCACCATCATCCCTGCGTGAGGCTGCCGGTGTGTCAGCATCCGTGAGGCGCGCGCACCTTTCTCACCTGAGCCGGCAGAAGCCAAGTTGATTGCAATCGCACAATCGGGAGGGGGTTAAAAAAAAAGTCAAATAGGCTGTATAAAAAGCATCCACAAGGACTCAAGTACACACGAAACAGGCTCACCTACCCGATTCTATATGAAAATTCCCCAAAGAGCCGGTTAGAGGGGAGGAAAACGCCACAGAGATGTTTGGAGCGCTGAGGAGGACTCTGCTCTATAATGAGGGACCGTTATTCCTGATGGACAGGTTTGGACTGATCTCTGTGAGCCACAACACGGAACAAACCTGAGGACGCACTGACGTGTTCCGCCTCTTCAGATGACATTTCTGCGCTCTCTCTTTTACTTTTGCGCTTCGAGACTCTGACACACACGCCACCTATCTTTACAGGGCGGGATAGATGGAGAAACACTGAGGTCGTCTGATGATCCAGATCAGGTGCTCGCGTCTATCGTTCTGCAACACAGGTGGGACTTTGGAAAGGTGAGGCTGTGGACATTCTATCCTGTAAGCTGAACAGAGCAAGAATGGTTAGAACTCGAGCATCGCCAGCATGGTCTTAAGGAAGAGGAGCTGAAAAGATGCACGAGAGGCTGCCGGTGCTGCACTAATCTGACAGGTAGCTCACCTGTGTGTGGTGTGTGCGCGCGCGCGCGCTCCTTTCACCTGGCATTTCATTGTTACTTGGTGTCTTGCGCACTGATGAATGTTTCGTTTGCAATTTTCACGCATATGTTTGATATGTGATTCGCTGTATAAAACACGGGCTGCTTATGGGCTCCAGGGTGAACAATGCAATTAAAAGTGGTAGTTTAGTGGCTCTGTGTTGCCTGTTTCAAGCCAGAGCTGCTGAATTCGTTGCAGCAAGCGATCAAGAGTGATTTATTTCCACCAAAATCGAACAAATCTCGATATATTTTTCAAACGTCTTTCCTCCTTTCATCAGCCTTCTTCAACCCTCAATCTTTACTCCGTGATACATTAAAGGTACTCTGATTGGTACAGTGTGAAGACATTTACCCTCCCTAAATTCGTGCATTTTTTAAGCATTACTAATTGACCAATAAAATGCCAGTGCTGTTTGATGTACTCATTAAAGACCAATTGGATTTCACTGGAGGCGTTTATATTAATCGATGCATTTTATTTAGACTGCTTGAGCATTGAGTTCCTACTTGGAATCCCTCGTTGCGCACGACGCATATGATGATAATAATGGGCTGACACATGTATATTGATATAATTATTATTATTATATAGCCTAATTAATAGTTATTTTAATTGTTGTTATTGTAATATAAAAAACGACCCTTTTTTCATAAAACATGGAATCACTAGACGCTGTTTTTACTCTTTTTCCCTCTTCATGAATTATTATTTTTATGAATGTGTGTTTGTGCCGCTGCAGAGTGTGGCGTGAAATTGGATCATAGTCGAGAGAATAAAACCCTAACCTAGAAATGTATTTGTGTCGATTATTTTTTTGTATTCTGAGACACTATGACCTATTTTCTGGAGAAGAAAACGAAAGAATCGAGTGCAACAAGGACGGTGCTCAGCTAACCGTTCTGTGTGTGCTGTTGTGTCAATTGGCAGCAGAAGTTCTGCTGTATTACTCATTCACTTTGACTGGAATCAGCTCCCCTCGCGAGATTTCTCACTAATACATTCCGAGGATAAAACGGCATATATTCAATTCCTGATTCTCAAACTGCCATTCGCAATGATAGAAACCAACGTGACCTCATATTCTTACGTTTCACCCACATACTTCTGTTCCCAAATGATCCCTTTGTCTCATTTATAACAAGATTCCTCTGCTCTGGTTTGCCCCGAATTTAGTTTTGTTAAATTGTCGGGATTTAATTATTACTACTACTTTAATATTTGTTATGGCATAGGCTAACTGGAGAAAAAAAAAAAAAAATGAAGGTAGTTAAAAAATGAATAAAACAAGGTCTAACAAAATCTGTCACCTATTGATCAAGTGTGACATTGCTGATAACAGTGAGTGTTGAGAACAAATCAAACCATCACAGCATTTACAGAGAGCACAATTGTTCGACACTTCCTGTTGCATCATCAGTGGGAGTTTATTGCTTTCAGAAAACATGAGGGCAGAGAATAAAATCCTGTCTTCGCTTAGAACAGTTTGACAGGATATCAGATAGCACTATGATTGATCTTTCAGTCGGGAAAAAGTCAAGACGACAACTGAATGGTCTTTTCTAGTAGCCAACTGAAGAACTAGTTAGGCCTTATTATACCACAAAAACCCAGAACATAGCCTGCTGACAAAATACCTGTGGGCGCAAGATGGAAAGAGGGAAGTCCTGCCACATCATCTGCAGCACCATTATCCCCTTGTAGACGTGAGTTACAAAGTTTAGTCTAGGCGATGTGAGTTTAAAATCAGCAAATTCTTGGAAATATAAAAGAGAACTGAGAGAATGAGTCAACAAAAACCTGAGGAAAGGTTTACCATACTGTGACCATGTGAGCTCCTAGTCACCTCCCCATCAAACCAACACACAGACACGCATACACTGTTGCCTAAGTACATCTTGCAACATTGCAAGAGACAATCTCTGTATGAACTGCCCCCCAGGGTGAGACACTGGGAAAAAAACAACCTTTTTTTCCCCAAATTATACATTTTATCAACATTGCATGGGTGTTGCGGTCGTGTTTGTGTGTCCAAACTGAGTCAATTTTGAACTCAAACTTGCCTCTACTTCTGTGACACCTATGATGCTGCTCTGTCCCATATTTTCATTGTCACCACTCTTGCTCCATCAAGTTGCACACGTTCCACCCCCTCGGTGTCTGGGCCGCTCTACGTCTCAGGACAATGGATGTCTGCGTGGGGCGAGGGTCTTGCCCAACCTATTGTCAGCTTAGCATGGCGAGGCTCTAGGTGCAGGTCAAACGAGACGGGGGCCCTTGATGCGCACGCAGACGGACACAAACATCCCTCCCCTGCGTCCCACAAGCATGACCTAATCCAGCTACAACCGCTGTCAACATAAACACATGACTAATCTGAGTGCATCTATGGCAATAATACCGGTCTAAGTGGAAAAGAGAAGAGTGGGGGAGCGCTGTGGCTTAATCCTGAGGGGGGAAAAGTACAGATTAATAATAGACCTTGGAAATATAACACTATTTTGGGGAGGGGAGGTCAGGGCTTGGTTTCACCTAAAATTGAGTGAGTGATATGCAGGGGCATATGGTTGCTCTATCAGCTTACAAAATAAAGGAGGATTAGTGCTTTTGGACGAGGTTCTGTGACGTGATTACACTAGTGTCTTGGAAAAGACTTTGTGTTAAGGGGCTATTAATTGTGTAACAATCTTCACCGTTTGTCAGATGCTTATAAAATATTCTAAAACCAAGTGCTACGCAACTTCAGTGTCCCGTATTTTATTATGAAAAAGGAGCTGCATTATGGAATTCTGTATTCTGTGATTTGTTGACCTGAACATAACGCAGACTCTTCATTCCGAATCTTACACTGTGTGCAGCATGACTGTGACCTCCTGACCCTCTCTGAAAGACATCAGGACAGCACAGATGGGAGGCACACCTTAGCCCCTGTATGATTCACTTTCATTCTGATTACTGCTTTAATATGGTGTAACAGCTCTTTTCCTGCCCAGGTTCCTGTTTAGAGGCCTTCCTGTAAATGTCATGTGTTTCCATGAATAAATCAGACTTTATGACTACACAATTGCAGCATTTCTATGTACTAGCATTTGCTTTGTATACCGTCAAAACGTTTGCTTTGTTTTGCTTCTAAATTATCAGGAAAATAGTAACTAACTGTTTATTGTAGAGGCTTAATAGAAAAAAAATATGGAAACATGTTTCAACCTCAAAGTAAATCATAAAAAGGTAATTGTGAGAGTTTAAAATAAGAAACAAGAAATAAAGATGCAAAGTCAAAATGTAAACTTATAAAGTTTATAAATCACACTGCAAGATATGAAATCATAATTGGATCACAATTATGAGTCTCGCAATTGTGATGTAAAAAGTATCAATTACCTTTTTATTTATTTTTACTCTGAGGCAGAAATGGGCTTCCGTAGTGGCATCGGCTATTTAAGACATGATATTATAAACTTATAGTCCCACAACAAGCTTCGTGTTTCATATAAGTAATAAGCAACTGCTGTAAGCAGTATCATTCAAATAGCATTATGTCTTTTAGTGCTTGTTATGTTTTTACCCATAGAGCCTGAGATTTGGACCCCCCACAGCCAACCGGATTTGGACCCCCCGGCAGGCACAGGAGTATGATGTAGAGGGTTAAGCCAAATGATACATTTTACTCACGTATGCCTCACTGCCATCGTTGTAATTCCAGCCATCCATCTATCCTACCATCCCTCCATCCTTTTCTCTCTGCCCCTCCTCCTCTAATACATCTTCAGATTAAGGTAGACCAAATGTCACCACTGGAGATTACCGTACCTAGTAAGCTATTAACATTTATGGCCCATGGAGGGATTAGAATACCTAGCTGGCTATTAGAGTCAGAGGTCCGGCGAGCGAGTCGGTGACTAATGTGAGTGTCACTAGCAAATGCAGCGCAGTCTGGGCTGAAACCCAAACTTCAACACCTGTCAGGAGTCAAGGGTGTTTGCTGTGCCTCCACACACCTGTTGTGGGTCTATCAAATCGTGGGGCCCGCGTGATTCGTGCCAGGTGGTGACATTCAGATGCACGTTTACATACATACACACACACACGCGCGCACGCACATGCACACACTCACATGCACAATCATGAGCTCCCTGACAGGATGCCTAACATAAGCTGTATCAGTAAATCCCTGCCACAACACACCTACGCTCAGTTTTTCTTGGCAGATGATGTCAGTGGAACAAGAGAACACTTTTTGAGAATGCAGAAATGATCTAATTAAACTAATTCAGAATTCTTAAAACATTGATTTCAATCTGTAGATACAAACGGATCACCTGTTAAGTTATAATAATAAGCAAACGTTCTAAATAAAAGATCATTAATTATAAATAAACGAGGTAACTAAAAAAACATTGAACAAAATGCTATTAGGTGGGTAAATGTTTTGTTGCCTGTATTCAAATCAAATGCAGTCAACGATGGAAAACATGATACCTCAAATATGGTTAACGCACAAGGTGTAAGACAACAATGAGACAGATATTACACACCGCAAGTTGGGCGGGCTAGACACAAGATACCACAAGGTCTTCTGTTCGAGATGCATCAGGGCCGAAGTGGCTAAGAGTGCAAGAGTGTTGTGATCATTCTTGGGGACCCCCCCACACACACATACATACATTTACATAATACTGTATGTGTGTGTATGTGTGTGTGTGTGTGTGTGTGTGTGTGTGTGTGTGTGTGTGTGTGTGTGTGTGTGTGTGTGTGTGTGTTTGTTTGTGTGTTTGTGTGTGTGTGTGGTGTATGTGTGTGTGTGTGTGTGGGGGGGGGGGGGGTCCCCAAGAATGAACATACACCTCACACACATATTGTGTGACATTACATTATGAGGGGGGTGTGAGATTACATTATGAGGACAAAATGTCCCCACAAAGATGACAATATCTGAAATCCAAGTCCTTGTGGAGACATTTTTGGTCCCCAAGAGGACAACAGCTTATAAATCATACTAAGTGATGTTTTTCTGAGCATTTTCTGTGATGTTTTCTGTGATGCGTAGGTTTGTGGATAAGTGTAGGGTTAGGGGATAGAATATACAGTTTGTACCGTATAAAAATCGTGTCTATGGAGTCCCCATAAAACATGAAAACACAACTGTGTGTGTATAAATATAAATACACACACATATACTGTGTATACAGTATTGTCAGAAAGTATAAAAGGAATATATAATTTATTATCAAATATTCACAAATACACAAATACTTTTTTTTGCTTGGAATCAAATATTTGTAATTCATGTTATGTTGAATAGGATTTTAATTCTGAAACTCAACTGATGTCCTTTACTGACCTTCAGTTCTTACGACAGGAATTGATTCACAATTGGAATTCAGGGATGTATACACAAAATATGTTTAATATTTTATATATATATGTTAAGGCATTTTAATTGGTGCTGGGAACCGATAAAAAAAAAAAAGAACTAATTAATCAAATTTTTTGGAGTTTTTAATATTTTGATATTGTATTAATTTCAGTTACTCTCCATATTAATGTAGAAACAATTTAAAGACAGCATATTTTACATATTTGTTGTAATGGCATCTTTTTATGAATGAAGGCCAGTATAACATGTCTGAAACAATGACATTACATTATAACTGAAAGCTACCAATTTCAACATTTATTAGGCTTTTAAAAAAAAAAAACTTCAATTTAAGTGAACTTAAAACAATCTTTAGCCAACATAAACCCATTATAATAAATGTTATATTTACCCATGGCCTTCTGTTAGACATATACAGAAATGTAATAGTTATCAAACACATTTCTTAACGGCATAAATAATAAATTAAATATAGATTAATCATCATTAAAGCTACAATTATCTCTGTTCCCGTTGATCTTTGATGAACATTAATGACAGACATCATCAGTGCTGCTGTCACTTTAAGATCTGTCGCTGCCGAACATGACGAAGATCTGAAGCGCTGTCACATGCATCTCATTCTCACAAGTTTAACTAAATTAAGACTCCTAATATGAGAATACTCAACAAAACTGTATTTTGGCAAAATTCTGTGTTGTTGTTGTTTGTTCAAGAGCAAAAGAATACTCGGTGTGCACGAGACTGCACACGTGTTTGTCTCAGTGAGCTGACTGAGACGCACACCCACACAGCCAGGAGATTGACATACAGCGTGTTCTCGTGTCTTGTTGCGCTTAGATTGTTTAAAAGCATTTATATGAATAAGAGCAGTGGCGGCTGGTCAATAGAGGGCGCTGGGGCGCCGCAACCATCAAAATTCCAGAAATAAACATGTATACAAAAATGATATAAAAATGAAATAAAAATAAAATAGTTTACTCATACGACGTGCCGGCTGTTAGTAAGAGCCTCAGCATTTAATAAAAACTGGCTTTGATCGGTTAACTAATATGTTCTTCAATATGTTTCATGCGGTTTCATGCGCAAGGGACACCGGACAAATGGATGTCTATCTGAGTCCAAAAATATACGGGCAGCATGTGACCTGAAGCTGGTCTCTAATTTGTTTTTAAAGATCCTCCTCCGGACGCAGGTCGCTGCGTCCCTGGCGAATCAGAATTGAATGCGTGTTATTTTATCCAATCTGATTGGTTCTCGTCACCTGTCATTCAACTTTACGCTCTTGGCCACTAAAGCGAAAGTGCGCTGGCGACACAGTCACTCCGACTCCGCCAAAACCTTGTTATGAGGATCACTTTCATAGAGATGGCAGCAGTTAAACCAAATTATTTCACAAGGCGTTCGTTGGAAGATCCCGAACCGGACCAACACGATTTACAAATCCAGCAGCAGGCCAGTGACAGAGGATGCAGCTGCACTCGGAGCTTCACACGCTTTTTATGAGAAACGTAGGCGGCTGGCTGGATGTGTTGTTAGCAATGCCCTTTATTGCTTTCCCTGTCTTTTGTTTCAAAGTGTCGGTACTGAAGTTTTGTGGACAACAACGGGGGTAAGAGACCTCAAATATCTGACTGAACAATGCAAACGTCATGACACTACTGAGATGACTGACTTTAATCAGAGAGTCATTGAGAAATTTGCTGGCCAGAAAGAAAGGAGAGCAAAATTTATGTTCAAATAGTCAACATGCTGGTCTGTTGTTGCTGTTTTTTTGTTTTGTTTTTCCTTTCCTCATTCAATTATATGTGGGAAATGAATGTGTAAAAAGATAAAAGTGAAACACCCCGCCCCCCCCCCAAATAATTATCACCAGCCGCCACTGAATAAGAGCATGATCATAATGTAACGCTGGGCAAAAAGGGATATAAAAACAGATGCTTCGTTAGTTGCGTTAAATATTTTTAATGCGTTAAACTGCCCGCGTTAAAAAGCCTGCGTTAACGCATTAATTTGCCCAGCACTAATTTTAATGCATTAACGATGCCTCGTTGTCACGTGTGAGCAGGGATGAAGTGGAGTGAGAATCCAAGTGCAGCAAGAACGATTTACACACAACATAAACTCCAAGAACAATGGTGTCCAGAAACAGGCAGGAGCACAGTGACAGGAACACATCGACTGACAAACAACAACTGAAGCACAGAGGTATTGCACACAAAGGAAAACAAGGATAACAACGGGGAGTGGCTAATAGGCAAAACTAATCATGATGAAAAACTACAAAGGACTACAAACACATGGCACAAGACAGGAAATAACAAACACACCGCAAATTTATGACAGAGACATCACTGGACTTTGGACGGTGACTATGACGGGACGAGACCCTGGACTGGCAGGTACTGCAAGAGTGCAGTGTTCCTCTTCTGCGACTCCCACAGTGAATGCAGAACCACTCAACCATAGGGCATAGTCCAGAAACTCGATCAGCGACCCTTGAGGACCATCACGGATGAGTTTAGATTGGTAATAATCATTGAGTCCATAACAATAAAAGTCAATAAGAGCACAATCTGGAAAGTCTATAAGGTAAGCAAGTTCCAAAAAAAATCTCTGGTGTGGTCCTCGAGTGGTCGGTTACCTTGGCGGAGTCGAATGAGGCTTACTTCTGGATCCATGAGTGGTCAGTCGATCTGTCACGTGTGAGCAAGGATGAAGCAGAGTGAGAATGCAAGTGAAGCAAGAGTGATTTAATAACACTCAACATAAACAGAAACTCTAAGAACAATGGTCTCCAGAAACAGGCAGTAGCACAATGTCAGGAACACACGTACAGAAGCACATCAACCGACGAACAACAACTGAAGCACAGAGGTATATATACACAAAGGGAAACAAGGATAACAAGGGGGAGTGGCTAATAGGCAAAACCTGGGGGAAACTAATCATGATGAAAAAACTACAAAGGACTACAACACATGGCACAAGACAGGAAATAACAAAAGAGTCCACAAACACACCGGGAATTTATGACACTCGTCATGGTATCATGAATAATTATATCCAGTTATAATATTAGAATACTTATCTATTCATTGAACACACTTAAGTATAATGCATGAAAACATGACAAACAACCATTTTCAGATGTAATAAGTAATCTGTAAATATTATAATGCATGTTAACTTAGGTTACAATAATTTATAAAAAAAAAAAAATATAATACATACATCATGAATACCTTTAAAATGATTATATATAAAGGCTTAACGTGTTACCAAAGTATTACCGAAATTTAATTTCCGGTACATAGTTATTTCATGTCCTATATAACTACATTTTATTTAGGTAACCTGTTGTCAATGTTATTAATGGCATGCACTGTAAACCCTAACACTCAAAATACTTCATTGGTTTGATTAGGACAAACTTAAATTAAACAAATTAGTTCAGTATTTAGAACTTTATTTTTATTTTGAGTTCACAGCACTGACATATTTCAAGTAAACTGAACTGTTTCATTGTTTTGAATTGTATGAACTCATTTCCTTTCATTTAGATTTAACTTAAGTTTAACTGAAACTGGGCGTGGATTTTTTATTTTTTGCCCATGCATGGCACTCGAAAGGGAGAGTAAATGCTAAAAAAAACAAGTGTTATATAGTGTTTTTGTGCAAGATTAATGGTAAGGGAGATTTAGAAGTGATTAATGTTTTGTTATGCTAATTTAGAAGAGTTTCAGTTAATGTGGGTTTTTGGAGAGTTACCATGATGGCAAGTGGCGCATGCTGTTTGGTTTGAGAACAGGTAAGTTGCATGTTTTAAGTTGCTGTACTCATTCAGTAAGTGCTATACCATGATATTGTTAACATGTTAGCAAATGAGCAAGTTGGCATTTTCTGACTTAGTTTGTTAAATCTAGCAAAATATTTCTTAACTTAAAAAAAATCTCATTCAACTTTTTTGAGTTCTGACAACTTATTAGGGTTTACAGTGAAGTAAATAAATCATTTGATTTGAAAGAAATAAATCCTTCACGTTATTTGCTATCCAAATGTATGCGTTAGCTAACTCAGTACTTCAAGTTAGGAGAAATTAACATCAAGGCCGTAACCACGTCTTAGACATTGGGGGGAACCAACTTTTTTTCTTTTTTTCCATGTGGGGGGTATTGGTCTTATTGGTTTACTTAAAGGGTTTAAATTATTAAAGGTTTAAAATGGATTTAAGGAAATAAAGTAAATGAAATAAGAACGGTAAAAGTTCTATTGTAGTTATGAAGTAAACTATTTGCAAATAATATTTTCTTTTAAATATGCACACTTACTTTCATCTGCCTAATATGTAAAATGTTTCTTGTCATGTCAAATTTAGTGTTCACATAAATAGTCATATTTCCAATTCAAAACGGTGAAATTTCATTAAAAAATGTCATGTAGTTTGCATCACTGGATATTACAGTTGGTTGCTGAACATTTATATTGTAAAACAGTTGTCAAATATCAAATGTTTAGCTATTACATCTTACGGCGCACTCTTTCACTGCTATAACTAAAGCGTATAACAGTAAGCCCAGCCTTCTTTGATTTGATTGGCCATCTCACTCATTCTGACAGTGACGAGAAGAAGCTTTTAGACCGCTGAGGCAGACCAACCTAAAAATGGAACATTTTACTTTTGTCATCCTTGCAACAAACAGAGCGGTGTGTAATGGAGTACAGCAGAGCAGCATCAACAATATCAAACACAATTTGGCCATTTCTAAATATCCAGGGGGACTTGTCCCACTCAATGTCTATGGTGGTTACGGCCCAACTCAAAACTTGATAGCTCTGCTTACTTAAAATTGGGACCAGCATAACTAAAAAAAATTGATGTAACTGATTACCTCATTTCTTTTGCCCAAATTATTCAGGTTTACAGTGTGGGAATAAAATAGATATAATAATTTAAATAATTTGAACCAGTTTCTGTTAAATAAATACATAAAGATGATGATAATAATAATATTTGATTTGCATAGTTCCATCCATTTGTGGGATTGGAGTGTTCACCTCAATGAGTCAAAACTTGTTCTGCTCATCATTGTTCTGAAAGAGAGATGGGAGTTTTTTTGGCCTCTTCATTCTGACAAACAAGAACAGTAATGTGAGGGGGATGTCTTTGTCAACAGCACACCAACAGTCTGCAAAGTTGCTATACTGTACATCACATATATCATTACTGCAATGGAAGTAAAGGTTTAAATTGTTTAAAAAAAGACAACAGAAAACCAAAAAGGATTTTATAAGTAAATATGATACACTAACAAGCTAATCAGCCAACTAACTAACCCAAAAAAAGTTTAATAAGCCATCAGAAGAGAAAAACACAATTGTGCAAAACAGCAGGAAGTACGTAGATGAAAAATGTGACCTGCAGCAACAGTTCTTGAGCAGAGGTAAATGGATTAAAGTGCTGAAGTGTGCTTCAAAGGTCATGATTATGTGGAAAAGGTAATGAAACCTCTTACTGGAAAATGTACAATGGTGGCTGATACGGCTAAACAGACTATTTAATTGTAAAAAAAAAAAAAAAAAATTAATTGCTTTGAAATTTGAGCTTGAGCAGGGGTCAGCAACCTTTTATGACAACTGGTTAAAAAAATTATTTTTCTTGTAAATCCCTATGCCAATCCTATAATAAAAAGGTAGGAGTGAGGGGATACTTGAAATTTCTGAAATAAATGATTTAATAAAATTAATATATTTTTTTCTTGTGCTTATCACTTGCTTACCAATGGTTACCCCGTCGTGATGTTGCTGACCATTGAGCTACAGTAATTAAAATAATGATTTATATTTGTTAAAATAAATTGAATTCATAATATCAACGTACATTTTCCACATTTACAGTATACTGAAATACAAGAAAATTCTGTACATTCTGTACAAGTAAAATAGTGTACATTAGTTTTGCTTTCATATTTTCCAATGTGACACCACATAACAAAACTCTAGTGTTCATTGCAGAAGTGAAAAAAGAACACGATTCTCAATTTGCACAGTGAAACATCTTTGAAAAGTTTATAATAAAAGTTACATTTGCCAACCTCAGGGGAAGCCCTTATGAAAAGGCTAAGACATCACCATTCATTTCACATTCATATTTGAAAGTGATTTCTCTTTTAAGATGAACTAGCAAATATTTACAAACCAGACAACAAATTTGCCTCTGGCGTGACTGCTAAACCTGTGCTAATGAAGCTCATGTTGTTGTCAGTTAAAGGACAGAGGTAAAGACGGTTGAGAGAGGAAATATTTAAGTAATATCACTTCAAGTGACACAGAAGCCACAATGAGCTCAGAATTGTAATCAATGGTGCCCAGAGTGATGTGTCGAGCTCCTGTCAGGCAGACAAAGAGACAGGCTGTCAGGTCAGGGCTAAATTTACTCTTGAGCTGGTCTCTGGTGTTTCCTCAGGCCTGTCATAGCTGCCCTCAGGTTTGCCGATAAAGAAGGCCGGATACTCAAGTGTCTTGACAAGTCTGACAAAGGATAGGAACTGTAGGTTGGAGCGTGCGTGTGTGGACAGCACTGATGCACAGTGTCCCTGAGCTCGAGAGAAGAATGATACAGGAAATCTGCACTCTCCAGATGTACTAAAAGAGTGTGGAAAGTCATTTATCCAGTACATTTATGAAGTATACACACATTTCCAAGGACCACTGAGACTATGAGCACCTGTGATCGATATATTGATACAAGCACACAGCTTGATTATCTCCAGATTTAGTTGTTGTTGCTTAAAGGGCTAGTTCACCTAAAAATGAAAATTCGGTCATCATTTACTCACAAAATTGTGAAGAATGTTTTTTTGTTTTGTTTTTTGTACAATTGAAAAGTCAATGGGGTCCAGTGTTGTTTTATGGACCCCATCTTTCAAAATATCTGCTGTATTCAACAGATGACAGGAAAGTAATACAGGCTTGGAAAAGCATAACGGTGAGTAATGTTCATTTTTGGGTAAACTAACCCTTCAAGCCCAAGTATATGATCACAAACGCTTCTTAGAAGAAGTTACACCGCAATTCATAACACTAGTAAATCAAGTCAAGAATGAATTTAATTGTTTTTATGAAAAAGTATTTTTTATATATTATAGCTGGATATGCCTCAACCCTCAATCAAGATTTTTGGCCCTTCATAGTAAGAAGTTTACTCTTTTAAAGTCAGTTTCCCCTATCAGTTCAACTACTGTCATGGCACAGCAACAGTTTGATAAAAATCCTGCTGAGAAAGTTAAGTAAAGATGACGTTTATAGCTAGCCACCTGAATAATAACATTTCAAATAGCATTTGAAAGTAAGTAACCCTGTGAGCCCAATCATACACCCGGCGCAATGTGATGCAAGTGCTTTTTGCTAGTTTCAACTTGACGCAATTATAATTTTATGTTCAGCGCCAAATAGCAAATGCACTTGCGCCCATCTGTTCGCCCATGGGCGTGCTGGTCTGGAAACGAGGTGTGTTCAGGCACATTGTTGGCGAGTTGCTATTTTGAGGCAGCTAAAAACGACTGTGCAGTATTTTTTGTGTTATTTAAAGGGCGAGTTAGCAATGTGCGCCTATAAGCGGGTGCACAACGTGCGTACACTCTGCTTATTACACACACAGGGATGCACAGCAGCACACAAACATTTTTAAATATTAAAAATAAAAGGATTCCTCTCTGGAGAAGCGTTCAGTGTGTCCGCTCGCGAATTCCACCATGTAAATAGTGTATCAGCCATGGTGCAAGCGCAACTGGCTTTTAAAGGGAATGGGAGATGAGACTCTGATTGGTTTATTGCACGTTATGCCCAAAACACACCCATGACTTATAAATAGACTAGGTACAACCCTTTTGGACCATGCCCCAACCATTTTTCCATTGTTAAACTAGCAAAAGTGGATTTAGACAAAAGTGGAGTGCACCTGCGCCATGTGCTTCAGACCATGTGCTCAGATAATTAAAATAGGGCCCTAGATCACTCACTTTAAGTATGTAGGTTTGTAATGGCCTAAGCAAAGCCAATCTTTCACAAATATGAGGTGAAAACACAAAGGCCACAAATGAAATGCGTCTGAAAGTAAACAAGCAATTCACATTCTTCTTCCTTTCCTAATTTCTGTGCCACATGTGCCCATATGTGACCCTATAAGAAGTGTGCAACCTCTGTGAGCTTTAGCCCTGTGTTGGACCCTTAATCGGTGCTCAGGAAACAGCAGAACTAATCTTCTTGGGGAAGCAGCGAGGTGAAGTCTGGTGGGCTGAAGAGGGAAGTCTGCAGGAAGTGACCAGCCTCTGATTACTGTACACACGGCTGTCACAGCCGTCATCACCTCCCCCGCTACACTCAGAGTGTGTGTTGTACGTGGTTACCTTCTCCCCATCATACCCTCTTCTGTGTGTTTCTGTGAAAGAAAGTGTTTGAACTATTTTTTGTATGTACATTCACTGTCAACACCTCGCTTGTGTTGTGCGTGTGCTGAATAAGGCGAGGTATGAGGCTCATTATCGGCGGCCTGCTCACAACGGAAGTGCGTTCAGCTATGATAGTCAAACAAAGTGTGCTGGAACCAGGCTGAACTGATGTTTCTTACACAGACTCTTCTGTACTGACCCAAAGGCTTAAACACACAGTAAAAAAATAGGAAATTCTGATAAATAGGGAGGAAGGGGTAAGATGTGTCGGTGGGTAAGCTGTGTCACCATTTAATCTAGTAAACTGTGCCTAATATTTGCCACATTACTGTATATTTAGAAAGGACCCATCAACCCATTACCCCCCCACCGCCACCACATTTTTGCATGTTAAAGTAAATTTCCTGAAGGTTGTCAGAGCAAATTATCCATGTCTAAAATGTATATTACATGTTGGTGAACTGTCAAAGTAAACAATTTAAACTATTTGGCAAAAGACTGCTCACAAATTATTAAACTAAGCTTTTATTTTTCTTAAAATGGTAGATTTGTGGTAAAATATATACTAGTAGTGTGGTAATAGTGATAGTGAGCTTCCAAAAAACAGGATGTACTATATAAACAAAATATAAATAATACAATAACCATCAGTGCTGGGTAGATTACTTACAAATTGTAGTACATTATTGAATAGGAATTACACAATTAAAATTGTAGTTAGTGACATAATCCATTACATTACACATTTTAGGTAATGTAATCTGACTACTTTTTGATTACTTTTAGACTACTTTTGACCTAACTTGTTTATAACATTGATTTCAATAGAATAATCTTGTACCCTATTGGTAAATACAAATAAAAAGAAAAATGACTATTTTTTATATACTTATTTTTTGTATCAACAATATGAAGTGCACTAAGCATTACATAATGTTATGGTTTCCCTAACTAGGGTTTGGAGGGGTTCCAAAATTTATAAAAAGCTAATAATGAATTCAATCATAAAAAAGTTAAAATTATAAAAAAATCTATAATTTTAATACAACCACAAATCAGAAAAAGTTGGGACAGTATGGAAAACGCACAAAAAAAGAAAAAAAGAAGTGATTTCTAAATTTACTTTGACTTGTATTTCATTGCAGACAATATGAACAAAACATATTTCATGTTTTGTCTGGTCAACTTCATGTCATTTGTAAATATGCATCCTTTCCTGTCATTCAGACCTGCAACACATTTCAAAAAAAGTTGGGACAGTAAACCATTTACCACTTTGTAATGTTGCCATTCCTTTTCACAACACTTAAAAGACGTTTAGGGACTGAAGACACCAAGTGATGAAGTGTTTCAGGTGTAATTTTGTCCCATTCTTCCTGCAAACAAGTCTTAAGGTGGGCAACAGTACGGGGTCTTCGTTGTCGCATTTTGCGCTTCAAAATGCGCCACACATTCTCTATTGGAGACAGGTCGGGACTGCAGGCAGGCCAGTCAAGTACCCGTACCCTCTTCCTCCGCAGCCAGGACTTTGTAATGTGTGCAGAATGTGGTTTTGCATTGTCTTGTTGAAATAAGCATGGACGTCCCTGGAAAAGATGTCTTCTTGAAGGCAGCATATTATGCTCCAAAATCTCTATGTACTTTTCAGCATTAATGGTGCCTTCACAGAAGTGCAAGTTACCTTTGCCAAGGGCACTGACACAACCCCATACCATGACAGACCCTGGCTTTTGGACTTGTTTCTGGTAACAGTCTGGATGATCCTTTTCTTCTTTGGTCCGGAGCACACGGCATCCATTCCTCCCAAAAAATACCTGAAATACTGATTCATCTGACCACAGTACACGTTTCCACTGTGTGATGGTCCATCCCAGATGCCTCCAAGCCCAGAGAAGTCGACGGCGCTTCTGGACACTGTTAACATAGGGCTTCCTTTTGGCACAGTACAGTTTTAACTGGCATTTGTGGATGTAACTACGTATTGTGGTACTTGACAAAGGTTTGCCAAAGTAGTCCTGAGCCCATGTGGTGATATCGCTTATAGATGAATGACGATTCTTGATGCAGTGCCGCCTGAGGGATCGGAGATCACAGTTGTTCAGCTTAGGCTTGCGCCCTTGTCCTTTACGCACTGAAATTCCTCCAGATTCCTTGAATCTTTTAATTATGTTATGCACTGTTGAATGTGAAATATCCAAATCTCTTCCTATCTTTCTTTGAGGAACATTGTTTTTAAACATTTCAATAATTTTCTCACGTATTTGTTGGCAAACTGGCGATCCTCGGCCCATCTTTGCTCCTAAAGGATTAGAACTTTCTTGGATGCTGCTTTTGTACCAAATTATAATTACAATCACCTGTTGACATCACCTGTTTCAAATCACATCATTATTTAACCATTTTACCTCATAACTAGCCCTAAATTGCTCCTGTCTCAACTTTTTTTAAATGTGTTGCAGGTCTGAATGACAGGAAAGGATGCATATTTACAAATGACATGAAGTTGACCAGACAAAACATGAAATATTTTGTGTTCATATTGTCTGCAATGAAAAACAAGTCAAAGTAAATTTAGAAATCACTTCTTTTTTCTTTTTTTTTGCGTTTTCCATACTGTCCCAACTTTTTCTGATTTGGGGTTGTATAAAAACAATCACAAAGATTAAATATTTAATTTGTTTATGCTAGTGCAGCCTCTCAATTTTCCATGTAATTATAGTCACCTGACTAGGCTGATTGTCACAGCGCAAGACACGCCCCCTCTGCAGCCATCAGTTCCACCCACTCGTTCCCAATCACCAAAATTCTGATCATCTTCACCCGTTATCACTCATCAGTTCGCCTTCATAAGCCACAATCTCCCTTCACTCCATGTCTGGTCTCGTCTACGGACACTACAGACTCTCTCCACTCACCTGAGCGCCTTACCTGTTCCCGAGCGGTCGTCTGTCTTCTGTCATCAGTATCCTGTTCGTCCTCATCGGTTCCCATCACCCAGCCACCTGCATGCCGGCATCCACGCTGACCAGCCAGCCTTCTGGATCCCTGCAAGATACACAAAGACTGTGTTCACCAGATATAATTTGTATAATTATAATTATAATAATTTGTTACATTTATATAGCGCTTTTCTAGGCACTCAAAGCGCTTTACATAGAAGGGGGAATCTCCTCAACCACCACCAATGTGCAGCATCCACCTGGATGATGCGACGGCAGCCATATTGCGCCAGAACGCCCACACACACCAGCTGATTGGTGGAGAGGAGACAGAGTGATCCAGCCAATCGGTATATGAGGATGATTAGGAGGCCATGATGGACAGGGGCCAATGGGCAAAATTGGCCAGGATGCCGGGGTTACACCCCTACTCTTTATTGAAGGACATCCTGGGATTTTTAATGACCACAGAGAGTCAGGACCTCAGTTTAACGTCTCATCCGAAGGACGGTGCTTGTTACAGTATAGTGTCCCCATTACTATACTGGGGTGTTAGGACCCACTTTAAGCTTCATTCCTTCCGATATTCAACTAAGACTCACCTCTCTGGATTCCCGTTCCCCTCAGTTTGCACATTTAATAAAGTTGTGTTGATCTTACTATCTGTTGTCCTCTTCTGTTTATGACACCGATCTGTGTGTGCAATTCCACAAAATTTGAGAACGGGAAATTTAAAAGAAGAATTAACCGTTGAATACATTTATTTTTCTTAGTTTTTTACTCAAATTCTCGTCACTTCATAATATTAAGGTTGAACCACTGTAGTCACATGGACCATTAAAAAAAATTGCTACCTTTCTGGGCCTTGAAAGTTTTAATTAAATAGATGTCTATTGTGGGGTCAGAGAGCTCCCGGATTTCATCAAATATATCTTAATTTGTGTTTTGAAGATGAACGAAGGTTTTATGGGTTTGGAACGGCATGAGGGTGAGTAATGACAGCAAACTAACCCTTTAAGGAGAATGCATTTTAAAACAAAAAAATTTAAACTAAAAACTTTCAAATTAAAAAAAATTAAAAAGATCACTGTATTTGATTATGAGTATTTGAAAATGTTATATAATCTAATTACAAGCATTTAATTTTTGTAATCTGATTTTGTAATCCAGATTTCAAATAATCGGTTACTACCCAGCACTGAAAATAATATAACATATATTATTATAAACAATATATACTGTAAATACAAATATATAATTAAGCAAAATAAAATTATAAAAAAAATGAAATGTATAAATTGTTTTCACAACAATAAAGTTCTGAATATTCACCCTTTAATTTGCATTCTTCAAAATAAGATATTCTATTTTTTTATTCAAAATGTAAATGGTTTACACTATTTTTAAAGTTATGTTTCTATAGTTCTATGTTATGGTTGCTTTATTCTAATTTTGGTTGATGGATAATTATTTCAATTATGTCTTCTAAATCATTTCTAAATCATTAGCCTAGAGCAGGGGTGTCCAATCCTGCTAATGGCAAAATGTAGCTCCAACCCCATAAACACACCTATAGGCACACTAGAAACTTCCAGGCAGGTGTGTTGAGGCAAGTTGGAGCTAAACAGGACCGAGTTTGGACACCCCTGGCCTAAAGGATATCTAAAATCAAAAGTGACCCAGCTTACTCCACTCCTCCCTACTTGTGCAATGCTGCAATGGTGTCTTCCTAATGTGATTTATTCACTTAAGTAGAATCGCATTATGGGTAATGAATAGCAAAATGTACTGTAGTAAAGTAACTGCGTATATAGATACTAACCATGTTTAAAAAAGAGATTAATGCCTTGTGTCTACATTAAATTTAATCTTGATATAATATGTGCCTCTATTCCTTTTTAGGAAATCTAACAGGCTTTAAAACAGAGGATGTTTTAACTGGTCTTATATTTTTTAATATTCATTCACCATGGAATATCTGTTTATTCAGTTGTCATGTTCATGTATTAACTGTTAATATATCTAAGACTGGTAAAAAAATAAAAATAAAAAATCCTGTCAAAACGATTAGAAAAACAACACAACAGAAAAGAAGATACTGCCTTCATGAAATGTCAGCTCTTTTGTAAAGCACACCGACTGTACCAACAAGGAGAGGATGGATGTTTGATCTCATCCGCTGTTGTGTGAAGCACTACAGACACAGAAATACAGAGACTGCGAGAGAGAGAGAGAGAGAGAGAGAGAGAGAGAGAGAGAGAGAGAAAGAGAGAGAGAGAGAGAGTGAGTGAGTGAGTGAGTGAGTGAGTGAGTGAGAGAGGCCACAGAGAGGATTAGGTTTACCTGTGAGGGGCCTGTCAGGTAGATTTAGCAGCAGAGATGATAAGCGAGGGAGTGTGTAGGAGGACGAAAGCGGGAATGAATGAGCGTTTCACAGCGCTGTCGGGCAGACAGAAGAATAAGACACTATTTCTATCACAACATCAGGTTAGTCTGTCGGAGAGGAGTTTGACCGAGTTAAACAGGATGTCACGTTATCAGGGACTGCTGAAGGGAGTGAGGGAGAGCGAGAGCGAAGAGGAAAAATAGAATGTAGTTATGCACTTGAAACTGACCAGAGCCACAGCCGCTGGCTCAGAGCACCATGGGAAGAGATTAGAAGTGATAAGCTAATAATGTTCAGTTTACAGCAATGCTCCTAAATATTCTTTAAAAAATACACTATCATGAAAATAAGAGCAACTCAAGTAATTATGTGTGAAGTTAAAATGTTGGTTGGCTTCATAGACAATTTATTTATGGGTGCTTCAGTCTTCCAGTCTTTCATCTGTGATTATCCTTTTTCCCTTCTCGCTTACTGAAAACAGCGACTGCAGTAAGCATTTTTGTTTAACTCACTTTGAATTCTTCCCTGATTCTTCCATTGTTAATAAAGTTTGTTGCTTTAGGTATTATTCTTCTCAAGTTTTCAGCGGACTTTGGAATACACTACATACTATATTTCTAGAGGAGCATGAACTCATAGCTATTCTTTGGTCGAGTAAAATAAATAAATAAATAAATAAAAACATAACTAAATGTCCTTATTTGTACACTACCATTTGAAAGTTTGGGATTTTTTATGTTTTTGAAAGAAGTTTCTTGTGCTCACCAAGGCTTTAGAGTTTATTTGATAAAAAATACAGCAAAAACAGTAATAGTGTGAACTATTATAACAATTTAAAATAACCGTTCTATTTTCATACTTACACTGATCAGGCATAACATTATGACCTAATATTGTGCTGGTCCCCCTTTTGCTGCCAAAACAGCCCTGACCGCTGAAGGTGTGCTGTGGTATCTGGCACCAATATGTTAGCAGCAGATCCTTTAAGTCCTGTAAGTTGCGAGGTGGGGCCTCCATGGATCAGACTTGTTTGTTCAGCACATCCCACAGATGCTAGATTGGATTGAGATCTGGGGAATTTGCAGGCCAAGTCAACACCTCAAACTCATTGTTGTGCTCCTCAAACCATTCCTGAACTATGCAGTTTGCATTGTTGCTTTGTGGCAAGGCCAGAGCCACCAGGGAATACTGGTTTCCATGAAAGGGTTTACATGGTCTGCAACAATGCTTAGGTAGGTGGAACATGTCAAAGTAACATCCACAACATGGATGGCAGGACCCAAGGTTTCCCAGCTGTATATTGCCCGAAGCATCACACTGCTTCCTCCAGCTTGATTTCATCCCAAAGTGCATCCTGGTGCCATGTGTTCCCCAGTTAAGCGACATACACGCACCCGGCCATCCACGTGATGTAAAAAAAAACATGATTTATCAGAGCAGGCCACCTTCTTCCATTGCTCTGTGGTCCAGTTCTGATGCTGACATGCCCACTGTTGGCGCTTTCGGCGGTGGACATACACAACAAACTGTGTTGCACTGTGTATTCTGACACCTTTCTATCAGAACCAGCATTAACTTCTTGAGCATTTTGAGCTATACAGTAGCTCGTCTGTTTGATCGGACCACACAGACCAGCCTTCGCTCCCCACGTGCATCAATGAGCCTTGGCTGCCCATGACCCTGTCGCTGGTTCACCACTGTTCCTTCCTAGGACCACTTTTGATAGATACTGACCACTGCAGACCAGGAACATCCCACAAAAGCTGCAGTTTTGGAGATGCTCTGACCCAGTTGTCTAGCCATCACAATTTTGCCCTTGTCAAACTCGCTCAAATCCTTACGCGTGCCAATTTTTACTGCTTCTAACACATCAACTTTGGGGACAAAATGTTCACTTGCTGCCTAATATATCCTACCAACTAACACATGCCGTGACGAAGGGATAATCAGTGTTATTCAGTTTACATAATGTTATGCCTGATCAGTATATTTAAATTTTTTTTAAATTTATCACTGTGATGGTAAGGCTGAATTTTCAGCAGCCATTTCTCCAGTCTTCAGTGTCACATGACCCTTCATAAATCATTCTAATATGCTGATTTGTTGCTCAATAAACATTTCTTATTATTATCAATATATAACATTAATTAAGCTGTTATAAAAAAGTTGTGTTGTTTAATATTTTAGTAGTTTAAGTTTATTTGATGAACTTTAAAAGAACAGCATTTATTTGAAAAATAAATGCTTTTTAGATGATAAATTGCATTACTGTCACTGTCAATTTAATGTATCCTTGCTGAGTAAAAATATTATAAATATTAAAATATATACAGTGGTGGCAAAAATGATTAGAACACTTGGCATCTGGGAGTCATATTATTGGGCCTGGATTTATTTTCCAAGAGGACAATGACCCGAAACATTTTTCTAACTATTGCCGGAACTACCTGCGACAGAAGGAATCTGTTGGAACATTGAAAATGATGGACCCTCTCAAAGTCCGGACCTCAATCCCATCAAGCACATTTGGGGCAAGTTGGAAAATAAACTGGACAGATCTATTGTGCATTCAAAGGAAAGCCTTTGGCTTCAGTTGCTGAAGGCATGGGATAACATTAGTGTTGAAGTTTTCAGAGGAAATATATTGACACTGTGCCAGAGAGATGTGCTGCTGTAATTGCAGCAAAAGGTGGACATACCAAATATTAAAGTTAAAAGTGGATAAAGACAGTAGACAGAGTCAACTGATATTTGATGGTTAGAGCAACCGTCTGCATATTTCTTGAACATTATGAAATGAAATAAAAAAAGGTCAATATTTTCAGATCTGTTAGGTGTTCTAATAATTTTGGCCACCACTGTATATATTTTTTACTCACCCTCATGTTGTTTCAAATTCATTTGCGGTTTTCTTCTGTGGAACACAAATAAAAAATAATGATATTAAAATATTTTTATAGCAACCATAAAACATAAGTCTTCTGAAGCCATGAGATAATTTTGTGATGAACAGACCTAAATTGTTAAGCCCATTGTAAGTTACTGTTCCTGATACAACAACTGCTTTTATTAAAAATCCTAATCACTTCAATATGGACTTGACCTTAGGATACAAGTTTTATTAACTGTGCTAATAAAGTAACTACACTTGTTCTTGCCTCACTTTAGTCACTGGCAGTCTGAGATTTACTTAAGTTGACAAATACTCAACATTCCATAATTTGACTAATTTTATAAATTGTGGTTTTTCCAGTGTAACCACAAAAATGTAGCATTTAGAGACATTGGCTTGGAGTGAGGGGACTTACAGCAAAGTATTCTGGGTTTATTTAAAAGGAAACAGAAGTCTTTCACTGTCAAATTTAGAGAAATCTTCAACATTACAGCAGAGATGTTTGCTCAGTGGACATTTTTGTATTAGTGTCTTCTTGTATGTGTTATGTTTTATTTCTGCTTAGAACAAACCTTAAGACTATAGGATGCTGAGGCAGGTCAGGTTAATGCTGTCAGCGCTGCTTTGGTTTATGTCCATCTTCCTGGAAGCTCCGCCTCCCTATCACCACTTAAGATAGCCCTTCAAATGTCTCTTGTCCTCTGCCGTGTTCCTCTCAGTTGTTTTCCAGAAGAGCTCCAGACAGCATTCCTCTTTGTGAAACCTGGGACACAGACATACTGCTCCTGTAGCTCACACATTTTATCAGCAGAAATTAAGAAATCACCAGATTGATTCATCAAAATTAAAAAGAAAATAATATCATTATCACATCATGGACCACAAATCCAGTCATAAGGGTTAATTGTTTGAAATTGAGATTACATTGAGTCTGAAAGCTGTATATATAAATAAATAAGCTTTCCAATGATGTATGGTAAGGACGATATTTGGCCGAGATACAACTATTTGAAAATCTGGAATCTGAGGGTCCAAAAAAATCTAAATATTGAGAAAATCGCCTTTAAAGGAACTGTATGTAAGAAATGTATTTCAATTAATCATAAAATGGCCCTGATATGTCACTGGACATTAAGAAATCATGTTCATTTCAAATATTTATATCACTGACAACGGTTGTCCGGCCAAGATATTGTCATTTTAAAAGTGAAGTTGCAGCCCTCAACTGATGTTGATGTTGACATGTTGTGTTTTGGCCTGAAGCGCCACCCTCCACCTGTCTACCAATTACGAAGTCAGTAGTGTTTCTGCATTCGGGTGGCCAGCTCTGCTCTAGTTACCACAGGTGCAGCTACAAACTTTTTGGATAAACAACGTCTAACTTTACGAAACCTAAACGACCTCGTTATGAATCAGAAAAACGTTGTGACAGTGTCTGAAATAAAACAAGGATTTGAGATGCCTTTGAAAGATAGAGACGGCTGAAAACGGAGAATAATTTGAAGACTGATGCCAACATTGCTAATTTTCTCCTGGACAGGTAAGATTCATCTATGTTTGGCTAACTTGTACTTAATGTAAATGGACATTTCAAATATTCATGACAGTCGAACAAAGATATGCATGTTCGTGCAAAGTAACGTTAGGTTAGCGCAGATGGAGGAGGTGGGTCATTGAATTGAAAAGGTAACGTTAAGGAATTGTTTGGTAAATAAAAATGGCGAGTCGTCATTGCTAACATTAGTAATGCATTATCAGAGCCCGTTTCTCTGTCATTATGCTGGGACGCTGAGGAAAACAACATTAGCACTGTGTAAACGTATTTGAGACAGTAGCCTAACGTTACCTCAGTAAAAATGATTCCTCATTCGTTCTTCGCATATATAGTGGACAAAACATGCTGCAAGTTGACCTTTATGACTATTGCTAATGTTATTTAGCTTTGCTGTAATTTTACTATAGTATTTTTTCATGTGGGAATGTACTGTCACATACGAGCGTTCATATTTACGATTATATTTGGCTAATCGCCATTAGTACATTTTTGCGATTCATAATTACTTCACAAAACATCGCTCTTGAAGCATAAACATAATTAACAGAAAGAAAAAAAACTTACTGTGTACGACTCGTCACTTGCCATTGAAAGCTCCGTGTAGCAACCTCGAGTCAGGGGGAGGGGGAGAGGGGATACACCGCTCTACAGTAATTTGAAAGTGATTGCAGTACCAGTTTTGGCCACAGTCCTACATACAGCTCCTTTAAAGTTATCCAAATGAAGTCCTTAGCAAAGCATATTACTACTAATAATATATTTTTGATATATTTACAGTAAGACATTTACAAAATATTTTTATGAAACATGATCCTAATGATTTTTGCCATAAAAGAAAAATCAGATTTTTGGCTATTGCCACACATATACCCGTATGACTTATGACTGGTTTTGTGGACCAGGGTCACATATAAATATTTGTCAAATATATTAAAATATAGCTGCTGAAAAAAAGAGTTATATTGCAAAACATTAAAATAACAGTTTAAATTTCAATACAATGTCATTATATGTCTTTATGGTAATGTTTTAATGTAATATTTAATTAAATATTTATTATACATATATACATATATTTAGGGGTGTGGTCCTGGTCAAGACAATCTCCTGAACTCCAAACTGAATGTCAGAATGGGAAAGAAAGGTGATTTAAGCAATTTTGAGTGTGGCATGGTTGTTGGTGCCAGACGGGCCGGTCTGAGTATTTCACAATCTTGCTCAGTTACTGGGATTTTCACGCCCAACCATTTCTAGGGTTTACAAAGAATGGTGTGAAAAGGGAAAAACATCCAGTATGCAACAGTCCTGTGGGCGAAAATGCCTTGTTGATGCTAGAGGTCAGAGGAGAATGGGCCGACTGATTCAAGCTGATAGAAGAGCAACTTTGACTGAAATAACCACTCGTTACAACCGAGGTATGCAGCGAAGCATTTGTAAAGCCACAACACGCACAACCTTGAGGCGGATGGGCTACAACAGCATGAAGACCCCACCGGGTACCACTCATCTCCACTACAAATAGGAAAAAAAGGCTACAATTTGCACGAGCTCACCAAAATTGGACAGTTGAAGACTGGAAAAATTTTGCCTGGTCTGATGAGTCCCGATTTCTGTTGAGACATTCAGATGGTACTTCCAGCAGGATAATGCACCATGTCACAAAGCTCAAATCATTTCAAATTGGTTTCTTGAACATGACAATGAGTTCACTGTACTAAAATGGACCCCACAGTCACCAGATCTCAACCCAATAGAGCATCTTTGGGATGTGGTGGAAAGGGAGCTTCGTGCCCTGGATCTGCATACCACAAATCTCCATCACCTGCAAGATGCTATCCTATCAATATGGGCCAACATTTCTAAAGAATGCTTTCAGCACCTTGTTGAATCAATACCACATAGAATTAAGGCAGTTCTGAAGGTGAAAGGGGGTCAAACACAGTATTAGTACGGTATTCCTAATAACCCTTTAGGTGAGTGTATATATATATATATATATATTGTAATCTTACCTTTACTGCAAAATTTGCATGAGTAATGAATCTAAATAAAGACCACACTGGGTCAAGAATTTCCTCACACTTTTATACAGTTCACCTCTTCATTGGACACATTGTACATTTACAATGGAATGATCATTTGATATAAGCTGCTACAAGCACAGCTAATCCACAACCTTTCCACAACCTCTACACAACTGTTAAATATCCCATGATATCAGTGTTCCTGGCCTAAACTAGAGTCACATTACCAGTCATCTTGGGTCAGGTGTTCCATTTTAACTGTAAACCCCACAGAACGAGCCAAAGTAAACTAGTGCTGCAACTCACAACGGCAAGGGCGGCTTTAGTGGGAGGGAAAAGGGACCCCTTTATGGCTGATTTTCTGGATACATATTACTTACCTTTAAAAAGCAGAGCTGTTCTCCAGGGACCCATCCAGAATCCGGCCAAAGTGTTAAGGCTATTGTGTTAACACACAGCTGGAAGCCACAGCTACTTCTGTCATCGGGCCCAGCTACAAATGTGTTTGTGTCTGGAACTGCCTGGCCAATTTCAAAAACCAAAAAAAAAAAAAAAAAAATTATTAATGCTCATATTGAAGCAGGAGTCGTCTTCTGTTGACCCAGCTCGTTTCATTACAGTAATGAAATTTCACTCCGTGACGTGGCGCCATGGACATCTATAGCTTGTGTGAGCTTTAGAAGCGTAGAATATTGGCATAATGCTACATGTCTGAATGATTGAATGCCCTAGGTTGCAGGTTTTTAATGATACATAAGATGAAGCCTCCTCTCTAATAACACAAGCCTCCATTTTGACGCCAACACAATGGGCAATAGACACAAAAAAACAAGCCAGTGAGTAATATGCAAATGGAAGATGTTGTTTCAAATTATGAAAGTTCTGACATTGCGTTTCGGGATGCACACCCATTATGACTAACCACTTTTGTTAAACAATAGCTCCGCTAAAAATTGGCTGTGCCACTCTTTTAGAGAACTGCACACTGGATATTGTCACTCAAATAGTTTGTCTAGAAATCTAAGTTGGTCTTGGATTTTTTTCATTGTCGCTTCATTGCCTGTTTGACTGTAAGGGAGGGTAGCCTAAAAGCTCTGAAGTTTATAAGACACAGAAATGTGTGAGCTCACACACTGATGACTAATAAAAAGTGCAACCGACTTACCTCTGATATGAGAAAATATAACGCCTTCAGGCACAAAGAAAGTAGATGGAAGCAAAAAAAAGTTGGCTGTTTTTGCTAGAAAAATACTTTAAACACATGAAACAAAGTGGAACACTTGTTAAAATATTGAAAATTGGTTTCAGACAGGTTCAAGTTCATTTGGCTTACTTGGGGTTTATCCAAATTATAAGATAAGAGATTTTGTAAATGCGATGTACTCCTTTGAACCTACCTTTTGACTTTCGTGACATGGAAACTTTACTGTCAGCATTTTCTGGAATTTCTTTGTTCTGAAAAAAAAGGGAACTGGTTAATAATTAAAAATATAACATTGACCCAGCACTTGGTCAAGATGTCACAATGGCTTGAAGTAAATAAATACATTTTTATTATTGATGGACATGTGTTTTGAAGGGCATGGTGATCATTCTGCATTTTTTTGCATCCAACGGCATCTATTCCTCATTTTTTGGTTTCTTTGCATTACTATGGCTGATTTTTTTTAGGAAATGCTTTCATTTCTCTAAAAGAAGAAGTAAAAATGGAAATCTCGAGATTTCCGATAGCTGGCACAGCAGAGAGGGTGTATAATGGCAGGGTTTGGGGAATGTTGGGAACAGCAGCTTGTCAAATGATTATGGTTTTTGTCGGCGGAGGGGATCAAAAAAAGGAGTCTGGTGTGTTGGCTTGGAGGTGCCAGGTTGCTGGGACAACAAATCAAAGATGAAGCGTCTGGTATGTCTGACTGGGTACTCATCACTCACGGCCAGAGCTTTCAGTGAGGGGGAAACCGAGCCCTGCCTGAGTACACAGCTCCCTAACCTCCCACCGTAGTCTCTTGTTATAACAGACAATGTTGACAGAGCGTTCAGCCGCAGTTTGGAAATGCTACACCATGTATCTGCAGAAAAGGTAGAGGCTTTCAGTTATGACAAAATGTGTTTAGATTGGGACAGAGCCCTGGAGCAGCGGTTTTCATAGCCATGCGTGATAGCGGAAAAAAGTTCTTCATGTTATTCTTCTTCCCATATGAGAGACACTGTCACCACTGGTGGCTAATGGAGTTATACGCAGCACACACGCCCATAGCAAAGAATGACATTTTTGATTTAGTACATTGGTTTGGGAAGAAAAGGACTGTAGAGACATGGAGGATATCTTTGAAGGGTGAAATAAGAATCTATTGTTTCAAATGGGTAGGAACTGTTTTGAAAGAGAAGGTACACCACCGTTCGAAAGGTTGGGGTCAATAAGATAAAAAAAAAAATAATCTTGTTGCTCCCCAGAGCAGCATTTCTGTGAGCAAATAAAAGTAAAAAGAGTAATAAAGTGAAACGTTAAAATAACTTTATTTTCAGCATCACTACTCCAGTCTTCAGTGTCACACTAAATCCCAGTCATTGGAATGGTATGCAGAAGCCACACACCTACATGCAAATGCATAAGGTACAATATATTGCAATGTGGATCAGCATCTCAAGAGTAAAGTATTCAGATACTTGCTCGTGATTAACAAAAGCATGTTTTTATAAAAGGTAAATAATGTGTTTACACAACACGGCTCAGAGCAGCCTCTTTTGTCTGTTACATTTCCTGTCTAAAAACACAAGGATGGAATGTGAAACCACCCCCTGATTTACAGCAATGAAACACATCAAAAAGAAAAACACTGACAGTAATAGTTGAGCCATTTCCCTTCACTCAGAGAAAGCATATTTTAAGTAACAATTATGGCTATGAAAACTCTACATGGAGGGAGGCGCCTTGACTGCACGCCAGGAGTGTCTTTTGTGTCTGGAAAGTCCACATCAGTCCAGGAGCCCGGGTGAATAGTCACCGAGTGGTCGGAAAGGGAAACTATTACTGATGTTTTCTTTTGTGAGATGAAAGTAACAAGGAGGAAGCAGCCATCATAAATTCTTTGTTTCATAGGTGTTTCTCCAGCATGTCAAATCAAGCGATCCTTTTAATCTTGCCTGCAGGAACTTTCATCCCTGTTTGAGATGTATGTTATGGAAGAGTGAGAAACAATCAATAACATCAATAGTAGGAGGGAAATAGTCTGATATAGGGAGTGCCTGATTAAACACAACCGGAAATAATAATAACTCGAAATTAAAAAAAAAAAAAAAAAAAAAGTGCACAAGTGGCATTGTGGTATGGAAGGAGCTGGCACCATCGTTGGCATTTGTGCATCTTTGGCGTCAAGAGCAGGTTGTGGGAAATAACATGCTAAACAAAAAGTGGGTGTGCTGTGACTCCCACAGTCTCAATGTATGCCATTATTATGACAGAAGTGACAAACTGGCTTGGTTTATGAGAAACCATTTCTTGTGCTTCCTTAAGTTCTTTGCCAATGCATATCACACAAACACAAAACTAGCAGAGAAACATATACAATACATTTGCTTTTTCCCACAATATAAATAAGGGCCAAAGAAATCTGACATCAATGAAAGCCTCAGTCAGAATACATAATATACATTTAAAAAACAACTGTGAGCAGGGGCATCATGCACCTAATTTATTTTAGGGAGCACCTTGATGTCATGATCATAGTAGGCCTACTGTAATTTTTGTTTAGTATGAAAGTGGGCTAATATATATTCTAATAATGAACCAAGCAAAATTGCAACTGATTATTTCCCTGCATCTATATTGTGCAAATGTGGCATTTTGATCAGTTTCGTTTTGAAAATCAGATGTCAGTTTCAATGTCTACGGGTCCAATTCCATTAACACTTTGATGGTCACTATTTCAGAATATTTAAAGTCCTGCATCGATTCAATCTTCCACGTAGCTTAAGTAGACATGAATTTAAACCATCAGCTTTGGACAACCATCCACAAGGAAAAATCGCTTCTATACGAATCACATAAATTACATATTTTGGCTTCAAAACGGCCAAAATCACCAAAAGGAGATGTCTTTTGGCTTTTGGAAGTTGCATTCAAAATGCACTTGGAGTAGTGACTGTGATAAGTCACAATTAGTTAAGTTTTTTTCTCTACTCTGAGGCAGAAACAGTTTTCTATAGATATCAGACCCTTCATAATATAATAAATATATAATTTAATAATATAAAAATTAAATTTTTTTATTAAAGAATCACAAATTGAGAGCTATGATGGAAAATGTCCATCTCCAAGAGATGCTGCAACAGGGAATTTCCAAGGCAAGGCATTTAAATTAGATAATAAACTACTAAAAAGAAAAAACAAACAAACGAACAAACATCCTGTTGTGTATACTATTAGACTTGAACACAAGTACTTTATTGTGCACCGTGTATGACAGAAAAAGAACCACCCACACATAGGGTTTTTACCAAATATCAATTCTCCCATTAAACATAAATCATACAACCAAAAAGGTCAGTATCACGAGGGGCACAACTGTCCATGATATTTCAGATTAATATGTAAATGTGAGAAAATTTGTCAAACCTTGTACTGTTCCTTCCTGATTGTGTGCACCTGCCACTTCTGAAGAAATAGAAGCTGATGGCCAATATATCTAAGGACTGCTTCAAAATGCGAGCAAAAGCAGCATGCATTTCTTAAAGGGTTAGTTTACATAAATTAGAAATTCTGTCATTGTTTACTCACCCTCATGTCATTCCAACCCTGAAAGACTTGCGTTCAACTTCGGAACACAAATAAAGATATTTTTTATGTAATCTGAAATCGGAGAACTTTCTGCCCCTCCGTTGACAGCTGCACAACTACCACTTTGTCGCTTCAAAGAGTTCCTAAAGAGATCATAAAACGAATCCAAATGAATCAAGCAGACACAATCGCTTTATATGATGAACAGATTTAATGTAAGCTTTTATTCACATGAACATTAATCAACGCACACATCAGTTATGGTAAACAGAAGCTCAAGCTTGCTTGCTTGATGTGCGAGAATCAATGAGGTTCATTCTCATGTGTTGCGCATGCAGCACGTTTGAGCCAGAGCCGTTGAAAAACAAAGTTGCAACACTCCCATAGACTTCCATAGGAATTGAGGAATGTTGAAGTAACGTGTGTAGTGGAGCAACCAATAGTTCCAGCGCTAGTTAATGTTTAGTGTTAGATAATAGATAGTTAGACTCTAATTACAGGTAGATAATGTGAGCATGAGCAACACTTCAGTAGCTACAATAACTACGTTGTAGGGTAGTTATTTTTAAATAACCTAAAACTGACTTATACAGAACTTTCCCTAATGGTTCATTTTAGGCCATTATTTGCATGTAAACTAACCATCCAATTAAAGGGTTAGTTCACTTTTAACTTTAGATTTACTCACCCTCAAGCCATCCTAGGTGTATAGGACTTTCCTCTTTCTGATGAACACAATCAGAGTCATATTAATAAATATCCTACTGTGTCCAAGCTTTATAATGGCAGGGATGGGGTCCATTGAGTTTGAAGCTCAAAAAATACAGGGTTAATAAAGGCCCTCTGAAGTGAATTGATGGGGTTTTGTAAGAAAAATATCTATTTTTATAACTTTATAAAGTAAAATATTTAGCTTCCGCCAAACCACCTTCTGTATTTGATCAGAAATTGTAACGCCTCTTGCAGTTCAAACGTTATGTCCAACGTTATACATTGCGCCAGGTATGCTTTTATAGTAAGTTGAATGTGCTTGGATAAAGCTTGGATGTGTCAGGAGCATATTTATTAAGATAATGATATCGGAGTAGAGGTTCTGGAAATGTTCTGAGAACATTAGAATAACATTAGGGGAACATTCAAATAATATTAGAATAAAGTTCTACAAACCAAAAACTTCTATTTACGAGTTTACATGTACATGAAATCAATATAGTAATTTATGCGTATTTGGCTTGCTGTCCGGGGGAGGGCTCCGAGCTCGGAATTTGGCCCGAACCCAGAGTCCTTCCTCCCCTTGACTGGGATAGAAATCAGCCAAATGTGAGGCGAAGGGGTGGTGAAGGGATGCTGTGAAACTTGACGCGGTACAGAGGTGAGAGACGGCTATATATACCGGCTCCCTCTTGCGCTGATTGGTTTGTTTACCTGAACGTGCTCCTCCCGAACTTTGTTAATTAAACTTTATTTCTCAATACTTATTTGTGCATCCTTGTTTCCTTTCCTAGCTTCCTTTCCTCGCATCTTAGCCCCACCCCTTCAGGATGTGAGGGAAGGACGCAAGGAAAAGACGGAAGAATTGATTCAAGTGAAATGATATATCTTCGCTCCCTTTAGCGTCACTTCAAAGTGTCATCAATTAATGATGACTTTACACAGCTGGATTTAGCTTAAACATCAATGCGTTTGTGTAAGAAAAATATCCATATTTAAAACTTTATCAAGTAAACTTTTGGCCGACCGCCTTCCCTGTTCAATTTATGGAAAAATTGTTGAAAGTTCCCTTGACGATCGAAAGACTAACGTGACCAGGTACGCTCGTCATGACGTCACGTACGCATCTTGAGTTTCACATTCAACACTTTTCCACGGAAGGCGGTCGGCCGAAAGTTTACTTGATGAAGTTTTAAAGGTCCCGTTTTTCGTGTTTTTTTGAAGCTTTGATTGTGTTTACAGTGTGCAATATAACATGTGTTCATGTTTCACGTGTAAAAAAACACAGTATTTTTCACACAATTTACTTATCTGTATACCACTGTTTTCACTGTCCTCAAAACGGCTTGAAAGATTTCCCTGTTCTATGAAGTCCCTCCTTCAGAAACACGTACGAGTTCTGATTGTGCCAGCGGTTCCCGTGTTGTGATTCGACAGCAGCTTAGTGCACGCAGAGCGCACGTTACCGGAAAGGTCACGCCTCTTACCATAACGGGGATGCATGCGCTCAATGATCTCTAAGTACAGCGTCCCTGGGAAAGCCAAACAAAGGTGATTTGACTCCGGGATGAAAATAACAGCGTCTCGACGACATGGCGACAAACACTATACAAACGCAACCCTTCCTCTTCTCCACGCGGGAGCAGCAAGACCATGCCCCCTTTTTCGCGTATTCTTGTGGGCGGAGGTTAGTCAAAAAACTGTTCTACTGACGTAATTAAAGCAGGATGTACAGAGATGTAGTCCAAACCGGCCGTTCGCTGTAGGCTTCGAAAGGGAACTTCTGTTAAATAAAATATCTCGCTTGGCATTGAACTTTGAGCTTTATAATTTTACAGGTATTATTTATGCTCTAAAAGCAACATTACACACTAACTAAAGTTTGAAAAATGGGATCACAAAAAACAGGACCTTTAAATATGGATATTTTTCTTACACAAAACGCGTCGATTCGCTTCAGAAGGCCTTTATTAACACCCCAGAGCCGCGTGGAGCACATTATTTGACGGACAGATGCAATTTTTATGGACTTCAAAAACAGAGCAACTATTAATCCAGTTCTAATGCTTGGATTAGCCTGGACTTGTGAAATATAAATACGATTGTATTCGTCGGAAAGAAGAATGTCATATATACCTAGGATGACTTGAGGGTGAGTAAATTATGGACTAATTTTCATTTTTGAAAATCCCCTTTAATGAATACATTACTTATTACTTTCACTTAGAAAAAAAAACAGTAATTAAAAACAGTAATTCAGCATGAGCAAAAGTTCTTGAACATTTTCCCATGGCATATATCCTCTTAACAAGCGCCCCATTTTTGAGAATTCTTTGAAAACGATATACCCAAATGAAAATGTCTGCAGCTCTTAAACCCTATGGTCTATATTCATAAACCTGGTCTTATTTTAAACTAGACACTTGAAATATTGCTACCCAAGAGTCATAATAACTCAAAGTAATATGGGAACAGAGTAATATACATGTAAATATACATGTAAGTGACTCACGTTTTTTTTTTTTTTTTTCACTTAGGGAAAAAAGTATTATAATTTAATGTTAAGAGCCTGAAAATAACTTAAATATAAAACTGAATGTCTAATCATGTCATGATTCAAATATGAGGATGATTCTCTCAGTAATGTGGCTTCTGTGAGCTTTTATGTCAAGAAAAGTCTAGGCGTCATTTCAAAAAGGCCATTTATTTCAGAACATTTGCTATTGTAAAGAGTAGTTTTTCATTCAAATAAATCTGCAATAAACTGCAATAAACTACTAATTATAATGGATAAACAGTTACTGAAAAACTAAAGCAACTATTTACAGAGATTACAAAGTGTAAAAAGCTAATTTAGCTGATAATAAGTGTCAGTAAGAGTCTGCGCGCTCCACTGCAGTTGCGCCATGGAGAACGCGCAGCCAGCGCACAAACAGTATTCACCAAAGCCTACTTACGTAAACTGCGCAAGATAATGCCTTTTGATTGGTTACTAAGTCCATCAATCAAACCTTTGTTGGAAAGGCATTGGCTGGGCACCGAGTGCCTTTATCCAACGAAAACCATGGGCGCAATGATTGACAGCTCACCAAGCCTGTAAGGCACTTCCTCTATATGATGCATCCCAGAAGAGTCTCTGATTGAAGGAGAGAGACGAGGGTTGATCCGTTGCACGTGGGAGAAACTATTCTAGCAGGGGGAGTTTGCCAGACACGGATTAGAATAGATATTTCATTGAAAATGGACATGATTGATTACGCTACCTCAAAACTCTCTTGCAAACAACGGAGGATTTTTAGTTTTTTCCCTATTTTTTCGTTGTTTTGGATTAAAAAGTGGGATGCATTTTGAAGAGTGGACTCTTACACAGAGATGTATGCGGGTGTTTATTGGATTCGTCCGATCTGATCTGAACGACAGGAGATGAAAGATGAGTATCGCTAATATTTTGCTAATGTTTACATGGACAGTCCTTTAGCGTTTCATTTAACCCTTTCCTCTCTGGTGTATTTATTGCAAAAACAAGTTCAGAACATGAATCTTGAGTGTTTTAGCTTTCAAATGATGCATAGTTTGTGATAGTTGATTGAATATTTTGTATAAAACAAAAGTAAATAAAAGTACACACCCCCCCCACTTCCGTCAACCCCCCCGCCCACGATCCGATGCGGGTTAAGAAGATATTACAAGTACAATCCTAGGCTGTCCTTCATTAAACTTTGGGAGGGTCGACTTATTTAATTATACGTTTTAAATATGTAATCTCTTGAATAATTTAGAGGAACATTTATTCATAGTATTTATTTAAAATGATAGTTTTAAAATAACGAAAACATTTAAATTGCTAACCCTCATGCCGTTCCAAAGCTGTAAAATTTTAGTTCATCTTTGGAACACAAATGATGATTTTTTTATGAAATCTGAGGATTCTCTGTACTCTCCATTGACAGCTACGCAACTGACACTTTGACACTCAAAAAAGTTCATAAAGAGATCGTAAAACTAATCCATATGAATTGAGTGGTTTAGTCAAAAATTTTTTGAAGAGACTCAATTGCTGTATATGATGAACATATTGAATTTACATTCTACATTTGAATTTATTCACATTTAAACATTGATCAGCAAACATAAACAGAAGCTCAACCGAACCTGCTTGATGCGCAAGAACAAACCTCTTGTGGAAGCTCAAACATGCTGTGTATCACACAAGAATGAACCTCATTGGTTATCACGTGTGAAGCGAACAAGCTTGAGCTTCCTTTTACCACAACTGATGTGTGAGCTGATGAATGTTTATATGTAAATAAAAGCCTACATTCAATCTGTTTATCATTAGAAAGTAATTGTGTCTATTCAGAACATTTTGGACTAAACTGCTCAATTTATCTGGATTAGTTTTACAATCTCTTTATGAACTTTTTGAAGCATCAAAGTGGTAGTTGCGTAGCTGTGAACGGAGGGACAGAAAGCTCTCAGTTTTCATCAAAAAGATCTTCATTTGTGTTCGGAAGGTGACGAGTAATTAATGAAAGTCTTTTAATTTTTGGGTGAACTATCCTTTTAACACTTCATGTTTTATGTGGTCAAAAGGATGTTGCACCAGTGTGGACCACACAGAAGTGATGACAACATCAGGTTGTTTCCCCAGGTGTGGTTTGTTGAATGAAGAAATGTAATGGTTAATCATTGCACTGAACACCCAACCAGGACACTGTGTTCTAATAGACAATAATTTATTATGATTTAATTTAATACTATTATGAAGAATTTCTTTTTTTTCATTTTGTATTTAGTTCCATTATTATGTTCTCTACATTTGAATGGATATAAAGTGGCCTTAAAATGTTTGTATATTTGGAATATTATTGCATTAGATAAAATATGAAACCAACTGTTATCTACAAACATGATGCTAGACCCTTTACCTTGCTGCATCATTTTTATACGTATGTGCAGCGCAATCTCCGATCTCTATGCGAGTGGTGTGTGATTCAATGAAAACAGAGCATTAATATAGGACGGCGATTAAACTGATTTGGAACTACCTGTGTATTAAACGGTTTTAATGCACAGCCAATCAGAATCGAGTATTCAGACAGACCATGGTATAAATACTTTTAGCATATCAATTGTTTGCTCATTTAGAACCTTTAGAATGTTTTTATTAAATGTTTTGTTTGGAAAGTTTGCTTAATCTATCTTTCTTTAAAAGAATTCCCATTTGGTTTGATATATTATTAAAGCAATGACACACAAACATTGTGACCTACAAGTGTCCAAATATTTTGGGGGCTATATTTTGATTATGTCCTACTGTTTAACCATCATTATTAGCAACATTAGAGGCATTTATGTTCTTTCTCTCCCTCCGATTTTTTCATAACCTTGGTAACAGACCTTACTGTCAGCAGTTCATATTTTAACACTTTCTAACTCCTATATCATAAACACAGCCTGCAGCCATTCACCACAGAGTGTCTCTATGAGCAGTGACCTGACAGAAGTGTTAACTACAGCAACTCCTCACTGTCTCACTAGCCGAGCTACCTTGCCAAGCTCCTCTCGTCTAGTTAACTTTAGTGATGTGATTCCAGCTGTCACCCTGTTTAATCCTATTCTTTACTTCAGTGCTCTCCACTTCACTCACACCTTCCATCACTCCAGTCCTCTGCTATTCAGTCTTCATCTCACTCTTCAGCTATGTGGCCACACAACAGGATTTAAAACTCATTAAGGGAATTCCCAACAACCTCCCTAATGAGTTATGAAGAGGCTGTATCAGGGTTGATTAGTGTGTTAGCTTTTGATGGGCCGCTTGAATGGTTGTGCCCGTACCCGATTTGAAAAGGTTGGGGTCATGGCATGGCCTCTGCAACCTTTGATGAAGAGGTTAGTAGTGGTCAGAAATGATATCAGGTGGAATAGCAGATGCCAGCGAGGAACAGGAACATTCTGTGAGCTACATGCGATTACTCCTGTTCCCTAATCAAAAACATATTCAAAATAAATAAATTGATTAAAAAAAAATTAAAAGTTGCAACATCATAACATTAGTCTGACCCTTATTGTTTTATTGGGCATATGCAACATAGAATCAAATCATGAGGCTCATAAATTAAACTGTATGATACATTTGTAATTTACTTTGAGTGTTTTTCTGGGGGTTTTCTGGGGTCTGTTCACAAAAAAATGAAAATTCTGTCATCATTTACTCACCCCAAAGCCATTCTAAACCGTAAGACTTTTATTCATGTCTGTCAAAAATGAATGTCCCACTTTATATTAGGTGGCCTTAACTACTATGTACTTACATGAAAAAATAAGTACAATGTACTTTTTGTGTTCATATTATATTACAAAACACATTTGCTGATATTGAGGTAGGATACGGGTAAAGTTAGGGACAGGTGTGGTGGTATGAGTAAGTTTAAGGGTAGGGTTAGGTGTAAGGGAAGTGTCAACAGTGTAATTACAAATGTAGCTACAGAAATTAATTACAGATGTAATTACATGCAGGTCATTTTAAAAATGTAAGTACACTGTAAAAACATGCATGTACACAATAAGTGCATTGTATCAAATGATTAATTAAAATGTTAGTACATAGTAGTTAAGGCCACCTAATATAAAGTGGGTCCAAAATGAATGTTTATTTGTGTTCTGTTAACAGCCATGGATTTGTGTTTCTCTTCAGGTTCATATACCTAACGTTATGATAATTATGGGTAGAAAAAACAGTGTCAGCTTAATAGAAAGTAATTATTTTTCAGATGATATTTTATGCATGTTTATAATTATTAATCCAATGTATTATTATTATTTTCACAGTATAAATGGGTCTTTATACAATATAAAGCTGCCTTTTTATCTTAGAATGGTGGTCCTTCGCAAGGGAATCATCATATTTGGAGGCCATTGCATTTAAAACATTTTTCAGAATTTCTGACTCTTATGAGCAGAATCTTTAATAAGAGCATCAAAACAAGCGACCTGACAAGTTACCTATTTAAATCAGTCTAATGAATCTTCACTTAATGAACACACTATTAATTACTTTTAGCTAGAAAAAATACAGTAATTCAACCTTTATTAAACCTTTGATACAATAATCTAAACGTGTAAATCAAGAATCAGGATATATGCTAGGTTTAGGCAGGAATGCTAAAGCTTTATTATTATCTTTTCAAATCATCTTTATTAGCAACACATTCCTGATGAAATGAAAATATAAGACAATAAGTTCACAAAGGATCTGGTTGTGTTTGTCTGAGGTGGGATTTCACTAAGAGACTGGGCTAGTAAACGATTCTGTGAATGACACAATGACCAGCACTTTTTGTTGTAAGAGGGAAAACTGATAAATAATTCCTTTATCATTAAGGCAAAATGTATATATTATTGAGGAAATATCGCAAAATACAGTATTGTGGTCTGTAAAAACAAAAAGCACAGTTCTGCCACTATTGGAGTGTATTTAAAGTGTTCTTTATAAGTGATTTATAACGTATAGTTGTTCTTGAACTATACTATACTGACTAAAGCAAGTCAGAAGAACGTTTTAAAGTCACAAGTCCGTTTAAAACTAATTTACAATATGGTTTCAAAAGTGCCTCTTTTGCATGCATTCAATATCTCAAAGATAAACCTTTGAGTAACTTAACATATGAATATGTGACAATTATATACAATGTCATATGTGCTTTATTTCACTTTAAATCATAATAGAACCATGTGAAAGGCACTTTTTCTGGCGATTCAGAATGTCAGAAGCATGTAAAAATGCATCTGACATTTTTGGTGCACTCAAAAAAATAGCCTCCAGTCTCATCAAGTGATTCGGGCAGCTAACACAAAGACACATGTGTTTTGGTAGCCCATTACAGCTAGGATCACACTGAAAAGTCCTTTTTTTCTTCTGACACACACACACACAAAAAGTCAATCTCCAGTAAAACAGATGACTCCACTGAAATGTTCTGTGAATAGAGATGCTTGTGTGCTATCAGAATCTGGAACCCTGACAAGGGCTGTCTCTCCTTCCATCACAGAAACTATAAAACCCTCGCTTCATACGCTGCATTTCCTGGGAAAACAGAACATCTCAGAAAATACTTGTAGCCGTAGTACTATTTGAATGATCCCACCGGTAAAATCCCAATTTGCACATTGCAGGCCAACCAGTAATGACAATTATATGACATAAAGCACTATTGACATCTGCTAATGGCCTGATCATCTTTCTAATGGGCAAACTCGAGGTCAAAACAATTACCATACTAATGAAGTAGATAGTAGTTGAAGTGCCATGGGATCTAAATTGCCATCACCGTGACCTTTGTGAGCTTTGTTATTTGTACACTGTACAATGTATAATTTCAAAAAATAGTTGAGGTTTTGTTTTCTATGGGTAGTGTTTGTAATGGAAAGTGTTTGTCTGTAACTAGGACAGTGTTACATAAAGACTCACAGGACAAAAAAAACCCTATTAAATTCCTATACCATAGATCTCAACACTATGTACATGATTATTTTAAGCAGAGGTAACAGCACTTTAGGTAACCCTTTTCAATAAGGTCTCATTTGTTAACAGTGATTAATGTATTATTAGCTAAAATGAACTAACAATGAGCAATACATGAAAGCTAGCAAACAGTCAAAGAAAAACCTCAACTATATAAAGGATTCATACCCCAGTGCATTCTGGGAAGATCAGTGGAACTTCACTGAAATACTAGTTTCTGACTTTATCTGAAATAGTAGGTACTTATTTTAAATTAATACTTTGTATGTTCACATAGTTGCTGTAATTAAGATATTAAAAATTGTAAAAAGCGTTCATATCCTTGTAGAACTCTTATGCTGCGTTCCAGGCAGGTTTTTGAGCCCGTAAGTCACGACTTCAAACCACGACTCACGACTTTGAAGCGTTCCAGGCAAAGTCACGCCAAACTGCCTGAGCACAAGGAATTGTGATAGCTAGATGTAAACAAAGCATGGCGGACCGTACGGGGCTTATGCTCATTTACAATCATTTCTATCGGCAAAAGTGCTTACTCCTTGCTTATTTGAGGGAAACGGAGGAGAAAAAAATGGCGCATAAGTTAAGAGAAGCTGTTATACCTTTTATTTACGTTATTTGTATATTTGTTTCATAAACACCGCATCCGTAGGGGCTGCCATTGTTGTTTCGCGGGATATGTGACGTCAGAGCTTGTAACTGGGAGTACATCGATCTAGTACGAGTTCACGGGTGGGAAGTCATGGGTTTGACTGCCGCTCCAGTGCACTTTCACGGGTCGAAGGTTGGAAAAACACGGGTTACGGGTTGCCTGGAAAGCTGCATTAATTGCAACTTGTAAATTGAGAATTTTCTGAGAGCTTATTTGATTGTACCACCACTTGTACTGCTGCAGATTCAATTTGGCATTGATAGTGTTACCATAGAAGCACATAATTGACCTAGCGGTAAGCCCCGCCCCCCTTAGTTACTGTTGCTAATTCTGAAAAACAAACGGAGTTGCAAACAGTCTTACAATGACAGCTGTCAGTGTGAAAACCTTGTCCCAATATGTTTTTGGACACAGAATGTAGCGGACCCCGTCCGAATGATGGCCAAACTGGTTTATGAAGTTTATTACATAGTTTTTTACTTTTTTTTAAAGAGTTGAACAAACAAAGCAGAAGTGTGCATTAACGTCTCATTCTCAAACTCTCCATTCCATTATCATTAACATACTCAGCAAATTATACAACAAACATATACAGACCTTATGCCTTTTCGGGGGTGCTAAAAAACTGTAAACTTTGTATCTGAAAACAACTCTGATAAACTGTGAGCTCTCCCTTTCACTACCCATCAAAATAGGAGTCCTTCTTAGTTAGACAGATAATGAAGACCTTAAACATATATAAACTCACAGAAATATAAAATATAGTCCTTGATTATATTTTAGCTTTATATACTCGATCTAAGGGACCATTTATACAAAAGCATTTTCAACTAAAAACGGAAAAATTCGTAAGCATTTTGGCAGTTCATTTACACGACAATGACGTTTTGGGGGGCTCGAAAATGCAAACTTTTGAAAATGGGTTCAAAGTGCAACTTTTTGAATCTGTGATACCGTTATCGTCTCCGTGTAAACGTCAAAATTTGTAAAAACAGTGACGCCATGTTCAGTCTATAGGAGCGTAGTGTTTCTTCACGAAGTGACATTGCCAACTACTGGCCTGACATGCATAATACAGCATTTTTAGTCGGATCCGTGGGGATCGTTTTGCAGCGTACTATCTTTATAACCCTTAATAAGTGAATGTGGCACCTGATTCTGTTCTTTTAGCTCTGACAATTGTTTATGGAAAACCCATGTTTTGTTATTTTCTTCACACCGCTTTTCCTCCTAGTGATGATGTTGACCCCTGGGAAATCCTTTCACAACAATTAAAACTCAAACACAGACTGCACAAGCAGTTCTCTGCATTGAAGTCATCATGAAGGAAACATTTAAAATAGTACAAGCTAAAAAAGAAAAGCCTAATTATTCCTGGCTGAAACGAGTATGTGGATGGTACAAATCTAAAAGCGATATTGTCCTGATTGCTGCGGCAGATGCATTCAGTTGAGTCATTCCAACAATAAAAATGATTGTTGCAATGTTTGGGAAGAATTAGTTTGACATCCTCAGCAGCATGTCAGTGATGAACACAAGGGATTCAGGCAACGGTTGCTGGATGCCATGTTTTTTATGATTTAAATGGCCCATTCATTCCTCATATTTATGAGGATACACATTTATAAGTAATTTGCTATTTTTAACACCATCTCGTTCCTTCTACAGCCGTAAAGCAACCTGCCTGTCATGAGCTGCACGTTGCACGTCATGGCTGAGGTCATGTGTGTACAAGAGTGATGAGAGTGCGAGTGAGGCAAGATGGAGGAAATTTGCTGACTTAAACTGTGGCAAAGGTGACCAGGACTACAAGTGCACTGACAGCTTTATGAGCTGCTGGCCTGGGAGGAAAGCGCTGGAACATGAGGCGCTGGCGGAGGTCCCAGATTTACACAGGTACTAACCAAAACAAGCTGGCGTCATACCAGTGCACCTCACAGCAGCTGATGAGCTACAGAAATTCTGTGCATACTTGACCTGCCTCCATTTACTATTGTGAAATGGCCAGGAATTGATGAAAGAAAGGAAGTATTGGGTTTGAGACACTTGTTCCATGGCTTTTAAAAGATTTAGCAACATACAGCAGCACAGTCAGCAGTAATTACGCCTTCACTGAATTAGCAGTTTTGTCGAGGATGTCATTCATTGTTCAGCCAACAGCAACTTGATTCTGTGGAAATACAAATACATTAGACTAAGTTGTGCACATGCTACAAGCTTTATGATGAGTGTTGTGTGTTATACTAAGTGGCATTTTGAGGGGCGTTCACTTACACAGTACTAGGATGCAGAGAGGCTGTATTGTTGGTCGTAGTGGGTGTTCCTACAGCTAGATGCTCCTAACGTTATTGGTGGGCTGCATAACTAGGCATGGCTTTATGGTTACACAAATGGTATGGTATGCAACTAAGATGGAATTATTATTTGATAAAGATATTTTTTTATATACAGTTGCAAGAAAAAGTATGTGAACCGCTAGCAGAATCTGTGAAAATGTGAATAATTGTAACTAAATAAGAGAGATCATACAAAATGCATGTTATTTTTTTAGTGCTGTCCTGAATAAGATGTTTTACATAAAAGATGTTTACATATAGTCCACACTGAGGACATTTGAGGGACTCAGACACAACTATTAAAAAAAAGGTTCAAATATTCACTGATTCTCCACAAGGAAACACGATGCATTAAGAACCGGGGGTGAAAACGTATTGAATTTGAAGATCATGGTAAATTGTACTTCATTTGTCTTCCGGGAAACATGTAAGTATCTTCTGTTGCTTCTGATGTCAGGACCATGCCCTGACAATCTTGTCTGTTTTGTCCTTGTTTAGTGTTTCTTGAGCACATGGCTGTGTCTTTGTTTGTGTGTGCCATGTGTTCTGCTTGCTTCACCTCCTTGTTTGCTGTTTCCACGCCCCCTTGTTTAGTCTGGTCTAGTCCTTGTTTCACTAATTGTGCTCACCTGATCCTCATGTGCTCTGGTCCCTTTATATTATGCTACTTTCCCTCATGTATTTGCTGGTTCGTTGCGTTTGTGTACATTTGTTGTATGCCTCATGTCTGGCTAATCTTGTCCTGGTGATAGTTCTTTACTTTATTTTACCCTAGCCTTATTTTTTGGATTTCTCTAATTTTGATTTTGTTACTCTCTCTAGTTTAGTGGTCTTATTTTTCTCCCTCTAGTTTCCTGCAAGGTTGCAGTTTTTCTTTCTTTGTTTCAAGTTCCAGTCATTTATTTCTAGTATTTATTTATCTTCTCTCATTTGTCATAGTTTATTTAGAAATGTATTTATTTATCTCTTTTTCTTTTCTTTTTTTTATATTCTGTATCCAATATTTTTATATTCCGATATTAAGTCTCTTAGTTTGCATTTTCCCTATTCATAGTTGTTTGTTTGTTTTGCTCTTGTCTGTTTATCTCTTGTTGTCTTGTCTAGAATCTTCTCTTTTGGTGGTTCCTGTCCTGCATCCTGGTCGTTGACTCTCCTGTCCTTGCAACTAGTAATAAATATCACTTCCCTGCTCATTCTGCATCTGGGTCCTCCATCTCAGTATCGTGACATCTGAAGGGCAGTACTAAATAGAACAAATTTATATTTAAACAAAATAAGAAACTTGGACATCTTCATCCTGTTCAAAAGGTTCATCCCCGGCTCTTAATGCATCGAGCATCAGTGAATGTTTGAACCTTTTTAATAGTTGAGTCCCTCAATTGTCCTCAGTGTGAAAAGATGGATCTCAAAATCATAGTCACGGTTGGAAAGGGTTCAAATATGCAAAAGATGCTGGAAAACTGAAGAATTTTCAGGACTAGTGAAACTCTCATGCCAGTTTAACTGGGGACTCAAGAACAACCATCAAAAAACAAAACAAAAAACAGCTGTGGATCATCCAGGGAACAACAAACAGTATTGAGAATCAATGGTTCATAAACTTTTGAACGGGTCATTTTTAATAAATTTAGTTTTTTGTTGTGGACTAACTGTAAAAAAAAAAAACGTAAAATATCTTATTCAGGACAGCACTAAATACAAAATAATGAATTTTGTATGATCCCTCTTATTTTGTTAAAATTATTCACGTTTTCACATCCTGCAAGCAGTTCACACATTTTTTCTTGCAACTGTATATTGCTGCTTTTCATTTCTGAATGAAAAAGTTAATGTATGTATTTTGAGACTATTGTAAAGATGAGTGCTTATAAATGGAAGAATCAAACTAGTAATACTTGCAATTTCTGACATTGTTTTCCACACATCATTTTGATATAATAGATCTAGTGTTTTCAAATTGTCATCTAGGGACCCCCAGGGGGCCTCAAGGAGTATTGGAAAAGTTTCAAGAAAAAATAAATAACAAATAGAATATAAAATAAGTTAACATTAGGGTTTCATTCTGCTTTCTAAGGACTGTTTGCACTTTTTATTTTTCACTGTACAAATTGGGTATTATTGAAGAAAGAAAAAAAAAATCCAGATAATATTTTACACGTTTATATATGGTCTTTTATACATGAATGTGTCTTTATACATTGAAATATATAGCTGCCTTTATATTTTAGAATGGAGTTATATTTTGAGGTCTTTGCCATCAAACAGTTTGAAAAAAATCTCTGAAATATCACTCATAAAAGCTGAAGTTTTGTCATGCCGCCAGTGGCCATGAATCTCCATGTCACTGAAAATCACGCGACTTCTAGTTGCTTTCTCAGTGCAAATCGCTGTATGTAACTTCCCATGCAGTGTTTGATTCAAAACATTGCTCTCAACACTCACAGCACTTTTAAAGCAAATCTTTAAAGCTTACGTTTCCTGAACGTCAGCTAAATAAAATCATGCTTCTGTCGCACTTCCAAAACAAGCTTGTTTAAACATCTGGGATGGTACAGTCGCTTTTTTTTTGTTCATGTCGAGTGTAAATGCAGTGTTTACACTTGACCGCCACATCTCATTAAGCAGCCTCTGCACTCTTACTGCCTAAATACTGCGTCACCCTCTTTCTCTCAGTTTGTTTTCTCTGTCATTCACCATGTATTTGCACTCACTCAGCCTGTGGGTTTGGCCCCTGGCAGCAGCGCAAACGGGTTACGGTGTAACCGCACCCCTCGTCTGCTTCATCCTCCCGATCGTCCTCTCAGCCATGTGGTGTGAGGTAACACGGCTGACCACAACTGTAAGTAGTTCCACCTTCAGCTCATGGAAACCTGGGAGAAGGCTAGACCGTACAATTATGACCAGCATCTTCCAGAAGAAAAATACATTTCTCACTGTTAGCGGTTGAGGTATGGCAGTAAGGAGTTTAATGATGAGGTGGAAGGGCCAGCGAAATTCAATGACATCTGATGACCTCCATTATTAGGATTCATTAAAGGAGCATTGGTTCTGTGTAACCTAGTTTAAAAAACACTGACAAATGCTGACTCTGTCAATAGCTTTAGCTGAACTAATGTGAAAAGGCTGATGTGCTACAGTCAATACACTACTAGTTCAGAGTGGAGTCGGCGCCAGGATGAATTTCTTAAGGGAGTGTTTGGAATTTCGGAAGGGGGACACATTTGTCACTTTGCCCTAATTCGATGTAACGCTGATTAAATGAGTGCCCATTCTCCATTTCCGTCGTCTGTAAGACAGAGCGATCCGTGACTGTTTGACATTACATCATGCATAATCCTAAATACATATGTACACTACCACCCAACAGTTTGAAATTATTAAGATTTGTTTTATGTTTTTGAAAAAAGGCCCCCAAGGCCTCTCACCAAGGTTGCATTTATTTGATCAAATATACAGTAAAACAGTACTATTGTGAATTAAATTAAAATAATTTAATATTTTTAATTCTGTTTTTATTTTAAAATATAATTATAGTAATTAATATAATTAGTAGAATATTGCAACAAGCTAACTGAAACCTTTTGTTTACTATAAATATACTGTACATACATTTTATTTGGATATTTTACAAGATATTTGTGTGTGCTAGGATTTTTTTTTTCTGCTCATTTGAGGATCAAGAAGTAAACATAGCAACATCTTAATGTGCGGCGTGTGAATAAGTGATAAGTTTCCATTTTGTGAAGGCGCTGGCTGTTTGAACCTAGGAGCCTATTTCATAAAATTGTTGAAATATTCAAATATTCCTTTTTAAATAACTGTCTTTCAGTGTTCCAACTTTTAAAATCTCCAAAACAGAAGCCATAAATTAAAACACATGTGTGGTCAATATTTCACTGTTTCTATGGTTACACATGAAGAAAAAAAATCAGCTTAGAAATGTAGGTGATGTTTTCAATATTCTCTCTTGAGGAAAGCTGTAGCTCCTTCACATGCGAGATAGAGGCCTAAAATCCACATCTACTGCAGTATTTCTTGAAAACAAAGTTCAGTTTTGTGAAAGCCTGTCTTCATTTCATCTTCGATTTGAGCGTGACTCCGAAAGATCAATTTTCAGATGAAGCCTGTGGGTACTTATGTAGCATCAAACACATGAAAGCCTTTGATTTTAGTCCTGCATGCTGAATATGTCACAGAATTTACAAACAAGAATACCCGTTTAAATGCAAGCTGAGCTCTGAGGTTTAGACTCTTTTGTGTTGTGAGGTTGTGTAGTTTCCTGGAACTCGCAGATTTTATTGGTGGAGCCAAGATTGTGTTTAAAATGTGGCATGTATGTATTTTTTTTTTTAAATGGGTTTATCCAATCCAGTCTTTCAAAATATTAATAAAATACTGATACATTTAAAAGATTTGTCTCATCAAACACAGCTAGAATCATCCATTAAGAAAATTCAGGAACAGAAATTATAAAGTCAAATGGTATAAATGTAAATGGCACAATAGGTTAATGAGCCAGATCGAATGAGTAAAGAAGCTAGTGCCTCTCGTGTCATTTCACAAGAGCTCCGCAAGATTTGAGAAAAATTCCAAGAACATTAAATCTGGTTATTCACCTCCAATATACACTGGATAATGGTTATAAATAATATCTCAAACAAAGTTAGATCTGTAGGGAATATGATTATGGTTTTGAAGTCATGGCAGAGCTTCAAAGACCCTTCTTGCTCGTGTCTGATGCCAAAGATTAAGAACACAGATGAAATTCTCTACGCTGTGAACGCCGCTCTCTATTAGAAAATTGTGAGGAAACACTGACTGTCACTGAATGAAATAATAAAGTGAATGAATGTAATTTATCTGTTACAGTTTATTAAAAATTATTCATCCAGTAGACTTCAACATTAACAATAATTTACATAACCTCTTACTGTGATCATTTAGTGAATATACAGCTTGTCTTCACACATGTTCTTGTATTCAGGCAAAAATATATTTTCATAAAGTCATATAAAAATGTACGACCCAAACCTAAACACAAAGTTCAACCCCTAAACCTAACCATAATTGAAATAGGGTGGAAAAAAGCTGTTGTCGCTGTGTAAAGTTAAAATAAGACTTCGAAAAAGTTACAAAACCATTGTATTGTAATTGTTTGTTGGATTTTTTTAATAATGAATCACACTAAATAATGTTACTTGGACAGCACCAAAAAAAAAAATCACATTTTTTACTTTTTTGGCTTTCAAGTTTGTGTGTTTTTTTTGTTAGTTTTTTTACTTTTATGCCAATTATTGAATTATGAAAAAAAAAAAAAATAAACAGTGTATTCATTTTTTTATTTCCGTATTCTGATGTAATTCCAAAATGTCATTCTGAACTATCTCTTTAAAGGGTTAGTTCACCAAAACATTTTAATTACCCATTATTTACTAACGAAGCATTATAGTAGCACTAAATGGCACCCCAAAATTGGAAGCCCAAAACAGTGCATCCATCAATTATAAAAGTACTCCACACGGCTCCGGGGGGTTAATAAAGGCCTTCTGAAGTGAATTGATGGGTTTGTGTAAGAAAAATATCCATATTTAAAACTTTTTAAAGTAAATATCTAGCTCCCGCCAGACCACCTTTACGTATTTAACTTACGAAAAAAGTGCAACTCGCATATTAAATATGGATATTTTTCTTACACAAACCCATCAATTCGCTTCAAAAGGCCTTTATTACCCTCCTGGAGCCATGCGGATTACTTTTATAATGGATGGATGCACTTTTTTGAGCTTAAAATTTTAGGCTGCCATTCACTGCCATTATGAAGCTTGGATTAGCCAGGACATTTTTTTTTATATAACTCTGTTTGTATTCATCTAAAAGAAGAATGTCATATAAACCTAGGATGGGGTGAATATATTATGGGATAATTTTAATTGTTGGTTGAACTATCCCTTTAAAGTTTACCTTTTTTTAATAAAAAATGTTCATCAAAAATGGCTCAGAAAACATTCACCATCACATTTTACAGTTCAGGCCTCTCATGCCATTGATGATCTGATTCCATTTTTGGGAGCGTGAAGGACATTAAATGCCCCTTTCAGAAGAAGGTCGTCACGACAAGCAGTTCTTGATCTGTACACAGGAAGAGACATGCACGTATACACGGACCCACACACACATTTTTGTCCACAAGACTGGGGGCAACTCTTCATCACAGGAATTCTTGGGGAATTTCTGCTCTACCTCGCAGGCAAATGAAATTAGTGGGGATTGTGGTGACAGAGTAGCCATTGTGGGAATCATACAATGTGGTTCTTCATCCTCTCTGCACTGCTTGGGGTGGAAAGTCCTGTCTTGAAGGCTGGTTCACTGGCCTGCAGGGGTGCTGTTATCCTCCCCCCTGCCCCAGACACGGTGGGATGCTGGCCAAAAAGGAATGATTAACTGATTACAAGGCAAAGGGGGTTTGGCCCTTGTGGTCATCTGACGCACATGCTCATTTTATACCTGTACCAATGGCAAACTTGTTGTAGCCAGTTTTTATTTTGAACAAATGTGATTATCCAACAAGCTTGTGAAGTCACATCTTCTCATGCAAATTTTAAGTCATGGTTTTAGAGAGGGTACAGAATTTGAAACAAATTAATCTGTGTGTGTGTGTGTATGTACACACACAAACATCAGTGTACTCATTGTTCATTTACAATCAATGAGTATCAGTTGTATTCTGACAGCCATGGTAGCAAGTTTGCTTTACTGCTTTCATAACGTAGGAGCCAGCTGTGATGTCAAGGCTGGCTTTGTTAAGAGCCTACAACTCCGTAACTTAATATTAATAAATATTCTAAAATAGCCCTAGTTAAAGTTTATGCGGTACTCCTGCCATAAAATTGGATTTGCAAGTAAATTAGCCTGAGTTATACACATTTAAATGCAGACTTCTGTTCAGCACTCAAGATTAAATTGTTTTTCAAAGTTGCAGAGAAACTGATGAGCCCAACACCTGAGGTTAGGAAAGAGCTGGAGATTCAGGGTTACAAGATTTCCATGGCCTCATAATAGACCTTGTGATGTACTTACTTTTTAGCTTGAAAGCAAAACACAACTTGGAAAAGCATGAGGCAGTAAATGAGAAGCTTTAAGTAAAAGAAAAGAAAATCACAAAGATTTGACTGACAACAATGTCATTGTATGCTTTAGGTAGTGATCTTTACCAGTCTGGTAATGCATGCGGACCGCATGTGGAATGCCAGCTTTTGAATTTATTGAACACAGAGGACTGTACATTTCAAGCTTGGCAACTCGCGGGTAGATGAAATCTCATTGTTGGGACGGTATTCTAAAAATATGAGATGATCTGTTCGCTATTAAGGAGGTCTTTGTGGATGGCAGTTGGTCATACATTCCTTTGCACAATTACACATTGCCCCCTGTTCTAGGAACAGAGGTAGCATTATAACTGTAGCGCACGATTGCATTTGGGGTTTCAAACTGACTAAATAAAAATGAAATGCTAACACAAAACATACATGGGGTAGCTCTCATACTTGTTCTGAACGTTAAATTTGATTTTATTTGTAATGTTTTCAGGAGAAAGTAAATAAAATTTCCCTTTGTCAAAATGGCAAGTTGGTTCAAGTACAAATAAACACACTCTTTGTTCATATTTTTGCCTCCGGATGTAGTTATTATCCTGTGCCTGGCCTTTATTGAAGTATGCATAGATTTGCACATCTGACTTTGAAGGGCGAAGATTTTAGTAGCAACTAAACTTTGAGTGTGATGCTTTCTGCATATATAACACTTGAGTGCATTGCAACAGAAACAATCAGTCTGATTCTTTTCTTTCAGTGAAATACAGTAAATGCTTTAACTTTGATTTCTTTTTGCATCTTTGATTAGCAACAGTTTGCAAGCAAAGCACTTGTTTAAAGTTTTAGTTCTTTAGTTAAATCTGTAAATATAAGGGGTAGATCTAGTCATATTTGGAGGTGTAATAATTTATAACCCTTTTCCGACGTGATACCTATGGCATATCGCTTGCTTTTCTTGCGAAGGACTTCTGTGTTGTATGCTAGCAGGTGCAGGCACGGACTTCAAGGAAATATCCTCTTTAATATCAATGAGTAGCCACACAAAATTTGAACACTAGCGATTATGATGATGCAATCAAGTCAAGTCAACTTTATTTATACAGCGCTTTTAACAATGCAGATTGTTTCAAAGCAGCTTCACAGTGTTAAACAGGGAAATAATGCAACAAATAATTTTATTCAGCCGTATAGCCATTCCGGAGAAAACAGTGATGTCATCAGCTCATTTCAATTATCATACAGTGACAGTGTAGGCTTTAGATCAGTAATTTTTGTTTATATGGTTAATTTAGTTTAATAATTAGATTTATTTGGATATTTAGTTTAAAAATTGAGTGTCCCCAACTGAGCAAGCCAAGCCAGAAGCGACAGTGGCAAGGAAACCAAAACCCCATCAGGTGACCTAATGGAGAAAAATAAACCTTGGGAGAAACCAGGCTCAGTCGGGGTGCCAGTTCTCCACTGGCCAATTAACAAACAGCGTATGATTATTATTCTGGCAACTTTACAGGTCAGAGGTCATAATAGATCAGAATATTCAAAAGATCGGAGGCAACCCGCCAGAGACGGATTTATTGAGGATGATGTGTCGATTAAATAATTATTAAATAGGAATAATTGAAATATCGGAGTCATCACGCCGGAGACGGGTTTATTGAGGATGCCGTATTGATTAAACAATTATTAAATTGCAATATTCGAAAGATCGGAGTCATCACGCCAGAGACGGGTTTATTGAGGATGCCGTGTCGATGAGGCAATTTCAGGGGGAATCTAATTTACACGGCCTCTGCAGGCACTTCAGTCAATGTAAATCTATTTATTGATTGAATCTAGATCTAAACTAGACTAGTTTCTTTCCTCAAATTTCTTCCTCCTTCCAGGCAATGTCATTTGCTACACAGTACACATGCATTGTTCCAAATATATGTCATAAAAATAAAAAAAGCAGTGACTTCTCTCACATGGAACAGAGTATGGTTTTGAAGTTTCTGATCTTATTTTACAGGGCTGTGGCACAGTTGCCAACTATTTACAAGGCTTTGCTAATTACCATCAACCCATCACTATTTAAACTCATAGAAACCAAGAACACAAAAGCCACGCTGGGCTTAGCAAACAGATTACCGCTCTTAGAAGTACATGCAGTAAAGATTTAATCAACTCGCTCGAATTCTGGCACAGAACTGAAGTTGTGCTTTGACTTTGAGGCTGTGCATGATTTATCACTCTGTGATCCAAGAACTAATATTTCTTACCTGTTTCTAAGCATGAATTCCAGTCTCATGCCAGTCAAATGCATCATTACCGCACAGTCTGACTATATTTTATGTACTTCACTGCAGTGAGTTCTTAAGTAAGTCCTGCATGTCCTTAATTTGATCTTCTCCCTGAATTACAGCCACCCAGACGGTGGTTCCCTGGAGGACTCTGACTGTTGTGGCAGCACTAATTTAACCACTGACCTCCCAAATGATATTGTCTCTCTTTCTTCATCCAGATTTTTCTACATTCTCATTTGAGCACATATCTTTTCGCCATGTTGTTCATCATGTTCCCTTTTCCCCCCTGGAGAACCCCTGAGCTGAACAAAGATAATCTCGCTGCATTCCTTCGTTTCCTCCTGGTGGGAGGTAGCGCTCTGATTCCAGTGATGAGCACATCTTGACTCGCGGCACAGGCCCATCTGGGTTCAATATGCCCCTTGTCACTATTTCATCTATGCCTAAACAAATCCTTTGATTTGGGTAATCACAGACTGGAGTGTAATTTCGTATTTTTATCCCAAAGGCACAGGATTCTACTGTAGTTAAACTACCTGTGTTTGGAACTGAGTAACTTGATTTTAAGATTTGAAATCTAATCATCTGAAGATATGACAATAATAGAATAGAATTATAGATAATAGAATTAATCAAGTAACAGTTGATTGTTTATCATTTGATAGTATAAGATAACATGCATGTGACCTTTAGAGTTATTTTCCTCTTTGGACAATTTAAAGCTAGCATTGGACTGCAGGTATAATTCTGTTTTCTAATGTGCCACTGAGCTTGTTCTCAAATTACAGGATTCAGTTTATTGCACAGTGTGAGTGCTCATTTAAAAGGAGAGTTTATCCAAAAATGTACCTGTATGACCTTCTTTCATGCAACACAAAAGAAGTTAAAGTGGACAGCCGCGATGATGATTCACAAATATTAAATGAAAACAAAAAAATAACCTAGCTTGGACATTCTGCTAAACTTCTCCTTTTGTGTTCCTCACAAGAAAAAAGTAATACAGGTTTAAAATGACACAGGGGTGAGTAAATTATCAATTTAATGTTTTGCTGATTTAATGCACCAATACAAATTCATTTGTATATAAACATTTGTCTATGGATCTTGGTAGCAAGTTTTCAGATGGAGTCTTGGATTGGATTAGTGGAACTAAAGTGAGCAGAAGGGAAACTCAGCAGCTGTTGGTACCCCCCAGGTGAGCGGGACGCCCTGATGGCTTAAGGCTGTCTCAGATAATGGCACTGTCTCACCCCTTCATCTCCCACTGTCTTTACCGGGAAGAGTTTAATGATTAATCCTTCAAAGTGTACTAGAGATGTCTGGGTAAACATTCACTCATATTTCCTTCTTGTAATCTCATGGCTCATTTTTGGTGTTTTGTTTTATTGTCTGGTTCTCCAGAATCTTATAAAAAGAGTTGCATCCAGCTGTTACTAATAGAAAATAGAAACACTTTTAAAATTCAACTCACTGACAATAGTTTTCAATTCAACCATTAAAGGTGCTGTATGTAAGTTTTTGACTGTACTAAAGCATAAAAATACCATAATATGTTTGCAGATATTTAGTTCACATACTCGTTCCTCTGAAAAACAATGACAGACAGTTATTTTACTTTGAAATGTGTGTTTTCTGTGTCGGGATGTCTGTTTTTGTTTTGGTCTGTGCGGTACTGCACGCCGCCAGTTTACCTAATAGTATTTTGACAGCACAGGTTGCCAGTTGTAAAAAAACGCGTAAAAATCAACTCACTCGGTGTGTAAGTCTCCTTGCCTTCCATTGTCAATTGCGCTCGTTGCATGTCCTGTTGCATGTCCTCAAACTGGCAACCCGCATGAGTGTCAAGTCTGAGGAGGAGGGGGTGGGGCAAACAATATTTAGAATTTGGCCTGCAGTACCCATTTCGACTACTAGCTGTCATTCTTACATACATCACCTTTTAATATTGATTTATACTAACTTATTATTGATACAATTTTATTTAAAAAAATTATGTTAATAGTTAATTCATGTTTGTTCATAATAAATGCTAAAAAAAATTAAAATGTTATAACTACTTAAAATGAACAGACTAACAAATGCTTTAAAATGGATTAAATAATTAATGCTTCATAATAAATGCTAATAAAATTAAAATGTTATAACTACTTAAAATGAACAGACTAATAAATGTTTTAAAATGGATTAAATAATGAATGCATTAGCTAATGTTATCAGATTTAACCTTATTTTAAAGTGTTACCAAAATTTTTAGACATTCTAATAGACAAACTAAAGAATGGTTAATGGCTACACACTGAAATACATTTCTATAAATGGTATTTCATACTGTACTGAGAAAAATGAATAGAAGATAATTCATATTTTATTATGTAAAAAAAAAAAAAAAAAAAAAACTACCTGTTTTGCTATTGCTGTATCTGCATCTAAACTGGGATGGATGAAAAATCATATATTATTTTTTGTTTCTATAAATTGTGTGTATAATAAACTGTATATAAGTTTGCTGCACTGTGTCCCGCACCTGTAACCAACTTTTTCTAGAATTTCTCTATAGAGACCAAACCTTTTTTTTAGTTAACATTCAAAACGATCGCTTTAATATATGTACATAAGATTATATCAAACAAATAACATTGTTGAAATATGACTAAATTCTTTAAACAAATATCATTCAGGCTGCATAAAAAAAGAAGAATAAAGAAAGAAAATCATGGCTATTCACTGCTTCACATTTGAAGGGGATCATTATCTCATGGACAAAAGAACACACAGGAACAGGTGACAGAGGCCTCACAACAGCCCAAATTCCCACTGACTGTGGCCCCTTTTGGCCTAGCAGATGGCACAAGGCTTGTTGCTAGGGATAAAGAGTAAGGAATCCATTTTTTAATTCCAGATTATTTGCTTCAGCATGGCAAGCAATATCCAAAGCTTTCCCAAGGCCAAAAGGGGAGGAGGACGCATTGAGAGAAGACACAGGCCAGGTCAACAGTCACTTTTATAGGCAAAGGGACTTGTCAGTACAGCTGGCTGAGCTCGCTGAGGCCTCAAAGAAACAGATTTGCTAAAAGTTGCTCTAGTTCGCTTGAGGTGCCTGAAAAGGGGGGCAAAAAATGTTTTTAGCAGGTGAAAGATTGTTGGCTCTCTTAATTAATGAAAACATGCACTACCTTTTTTCCTCTCAAGTTTGTTGTGTAGAAAAACAACCGGTCCACTGGACACACACAAACATTGGATAAGTAGGGATTCCAGCCAAGAGGGAAGTGTTGGTGGTCTCCCAAGACGTTTGATGAAGGAGCTCTACCGCAGCAGCTGATATTTGTTTTGATCTCACCGATCTCTTTATCGGGCTCATTTGTAACAAGAAACAAAAACAGACCTTTTTAGTTCAGAGAAAACAGTCATGTCCACCTAGACAAACCCAATGGCAATAATGTCAGATGTTAAGGGCCAAAAGTAAAGCACGATAAGAGGGTTCAACAAAGGATATGGGAATGTCACAATTTAATTTCACTACTAATTTAGCAAAACAGCACAAAATAAATCAATCTATTATAAACCGGAAGCAAGTCAGCTTGAGCAAGTAAGCTCATTAATATGCTGTTCAAACAAAGTAGGGCAGATTTCACCTATCTGTCCAATAGTTTGGGGGTCTTCTTTGTATTCATAACTATAAGTCTGTAACTTCTGGATTTCAATTATAGATAAAACCCAATGCTTCTCTGGTGAGACAGACAAAGAAAAGCTTTTGTGAAAGTTTGAGTAGTTCTGATGTAATGACAGCAGCTCTCCACGCAAATGCTTATGCACCGTATCTCAGCGGATCTGATGCCAAGACTACATTTACACTCCATTATATGCAAAAGAAATAATGCATTTTTGAGAATGTGATTTAGCGCCCTTTCAAGAAAAAAAAAATACAGTTCATCCTGAAACAATCCAATTTGAATGGATATGAGGAAATGACACTTGGCTAAATTAGGTGTCAGCAAATGACTACTGTGTTCAAGCACGCCACAAATTTCCTTGTAGTGGGTTTCATATTAGTTTGTACTAGCATCTGAGTTTCAACTGAGAGTAGAAAAAAAAAAGTTCCACAGTTTCAATATGCTGTGTACTTACATCTTTCTGTATGATTTGAAAGCCATCAGTTGGTTATGCTGAGTGACACATTGAGAAAAAAAAATTACTCAATGTTGGGCTGGTTAGTCTTGTTCAGGCAAACAATATGAACTTCAATTTCATGTTAAATTTTAATTGTTTAATTTTAAAATGTTAAAAAACTTTCAATTCATCAAAGAATCCTGAAAAAGCACAACTGTTTTCAACCCTCATTATAATAAGATTTTTTTCTTGAGCACCAAATCAGCATATTATGCTGCCTTCCTGTGCTATTGGAAATGTCCAACTTCCTACTTCTGAAGTCGTGATTATGAGCTCATTACGTTTAAATTTTGACTTGAGAGGGCGTTCATGTTCCATCTTTTAACTAGAAAACTAGTATCTGCGATAATTCTGATAGCATGTGAAGGCAGCATTAGACTGAATTCTGAAGGATCATGTGACTCTTAAGACTAGGGCTGTCCCTAATAGTTGACTAAATGTTAGCCGACTAGAAGAGGCTTAGTCGACCAAAATTGTATTAGTCGGTTTGTCACAGAAAATAAAAACTCCACAGGAAGTGGTGAAATCTCGCAGGCTGTGACAGACAAATTATTTACAGATGGAAATCATAATATTTGCCTATCATTCATCTACCTCAAATATGGTTTATCACTTGATGTAGCAACTTTAAAAGTCAGCTCGCTCTAACGTTAACCTAGATAAATGTCCGCTATTATTAGGTGCATGTCCAAGTGTTTGTGTGGAGAGCGCGGTTCCTGCATGACACACAGGCGCCGGCGCGATCACTTACATCTAACTTCAAATACTTTGTAATTTTTGGTCATACAGAAAAAAGTAATGCAAACTGTAAAGGGTCTACTTTTATTTCTGTAAACTCGCAACAACAACAAAATGTTGTGCTTATGTAAAATAATGAAAACAATCAGGATGCGCTTTCTACAGTCTCTGTCTCAGTGAACTTGAGCACGTCGCAAAAATGAACCGAAACTCAGTCTATAGGCTACTTGCCTCGCATACATGAACAATATACTGTATCTATGGAAAGCTTGAATTGTCTACTTTTAAATTAACCAATTCAAGTGGAAAAACAAATATTTTCAGATTATGCAATCTGTATGAAACGTGCATACATGTGCATCCACTACTGCAGAGACTTAAGGCAATTTTCTGAGCAATGTTGCTGGGCAGTGTTGCCGTCAGTGGGCAACAAGGTGAGACACAGGGCCCACGACTGATCTAAAGTATTCAGATAGAAATCTGTTGCCCATTCTCGATGGAAAAGTGTCCAAGCAACATTGCTCGAAAACATTGCTCAAAAAAGTTGCCTCGTGTATCATCACCTTTAATCTCTGCAGCAGGAAACATTATCAATAAATTATTAAAATGTTTAAACAGTCTCTTTCAGCTTTTTCAAGACACACTCATAATCATTACTTTTGCGTGTAATGTGAGTTTCGGAGCACTGATTAGGCTATGTGTTATATATAGGCAATTAAAGGCTCATTATATGATTTACGGCTTATTAATATATGCGATTAGCCAACTATAAGTCGACTACAAAAATCTTTAGTCGAGGGCAGCCCTACTGAAGGCTGATAGGACTGATAGTTATGGCTACTAAAAACCCAGCGCTGCCATCAAGGGAATAAATACATTTTATTTTAAATATTTAAATAATGGCTTAAATTTACCGTTTTCTATTTTTCCTTCTGTTGTCTTGGACATCGCATGCTGTCCACTCTTTATAACTCGCCTCAAGTTACGGGAGGCATTGCGGCCTCCACCTGTTTCCCACATGACTGACATCATCACAGCCCCGCCCATCGCATGCCGTCATGTCAGCGGCCGTGTGCGACAAGCGCATGACAAGCAAACACCGTGCGGACAGGCTATTTGTCTGAGCTGGCAGCGTGGCGTCTCGCAGTCTGCGTGAAGTCTCTTTCGTCATGTTACATTTCCTCCCTCTCCTCCGTCTCTTCCTTTATCTGTGTCCCTCGCTCTCCTCCTCTCATTCCCTGCAGCTCAATTTCAGTCTCTCTCACATCCTGATTATAATGTCGTTATCTCATTAAAACGGCCAAAGATGTAAGAGAGAGCAAGCTGAGTTTAGCACACAATCACAGTTTACCACGGTGAAGCTGAGGTACTTAAAGATGAAACTTTGCAACTTTTCAGAACCAAATTCCCACATTCCCTAACCAGTACTGTTGCTCTGGACTCAGTCAGGTTGACAGGTACTTTAAATCGCCTTTATGTGCAGTATCTATGCATGTGTGCTGTGTTTAATATTTTCTTTCAGCTAAAGTAGAATTATGACTGTTGGACTTGTTCCATATAGATTTGCAGAGTATTTATCTCGTATTTCATTAATTTTTATACAGCAGACAAATCTTTGCTAGCCACTGTCGTCAATTACTCTTCAGAGATGAAGTTCCAGTGCTCTACCAGTGATTCATGGCCTAAACGTATCTATTTTTCTACTTCATTTTCCTTTGAAATATAGCTTTTATTTACTAACTGTTGCTCAGTGAATCTGATCATAAAGAAAGAATGATTTTTATGCTAACAAAAGAAGAGTAAAGCATAACAGATGTGCACCATTAGAAGGGAGTTACAGGAACGGTCACAATTCAAGTGGGCATTACAGTGACAAAACACCAATGACAGGAGGATCAAAAGCAATAAAATCGCATCATATTATAATGGAAATTAATGATATTCTCACTTATAGGGTTTTCAGCAGGACAGTAAGAGTTTTAAGAGCAGAGCAAGGTTAGATTAGAAAACCGTTGGGCCTCGGGTCCCTTTAGATTGAGCTATTTTACGATTATTGACAAATATTGGGTGAATTTAAAAAAAAACTTAAAGTTGTCCAGCCGAGGGACCAAGTCTTTGCTTGTTCTCTAAAAAATGAGCAGAATCTTTATATATATGTTATATTAGTTATGCAAAACGAGCTCTTGCTGACTTGCTGCTTTGACCTCAGAGAGTCAAGAGAGACTCAGCGGTTTGCTGAATATTAAATTCTGAAGTAATTTATTTGAAACGTATTCATGTATAGCAAGCAAAGTGATGTCTGCGAAATACATACAAATGTGTTATTATATGCCTCTCAAAATACTATAGCATGGTGATTTGTTTGTAACGATTCAACTATTGCTAACTTATGATAACTTGTTCAGAACAGTTTTAACTACAATGTTTAGATTTTGCTGTAGCAATGTTGTTTGTACATGAAGACCAGTTACTGGTTCTTTTGAGGGGACCCTGCCATTTAGCCTCTTTTAATTTTCATGTTGAACACTCCCCTGAGACCTGCCCCTCCTCATCTCTCTCTTTGCAGCTCTTAAAGATTATTATTGCAAAAATCTGGATGAAAACAGCAGGATTACCAACTCACATGTGTGGGGTTTTAACACTGTTTTTAACAGGGTACTTTTTTAACCATTTGAGAGCGTGTAACTTGTCAGCTAGTCTGCCAAAGAGATTAAAAACCACTTTGTAGACATCGGTTTATAATCACGTCTCATTAAACGGTGTTCTTCTACAATGTTCCTTTGACATTGATGTAGGTTTACACAGACAGCGCTAAATAGAGCTCTTTAATGCTATTTGAGAGCAACAATGCTAGGAGAGCATCTTTCAAACCATAGCATCCCAAGCAACAAGACACTTTAATTTTCTAACTGTTATTATAATATTTCAGAATTGTACTGTATGTTGGTTCAAATAAACGCAGCATTGAAGTTTCTTTCAAAAACATAAAAAATCTTCCAGACCCCATAGTGTAGATAAATAGATTGATAGATAAATAAACAGATAAATAAATGAAAAATGTAGTAATGTTGATAGTGTTTTTACACTGGTAATATGACTAGTGAATACACTGCAAATAATGATTTGTCTTGACATTGTGGGATCTATGTCACTTTTTCTGATTGTACTATGTTTTCTAATGCAATGACATTAGCTGTGTTGAATAACAAAATTACTCCATGTAACACAACTAAATGAGCACAAACCTGCTGAAGCTGCACTTGACATGTTCATTCCCTCCTGACCTCATAGCATATATGACTCATGCCGGATCAGATCATCTGAATAAAACTCCAGCCACACTGGGAACATGCTAACCTATTTCTCTGTAGGGAGGAATCTTTGGCATTAAAAATTACGGCGAGGAAATGCGCCCATCAGAGACCTCTAAAGCGTTGCAAAGGGGAGGATGTCATGCCGCGTATTTGCTACAACACTCAGAGGATGTGGCTTACGCACATTTTTAATTATCCTTGTCACCCTAAGGCCAGGCCTCAAATGTGTTTGTGTCTTTGACTTAAATGGCTCAAATGAAACTCATTTTCACAAACAAATCCCGAAAAGTTTTCCTCACGTAAATCAAGTGCGCCGAGCGCCCCGCAGCTCTCCTCCCTGTCACTTCCCTCAGAGCCCTTTGGCAGGGGCTCGCTGTAACTTCTGGCCACGTTCTGGAGGAGATCCACCCCGGGTAATTGCGGCCTCCTAATTGCCCAGGCACCGCTGGGCTTTGTGAGGGGAGACAGCGGCCCGTGCTCGCCGGCAGCCCCCCCTCTAAATGAATGCCATGTGCTGGGAGTGAACGCCCGAGTGAGTGGCTGCGCCGGAACGTTCTTTGAGGTGGCGCCGTGACGCCTCCGGCTCCATCGCTCCGGCCCGGCGCTGCCAAGAGCAGCATAGTTCAACTCTTACGTCTCTCAAGACACACCTCTCTTTCTCTCTCTCTCTCTCTGTCTGTCTCTCTTTCTTGGTTTATTCTTTCTTTTGGTTTCTTTCTAGCTGTCTGTCTTCATAACACACCCTCTGTTCTTGTCTTTGGCCATCTCTGTTTCTCTCTCTCTTTATTTCTACTCTGTTTAAATAATGTTCATGGGACTTTACTGCTCATTAGCAGCAAAGTTTGAGCCTCTCTCTCTCTTTCTCTTTCTCTCTCTCTCTCTCTCTCTAGAAATGGGGAATGCCGGCCTCGGGAATGCCAGCATGTGCCAGCCTCTATGGATAGACGACCCTGCTGGTTTTTCTCTTCACTGGTCCTGGCTTCATCCAAGATTCTCTGTCAATCAGACAACCTGACATCTGGGAGACTAGTTAGCACACCAGCACTTAAAGAGGCCACGTGTGTTTGGTGGGAAACCCTCATGCTGGTGTTCAGCTTTCTCTCTCTCTCTCTCTCTCTCTCTCTCTCTCTCTCACACACACACACACACACACACACCTCAAGGCCCCTCTAAAGGGCCGATCCTCTTGACCACATTTCTATTTCCATCAAGAGATTTTTCATTCTGGATTTTGGGAGCAAATGTGCAATATGCACTAAAACTGAATGCAAATTGCTCTACATTCAAAATTGCAGCACAATTGTTCTGCATGGTGGTACCAACTCTTCATGGTATTGTATATGGACACAAGGTAGATTCAGGCCCTGATTACACCTGGTATTCTATTAAGATGCATTTTGGTCAATAAGATCAAAAGTAGAAAAGGGACACACATTCCCATTTACGCAAATTTTTACGCATCTCTTTTGTCCACTTTCGGACACTTTTGTCCTGATTTCTTCGAGGGGAGGGTCTATGGGTGGGTAAATGTATGGGCTTTTTCAGATCTCTCAATGTAATTTGAGGAAATAAGCTCACGCAATTTATATATGAACGCACTGAAGACGACGGAAAAACACACAGAGAGCAGCAGCTTTTGTTTCTGCTCTGACAGCCACAAGACCACGCCAAATGCTGTGAGTGCGTGTTAGCAACCAGGAATGGTGAGAGAACATTGAACTTGGTATGTTTTTGCGTTAGGTCAGTAGTCGGAGAGAAGATGGTCTTTTGTGGCTGTTCGAACACATTTGACCACATGAGCGTCTACACTACAAAAGCAAGGAAGTGGTCGAAAGTGGACAAAAAAAAAAATGTAGACCCTGTTTATACCTGTATTTTGCACAGACAGACAGACAGACAGACAGACAGACAGACAGATAGACAGATAGACAGATAGACAGATAGATAGATAGATAGATAGATAGATAGATAGATAGATAGATCTAAAAAGGGCCAAATATAGTCAGAAACAATGCAGTCATCTCTGATGTGTTCTGAGGTAAACCCAGAGTTTCGTAATATGAGCAAAGGTGTTGGAAAATAGAACTATTATGTCTCAATATGCATCATGGGAAACAGAATGACTAAAATCTGTGTTCTCATTGTTGTATAAATGGGGGATTTTTACAGAGCGACTTGCCAACATTTTTTACTCCTTCCCAAAAATCTTTACGAGATAGGTGCATTTTTTCCCAGGCTAGAACAACAGCCTGTTCCCTATGGAACTGAATGACTGACTGCAAGTCACACACACACACACATACACACACATCAGACGTCCCCCCCGTCTTGCCCTATGGAGAAGCAGGAAACATCTAAAAATAGACTCGATTAAAGGTATGTTATGCCTGGGACACATGAGAAGGATGTACTTGTGTAAGAGAGAGATTTGCTCCTCAGCATTCCTGCCTCTGTTTCTCATGTGAAAGTTTGGGAAAGAGCCCAAGCAGCTGAGAAGTGGCCCGTTTATTTTCCTTTAAGGTTCAACATTCTCTGTGTCACAGTTCAGAGAAAAGAGTAGTATGTGTGTGTGCGTATGTGTGTGTGTGTGTGTGTGTGTGTGTGTGTGTGTGTGTGTGTGTGTGTGTGTGTGTGTGTGTGTGTGCACATGTGCATTTCAAACATGTTAGTTGTTTTTAGAACAATTTAGTGGCATGTTCCCTGTACAACACCTTTTTTCTGATCTAGTCTATTCTATTCCAGGGATTCTCAACTGACCCAGATTTTATTTTAGTGGTGACCTAACACAGTTCCAAAACATTTTATCATACCAAAGCAAAAAATGTTTTTTTAAAAATTGTAATTATAAATTATTACAGCACATACTGAACAGGAATAACCATTTTTACTAGGTTTTCACTAGTTGAAAACCTCTATTCTACTTTATTCAGCTGTGCTCTAAGACTCTGTTATTGACTTCTCAAGTTTTTTTTTTTTTGCATTCAGGGTGTGCAGATGTGCATGGCCATGCATGTGTGTGCGGTGTGCTGTGTGTGTGAACGTATGCAAAAACTCCCGTCTGCACTGCACCTGAACAGCACTTAATGAACGGAAACCTTGTAAAATTATCTTTGTTACAGGCACTCAAATAAAAGCACTGCCTTCCAAATTTCAGTAATTTCATCCTGCCAAAGGCAATGCAGTCCCTCTGCAGCCTCTCTTTTTCATCATCCTTAAATCAAGCCTTTCAAATCTGATTAGTGATATCCCTCCGATGAACGTATACAAATGAAACGTTTGATGAAATCTTGTGCGGCCCTTCTCACTCAGAATTTCATACGCACGTTTATCTCTCTCGACACCCAAGAGAAGTCAAGAAAATGTTGAGCACACATTTCTAGGCAGGATCATTTGGGGCAATTACAAACACATGGCACCGAAGGGAGGAATAAATTGTAATTTGAGTGTATTGGCTGAAAGCACAGAAAGCATTTCAGGAGACGCCGTACCTGCAGATATGCTAGATATGAAGGATTTCTCTGAACGCGTGTTTTTAAAAGTGTCACATGCATTTGGCAGCTCATTGACTGACTTGCTGTTTTATCTTTACCACTTTTGCAGTGTTTATTTTGACTCTATCATTCCTGCTCTGTTGTTGACAGACTCAAACCGACTTCAACCGAATGGTGCCACTAGATGAGGTAAAGGCCTTTCTCTGCATTCGAAACCAGAATGTGAGCCAGAGCGAGGGACGCCACATCTGGATCTCTCTCCTTGTGAAATTAGTTCAAAGACTCACAGCTCCTTGATTATTTAAACATTGTTCAAGCCAATTGAGGCGCCTTCTTTTCAGAGGGGATGGAACTGTATAAAAATACACCACAGTCACTTCAACACCCCTGTAAGAGCACGGAAAAGAGGGGGGAGCGGAAAAAAAGAGAGAGAGGCTCCATACGGAGGACTTCTGTGGGCAGCGTGTGTTTGCTTTGAATCCTCTCAAGACATCATGTCGCTTCGGGGAGCCTTTTGACGTGCTCTTTACTCTTCGCGTGAGGCTTTGATGTGGTCTGGATGAGGGTTATGTAAATCAAACCCATAAAATAGCGAATCGCGCTCTAGATTTGAGCCTCTACAATACTGTTGTGGTGTATATAACATTAGAACAGATTGTAATGAATTATAAGCGAGCACAACCTCGCCCAGAACGAAAACTGAGACCGTTAGTGGTGAAAAAACACACAGAAAGTTTGTGACACCGTGTTTGTTTGTGTTAACGAAATGTGACGCCAGCTTCGTCTCCGGCTGACCTCCAATCCTACAAATTTGGTTGAACCGAACTGGGCTATTTTAGGGCCAAGGTTCGAAAGTCTGTCGCGACTTCGATGTGGGAAAAGTCTGTCCTCTACACTCCCCTGTCGCCTGATGCATTCCAGCTCAACAAGTCGAAGAGTGTAAGGGAGTGTGGTCTAAAGATGTGTATTAATGTGCAGTATGTTGACATAAGGGATTTAGAAACGTGAGAGTCAAGCCATCACTGTTCAAACAGGTCACTATCTCACACACACGTAGAGCGCAGGAAGACGTCCTCCTCGGCCCTCTCTCTCTCTGCCTCGCTTGTATCAGAGGAATGGCATTCCTGAGCCATTTCATTGCAGAACAGGAAGTGGGTCCAGGGCCAAAAATGATTAGGGGCTGGGGAAAACATAACATCCCCAGTGCCTGAGTGCTTTGGTGGGAGTTCTGTGGCCTGACACTGTGTCAAACACATGTGAGATAGCAGTCCCTACACTTAAGAGACCAGATCCATGGCGCTCTGGCTGCGGTACCTGACTCCCACCCTGAGAAAGCAGCCATAGTCCAAGCATCAGGGGATTCTACACAAACAAGGGATTGTAGGAATCAAAACTGTGCTGTTGATTTAGTAATAACAATACGTTGGATGTGTCTCAGTGTTTTACAATACGAATGTAGTGTAATTGAGATATATTAGGCAATATGTAATTACTAGGCGAGTAAATTGACATATTCCTCCTCAAAAGTTGAAGTCTTTCTCAATACGCTCTCAACTGTGGAGATTAATTCAGTCTTTTGTTACATTAACAAAACATCAGCGCTATTAAAGTTGAAAATAACCAACTCTATTGCAACGCTGATATAACATCTTATTTTCCCAAAGGCAAAACGGCATCAGTCGAATGCAAACGCTTCGCATATACGTGATGGAATACCAGGAGCTCAACCAATTTGACATTCGACTTGTGTTTCCCGTGCAGTTTGGGATTATGCCCCATCCAGATCCACTTGGCAGGATGTGTGCCTCAGTTATTAATATTCCACCAGAGCTTAGAGAAAATAAACTCCCTGTCAGAGCGTGTTGCCATAGCATCTGTGGCCGCCACAGAAGTCGAACTTTATTTGGCAGGTCCAAAATGGCTCCGCATGGCTCATTGTTCTCAATGGCTTCATTTTACAAAGAGGCCCCTTTTCAGTAGACGTCAAATTTCCGTTTATTTGCTCTCTACATTAATCATGTCTTTTATGAACAGAGCATAACTTTTTTGTCTTGTTATTTGAGAAGAGGAAGAAAGGCCAGCAAAACAGGAAGTTTCTAGCAGGGCGTGAGACAAAGAATCAAACACTTTTAGTAAATAAAATATAAAGTGCTGCTTTGCAGTCCCGCTGGTTTTAGCCTATTTTGCACATTTCAAGCATGTCCATTTTCTTCCTGCCTACCCAATTGAGTAATGATAGATTAGGCATATTTGTATAGACTGCAATAATTTGACTATTATGATCTCGAAAAATTTAATTTTCAGGTGGAATCTCCCATTAGTATGAAACTGCAGATTTCTTAGACTGATCATGGCACTAAATAATGGCTAATTAAAATTCAGCTTTGCCATCACAGGAATAAATTACTTTTTTAAATATTAAAATAGAAAACAGGCATTTTAAATTCTAACAATCCTTTACAATATTACAGTTTTTACTGTATTTTTGCTCAAATAAATGATCCAATGATGACCTTGGCGAGCATAAGAAAAATAACCTTACCGACCCAAAACTTTTGAATGGTAGAGTGCATCCATTATATTTATGCTATATAATTATTGTTGTGGCCCTGTGCAGATAATTGGTCCATGCTGCATGGTTTTGTAGCTTTTTTCATTAACAAATATCTCTATCGCATAACACTTCACTCAAAGGTGCAACAACAGTATTGCAAATAGTGCAGGAAACAGCATTGTGAAACAGTAAAGCAGCAATTTCCATGATTTATTAATGTTGCAGTGCATGCTGGGAATTGGGGTCCTCCCCTAGCACAGCATACATCAAAATGTACTACGGTCAGTTTGTGCAGTTATTGTACAGTGAATTGTGCAATGGTACCCTGGGCTTTTTATACAGTATGTACTGTACATTTGTTTAAATGCTTAGCTTCATTGTATAACTATATACTGCATTATAACATTCATAATTTAAAATGTAATTATTTATTACAAGTAATGTATTGCATAGTCAGAGAGATCTCCAAAGTGAGCCAAACAGCAGGATGGTGAGACAAGCTTCAATAAAGCAGGACAAGGATTTCCAAGTGTCTCAGGCAGACCAAATGTATTGTTCTTTCTACGAGACAGGCTGAAAGAGTCAGGAGCCAAGGAATACACTTTATAGACACAAATACTCGTAAATTGGGAATGTCACCTTAAAGTCAGGGCATTTTTATTATTGTTGGTGGAGCTGTTGAGAGCCTCTGATAGTTTATTCTCAGAGACTCCAGCCGTTCCCAAGTCCAGGAATCCACGGTGTTCCTCTTGCCTCTGTGTGAGGGGATGACAGGGTGCCAGGGGGCACTCACTAGACCTTGGGGTGATTGATGGCTAATGGCTAACCTATCTGCTCACAGGACAGGATTATGTTGGCTTTCATTAGAAAGATTGAATTCACTTCTGTCACAAAATAGTTTTGTTTTGTAAAAGGGGATACTTAGAGTGAAGGTATTGTAGTAGACAGTTTAATGAATGCTGCTAAATGTGGTGAGAACTGCCTTTCTTGCCAACAGTGATTCTGTGGAAGGTTTGATGTCATTAAAATTTGTGGTCGCTCATTTTTATGATTTGCCCAATTGAATGTTTGACTGAGTTTGTTGTGGTTGACTCATTTAATCTGTAAAACCTTTGTGTTTAAAATATAACAATGACGCTTCTAATGGCATCTGTTATTTCCATTTCTATAGAAACAAACGAGTCACTCTAGGCAGTTTAGATAGATTTAGAAATGATAGTATGATAGATAGATAGTATGATAGATAGATAGATAGATAGTATGATAGATAGTATGATAGATAGAACGATAGAACGATAGATAGATAGTATGATAGATAGAACGATAAAACGATAGATAGATAGATAGATAGATAGATAGATAGATAGATAGATAGATAGATAGATAGATAGATAGATAGATAGATAGATAGATAGATAGATAGATAGATAGATAGATAGATAGATAGATAGATAGATAGATAGATAGATAGATAGATAGATAGATAGATAGATAGATAGATAGATAGATAGATAGATAGATAGATAGATAGAACTGCACAGGTTTAGGATTCATTCAGTGATAAAAAAAACTGTATCTTTGATTCCCCCTTGCTGCCAAGTGGGATAGGGCAACATACAAAGGAAACATTCATATATTCCAATTAGATTTGACACACTTCACTGGCTCCAGTGTGTATGGGGGTCTGAAGGTCCATTTGCTGTCTGTTTTCCATTTTTGTTGGTGTCTGCAAATTAACAGAGAATGAGTGTGTTGCGTTTTTATTTTACCCCTTTAATTATGAGAGTGTTTGAAATGCAAGCACACACATACAGCCTTTAATAATTTGTAGTGAAGGAGTCTTGGCTAGAAATGTATCTTTTTGTGTACTGTTGACCAATGCAAACATGTACTTTGGTATAATTATAAGATCTTTTGAACACATTCTCCATTTAATATTCACCACTTATCAATCATTTGTACTGCACAGGATTCTCAACGTGTCAAAGTTATTAATCATATTAATGTTGCCATCATTTTATAAAGCAATAGCCATTCAAACCCTTGCATTACAGTGATTTTCATCAATCTGCTTTATGTTATGCTTAAAAAAAGGCTTTTTCAGGGACTAAAACTAAAAATGTTCCACACCTGCCAATAGTCGGTAACTTAGATTTACTGGCCAAAATTAGTTTTATTAGCCATGAAACAAAAACAGGCAGTTATGAAAAAAATTATTACTCAAGTGCAAAATTCACAATGCTCTTTTTGTTTTCGGGAAAGGTCCACGAGGCGGGACTCGAACTCAGTTCGCCCAAAGCGCTATATGTCAGCGCACTGCCCACGAGGCTATTGGTGCCAACAATTCACAATGCTCTATTCCAATTTCGATACCACAGCTAAAACTATTAGCTTAACTAATATAAAATTAAAAGACAAGTAAACAGCCAGAAATAAAATAAGAACAAACAATTACAAGCAATAGCACCAATAAATGCAATACAACAAAGATACAAATGAAATAAACAGTGCTCTTCAGACAGGTCTAATAAATCTAATAAAGTAGGCTAATTAAATAAATAACACTGCATATTCATCCTTTTTAAAGTTCAAGAGCAGTGAGTTATTCTTTTTTTCTTTGTCCTTGTTGTTTGATTAACATTAAAAATGCAGACAGTAGCAGGATTATTATGATGCTGTCACTTTAAGATCGAATGCATGCACGGATCATGTGTTTGTGTTTACTTAAAGGAACACTCCACTTTACTTGAAAATAGACTCATTTTCTAACTCCCCTAGAGTTGAACAGTTTAGTTTTACCGTTTTCGAATAGCACGTGTAGCATAGCTTAGCATAGATCATTAAATCTGATTAGACCGTTAGCATCTCGCTCAAAAAAATGACCAGCTTCGATATTACACAGCACCTGAAAATAGTCCCCAGCACGCTCCCTGTGCAAGCAGGTTGTCACGTTGGTTATGTTGAAGTTAGCCTATTTTCAGGTGCTGCGTAATATCATTGCGCAATGAATAATCACAATTCCTTGATTATTATGCAAGAATGAGAGTATAGTTTCTAGCCATATCGGCCTAGAAAATCGCAACTTTTCATTTTCCGTCAGTCTTAGTACAAGATTTTTTGAGCGAGATGCTAACGGTCTAATCAGATTCAATTATCTATGTTAAGCTATGCTAAAAGTGCTACCGCCAGACCCAGAGATTGGCTGAATGGATTCGAAAACGGTAAAACTAAACTGTTTAACTCTAGGGGTGTTGGAAAATGAGCCTATTTTCAAAAAAAGAGGAGTGTTACTTTAAGACACAACTGACCATGTTTACGCCGAGACAGGCATGTTAAATTTTGAGTGAATTTGTCCATTCAAACGCAGGAAGGTATGAAAGAAAGCTCAACTTTGCACACTTCAGATGTTTTACCTTCCCACACAGCGCGGGATTAACAAATTCCCTTTCGAGTGTTCCAGCGCTTAAATATTTACATTGGAAACGCTGAAACTTTCGTTATGATGCAGCACTGACCCATCAACTGTACAGAGCGTTGTTCACGTTTGTTCACCTTCATGTTTTCACAACATTGCATTGTTAGAATTCCAAAAATGAATATACTGCTCTTGGTGAGTGTTCATTTTAGGCCCTGGCCTTTCTCCTAAAAGTCATTGTAATGCACATCCTCTCGTGGCTTATTGCTTTTACTGATCATTGCATTAATGAAAGTATAGTCATTTGCACTTAAAGGTAGGGTAGGTAGGATTTGGTTAAAAAACTTTTTTTCCAAATTTGTTTAAAATTTCTTTATATATCAATACATAATTAAAATGTAAGTACTCTGAAAAAGAAAGGATGAAAATTGAGTGTCTGTAGACCTCTCACGATGTTTTAAAGACAGCTCATTATTTCCATTCACTCCACCTTCTCCCTTCTGGGCTCTTTCCAAAGCCACGCCCCCAAAACACATGAACGCGCCACGCCGACCGTCAGCTGAAAGGCGCATTATTTGCCTGAGACGAGCAGAGAAGAAGGAGCGGAGTGCATGTAGTGACATCATGTCAGAATCACATGTAATAACAAATCAAACTTTATCATTATGAATATAAACAAATAAGATGTCTTTTAGTACTCACTATCAAGCTAGAATACCGATACTGGTAAAGTTTAAAATACACACACAACACGTCTACGACACACACAGATACAAGATAAAAGCATCAGTAAACATTGGTAGAGAATATAAAAACAAACCACGGAAATAAACGTGCAGGTAAATTTCCCGGTGAACATGGTAAAAGAGTTTAGACAGAGGGTAGTAGCTAAAGCTGACTTAGTTCTAAAAAAAGTTCCTGGATGCGGTGTACTAGATTTTACACATGCATTTTGTTATCTAAAGTTACATTTTGCGAAATTCAACACGACAGCGATCAACTTGAGCTAAGCATATTGAGTATTTATCATCTCTACTAATGGCTCGCTAAGTGTATAACATTGTAATTTTATGCTAAGAAAATGTTATGTTAGCTATATTAGGCAGCTACGTGTGCTAGTGATACATGCTTCATGAAAACATAAACTAAAAAAATGTATAATCAAAATGAAAGATTACCTGTCCAGCAGAAATACAGCCTTGTGAACTCAAATCAAACGGGTGCGCAAGGGTTGCCAGGTTTTCACAACTAAATCCGCCCAATTGCTACTCAAAACTAGCCCAAAACAAGCCCAATCGTGTTTCTCCGGTGAAAATCGCATTTGGGGGGTCAAATATGTGCCTTTTTGGTAGGGCTGCCTGCTAAAATTCGCAAATCCCGGGGCAAAATATCACATAATTGGGGTCGCTTCAACCCGCGGACATGAAAAACAGCCCGCGGCAGCAGTGTTGAAGTAGCCCGACTTGGCAACACTGGGGTGCGCGCATGTGGGCAGATCCTGGAGGAAAAGCGGTGGTAGCCATGGTAGCGAGAGAGAGTGACAGTCGCCCAAGCCAGTAAAATCTTATTATTAATATATCTTATTAATCTAATTCATTAGAAATACAGTATTATTCATAATTCAAATGTGTATGTCTCTAAATTTGTTCATACATGAAAGGTTTTAGATGCTGTCAATACGTTTATACTGTACAAGTGTGTTGTTATTAAATGTACATGTGCTAGAACCTCTTTACATATGAATGCCTGTGAATACTAATGAGATCTCAGTAACTGAATCTCAATCATGGACTTATTTTTTATTTTTTTTTCACTAACAAGCGACCATGGCAAGTTTAATTTGAAGTCAGTTGAGGTAGAGACCATACCTTCATCTATAGTTCAGCTCTCGTTCTCTGAGCCCTGCAGTTAATGTGGCGGTGTTTCTTAAAACAGTAACTCAAACCTTTTTTTGTGCTGTAAGCAGCCTCGCTTCAAATAAGGTAGACCACAAACCAGTGCTGTCAACTCCACACAGGTTTGTCAAATGTCAGCCAAGCCACGGTGCTGTTTTCAAAGGGACCGCAGCTCAAATTATATGTCAGATGAGAAGCCTTAAAACTGTTGACGAAAAAAATGAGGAGAGGAGGCTGATTTGGTCCGGACTGTTTTATTTTTCAGTTCTGTTTTGGGAAGCCTCCCTCAAATACCTGTGGAGGCCAGAGATGAGGGACTAACTACAAAACCTCGACTGCTCAGCAGACCGGATTTTAGACAATTGATTGGGTTTTATGTCAAGAGGTACCGATTTCAAAACCGCAGCTGTGCATAAACATACTATTTAGTGGAAATGACAACTTAACTACTTTCCATCATTTTTCTCTTGAAACGTATCCATGTGCCTAATCAACAGGCACAAATGGCAAGGTCTATGAATGATGCCATATTTCAAAGTGACAAGTGTACATAGTCCGCTCCAATCATATCATGTTCTGTGACAGTATTTTATAGTGAAATTACATTTGGAGACAAAATTCAAAAACACAGAGCCTGACATTGATCAATTGATGTGCAACGAGGTTCAGAAAATGTATTAGAACAAGAATATGACACATTCCTGAATTTGACAACTTACAAGCAGTGCAGCGGTAGTTTGACATGTTGCAAAAACAGCCGGAGGAGTACAAATTAGTGGCCATTCTGTGTTCATGGACTGAAACCTCAGTCACATATACAGTGGGTTGAGAAAACAAATGAATGTCCAGAGGAGCCAACCAAAAGTGTGGTAAAGATTGGTTGGTCTGAGGACTGAGTTGTCGTGGAGAAAGTTCAAACCTCAGTGCTTTCACATTCTCAACAGCCCATAGTGTGGCATGACCCCATCCAACGCCCCTGTTCCCCACTGTATCAACACGCTGCACGGCTGTATGCGCATGGCTCAGGCGGCCATGAAATTATAAAAATGAGTATCAACTACTGGATTCTATATCAAGCGCATTCTCCACAGCCCTTGAGCAAATAAAGGCCTTAATATCTTTTTCTTGGAAAGAGTTTCTCCTTTTGTCTGCTGACGCCAGGAAGCTTTTCGCAACAGGGTGAGGGAAGCAGGAATATGAGGTCACAGGGCCTGCGTGTATGGGTGTGACTGGTAGGAGGCATCAGAGGCTTGCTATCGCATTCCCTGTGAGAGGTTCCTGCGTTCCAGGATTGAGGCTGAGGTCTGGCACATGGATGCTCAGTTAATTTTACTCTCCATGCTTATTTCACTTGGCAGGCGGTCTGAGGATCTTAAATGCGATTGCTGACCATGATGGTTAGCATCCTTTGACCGCTGTTTTCAAGTGTTCTATCAACCTGATCATTTCAGTGGTGAATATCAGGCAAGCGGTTTCAATGCGGTTAAGATGTATATCCAGGGTCATGCTGTTTTAAGAAGAGTCACACAATTGATTTATATTTGTGTCACTTTTGCTTGGACTGTATGCTAACTGCTAACATAGTAAGTTCTTTTTAAAAAATCTGACAAACGTGCAACGCCATTAGTTGATAGATCTATCTACGGATGGATGGATGGATATTGTAAATATGATCTACAACATTTATTCAAACTAGGCTATTAAGTGGATTACAGCTAAATGTTACAACATCTGTGAAACTGATTTTTTTGTGTCACAACATAAACCAACACATGCACAGACACACGTCCTCAGATGAGCTTGTAATTCCACGGATAAATGCTTTTAAAAAGCTAAGTTATATATTTATTTATTTCCCTTCACTATCTGTAGAACGCTTACAGTAATCTGATTATATCTTCAGCATCTGAGCGGTTTTTCAGGACCATACATTGCTTTCTGCCTATCACCCTTCAAACTTAATGCAGGTATTGTCTTTTGTGAAAACACATCCAGTTGTGCAGCATCGAGTATGATATTATCTGAGAGTGAGGATGACCCTGGTAAATCCCAGCCTCTGGGTCCATCCTCACAGGCTCCACTACTCTGTGGCACTGCTCTGAGATCAGGCATGTTGAGACCATTGTGTATCCCTGAACAGATGCCTTTCTTCCGGGCCTGGTACTGAGGGAACACATTTTTGTTGTCACAATTTCTGAGGCGCAAAAAGGTTAAAACAAGCCATAAATCCATGTAATGCCTCCAAATGCCACAAATCTGGAATAGCACATCTATTTGGCAGATGTTGGAACAAAGTGATACAGAAAAAAAAGGCATAGGGAAAATGTGGGAAAGCATATTTCCTTCATTTGGTAGCTTTAGATGGAGAATTGCTCTGTAGCGATATGTTAACGTGAAAAAAACACATTGAGGGAAGTGTGCATGATTATATATTTCTGTGAATTAAGAACCTTTCATACATTAAAACAAAGAAAAGCATGTCTGACACTTGTGAAAGGGAAGATATACATGTCTCGATAAGAACATCAGCCGTAAGAGAAATGCAACATTTTAGTCATCTGTTAATGACCTTGTTGCTCTGGAAGAATAATAGCATCGCATCTCAGACATTTCTGTAACAAAGACAACGATCATCTCCATTGAGTGAAAAGAGTGGAAAGTGATCCATGAACTGGAAAGCTCCCTGTTAAATTAAATGAGTTTAAACTTTTATGAAAGAGAGACACCAAATTATAGCTCAAATACTTCCATCGACAACATATAATTTAAAATTCACCAAGGAGATGTCTCTGCTGCCAAAGAGTGCGGTTTTCTTTTGAATGTTTTTCGCATATGACAGGCTGCAATTATTCAATCACAGTAAAATGTCACTGATGTTTTTAAACAGACATGCGCCTCTCACCTCAATTAATCAGTCCGGTTCATTTTCTAGAGTTTTTACCACGTTCATTCAGGTTGTTTTGAGTTACATTTGAAGAGAGGAGCCTCGAAAATGTTTCAAAAAGCTAAATAATGGAACAATAATCATATCAAATTTGTGGTGAGACGCTGCCAAAGTAGAGGGTATACTTACTTCAGCCTAAAGTAATTCAAAACTCTTCCAGTTCATTGGTGGATTCATCAAAGAGTCATTTCACCTAAAAAGGAATTGTGAAGCATTTTCCAGAAAGCTGGTCAACAGATAATTGTGAGGTTCTTAGCTACATCTTTGTGGTTCAATGAGTTTCTGGATTCATCATGCTTTCGTTGGATTTCAGATGGTGTCAAAATGTGAACCACAAATAAAAACACTGCAATATCTGGTTTAGTAGTGCACTATAATATTCTGGTGCTGTGTAATATTCCGTGTTCAGTAATATCAAGTTAATCTCAATAGATACCATTTATGGGATAATGTTGATTAACACAAAAATGAATTCGCATTTGTCCATCATTGTTTACAGTGAGGCAATTACTATGGAAGTGAATGTGACCGAACCATAAATGTTAAAATATTCATTTTTCAATGATTCTGAGACTCTGGATATGACAGGCGGATTGGGGATGGATGGATGTTTAATAGTATAGCTATTTTAACACATAGGATTTTAGTGGAGAAATAATAAACTCACTAACCTTAATTATCTATGTTAAGTTAAATCCTATTTAAGTTTTTCGCCATGGCTAAAAACCTAAAATGACCATAAAAATGACAAGAAAAGCTTCACAGCTGAAATAATAAACATTTCATGAAATTATGAACTTTACCTTTCTGCTTTTATCGGACAACTTTTGCCCCCTTTATTTTCATTTGAAGTGCCTAATTGTAACCTCGTTTTTTCTTGATGTTTTTTTCATAACGAGGGAGAAGTAAAAAAAAATATTTTGTGTGGTAATCAACATAATGCCACAAATGCTGTCAATCGAGCTTAACTTGTATTGAACCCAGATTATTCCTTTAAGGGAAATTCGAACAGCAGGGAATGCACATCAAATGCTCTAGACAAATGATTTTGGATGGGGGTGGATGGATGAGGTTTTCAGAAGCTGAGCGCTTTGTCTATGAAATGTGACTTCTGAATTGCTTCAGTCTAAATACATTTTAAACTCACTGCTGGAAGCCAAGACTGTGATCAGGGGTTAAACTGGGCACAGAAAGGTGGAGGACTGTAAGTGGGCATCCATCATTTAAGAGCTGAATAAATACTGAGGTTTAAATGCTGAATTATGGCACCAAAGCAGATTAAACTAGCCCTCAGTATAAATGGGATTTTGGGAGCTCGGTCCACCTAGCACGTCTATAATGACTGTCACCATTTGCAGGGTATCCCCTATAAAAAAAAATTGTGGGTTATTTTTTTAACCCAAATACTGGGTTAGTGTTTGGGTAGGTTTTGTTACTCAGGTCCTTGGTCAAACGTAACAACTCAACGGTTGAGTTATTTATGGCAGGCTTTTTGCATCCTGTTCAGGAGAGAGCAGTTCTCAGTGGCATCGAATGTGTGCATTTCTTCTGTAAAATACAGGTTTGTGTACATTTTATTTTATCTTCACTCTAAAAAATGCTGGTTTGTTTCAACCCATGTTTGGGTCAAATATGGACTAATCCAACCGTTGGGTTTAAAAATGTTAATTAAAAAATTTAAACCAACGGTTGTGTTTGTCCATATTTGACCCAAACTTGAGTTGAAACTTTAAACAACCCAGCAGTTTTAGAGTGTATAAAATTGTACTGTGCAGTAAATCATTTAAGTTTATGCAAAGCAACACAGGGACGAGACGCGAGTCACCTAAACGAGTGTCGCATCAGTCTTTTTGTGTGACGGAAACAGCTGGTGTCTTACATAAAATAAATTCTTTTATTTGTAAATATAGGCCTACTAAATCGAAATACTTTGGATGTTAAATGTGTCCTCAGAACTGTCCGTTGCTTGTTTATGGGCAGGTTATGGAGTCAGTCACAGCATATAACAGCTATGGGTGAAACGCAGGGCGACGGTCTGATTGTGTGGAGTATTTTACAAAATTTTAGAGGATTTAAGTAAATCTGTAAACACTAATTCATGTATGAAGTAAAAAATAAACTGAATTAATAAAAAATCCTCCCATTATGCTGGGTTAAATAAAAAAACGAATTTGCTGGGTAAATGTAGCCCAACATGTGTTCGGTCCTATATTTACCCAGCCCTTAAAGGAACATGCTGACTTTTCGTGACTTTATCTTATTCACCATATCCCCCAGAGTTAGTATGTAACTACACATCACAACATGTAAATAGGAAAATGTTGCCGTTATTTTGTCACTTATTGAGCAGTAGGCTAGCTGGAGCCGTTTACCTCCAGTCTTTGTGCTAAGCTAGGCTAGCGGTGGGTAGAGCCCTGCTTTTCTGCCCAAGCCCGAGTTTTTTACGCCCCCAGGGCCGGCCAATTTTCTCATCATACCTCAAACGCGGGCCAGGCTTTGGGCCTTTTTAGGCTTCTCCTTCATTTTATATTTTAGACATTCAATAATTAAAAGAAACAATGAGATGTGCTGAGCTGATGGAAACAACATGAGACCATGATTTCGCGAGTCCGCAACTGTCAAGACTGACTCGCACAGTGTTTAGAGGACGGCGCTATGCAACACGCATCACCGCAAATGAGTAAAGCAAGCCAACACGCAAACTGCCACAAGTGAATCTGAAAATAAGCTAAGTCTTAGATGCTCAAAAACACAACCATCTTCATTAAAACTAATGAGACTAAAGGCTCTTACCAGTGTTTAAGTTGCTCATAATGCAGCCTTTGATGTTGAAATGAGCTGATGAATAAAATGCTCATATCGGTTGCTTTCGTTGACATGAACTCCGTTAAATGTGCATATAGCGCGGGAATTGAAGATCGGATTTATAATCATTTCGCGGAGAGGTGTAAGGTAAAACAACCAGCATGTTTCTGTTTTTTTTTTTTTTTTAGATTGTGTAGCCCGTTTCGTTCGCGCGCGCCGTTGCAATCTACCTGCCTCATCTGGTCAAAAATGCCTTTTTACTGTGATGGTGGTGATAGTAGGCTAAACGTTTAAACAATGCTTTAAGTGTTGTATATGGATTTTATAAGCAAGACAAGTCAAGTGTTGATTTGAGAGGCTAAAGCGTTGGGTTAACTCACTGTCGGCCACTGGCCGCTTGGTCGTCACTTTAAAGAACAAAAACTTTAATTTAACAAACAAAAAAATGCTTCAAAATTTTTTCTAAATTAACTTAATAAAGAAACAAAACGAAATATAACTACTTTGACATTAAAAACAAAACTGAACTATTTTAATGGCTTCAACTAATGTGTAATAAGGAGGATAAAAAATAAAAAAAAACACGGGCTCCAGTCGGACTCGGGCTGATAATTTTGATGAGCTGTCGGACACAGGCCGGGCTAGGGCCTCAGCGTCTCGGGCCAGGGCCGGGCTAGGGACTAGTTTTGAGGCCCGTGCAGGGCTCTAGCGGTGGGTGCGTCAGACAGAGTTATGGCATGCACAGAGATGAGAATGGTATGTATGGATTTATCTAACTCTGCGGGATTTGGTGAATAAGCTAAAGTCACAAAAAGTTGGTGTGTTCCTTTAAGCTACCCAATTTGGGTTGGGTTTTTTAACCCAGCGATTATTAGTGCGCCCTGTTACATGTAGCATAAACTCTCACTTTCACCGATAGTCCAGCATGCTATCCTCCCCTCTTTTAAATTTACAGATCTCACTGACTGCTCGCAATTGGCAGCATTAACCTTGTCTCTTGAGCTGTATGAGTCTTGCGGTGGACTCCATCTCAACTGAAATTTTAATCGAATGGAATCTGATTGGTTGTGGCTGTCCTGAAGTTTTGAGTGACAAAACCAAAATCCTTGCCTCAGGATTAGAATCATCATCCCTTCAGTGTGCTGACTATGATATCAAAGCAGTGAGTGATGACAGGATGCCTTCTGAGACAGAAAGGGCATTGGAAAACACATGGCCTCTTTTATGTTCCAGTCATTGATATTTATTTAAACTAGCAGATTTTTTTTCTTTCTTTTTTTTGTTTGTTACATTTAAAACTTTTTTCCAAGTTGGGAGTTTTAAAACTGGGAAACTTTTTATCAAGCCTTTAACATTCATTTGTGTTACTTTTAAATGCCTAATAAATATTATTATTTTTTATTTATCACTATTTATAACTATTATGATCCATCATATACACTGAACAAAATTATAAACGCAATACTTTTGTCCCCCCCCCCCCCCCCCCCCGATTTTTCATGAGCTGAACTCAAAGATCTAAGACTTTTTTATGTACACAAAAGGCCTATTTCTCTTAAATATTGTTCACAAATCTGTCTAAATCTGTGTTAGTGAGCACTTCTCCTTTGCCGGCATATCAAGATGCTGATTAGACAGCATGATTATTGAACAGGTGTGCCTTAAGCTGGCCCCAATAAAAGGCTACTCTAAAATGTGCAGTTTTATCACACAGCACAACGCCACAGATGTCACAAATTTTGAGGGAGCGTGCAATTGGCATGCGCAGACCACGTGTAACCACACCAGCCCAGGACCTCCACATCCAGCATCTTCACCTCCAAGATCGTCCGAGACCAGCCACCCGGACAGGTTTCGGTTTGCATAACCAAAGAATTTCTGCACAAACTTTCAGAAACCATCTCAGGAAAGCTCATATCAATGCTCGTCGTCCTCATCGGGGTCTCGACCTGACTGCAGTTTGTCGTCGTAACCGACTTGAGTGGGCAAATACTCACATTTGATGGCTCCTGGTACTTTGGAGAGGTGTTCTCTTCACGGATGAATCCCGCTTTTCACTGTACAGGGCAGATAGCGTTGTGTGGGTGAGCAGTTTGCGGTTTGAGATACCTTGACGAGATCCTGAGGCTCATTGTCGTGCCATTCATCCACGACCATCACCTCATGTTGCAACATGATAATGGACGGCCCCATGTTGCAAAGATCTGTACACAATTCCTGGAAGCTGAAAACATCCCAGTTCTTGCATGGCCGGCATACAGCATACCGGACATGTCACCCATTGAGCATGTTTAGGATTCTCTGTATCTGCGTATACAACAGCGTGTTCCAGTTACAGCCAATATCCAGCAACTTCACACAGCCATTGAAGAGAGGACCAACATTCCACAGGCCACAATCAACAACTTGATCAACTCTATGCGAAGGAGATGTGTTGCACTGCATGAGGCAAATGGTGGTCACACCAGATACTGACTGGTTTTTGGATCCCCCTGGACCCAACCACCCATCCACCCCCCTGGACCCCAGTGTTGCATTTATAATTTTGTTCAGTGTGTATGTATATATATATATATATATATATATATATATATATATATATATATATATATATATATATATATATATATATATATATATATATATATATATATATATATATATATATATATATATATATATATAGTAAAAGTAATGTATTGTTTTAATCAAGCAAAACAAGTAAATCATTTAATATATACTACTACAATATTATACAATGCAAATATTGATTAATTGTGAATATTTTACAATACTTTTAAAACTACAGTTTCTACAGTTATCTAACATAGTGCATCATTTGAGATGTGGTGGAATTCTGTTCAGAAATGTTTTTCCTGTGATGCATGTACTGTAAATCCATTGTTAGTAGACAAATAAACTCCTGAGAGCTCGAAAATTGTTTTAGAGTACTGTAAGCCCACAAGGCCAATTTATTTGATTAATTTAGGAACTATATTTTTGAATGAATTATATTCCTCTTACTATGGGATGATTTATTCCTGATCTGAAAAATATGTTGGCACACACCCTCATGAAGATCTACAATACGAAGACCTCCCTGCTTAGATAACCCTGGAGATCGGTGAGGAGGTCACACTGAACTCTACACGAGATTAAGGGGGGGAGCATTTTTATCCATGGTTGTCTTCACCGCCTGTTCAATTTCAGCACGACACGTTTGGCCCCAGCTCACCGACAGCAATATGCCCAGTACATCTGTATCAGCATACTGAACACTTCTTGTATCTGACCGGATTAGTTCAGATGTTCACAGGGACAAGAGCCCCGTGCTCTGGAACTGCCGACACAGGTGGCGTCCTGCTCTCAATCCTGTCCTAAAACGGCTTTACAGCTGCCCGTCAGAAATAGAAAAAGAGGAGGCAAAAACATCTGTCCGGAGATTGCTTTTTTAAGACTGATTAATGAAAATAAAGCTGCTCCACCAAATCCTCTACCTTGTCTGAGTAGTTTTTCCAAGTTGAACGTCCATGTGGTGAGATAAAAAAATGTCAGGAGTGAAGAGGTCTTGTAAGCCTGGTCTAAATCCTCAGCTTAATGTGTGGCTGTCTGCTGTTATAAGGTGTATTAGAGGTCATGTAAATGCTGTATATCGGTGCTCTTTCAGTGTTTTCAATGTTGATGTGTTGTTACTATTGTCTTTGGCTCCAGAGATCTGATACCATTGTTTTTCGGTGAGAACATAACCAATGAGTCTTTATTTGCAGAAACATAGCCCACTGTGTTTGGTATAATGTATTGTTGATGATCGACGCGCTTAAACAAAGGTCTCTCACGCACATATGAAAGTTAATAGTTGAAGTCGGTTGAACATTACATTTATTTAACCCTTACCTAAACTGGTATTAAAAGAAGAAAAAAGTTATTTGCAATATGGTGAAATTTAATTATCATTGAATTGGCCCTGAATGCAGTAAAACTGAATACACTACATTTGGAAGGCAAAAAAAAAAAAAGTCCACAGATTCAAAATAATCGTGATTATTTTATTTTGTAAGTATGTTTTGCAAGTATGTTTTTTGTAAGTACGTTTTTAAAATGGTTGCTACTTTTAAATTATTAAAAGAAAATCATCAGGGGTTAGGGTTTTTTCGAACTTTAGAGGCCAGCTGTTCTCTCCCAGGTCCTCTGTACAAGAAGGCCATCAGGTTGTTTCTGGTTTATTCATCATTGATTCTTTGGAGAGTTATTTTAATGTTCTGAGTTCTCCTTAAGAGAACATGCTGGACCATGGACCTCCACAGGTGGGAAATGAATTAGAGGAAGTAGAGTTCATTGTGCAGTGCATACAGTTTTGATTCCAGCTGAGAGCTCTTTGTATGTGGTCACTAATGGCTGCTGAGAGCCCCTCACTCGTTGGAGGTGTTGATACAAAGGCCATATCAGGCATGAGTATAATCACAGTTTGCTCATGCACTTACTAGGAACTGCATTCTTCACACATGAGTTTCACAGCACACTCAAAGCTTATGTTACAAAGCAGTGCATATATCCAGCCATTTAAATCAACTGAAAATCCTAAAGATGCTTATAATGTTACAAAACATGCTTTTTTTGTTCTTTTGAACTTTCTATTCATCAAGAATCCTGACAAAATCACAGTTTCCACAGAAATATAATTGTTTTCAACATTGATAATAATAAGAAATGTTTCTTGAGCACTAAATCAGCATATTAGAATGATTTCTGAAGGATCATGGGACATTGAAGACTGGAGAAATGATTTTTTTCCCATCACGGGAATAAATTACATTTTAAAATGGAGCCTATTAAAATTGAAAACAGGTATTTTAAATTGTATTAATATTTCATAATGTTACAGTTTTTCCTGTATTTTTTATCAATAAATAAAGCATAAGATTCTTTTGACCCCAAACTTTTGAATGGTAGAATACATACATTTATATTAGTTTTTTTTTTTTATCACAATAAATACAACATTAACAGCCATATTTAAAACATCTCAGAGCACCAGTATCAATTAAAAACTCTATGCTATGTTGTAGCATGGCTGTTGAATAAACAAATATTTAAAAAAAAATGTTGTGGTTCATCAATTTTCCTTTTATGCTCTTGACAACATTACTTTTTCTTACATCCCAATATGTCGTTTGGGAAAATATTGCAAATGGTGAATAGATGTGTTAAGATGGCGTGATTAGCCTGTATTACTTCTCTTCTAAAAGTGACAAATCCGCCGTAATCCGTCATCCAAGATAACGTGCAGAAAAGTTGAAGGACACACTGCCAGAGAGAAATGACCAATATTTCTACTTAAAGAAGCAATCTGGGACTTTTTGATGTGTGTGCTTAACTGGCTGGCCCATCATTTCTGATTACACTAAAAGCATCTGACACATGCTAATTATATTCAATTTATCAACATTTGTTTGATTGCTAATGACATGGGTGTCACGAGTGGCATGTTTTCTCATGATGTGTTCACTGTCTTGTCCAAATGAGCTGTTTTTTATTTTACCCTGCAGAAAAGCTTCCTGTAACGAACTGGCCGACCCTTAATGCTTCCTCATTTGTATATCACTGATGTTAGCGCAGTCAGCTTGAGATGTCAGGCAACTGGAAAAAGAACACAGTGCTTAGAGCACTTATCTGGGATGGAGTGAAATGACATGGTCTCTAAGTGAAGCATGGGATAATTTCAAGTCGCTAAAAGGCAAAGAGTCCAGTAATGTACTGGAGAACTTCTAATTCGTTGACATCCCCCAGTCTACATAAGAGCACGTTGGTTGTTTCTCACAAGGATTAGGCCGATAGTTGGTTCGTGGGTTCAACATTGTTGTGATAGTGGAATCCGACCAGGTGGACTCACGGGGGCATGTTGCTTTTCTCTAATCCGCGTGTAAAACGGAAGTGTAAATGTTCTGCTTTGTTTAGAGTCACTAAGGCATACGCTCAGGGAAAATCCAGCGTGTTTCCCATTTTAATACCTACCTCCACGAGGGTAACCAATCCCAGATGTGCTCCAGCACAAAATACATTTTCACTCTCTTTAAAACCTCTTTTTTCCCCCTCCCTTCTGACTCGGGGTCAATGACTTGAGTTTCAGCTGTAGTGGTAGCTAAATATAGATTTATAGAGAGTCACTAAATGACTTGTTTTTAGAGCATTTGTCAATGCGGTCCTTAAGAGAACAAATATTTATGCATTTTTAAATGGGGATATGTCCGGGAGAGTGGCGTCGCTCTTCCTGGGGCTGACGTGAGAATGCAGTTCACCGCGTGTCAGGTTTTAGTAAATCAAGATAATTGGTCATTTAAAAACAGGGAGACAGTAAGTGAGAGAGAAAAAAGACCCTCACGGAGGCCTGGTCCATCAGCATCTTTGGCTGTAATAATAGACAAAGCAAGAACAATAATTTCGAAAGGGTGAAAAGGCGGTGGCCCTCCTGTTTGAGAGACCGCCGTACACAAACCAGCGCATCACAAACTCTGTGAGAAAGTACGAGGGGTAGGAACGTGTGAATCTATGGTGTGTTATGATAGCTCTGTACAGGGCCCCCAGAGCGATGTCCTCTCCACGTTTTGGATCACCTAGGGGGTCCTTGCATCCTGTTCTTCTCCAGCAGGGAGAGGTGGGAAGTTCCCCCGACAGGAAGTGGGCCTGTCAGATCTGCAGATTGTGAGGGCTTTGAGAAAGTTCGGGGTGTTTGGCTTGCCCCGTGCTTTCCCAGGGAGAAGAGCCTCAGGAAGAACTCATGAGACGGGGATTTAGGCCTGTTTCCTTTTTAGATGTTCTTCGTGTTTTCGAGTATCTTTTCTTTACTGATTGGATGAATCCGTGCCCAGGACTATCACTGTGTTCTTGTTCTTGTTATTGTTTTGTCTCCTGAAATGTGTTTTGAACTAAACTTATCTTTAAGTAATGTTTTTTTACCCCATTTTACTACTTATCTCACAATTTGACTTTATATCTGACAGTTTGACTATATAAATCCCACAATATATTGTGCAGTTGCAACTTTATTTCAAAATTTGACTTCATATATTTCAATATAAGTTTATATCTTGCAATATGACTTAATTGCGCAGTTGTACGTTTATTTCTCATAATTATGACCTACTCATAATCTTCTCTATTTCTTAAAAATTGTAGTTGGACTTAATGTATCACAATATGACTATGTCTCACAATTTTACTTAATTTCTCGCCATATGTCTATTAGTTACATTAAAGAAGAAAACATGTACATTTATAGGATGGTGACATTCATTGTTGAAGCCTATTCATTCACATACTTGGAGTCATATACATGATATACATGATATAAATAAATATAATTAAATATAAACTGTATTTATAGATACAGTTTTTAAGAAAATAAATGCATACTGAACGATTTCATAAATATGCCACTTTTGTTCTTCTCATGTTTTTTATTTTTATTTTGCTTAATCATCTCAAATGCAGCCCTGTCCAAAAAAGCTACTGTAGACAGAGCCTACATTACAAAATGTCCAATTATTAGCACAGAAACTGAAAGGAAATGAAATTAAGTTCTGTGCTAAAATCTGTTCTTAAGCCAAAGGACTGAAGTTCTCTCTCACCTTCATCATGGGAGATAATCTCCCTCACTGCGATTTGGCTGAGCCCCTGGGCATTGTGATATTGATGTGCAGACGTGTATCAGCGCTGCCCTCCCAGTGCCACCCTGGGTTCTGCCCACAAGCTACAGACCTCAGTTCTGCATGCATGAACAATTCAGGGATGCAGTCAAGGCAGCTTAGTGGAGACTTAAAGACTCAAGTAATAAAATCTGGCAAGTGAGTTATACTTCCTGTTAGGGGCCAGACATATTGTAATACAAAATTGTGAATTTGTTATGCTTTAGATATTCATTGTCTGTTTTTTTTATGTCAGGCATTTATAATGTTACAATCGTTTTCTATTTCTGTGTTTCTATAATTCAAAGAATCCTGAAAAAAAATCAGTTTCTACACAGATATTAAGCAGCACAACTGTTTTTAACATTGATAATAATAAGAAATATTTCTTAAGCTCCACGTTAGCATATTAGAATGATTTCTGAAGGATCATGTGACACCGAAGACTGGAGTAATGATGCTAAATTGTAATAATATTTCACAATATTACTGTTTTTTACTGTATTTAGGTCAAATAGATTAAGCCTTGGTGAGCATAAGAGGCTTCTTACCGACCCCAAAATCTTATAGACCCCAAATTTTTGGGGTCTATAAGACCACTGGTTCCCTTGAGAAAAACCCAATAGGATTTTTCCATATGGATTATCGCAAAAAACAAGCTCTGTGATCAACACAAGTTTATAATCCTTACATGTTTTGTCCATTAAGATAATTTTCACAGATGAACACAACTTTTATTCATTTTGAAGCCTAAATACAGTCGTCAGAAGTAAAAAGCTAAAGGTAGGCTATAAACGAACTACACCACGGTCCCACGACTTCAACATCACCATCACTAAGCTTCCAACAACTTTTTCAGTTTTTATCTAAAAACATTTCACCAGAATGAGCTAGAATAGTTTATAAGAGCACAATTAGAAGCATAATGAGGCTGTAAAAGCAGGCTGAGGTTATCTGTTCGGCGTGATGGCGTTCAATGTCCCTGACAGCCTCTGTAGTCCCATTTAGCCACTTGTTAGCAACTGCCTTTTTCAAGACACGTAACAGGTTTAAAAAAATCACGAGTGGGGTAATCCTTATGTATTTTATGTCGTAGAATAAAGTGTGAAAATCACTGTAATTTTTTGGGGGGATTTTAACAGTATTTTACTGTAAAAATGCTACGGTAAAAAACTGTTAATTGGTTAACAGAAAGTTTCCATACTACATACGGTGAATAACTGTAATAGATCTAACCTTACATTTCATTTAATTTTACAGTAAAATACCGCTAAATTTAAAGTTTTTGGAAGTGAAAAAGAACATGTCATTGTGTAATTTACAGTGAAAACCCGTAAATTGACATTCCCAGAATTCCCTGCGTGACAGTTCGCATTTGATGTATTTTCATTGCAATAACTATGTTTCTTCTTTGTTTTTTCTAATCAGTTATGTACATTAGGGTTTTATGTTACATCTGATGTTGTTAAATTAATGTTAATTGCATTTTTAAAATTTCATGTGTTTTACCATGATGGTGTTTAGTGTTTGTGGGAATGACACTGAGCACCTTCTATATATTAGTATTGTCCTCTTAAAAGCTGCTTGTGATGAGCTTTGATTCATCACGTGATTCTCATCACCACTGTGATTGGTGGTTGTCCGTATATATCAAAGGTACATAACAGATATTAGTATTTCAATAGATTGGTAATTTAACATTATTTCAGTTAATGAAATGTTTTTTTAACCGTAAATTGTTTACAGTGTAAACATAATCATTACAATATAAACCTTTAAATATTACGGTTTTGAATTGTACAATAAAAAATTGTTTTAACCTTAATTACTACATTATAAACTTTTAAATTACACGGTTTTGAACTGTAAAATAAAATAAATCTTTAACCGTATTTATTACATTATAAACCTTTAAATTATATGGTGCTGTCACTAAAAACCTAAAATGTTACTGCCATATTTTTTACTGTAAAGTTCTGGCAACCACAGTTGCCGTTTTTTTACCGTAAATTTTACGGGGATTTTTTTACAGTGATGTCTTGAGCTTGTGTTCACCACAGACTTTATTTCAGCCATTTAAATCCCATTAAAAAAAACCATTGACTTCGGGAAGAAGGAACCGGAAGTGCTAAAATGCTAACTCGCTACTGCATTTTGGCCTACAAAGTGATGTGATACCTGCGCCACTATTTGTGACCTGTGTTGGCAAAATGCGTCGTAATGCGCATGGGCTAATTTCGAGATGCAGGCAAAAAAAAAACATTTTACAACAAAGTACCTTTCCTTTGTCCATGAAAAATGCAATTTTTCTCTGCTCGCTTCTCGACAACTTGCACTTCCCCTCTGCATAAGTTTGGTATCATTTACAGAGCAGCATTCCAAGCGAATTCTTGATGGCATGAGTCTGAACCAATTGTAGCCCAGTGGTAAACTTGGGTATTATAGTGAGGGGAACTGGGTGGATTATGGTTAATCCCTCTTACTCTGAACTATGAGCCTCATGACTATTAAAAAAGTAAATGTTTTTTACTTTTAAATAAATAATACGGGACACCTGATTTATAAATAAGTAAATATTTTTATTTTTACATAATTAAAAGGAGATCAATATTTGGTAATGTTGTTTCATGAGAGTGACTAAAACTAAAGTTTAAAGTTTGTATTATTTAGTTAAATAATATTACCAGAGGTTTTATGCAGTTAGCCTTTTATTACTTTCTTATTGTTTTTATGTTAATAAAGACCATGTATATTCACGCTGTATAGGGTTATAGTGTTTGGCTGCAGGCACGTAAAACGTGATACACGTGACCAGGGAGAGATGTGAGAGAAAGTGCTGGAAGGTTTTAGTTTTTTTCCACTCACCGCTGGACCCGTGTGGAACACGGGCCGCCTGGCACGTTGAGAGAAAAAAAGACGCTAGAAAGAGCGAGTAAAGCGATGAAAACTGAGCGGGAGGCTCAGAGAAGAGGATCGCGGAATCGTGACGTTTGTGAGCGAGCGATTGAGTGAGCAACGAGGCGGGAGACCCGTCTGACGGAGCGGGAGAGAAGGAGCGGAAGCCGTGATCGGAGGTAACGTGAGCCGAGCTAGATAGCCACAGCGGGCGTATGCTGGGCGGAGCTGTCGGTTAATCGCACCGCACCTGAACATCCGGACCTTTCCACGCTCTCAATGTTTTGCAAGTGTTCGTTCAACGCTCTCAATGTTTTGCAAGTGTTCGTTCAACGCACTCAATGTTTTGCAATACCAAAACAGGCCTGCAACGTGTGTTTTCTGTTCAAATCGGTACCGTGAGTAAACTGGAACATGTGTGCATATGTGTGTGAGTGAGTGGGCCCACCGCTGCATTGGATAAAACTTGTTACAGGACACTTGGTGCGGTTTTCTTGTTAAAGTTAACAGTTTTCTGTGCATTCTCCATTGTGGGGAAATAAATAAAGGGAGAAGGACTTTTAGACTACTAAAACCTTAGTCACCAAAAAGCCACCAAAGTAATTGAAATTATTGGAGTTTCCATCTAAATCTAAAAAAAGCTATTATTTAAGTGTTTGGGGAATCTTTTGGTTATTTATTTTTGTGTATTCGTTAATATTGTTTTAGGGGAAGCTTTTATATTTTATTTGCCAAATTATTTTATTCTATTAAACAAGGGCTTTGCCCTATTTTTTTGTCAAAATACAAACCATCTCTGGGTCTCATTATTTTTTAAATAGTTTAAGGTTTCACCATTCACTAGAAACTTTTTAGGTGCACCTTCGTGGTATCCACCTGAACTACACAGAACCCAAGCACCCCCCATTCTCATATAAGGAACACACAGAGTGGTTGTACGGGTGCTACATAAATAAAATGGAGGCACCGCTGGGATTAATTTAGTTCAAAAGTACTTTTAAATCCGCTCTAATTTTAGTTCGGCCCAGAGATTTAAATAATTTGTTTAAAAAGTAGTTTAGAACCAAAAGCTGGATATCTATTAACCTACATGTAAAACCATATTAAAGAGTACCTATTGTGAAAACTTTAAAACTGCAAAAGTAGAGTTCTACTAAGCATTCTAAGTCAAGAAAACGCAAATTAAGCTAAATACAACTAAAACTTACCAAATTTCGTCCTGACAAGTGATCATTGTAAAGCACGCAACCCGTGGGGATGGCTCAGTTGAAGAACTGGTGTGTTGGAGAGGGCATAGACCCGGTGAAAGCCTTGCTGGTTAAAGATGTACCTCCGGAAACTGAAGTTGATTTAATTGAAGAAACGCTGCAGACTATCAAAGCACTCGGGAGAGTCAAAGTGAGAGGAAGAATGTATGACCCACAGTCTCAAAGTTTAACCGTGCTATGTGAATGCAGGGAGAATGTGAATACACACGCCATTCCTCTTGATGTTGTTCCCGAGGGGTCTGCTATGACATGGAGAATCTTTGGACCTTCTGAGCAGGAGGAAGAACCCCAAGCCCAGGCAGCCGGTGATGGTCAAAATGTGCCGCTACCAGATTCCAGTCTTTTTACCCCACTGCAAGCGTCCACTCCTGAAGCTATCATTCGAGCAGTTGGTGATATCCTGCAAATGACAAGCAAGCCCACATATGGTGACAACAGCCCTTACAGAAGACTGCGCACTTTCTCAGGGGTCATGCCCACACCCCCGGGAGAAGAACAGTTGGAAAACTGGGTTGAACAAGCCAGACTTATGATTGAAGAATATGATCGCCCCGAAAGGGAAAAGAAAATGAGAATAATGGAAAGTGTAAAGGGTCCTGCACTCGAGGTCCTCCAAGCTGTCCGTTTCAACAACCCATCTGCAACCTCTATGGAATACATTGACATTTTAGAGACCACCTTTGGCAACCCTGAGAGCGGTGAAGAACTTTACTTTGCCTTCAGAATGTTGTGTCAACACCCCAATGAGAAACTCTCTGAGTTCCTGAGACGCCTTGAGAGAGTCCTGAATAAAGTTGTCCAAAAGGGTGGACTCCAGTCATCGGCTGCAGACAAAGCACGTCTTGACCAACTCATTAAAGGGGCCATCAGATCTGACATTATGATACTAAATCTCAGACTGAGAGACCGCAGAGACAGTCCTCCCACTTTTCTCGAGCTGCTGAATGAGATACGCCTGGAGGAGGAGCATGAAGTTTCACGGCGCAGACTCCATCCACCCAAAGCCGTCTACGCCAAAAGTGCTACTGTGACCTCTGACACAGAGTTAAAAGAGTTGAAAGCCGAAATACACCAACTCAGAGCACAAGTATGTGAACTCTCGGCCCCCGCCTCCATGTCACGTCATCTCTCGACGAGCACACTGCTTTCAGTCACTCCGGCGGCAGAGAATTCAGAAGACAAGAACGTTCAAGCTTTAAAGAAAGAAGTTGTCAAGCTCCGAAAGCAAGTCTCTGTCATGTCAGTCAGGCCCAAGTACAGTCCTGCTACTGAGCCCTGCCCACAAGAGACCCAGTCAAGACCCTGGCAGCAAAGACCTTCTACAGCCAGAGACCCAAGTGATTTTTTCTGCTATCGGTGCGGTGAAGATGGGCATTTTGCCAACAAGTGTACCTCTCCCGAGAATTATCCCAAAGTTATCCAGAAACTGCTGCAAGCTCAAAGAAAGTCCAAGCAGAACCACAAATCTGATAACGAAACAAGAACCAAGACCACTAATGCAAGTGTCAAGAGAAGCTCGGTAAATGTACAGACCAACAGCTTGCCCAAGGGACTCGTGGGACCGCCCTCCACTGCTCAAGTCAGGATCAATGGCAACCCCTGCACCGCGTTGATGGACAGTGGCTCTCAAGTTACCATAATCTTCGACAGCTGGTATGCCAAACACCTGTCACACATCCAGTTAAACTCGGTGACCGGCCTAGCAATATGGGGCCTAAGTGAGTCTGAGAGCAGTTACCCGTATAAAGGTTACATCCAAGTTGAGTTGGAGCTGCCAACAAAGTCTAAGTCCAACAAAGTCAAGTCTGTTCCGGTCCTGGCCTTGGTGTGCCCAGATCCACGTTGCTCCGAGACTATACCTGTCCTGATCGGCACAAACGTCAGGGGGGTTCAGCCTTTCAAGTCTGGCACAAAGAAAGAAGACACTGAGAACGTCAACTCAGTCAAAATCCAAGTTCAAGAGAAAAAACACTTACCCGTTCCTGCAGTGATGACCACAAAAGACAACAAAGACTTACCTGTGGCTGAAGTTAAGTGGTCTGGGCCTGGTCCTCTCAGCATCCCTCCTGGCACTGAATACGTTGCTATCTGCAAAGTTAAAGAAAAACAAGATTTTGGAGACAGCATACTCATCATTGAACGAGCCCACTCACCTGCTCTTCCTCCAGGTGTACTTGTCCAGCCAACTGTGTTGTTCTCCAAGATGCTAGATCCAAACAACTTCCTGGTGCTCCTGCGTAATGAGTCCCTAAAGCAAACTGCCATTCCAATGGGCACCGTGATCGCTCACCTTCACGTCGCTGACATTGTGACAGATGCACCAAACCCTAAAGTCGAATCTGTTCCAGCTATGGATCCCTCTCTGTTTGACTTCAGTGAGTCCCCCATCAGCAACGAGTGGAAAGAGAGGCTGAGTCAAAAGCTTGCCAAGCACTCCCATGTGTTCTCTATTGAAGAGTGGGATGTCGGTTTGGCTAAAGGGGTAGAACATCACATCCGCCTGAACGATAACACTCCTTTCCGAGAGAGATCTCGACGTATTGCCCCTGCGGATTTGGATGATCTTCGGCGTCACCTGCAAGGTTTGTTAGCGGCTGGGATCATAAAAGAGTCAAGAAGTCCATATGCTTCACCGATTGTCCTTGCACGTAAAAAGAATGGTCAACTTCGTATGTGCATCGACTACCGCACCTTGAACCGGAGAACTATCCCAGATCAGTACACTGTACCACGTATCGATGACGCTCTCGATTGCTTGTCCGGCAGTAAGTGGTTTTCAGTGTTGGATCTACGCAGTGGCTACTATCAAATCCCGATGGCTGAGCAGGACAAAGAGAAAACCGCTTTCATCTGTCCTCTGGGATTCTTCCAGTTTGAGCGGATGCCGCAGGGGATCACGGGGGCCCCTGCGACATTTCAACGACTCATGGAAAAGGCAGTCGGCGACATGCACATGCTTGAAGTCATCGTCTATCTTGATGACCTCATTGTTTTCGGCAAGACGCTGGAGGAGCATGAGCGAAGACTCCTCAAAGTCATCACTCGTCTTGAAGAAGCTGGACTCAAGTTGTCCCTCGACAAGTGCCAGTTCTGTCGCTCACAAGTCACCTATGTCGGGCACATCGTCTCTGAGCATGGTATCGCCACAGACCCGGACAAAGTTGAAGCAGTGACGCGGTGGAAGCAGCCAACCGACCTTCCTTCTTTGCAGTCATTCCTGGGGTTCTGCGGCTACTACCGAAGGTTTATAAAAAACTATTCCATTATCGTCCGACCACTTACAGAACTGTGCAAAGGGTATCCTCCCACCCAAAAGAAGCGAAAGTCTACCTCTTCAGCAGACAAGACCTACTACAAAGTCAATGAGCCTTTTGGTGACCGATGGGACCAGTCTTGTTCAGAGGCATTCCAAAAGATCATCCACTGCCTCACAAATGCACCTGTGCTGGCATTCTCCGACCCCACCAAGCCTTACATACTTCACATTGATGCAAGTTTTCATGGGCTCGGCGCTGTCCTCAACCAAGAGTACTCCGAGGGCTTGAGACCTGTTGCCTTCGCAAGCCGCAAGCTGAGTGCCTCTGAAAAGAACTATCCAGTGCACCAACTCGAGTTTTTAGCACTTAAGTGGGCAGTGGTAGACAAGTTCCACGACTACTTGTATGGAGCACAGTTTACCGTGAGAACCGATAACAACCCTCTAACTTATATTCTCACGACTGCCAAACTCAATGCGACAGGTCACCGCTGGCTCTCAGCACTCGCCACGTACCATTTCACACTGCAGTACAGGCCTGGCAGCAGCAACATAGACGCAGATGCCCTGTCACGAAACCCTCTTCCAACCACAGAAGAAGGCTGGCAAAGCGTACCGACTGAAAGTGTTCAAGCTCTGTGTAAACAGATCAAGTGCCGTGAGACTCCGACAGAGCCCACAACTATTGCTGAGTCACTCGGCGTGTCACCGGATGGTATACCAGAGTGTTTTGCCTACCCAGTTCGGCTGGATCTCGGTTCTTTGAGTCAGCTCAGTCACAAAGACCTGGTCACCGCTCAAGATGTTGATTCGGCTATCGCTCCAGTTAAACAGTCACTTTGTGGTGGTCCTTCATTCACCAGCCCCGACAATCCAACTTCTGTCCTGTTGAACAAAGAAGCAAGCAAGCTATTCATTCAAAACAATCTGCTCTACAGAAAGGTGGAGAAATATGGAACTGAGGTAAAGCAGCTGGTACTGCCCAGAGAGTATGTCCCGATGGTTCTGAGATCTCTGCACGACGAATCTGGTCACTTGGGCATGGACAAGACCATTGAACTTATCAGAAACCGGTTCTATTGGCCGAAGATGGGAGTGGAGGTTGAGCAGTATATCAAGAATTGCGGCAGATGCATCACTCGCAAAGCCCTTCCTCAGAGAGCTGCTCCGTTAAAACAGATCACCAGCCAAGGCCCTCTAGACCTCGTCTGTATTGATTTTCTGTCACTTGAGCCAGACTCTAAAGGTTTCGCCAATATCCTTGTAGTGACAGACCACTTTACTCGATACGCCCAAGCTTTTCCAGCCAAAGACCAGAAAGCGGCCACCGTTGCCAAGATACTGTGTGAGCGCTACTTTGTACACTACGGACTCCCTGCCCGCATTCATTCGGATCAAGGCCGTGATTTTGAAAGCAAACTGATCCAAGACCTTCTGATGATGTTGGGTATTCGTAAGTCCAGAACATCGCCTTACCACCCTCAGGGAGATCCGCAACCAGAAAGATTCAACCGTACGCTCTTGTCAATGCTGGGCACGCTTGACCCAAGGAAAAAACAAAAATGGAGTCAAAAGATCAGTCAGTTGGTCCACGCCTACAACTGTTCTCAAAATGATGCAACTGGTTATTCACCTTACCTGCTAATGTTCGGAAGAGAAGCTCGCTTACCGGTAGACATCTGCTTTGGCGTGACCGAGGACAACCAAAAGACAAAGTCCTATCATCAGTATGTGGCTAAGCTCAAGAAAGATCTCCAAAGAGCCTACAGTCTTGCCGTAGAATCATCAGACAAGAACCACCAAAGAAACAAAAAAGCACACGACAAGCATGTCAAAGAACAAGTCCTTGACAAAGGCGACAGGGTGCTGCTGAGAAACTTTGGAGTCACAGGCAAGCACAAATTGAAATGCAAGTGGCGACCCTCACCATATCTTGTTGTGGAGAAGCTACCCAACTTACCTGTCTACAAGATCAAGCCAGAGAGAGGCATGGGAGCAGAAAAGACTATTCATCGTAATCACCTGTTACCCATTGGTTACCTTGTGAGAATCCCTCTTGACGAAAGGGAAGGGGGACCACAACAAAGACCTGTGACCAGAGCATTTCAGCAACAGACAAACAACCACGATGAAGACGTGTCCTCAGACTCAGAGTACGACGAGGTATACCTGCCAAGACCCATTGAGTTTGACTGGAACAAGTTGCTGACATGTCCAGAACTGTCCACAAAGCAATCCAAGCCAATCGTCACCGAACCTGAAAGACAAGCTCAAGACCCAGGTGAGATAGAGCCAGTGGTCAGTGATCTTTCAAACCTGCCTCCCAATGCTGATCCAGAAGTCAACGTTTTAGAAGAGGGAGCAGACGTCAACCCCTATCCGGATACTCAGGCTGAGATTGAACAAGTTGAGCGTTCAAAAAGAGTCACCCGTCCAGTGGTCAAGTTGAGCTACGATGAACTTGGCAAGCCCTGTGAATACCCTGTGACAGTCCTAAGCCATGGAGTGTTGGTGGGAAGTGGACTCTACAGAGACTCCAGAAGCCGTCTATGTCAAACTCTCTGGTGCCACCCCATGGCGTTGTGTTTCACTTGTTCTAGTCTGGCCTCTACTCTTGACTTTAAGACTATTAGAGTCCTCTAAGGTTTATTTTGATGAGGGCATCAAAATCGTCTAGAAGGGGGAGGGTGTAGCCCAGTGGTAAACTTGGGTATTATAGTGAGGGGAACTGGGTGGATTATGGTTAATCCCTCTTACTCTGAACTATGAGCCTCATGACTATTAAAAAAGTAAATGTTTTTTACTTTTAAATAAATAATACGGGACACCTGATTTATAAATAAGTAAATATTTTTATTTTTACATAATTAAAAGGAGATCAATATTTGGTAATGTTGTTTCATGAGAGTGACTAAAACTAAAGTTTAAAGTTTGTATTATTTAGTTAAATAATATTACCAGAGGTTTTATGCAGTTAGCCTTTTATTACTTTCTTATTGTTTTTATGTTAATAAAGACCATGTATATTCACGCTGTATAGGGTTATAGTGTTTGGCTGCAGGCACGTAAAACGTGATACACGTGACCAGGGAGAGATGTGAGAGAAAGTGCTGGAAGGTTTTAGTTTTTTTCCACTCACCGCTGGACCCGTGTGGAACACGGGCCGCCTGGCACGTTGAGAGAAAAAAAGACGCTAGAAAGAGCGAGTAAAGCGATGAAAACTGAGCGGGAGGCTCAGAGAAGAGGATCGCGGAATCGTGACGTTTGTGAGCGAGCGATTGAGTGAGCAACGAGGCGGGAGACCCGTCTGACGGAGCGGGAGAGAAGGAGCGGAAGCCGTGATCGGAGGTAACGTGAGCCGAGCTAGATAGCCACAGCGGGCGTATGCTGGGCGGAGCTGTCGGTTAATCGCACCGCACCTGAACATCCGGACCTTTCCACGCTCTCAATGTTTTGCAAGTGTTCGTTCAACGCTCTCAATGTTTTGCAAGTGTTCGTTCAACGCACTCAATGTTTTGCAATACCAAAACAGGCCTGCAACGTGTGTTTTCTGTTCAAATCGGTACCGTGAGTAAACTGGAACATGTGTGCATATGTGTGTGAGTGAGTGGGCCCACCGCTGCATTGGATAAAACTTGTTACAGGACACTTGGTGCGGTTTTCTTGTTAAAGTTAACAGTTTTCTGTGCATTCTCCATTGTGGGGAAATAAATAAAGGGAGAAGGACTTTTAGACTACTAAAACCTTAGTCACCAAAAAGCCACCAAAGTAATTGAAATGATTGGAGTTTCCATCTAAATCTAAAAAAAGCTATTATTTAAGTGTTTGGGGAATCTTTTGGTTATTTATTTTTGTGTATTCGTTAATATTGTTTTAGGGGAAGCTTTTATATTTTATTTGCCAAATTATTTTATTCTATTAAACAAGGGCTTTGCCCTATTTTTTTGTCAAAATACAAACCATCTCTGGGTCTCATTATTTTTTAAATAGTTTAAGGTTTCACCATTCACTAGAAACTTTTTAGGTGCACCTTCGTGGTATCCACCTGAACTACACAGAACCCAAGCACCCCCCATTCTCATATAAGGAACACACAGAGTGGTTGTACGGGTGCTACACAATGAAATGTGATTTTCAAACTCATGCTGATGTAAACACAACAATCTTACTCAAGCTGACTGACAGATCTGAAGTCCACGCACAAATACCCCTCAGGCTGTGTTTACACTTGGCAATGACATGCGATCACCGTGATCTGATCAAGCAGATCGGATCATTAGTAAATCGGGACATGGTGCGTCTACATTTGTTCACATTAAGTAGCCTCTGTATCTGGATAACAGATCGGATTTCGGTTTCCCGCAAAATATTTAAATTAGGTCTGTGGCGCTTTAAAGGCAGAAACTTCAAATGGCTTCGTAGCTTAAAACAACTTTCACTTTACCCTCTATTAATTGCAGTGCACAGCACGGAATTTTTGCGATTTATTCAACAAAAGTAATGTTACAATCGATCACAAATAGAGTACTACTGATCTACTTATTTAAGTTTCTCAACATTGTATGAAAATAACTGGGTCGGTCATATTAAAAAAGTCACATCATCTGGGTTTGTTATAGTGTGCAATGACTATATTGACAGAAATGGGAGATTAATAAACATCCTGAATTAAACAATAAAAACATACATTTAAAAAATTAAACAAAAAAAGCAAAGTCATTATTCCTCTGGCAAAGCAGCTCTTCATTAAGATAGCATATAACTGATTGTACAGGCGATCGCCTCATTCAGATAATGTTGCGCATTTAAAATGAAAAATGACACACATGATAGGCTACGTTTATTGTAAAGTTCAGATAAGTTTAATTTCTTGTTTTCAGACAGTCACGCGTAGAGTGTGGGCGGGGATTTATATGACGTTGCCCTCTGAATGTGGATATGATGGCTGGATTGCGTTTACATTACACTGTGATCCTCGACTACCTCTGGACCAGGACAAGCTGATAACATTCAGATCAGAAACGTGTTTACGTCTTTTCGATGTGTATGTGGACAACATCCGGACGCAGGTTGCATGTTAATGCCAAGTGTAAACGCAGCCTAAGACAGCGCGCGATCCTGATATCCACAAATACACATCTGTCTTGGCGAGTATTCACACAAACATAATTTGTTATGTCTTAAATAAACATTTGGTAAACTGTTAGGGAAACATTTGAGATTTGTAAATTAGAGTAGGTCTTAATATATAGTCTGTCTGTTTCATTAATGTGTAAAACTGTTTGGTTACCTATATTCTTCAAAATATCTTCTTTTGTGTTCAGCAGAAGAAAGAAATTCATACAGGTTTGGAACAAATCAGTTCACCATGATTGCCTCCATTTAATTACGAAAATCAACAAACCTTTCATTTATAAACCTTTTTTTTTTCAGAACTAGAGAAAACTGGGTTAATCATGATATAATCACACAGACCTCACGATGGGTCAAGTTGCTCCACAACTACCCAGAGCGCACTACACACGGTGTCACTGCTGTGTTAAAAGGAGAGCATACCCCTTGGGGGCCGGACTAATGGCAACATTTAAGTGTGTATGTGTGTATGTCCATTTGTGTTCAGGAGGGCTCCACTGTTTCCCCTCCCACTCAGGTCACTGGTAATGCACTCGTTGTACATCCTGGCCTCCACGTAGGGGGAAGGAAAAATAAATAGTAGCAAAAGAACGCGTCTGGGATCTAAGAGAGGAATGCAGCGGGGCATGGGAACGGCAGTCGCCCACGAGGATACTTTGGCCAGCCATTAAACGCCACCTCACCGTCATTACGACACACACACACACACACCCAGCCCCATATTATCACTGCAGCCATCGGTGCTCGTGGGGGCTTGAGAAAAAGTGTGTGGGCGCTGTCCTCATTCAAGAGTGGGCAGGAATTACAACACCTTCTTCTCATTTGCTCTCTTTTCCTGTCCCTCTTTTCTCACAAAGTCTATCTTACTCTCTGGGGGAGGGCTTCCAAAATCCTGAAGACAGGAAGGCCTAACTTGCAAGCTTCAGACAGCCGGCTCTACACTAAGGACAATTTATTTTAACCGTGGGAAGGGGGAGGGCGACTCGGGTGTTGTTTGAAGGTTTAAAGATGACAAGGCCTAAGGTCCATCGGGGAGGTGGGGGGGGGGGGCATGTTGTTCCCACGAAGAGCGAGGGCCAGAGGGGTTCGACTCCCCGACTTGCGGGAGCTGACGCACAGAGGAGCGATGACTGCGAGAGAACTGTGTGCAGGACGCTCATGTCAAGAGAGGAGGGAGGCAGATAAGGAGCGCTGCCTCATTAGTTTGGCTAATGTTAACAGAGTCGACAGTGGAGAGTAGAGAACAGGTCACAACGAGAACCCTGGTTTGATTTTGAACAGGGGATGGATGGAGTGCAAAGGCCAAACACAACAAGTTCCTGAACTTTCCTTCTTGAATATGCTAGTTACTGGAGAGGCATGAAACGCTGTGTATTGTTTTGAAATCTCTGAGATGTATTGCCAGTGACATAAGTTTCATTTGGGGAGGAGGCACTTTCTCCCCCTAAAATAAATAAATAAATAAACTTATATATCAATTTGTAATAGGATAACGGATATGGGATGACAAAATCATGATGAATTTAAGTAGCACAACACTCATTTTTAAGTGTCTAGAGCAGTTTATGTTAACATATACAATACACTACCATTCAAAGGTTTGGGTTGTGTAAGGTTTTTTGAATGTTTTTGAAAGATGTTTCTTATGCTTACACAGACTGGATTTATATGATCAGAAATACAGTAAAAACAGTAATACTGTGTTCTAATTACAATTTCAAATAACTGTTTTCTATTTGAATCACCTTTACTATTTCTCTCAAAAATGATGATCGTGTTGGTAAGTACTCTGTGTATTGTTAAATAATTTTTTACAAGACCGGCAAAGATCATTTACACTCATCTTCTTCTACTTCTTCCCAGCGTGCGTGCAGTTAAGTTCTGTTGACAACTATGCGTCGCTCCGTTGCTTTGGGGTACGTTTCCCGAAAGCGTCGTTAGCCAACTATGGTGGTAAGTTCCGTTGTTAGCAGCATAGTTCAACGAGTCAGTGTTTCCTGAAACCATAGTTCCAACGAACGTTCGCAAACATCATCGCAAAGTTGTATGGTTGGAACGACAGCTCTCAACCTGTGGTCAGAAGCATAGTTTCTTGTTTGCATAACATGTGGACTTAATAAATCCTTATCTTGAGCAAAATAAGATTGCTGACATTTAGTAAAATCTATATCTTTTATTTAGAATACATTCAAATGTCATTTACGTCTTTTAGTTTGTCAAGAGATTTAAAGCACTGTTTTTAAAGAGTGCGCATGTGCGTACGTGCTCTAGTACATAAGGACGAGCCAATGATTGAATCTGGAAATAAAGCAAAATAAGTGAGAAAAATTAGAATTAGTCCTCAGATGCCATGTTCATAATTTATAGCAAAAAATTTAGCATTAATTCAACCTTAAACGGATTCATTAAAATAAGTTATTACTCCACCACCTGTGTGACATCATTAACCAATGTGGTTGAACGTCAAATTTGCGACACTACGGTTTCGGGAAACAGTTGTCAGTAGCTAGTTGATTTCTTCAACGATGCATCGTACTATGGTAGTTATTAGGGCTGTGCTCAAAATATCGATACATCGTCATGAACTCCTGGCGCATCGCCAGGAGTTCATGACGATGTATCGTTGTATCGACAGCTGCCGTATCGATATTGTGTGCTTTTGAATGTAACCAATTATTACGGGAGTCAAGTGGTGCCAATTTTAGCAACGAGCAAGCAGCAGTGCAAGACATTCAAAATGGATAAGAGGATTTTAAGTTGTTACAGTTTTTGCAGCGCGCCTCCTATCCATTAAATCTGTGTGCTTTGTTACTATAGATATGAAACAAAGTCTCAGATTTCAAATTATGTCAATTTTATTCCGAAATCTAAAAACATGAATCCTTTAGGCGCTAGGCGCGAGATCACTCTGGCATAGCTCAGCTCAGTAAAGCCTTGTTTATACTCGACGCATCCGCTAGAGCGCGAGATCCGCTGACTGCGCGCGCTCCTCCCTAAACGGACGAGGCGTTTATACTCGACGCGCTTGCCGTTGTGTTATTCTTTGAAACTACAGAGGGCGACTCAGAGTAATTGTTCTATAAACCATCAGGAAACAGCGTCGAGAAGTGGCTAATGTACACAGGTGATGATATTTATTTTAGTACGCTTCACCAAAAACCACACTACAAAAGGATTGTGTAAAACTCAGTAAACCTTGATATTACTTGTGACATGAGAACAAAATATATGCACACATGTATACAACTAAATTAACGATCTCTTAAATATTTCCTAATTTAACTAAACCTTTTCATTTAGTTTCGTGATTATTTTTTTTATTAAACATGGATCGTTATTTAAAAGGGCTTATTTCTGGTTTTGTAGACTCCTTTTGTAAATATAAGCACCTCATTTGTATGTGCAAACTGTGTGCCGGTGTGATGAGACGTCATGCTCGGCTAGGTTCGCCTAGCCCACTCCGTGGTGACGTCATTTTTGCCGCGCGCACCCTCACGCTCTTGCGGACACGTTGAGTATAAACAAGGCTTAAAGGTCCCATGGCATGAAATTTTCATTTTATAAGGTATTTCAACATTAATATGAGTTCCCCTGAATATTGTCCCCAAGTGGATAGAAATGTTGATCGGTGTAAAAACGAGTTCTGGCTGTCTTTCTCTGCCTTTGAGAAAATGACAGGCCAGACTAGCCAATCCTGAAGTCTCCTGTTTTGACGTCCACACAGGAACGGTTACCTCCCTTTCCTCCGCCCAGAGAATCTGGCACGCCCATGCAAACGCTCGAGAGATCATGGCTTGTGAACAAGTGAACGCTGGCAGTTTCTCAGTGTTTGGATGTACAAATGAAAACAGAAGTCTTTTTTCAGTTCCTTCTGATCTGTGATCAGTGATTTCTTATGTGTAGCTAATTATTTATTATTCGTGCACACACTGCGGCTTCTCTCTCTCCCGACAGAACGGTGTTTTTGTGTTTTCTATCTTGGGAGTCAGTGTTTTTGTACGTCCTCGTTGCGTCTATCGGTTCTAAAATGTGCATACAGTCATGAGTTTCTGCTCAACATCGACAGACTCACATCTCTTTAGAGATAAACCTCACGCACGCCGAGGCTCGGGCTGCACTGACCGGTCGGCCTTCAACATCCCCGACCCCCAGTACTACATCTGGCCCACAGCGGAGGCACCAAACGCGGCGTGAGATTAAGCGGAAGGGGGGTAAGCGTGAAGGTCTCCGGCTAGGATAGCCAGCTATCCCCACAATAAACTGGATTACATTTGATAACTGCAGTTGTGTCTTTGTTTGCGCTGTGTACTCAATGCGCGTCACTGACGCTTTTCATATGATTGGAACATATCTAAAAATAATGCTATAATCAACAATTACTAACTCGTTCATCTCGCTGTAATGGTACATTGCATGTGTTACAAAGTTGGTAGAATAATGATGAAGACGGACTCGGCGTGACTGGGACTGGGACTGTGTTTAAACCTTGCACTTCTCTACCAATAATAATCGTTTGATCAAATATCAGTTTTATGCATGTTGTTTATTTCTTAAAATTAATTTATAGTTCGCTCCATTACAAAGAAAACAAATGCCAATTTTTGTTTGTGATATATAATGTGGACAGAAAAGTATGATCCACAAAAACTTGTGAAGTTGACAAGTCTGTTGTGTACACTAAGTCAAGTGATTTATTTTGTGCAGTTGAGCATGTGTATGTGTGAGACCAAGATAAGAAAAAAATCATGGACATCTTGAGAACACCTCTGATGAGATTGGTATGAAATTGGCAGAAGCAAATGAGGTCATTTTGTAAAGCATAAATCTCAATCTGTCTGTGTCATAACATTAACTATTTCTGCTGCCATTAAAATGACTTAAAAGATGAAAGATTCCTCATTTTACTGTGAAGAATGAGCCATGCCAAAACGAACGTCACTATTTCATTAGAGAGCAGCTAAACAACTTCCTTAGTTATGTTTAAACTACAAGTTAATTAACACATTCTAAATTGAGTACAAGGTACATAATTATTTCATAAGCAGCATAAATATAATTTAACTTTCCATTTCAAATGTTAGTCTTTTTTTCTGTCTACAGGTTGGTTTAATTATGCAAATGAGAATCCAAGTTTGCACAACCTAGGCTTTGATGTTCTCTAATTGTTGAGATCATCAAAGACAGAATTGCCATTTGCTGTGAATAAATGTAACACTTTCTTCATTAAAGGGAGGCGTATGTTAATGAAGGTGCGAGTAATTAAATATGGATGAATCCTGGAATGTTTAACAGGAACATTTGTTTCACCATTGGCACAGGAAAATGAAGATGGTTGAAATAACAGTTCAAATGAGAGGAGATCAGACAGAGACTAATCTTTCCGTTTCAGGTTGTTTTCTTAATTTGGAAAGCTCCTGCAGGAATTTGCTTGTTCGCTTGCAAATTCTGATAATCATAAAAGCTGTTCGACAACATCACTACATCCTCCCTAATCTTTGACCTTTGACCTTTGGGTGAGCAGTCAGTAATGTGAACCCTTCATCAATAAAACAATTATCCTGTCATTTAAAAAAAAAGTATTTGATTATAAAGTGATTTTGAGGACTAAAATGTAATATATTAGATGGGCATCCATAAACCAGCCCTGTGCTGCTCCAGGCAAAGTTATAGGTCATTCAGAATTGAATTGACAATGCATTTTAAATTCCTGAATTTAAATTGAACAGCAAACAGGATGCAGAAATGCAGTTTAAATTTGAATGTAAGGAAGTAGAATAAAACATAATTTATATTCAAAGAACATAATTGTAACAATTTTTAACAGAAACACAAAGTTTGTTGAGATAGATTTTGAATGTTTGAGTTTTTGAAAGAAAACTGGAAAACTTTACAAAGCCTTGAAGTTTGACTGACTGTCTATTGTTCTATCCATCCAGAGTTCTATCTAACAGGCAAGATAGATTTAAAAATTTGAGTCGGAAGTGCGCATCCCAATGCCCTGCTCAATCCGAAAGGGAATGCCTTTGAAGTGGGCACTTGTGTGTCATAATGTAGCCATTTGGAATGCACTTGGTGAAGGGAAGGATAGGGAACAATGATAGACAATGTAATTTCCTCATTATCCTCACCTGGAATGTTACCATAACAAGTAACAAATCCATTAGCTGATCTCACGAGATGAATTTCTTATAATTGTTTCAAATATCCTTCGGGGAGGTATACATTTTATAAAGAAGTTCCTAAATTATGCTTTATATATATTGTGTGTTCCGTCTCCGCTCTCAACTTTAAAACTTGCCGTCTCTTGTACTACTCACTGAAAGTAGTGAACACTACCTACAATTAAACAAATGTCTTACTTATGAAACCTATTTAAACTCCATATAATGTATGACATAAATGTGTGTAAAATATCCCTAACAAAACAACTTGAATTAATTAATTCTGTTTACAGTATTATGTTAACTTGAACTCTCCACCAACCTAGCTTTAAAATGAATCATGAGGATTCGCCACCCTAGGTCACATGACCATAAACAATAAATGACTTCCATGAAGTGATCATGGCATGTATCCTTCTCTAACGGACTTGTGTAAGGGCCCTTCGTGAAGGGATTCAGGTGTTCGTTTTCATTTGCATCGCCTGAATTCACCTTTGCATCCAGAAGTGCCCTTCATGGGTGCAAAAACGCTGTTTGGAATACACTCTATATCTCTAACTTTCTGTGAATATCCGAATATAATATTGTAAAAAAAAAAATCATTTAAACCCATATGTTTTAATTCAAACTAAACACTGTCAGCCAGTTAAAAACAAATATCTGCCGACCACCGATCCATGATCCATGAAGCTTACAGTAAATGCTTGTGGTGAGGACCTTTGCTAAGTATCGTTAAGTCCATCTACAGAAGGCATTAACAGGCACCGGTGATGTGTGCATTAGGCGTGTTGGTTAAGTGCGTCATAATACACAGATAAGCTGGGGACAGATGTGTCTGCCTGTTTACCATTGTTTTCCTCCATGCAATATGATAGATAAAAATATTCCCTGTCCTAATAGGCTTTTTTCACTCTTGCAGCTTTGCCATTTGGACTCTTGACATTCATTTAACCGCACAACGTGAATGTTACGTAAACACTTATCTGTGGAGTGAAAGGCGGTCAACGTTTGCTTTCATTTTGTTTTACACTATAGGTCACCTTTTGATGAAACCACTTTGCTACATTCACAATTTATGAGATATTTGTTCAAGGTCGGAGTCAGGGACATTCATTTTAATATCCTTTTTTTCCCCCACCTTTTCATGTACTACCTACAGGGTCACCAACAGTCCAAAATAACGTGGCTAAAGTTACCGCCGTGTATAGCTAAATCAGTAAATATAATGCGCCTTGACACAAAGCAAACCAATGCCATAATCGCATATATGCGTTTTTTGTCCCACTTCTCCATACTTGTTGGGTCTGGATATGATCTCGTATTTCAAGTACTTGTAACATCAGATAAGGATTCATAGTCCCACTTAAGACTTACTCTCTTTTCTCGAGTCCTGTTTTATCTCATGCAGGAAAGAAAAATCACCTGTGCCACAACCTTCCACCAAAATAATGTGGGACAAATAGGAAACTCTGATAACGGATATTATATTTCTGTGAAAATGTCTGTGACTTGGCCTTCTCAAGACAAACGCTCTACTTTCATAAATGTTTACGAGGGGAATGTTACTGTCGGCTTGTATTTCTTTTTAAGTGCAAGTGGTGTTGAATGGCCCTACAACTCTCTCTTCACCCCATCAGGAACTAGATCTATATAGCCAGTTGTGATACATCATGGATTTGGAAACATAAAAAGGTCAAACTTTACATCACAGTGTTAATGTGTCATATTAATGTGCAGTGCACAACATGTACAACAATGTTAATGTAAAGTGTAAAATAAGGGACAGCGGAATTGAGCAGTTACTGGGCATTTAATGTTGAATGAATGAAAACAAATAACCGTTCACAAACGGTTATATCAGAATGAATAATGTTTGTGTTCTAATACCTGAGATCGGATTTTCTAATGAAATGGCAACAGATTTAGATTGTGATTGTCAAAGTGGGAATGTAACGTTCAAAAGCATATCGGTTTTGGTGAAGAATAGAATGACCAGGATAAATTGTTACATGAATATGAAAATAGTCAAGTTCAGCACACCACCTTTAGAAATCCGACCCCCTATATACTATTAATTATATTTATAAGAAATAATAATGACTTGGTTTCATGTTTACTCTTTCAGGGTATTCTTAGACAACAACAATGTACTAAAAACAGACGACAACGATCTCCGTTCACACTGGACTGTGAAAATGACTAATAAGGCTGTATGATGCATGCCAGGCCACTAGTGGCCATGTCACTTTGTGAAGAAACACCCGCAAACACGTAATACACATGCGTGAATATGTAATACGCATGTGCGTGACGTCACCATTTTCACAAATTCACGTTTTTGTTGTTTACTTGGAAACAGTATTCAGTATTTGTTTTCAAAACCTTGCACTTTGAAACCCATTTTCAAAAGCTTGTGTTTTCAGAACAAAACGCCATTGTCGTGTAACTGAACGGCTAAAACACATTAACAATTTTCCGTTTTCAGTTGAAAATAGTGTTGTGTAAACATACTCTCCATAGTCTCATTGTGCCCTTGTTATTTTTCTTAGTTACTGATTGTGTTCACCTGCTGTTCATTTAGTTCCCTTGTTAACCCTGGCTGCATCCAAAAACCTAGGCAGCTGACTCGTTGCCTCGCTGCCTTATCAGACAATAGCTATGTTTCCATCCAAAGTTGCGAATATAATTTATGTGCAAAAATGCAATATCGCATAAAACATTTGCGAATAAAGCACCGTTTCCATCCAGTGAGTAGAAGAGAACATAATCGGCACTTCCTGATAAAATACCGTCTCAATAAATTTGTTGTCAATGCTTTCAGAGGCAGATGCTGCTGTTTGGGAACGCAGTCATGTAAGACAGTTCTAGGAGGGAAATATACCGAGCATCTTTGACGACAGACTTCTGAAAGACCAAAACAGCATTTCAGATGTTTTGCAAACAAGATTTTCCGCACAACTAAAGTCACATGATTTTCTTTATGCGCATCAAGGAATTTATTTGATAATGCATTTCCAACGTAGTTTATGCGCATGTTTTTGTATCGGATAGAAAATGTATCCGACTCAGACGAGCGCATAAGTTTTTATGCGCATTTTTTTTATTTATGCGCATCTTGGCGTTTCCATTCAGCATATTTTGGATGGGATATCCCAAAATGTGCATCAAAATGGGTGGATGGGCAGCATAGCTATTGACTTGTTTGGCAGCTTTTGTGCATGAAGGCACCTCACGATAACTAATAAGGCTTCTGAGGCAGCATAACAGTTTAATGATCTACAGCAAAATAGAATAGAGTTTTGGTGAGATTAGTCATTTCTCACTAGAAATTACATCAGAAGTGCTAAAGGATGGTAAAAAAACATACATTTACACACAAACTGACCAGCAAACGCAACTTTCGGACACCATCTTTTTTTCCCAGCTCATCTGTCACAGAATGGAATGCACAGGATTGTGGGATATCAAAGGCAGTGAAGGATACATATATGCTGCCCTCAAAAATGGCTCAGATGAAGGTATCTCAGGAGGCAGGAAGTGAAGCTAACATTAGATTCGGACTTGCCTTGATGCCTTCCTGCCTTGAAATGTGTCCTCCGAAGGCCGCGTGTTTCGGACACAGCCCCTGTATTTATACCCCTGTTCATTTCAGTCCCTTGTCAGTTTTTGTTTGAGTTTAATATGGTTTGCTATTTCTCCTACGTTTCCCTGATATCTCCTGAGTGTTAAGAATTCTGAATAAATACTGTCCGTGTTACTCCTTTGTTGTGTCGTGCATGATGCAGGCACATAACAATCACGTATTGTAGCTATGAATGTTTAAAAATAATTATCTAAACAATGATGAAATAAACACAAACCAATCTATTTTTAAAGTAAGTGATTTCTCAAAAGATTATGGCTATCCCATAGTTGTGGCATAATTTTCACCACAATGAGCAATTTTGTTTATCAAATAGACAACATAGTAAGTGAACAGCATGCTTGAAATGAGACATCGGTAACACTTTGCAATAAGGTCTCATTTATTTGCATTAACTAACATAAAATAACAATGACTATCTTTACAGAATTTACTAACCATTGTTAATGCAAGTTAATAAAAAAATGCATGTACATGTTAGTTAACATTAATGAATAAATTCTAAAATGTTAGCACATTTAGTTACAATTGTTAATAAATGAAATTAATTGTAAATGAAAATGTAATTGAAAATGAAATTATTTATTGTAAAGTGTTACCAAAACATCCAATGTGTGAAGAAAATAGTAAATAGTATCACATATAAACAGATTATTTGGACCCACTTTATATTAAGTACCTTACTATGTACTAACATTAAAATTAATAATTTGATGCAGTTTACTACAGATATGTTTTTACATTGTACTTCATTTTAAAATGCCTTCCTGTATCTGTAATTCATTTCTGTATTTACCTCTATAATTACATTTTTGAACCAACTTCTACCCCTTAAACTACACTTAAACCATACCCCTAAACATGTTCCTGACCTTATTCGTATCAATAGCTTAATTAATTTGCAATACAACATGAGTACAATAGGTGTTCAAGTGTTCAATACAATATGTATCTAAAAATGTGCGCAAGTTAAAAACGATGGGACCGATTATTTTCTTTCTTCCAATCAAGCTCTAGCTTGTTTTAATTATGCGAAACATGTGGAAATATTTGTACTTTTTCAATACAAATGAATTTGCCATTTTATTGCAAAAACCATTATTACCATAATTTCCATAGGGCCAATGCATGCCCATAGTTGAAGAAACTCCACCGAATTAATTTCTCTATGGCACTATCAGTTGAAAAAGCTTTTATCTCTAAATCACGTTTATTAACTTATATGATTTTATTTGAGCTTAGGTCAAAGATATTTATAAAAAATATACAGGGACACAAGCAAAGAACTTGAGCTTGGCAGCATTTCCTGAGAATTCTTCAGGATTTGTGTCATCCTGCTGAGGACATACAGTGAGCCTCCTCCCCGCTCATCTCTGTTCCTCTGTCCCACGAGACAGTTTAAGGTGGGTGGGTATGCACAGGAAATTCTCCAGATACTCTGTGTCTGTGTGTGTTTTAAGCTAAAACTGTTTGTGGAATGTAATTGAACTACAATGTAACCTGAATTCAGTTCATTTCATCTTCATTTTTGAATTCACCATTTTAACATCTTTTAACTAAAGTGGAATATATTTTTATCCTATGTTTTAAAGAGATATCAAGCCAGCCTAACATCAGACAAGAGCTTGACTCATGCTGATGTGGAATAATGTTCCTTTACGGAGACCATTATCTGATCCAAAACTACTCCCAGTCACGGTTCCTCAATCTAAATGACATTATCCGTGCTCTGCTCTGCTCCACAGCGTTTAGGTGTCTTAAGCGGTACTCAGAAGTGTCCAGAGGGGGGAACAGACACAGTCCAGTGACATGAAACAGCCTAATTGCCTGGGCCTTTCCTATCTCAAGGCAGAACTTTAGTCTTTTGCTTACATTGCACCACACACACGGGCCTTTTAACTTGAACCTGAGGACACCATAGGGAGTTTGCTTGTTATCAATGTGTAAATGAAATGTAGACTGAGGGCTAGAACTATCAGGTAAATGACCTTTCTAAAACACATGAGGTCATGTGTGTGTGTGTGTGTGTGTGTACAAGTTTGGCTTTATCTCTAAGGGCCAAATATCCTCACTTATATTATTATGACAACTAATTTAGGACATTTTACTGGTTCTTCAGGGGTAGGGTTTGGGTTAGGCCATAGAAAATATTATTAACCTGATATGAAATCAATGAAAGTCTTTGTAATGTCCTCACTGATATTGTTAAACAAACTTGTGTGTGTGTGTGTGTGTTTTCTCATCATGTTCTTTTAGCAGCTGCATGGATGGCTTCTCATGTCTTTTGTGTCTCCTGGGACTGAACAATTGTCAACACATCCTCTCTCTCTCTCTCTCTCTCTCTCTCTCTCACACACACACACACACACACACACACACACTCACACACATAAACTTTAAGGTAAAGACATCTTATTTATTCATGTGAACTGACAATGCTTAAAACTATAGTCAAATATAAAAAAAATGTGAATGAATTAATCTATATAAAAACACAAGTTGGAACAGTTATCGGTTTAATAAAAAAAATAAACCGGTTTGTGTACAAATGTTGTTAATTGCTCTCAGCATGCATTGCAGCATGAATAAAGTAAGCAGAGACAGTTAAGATGCTATTGTTTGTTACTTTTTTGTGCTGTTGTTTTTCTTTTTGTCTTCATTGTTTCCAGTCCTGTAGGATCATTGGGCTAGCAACAACACTTTAAAAATGATTACGTCAGAATAAGTAATACTGTGTTATTTCAACTTAAAAAAGAAAGAGTTTGTGCTTGACTTACTTTTATGTTTGTGTTTCCACATGAATGGTGGGTTCATTAGCCTTTTATTCTTAATGAAAAACACAACAAAACAGTACTATGACGAATTCGCTTAAAGCAGCACTAGGTAGTTTTTGCTCTCGGGGTCCCCCTACAGTTGGGAAACAGTATTGTCCTCTACTACTGTCGTAAACTGTCATTCTACATCAGGGGATGCATCGCACGTGCATTTGTTGACATGACAACTATGATAGCACTGCTATGAACACTGCAGGAGTTCACATGTCTATGGAGTTCACATGCAGGTGTTCTGCTTGCGTCGCGTGTGAAATGTCTTCATCCCAGGTACAGTGGCATATGTTTCAGCATGTCATATGAATATCATTTCATGGGTCTTATTTTTTTGAAACGCCAAATGATCGCGATGCTCACGTTTACAAGCCAGCGTCATTATAGTAGCCTAGTCTATTGGTTACCATTTTACGGAATCTATATGATACTTCAATTCAATGTTTGAGTGGTAGGTAATAACCATATATCGTCAATATTATAATATCAAGCTACCATAGATGAATCTGCAAATTTGAAAAATCGATTTGCATTATAGCTTGAGGCAAGACAAATAAACCAATATCACAGACATGTTAGGTATCCTAAAATATGATTTTGTACGTCTCATGTATTTACTTGCAAGAATGTAGCCCCTCCTCCTTCAGCTCACGTCAACGAGCAAACGCTGCCCAATGTTGATCCTCGTCCTGCCTTTAATCCGATCACTTTCTCGTTTCCTCTTTTTGCTTTCCTCCGACAAAACCTTTGCTTTCTTATTTTTCTGTGCTGCTTCGGCCATGACTGTAACATTCGGCAAACAAATGATAGTTTGGCTCGCACGTCCGAATTTAAGGAAGTGGGGGTGGTGGTGGAAGTGACGTATATGCCGTAAAGCAGTCGAATTTTGTAGTTCTTTTTTTTCTCGGGTTACTACCCGAAACCCGAAGTTTAAAAGTACGATTAAAAACGATACAGACCCCGTCAGGCTATGGCAGACGTGTCATTCAACCTATTGTAAGTCGATGTATCATCACAAGAGGTTTGAAAATATATTATAAAGGTTGAAAAGTTACCTAGTGCTGCTTTAAATAGGCGTTTTTACATTTCGCTTTGAAACCAAATATTCGACTGTCGACTTGTCAGTCAAGAGTCAGGCGAAGTGAGGTGAAATCTGACTCCTGCTGCTGATCGGTGCTGCGACTCTTGTTCGGCTCATGCTTTATTAAGCAGACACATTCACTTTTTAATTGCAGTGTCTGTTCTCTAACTGAACTCAATTATTTTATTAATATAAAAAACCTAAATGACGGTGGGGGGGCGGTGCTGCAGCGGGGAAGTGATTGCAGCAAAGCCTACAAGGCATGGTTACTTACATTAAAGGTGTCCTGAACTGGCTTTTTAATTTTTTTTATACTGTTGTCTGAGGTCAACTTATGATGTTTGTGTGGTTTTTACATTAAAATACATCATAATGAATAAGTAAGGGGCTATTTTCTGCCTTGGTTTTGGGGCTCTATGAAAAACACTCGGATTTGATGGGCGTGCCACACTGAACACTTGGAAGTTAACGCCCACGGTTAGGATTGGATAAGATTTGCATATTTAATGAGCTTCAGCTACCGTCAGTCCCAGGAATCGTCTGGGGGAAATGCTCAGAGGACTCGCAAAATATCAAACAAACACAATGATTAAATCACATACACACACACACACACACACACACACACACACACACACACACACACACACACACACACACACACTCTTGTGGACACACACACTCACTCACTCACACACACACACACTCGCTTGCTCGCTCGCTCGGACGGACGGACGGACACACACACACACACACACACACACACATACACTCACTCGGACACGGACACGGACACACACACACACACACACACACACACACACACACACACACACACACACACACACACACACGCGCGGACACACACACACACTCACTCACAGACTCACTCGCGCGGACGCGGACACACACACACACACACACACACACACACACACACACACACACACACACACACACACACACACACACACACTCACTCACTCACGGACACGGACACGGACACACACACACACACACACACGCACACACACACACACACACTCACTCACTCACTCGCACGGACAGACAGACACACACACACACACACACTCACTCCAGCGGGCGGACACACACTCACTCACGCGGACACACATACTCACTCACTCACTCACTCCAGCGGGCGGACACACACTCACTCACTCACTCACGCGGACACACATACTCACTCACTCACTCACTCCAGTGGGCGGACACACACTCACTCACTCACACACTCACTCACTCGTGCGGACACACACACACTCATACTGCCCCTACCCCTTAACCTACCCATCACAGGAGACATTCTGCATTTTTACATTTTCAAAAAACATCACAGTCTGATTTATAAGATGTTTTCCTCATGGGGACCAGCAAATGTCCCCACACAAGGGCGAGGATTTCGGATATTGCCATCTTTGTGGGGACATTTTGTCCCCATAACGTAGGGATTACCAGTCCACACACATACACACACAGATGTTGGGTTTTCATGTTTTATGGGGACTTTCCATAGGCGTAATGGTTTTTATACCGTACATACTGTATATTCTATCCCCCTACACTGCCCCTGCCCCTAAACCTACCCATCACAGGAGACATTCTGCATTTTTACATTTTCAAAAAACATCACTTAGTCTGATTTATAAGATGTTTTCCTCATGGGGACCTAAAAATGTCCCCACAAAGATGAGGATTTCGGATATTGCCATCTTTGTGGGGACATTTTGTCCCCATAACATAGGGATTACCAGTCCACACACAAACACACACACACACACTCGCGCCTGGCCCATAACGTTACAAGTCCGATCACGAGTGAACCTATTCAATAACACCTTCTTCACCCTGTGACAGCATGCTAAGGTATGTAATCAATAGATTTCAAACGATCTGTAATGTTATGCAAAACTAACACATAAAAAAACATGTTTTAGCCTACTCCCTAGCCTACTTCAGAAGCAAGCTTATGCAGGGACGATCCTTAGCTCACGAGTCGGTGGGCGAGGCTACAGAAGCATATTTATCTGTAGAGGCGCCGTCTAGGTCCTATTACGTAAGAGATCCGCATATTCTGAGAGCTCTCGTTTTCTGGGCCTGGTGTCAATAAAAGCTTTTCTTTGACTAACAAGGAAGTTTTCAGCTCTGAAACTTACAGGATATTCTTATATTACCATGACCTTTTATATATCAAAAGCTCAAGGGAAAGTTGATTTCTCAGTTCATCACCCCTTTAATATTTATTGATTGTCACCATTATTGAACTTTGTTTGTTCGTTGTTGAGTTCTTAAGACATAAACATGAAAATAACATAATATTTGTTGAGAAAGCCTTAGTTGCCCTGACAAGAATTTATTGAGTCAACTTTTTTTTTTTTTTTTAAAGCTAATTCAAAATGACTAAACAAAGTAATGTTACTGAGGAGGACAATTATTAAGATTTTTTATTTTATATTATTGTTGTGCGAACATGAATATTTTAATGTGTCATTTTGCCTTAATTTGTTATACAGAAGTCATACAGGTTTGGAAGGACATGAGAGTGAGTAACTGATGACTATCACTTAAATTTTTCTCAAGATTCCCTTTTTAACATTGAACATAACTTCAAATTGACCATTAGCTAAATGCTTTACTTAATTTACAAGCCAAAAAGCTATTTCCGTATTGCTAACATTCAATACATATTTGGCTTGTAACTAAAGTACAATACACATGCACACAGAAGAAATTAAGCCAGTGAAATGACTGCCATCCAGAAGTGAGCTCACAATCAATCCCTGGTGATCTTGTCCACAGGGAAGCTGTCACCAGACTGTAAATCTGACTGTCACACCAGGGTCTGACCTCTGTCAGGAGTAAATCCACAGGGCTGATGTCAAACTCTTCAGCAGTCACCGCTGTCAGCTGTGAGAAACTGACATGGGGCAAAATCATTGATGCAAATACTGCCCTCAAAAGAGATGTACAGTATTTGGGGATTGAATATTGACAGTGCGGAGTGAGGGCAGAGAACAGCACAGGCTCTGGTTTGTCTCCTCAGCTCCATTGTCAAAGTTTGATTTAGTGTTTTTTAAGATTAGAAAAACACGTGATGCAGGTTTAAAAAAAAAAAAAAAAGTTATGTCACGAATGAATGTCACATACCACGGACTAAATCAGATTCAGCAAAAATGAAAAACAGACTATAAGCCACAAGAGTTGAGATCATTCGACAACACCCATCAGTCAAACAAACATAGTTACAAGACAGCCAAATCCTCACGTATCTCCAAGATGCTTTTGTTGGGACGCGAGGACTTTATCTAACAAAGATCACAACACAGGATGACTGAACATCCAATAACCACTGGAAAACAATTGTGAGCAAAAGTAAGACAAAGAAAATATTTAATGTGTGTAAGTTGCTGGGCTTTTGGATGGCTTCATTTTGAGGTTAAAAGGTCATTTGCAAAGAATGCAAATGGAGAGACAAAACATGATTCATCAAATACACACCTTCATCAAACTTGGCATTAGTTTGATAGTCCTAAAAAAAAAAAAAGACTAGGTGAAATGACTAAATAACACATGCTTTGTTGAGTAATAAAACCCTGTTTGTCCTTTGTGTTTATATGGTTAATTTTTTATGCTTCTGCTATTGTTGTTACCTTTTCTACCATGAACTTTAGACATTCAAAATCTACTTCAAGTGGACGAATGTTAATCTGTCCAATTGAAACAAAGATATTTTCCAAAACGCCTTGATCTATCACTGCCAGTTACTGTTGACCTGATGGGATCTGCCAGTCTTCATCATGGGAAAGTATAAAAGAGCAATTATCTCTATTAAACAAACCGTTCTGTTCTCAAAGGCTGTCCCGAACATTAAAAGGTCTTGTAACAGGCCTCCTTATCTAAATGGGGTTTGATCAGTCCAGAAATAGCTGAAAAACAGCATTTCCACCACTCTTATTCAACAGTAACTGAGTCACAGGCGGTGTTGATGGTAAACCTGATTGAGATTAGGTAAGGTGGAGTAGATCTGGGGCTGTACCTTATCTCTTCCGCTAATTTAGTCATGCAGCCAGCGTTCCAGAGAAAGCGAGTCAGCTCTAGCTCACCGTAATCAGGTAATTAAAGCTATTTGATCTAATGGCTCTCAGCTCCATTGCACAATTGTTTATTCCCCTGATCCTCCAGCTTATCCACCTTGTTGTTTTTATAAATCTTGAAGGCAAAATGAAGGAGATCCTGTTATTGTTTCCTGTCGCCGCTAAGTATGTATTTGCGCCATTCCCTCAGTTAGGCCTGTAGTCACAGTCAACTTTTGAAAGTAGGTTTGATCGGGGAAGTGGATCAATCACAATAACCCCTGAGCAGACAGTCGGTAACTAACCATCTTTGTCTTCTGTAAGTCATCAAGTTGTGTTTGTGCCCGTGCCAAGAAACCTTCTAGGATTTGACAAAACCCACCGTCCCTTTCCCTCCCAGAACTGGATGATCTTGGTAAATACAGAAATAAATAGAGAAACAACCTCAAACAAATAAATCCACTTTTAAAGACGCTCTGGCTTTAAACAAAGCAAAGGATCAGATGTGTCTTCAAGATGCCAAGTGAAAGGAGCCACAGGCTGTTGTTTGAAAAGATGGCTTCGCTTTTGTTCCAGATTTCCTTTTGCTTCATTTCTGTCTCCTCCTGTGTCAGATTTGCAGAAGAGATATGTTGTGAGATTTAGGCTACAGCTCACAGCTCGAGTTATAACATGGTGTAACATTTTTGGAATAACCAGTATGGGTCTTTGCTCTTCATTTACCGTAAATGAAATATATTTTAAAAAGATAAATCAGTCCAAAACATAGCTGATGTATGCTGTGCTCAGTTTTTATTGCAATATGAATTTTACTATGAAGTTTAATAAATGCATTTTACGTATATATCACTGTTCAAACGTTTGGGATCAGTAGGATATATATTTTTTTTTAATAATTTTATGCAGGATGCATTAAATGGGCCAAAAAATGGCTATTTAAAGTAAATGCGGTTATTCTGAACTTTCTATTCTTCAAATAATCCTGAAGGAAAAAAAATCTATATAAAAATAACAAACAAATTAGATATGAATTGATAATAATAAGAAATTGGTGTGAGCACCAAAAAAGCAATAATATAATAATAAAATAAATGTATTATATAAAATATACTATATAAATATAACTATATTTAAAAATATATTATTATATATAAATATATAATTAAAATTGTCAATAATTTGTACTGTATTTTTGATCAAACAAATACAGCCTTGGTGAGCATAAGAGACTTCTTCTTCTTTTTTTACTTTAACCCGGTAGAGGATTGTATATACGTAATTATTATTTGTCACATTACTGATAACAATTAGGATTCTTCTTCTGTAAGAGACAAACCAATGTCAGTTCTAGATACTAAACTGTTTAAAAACACATTTATTTCTTGAATTGTAAACCGCTCCTTAGTCTTCGATGTCCTGTCAGTATGATTAATAACATGTGGAGTTGTTATCAAAACATCATGCTCCTAATAAGCATCATATCACAAGACTACCAGTGAAACAACAGCAAGTCAGAGGATTGGCTCTTTAGTTTGTCTCCAAGACCCCCAAGGCGCAGCAATTTCACTTCTTGGCATGGGCCAGGGATTTCAACCCAAACAATGCCCCAAAGGCTCCCTCATTTATGGGGATGAGATCAACTCAAAACAACTAAGGGAGAGTTGGGGGTGGGGAGGGAGGGGGAGCCTATAGCGCTTTATGACTCATTACATAAGCACTTAGCGACATGAATATTCCTCAAATACCTGGCATTGCAGAATGTAATCTGCTTACGACGACAGGACTGGATGTGCCCGGCTTGTGTGGCAGGTGTTTCTGCATTAGCTTCTGTTACAAAAGATTACGGAGGCAGTGATGGCAATCTTGGCCGTGGAAGAGAGGAGGGGAAAAACGTTTTAGAAATGGCTTAATCCAAGGGCTAGATTACCCACAAGGTACCGGCTAGGTAGACATCAAAGGCCGTCCCAGCCCACTCAGTGATATTGAAATGAAAACGTGTTCCCGCTAAGCTTGAATGGAAAGCGTCGCCGGAGGTTGTCAGCTCGGTTTTGGGAAAAGAGAGGCGATAGAAGAGCAATCCTATTCACTCTACTCATGACACTGTTTGGCTGCGCACTTTGCTTCTGTGCTTATCGCTTTGTTGGGCTGAAAGATGCGCTGGAATTTTTGCTCCCGTTTCAGAATCTTTTGATTCCGTTTTGTTTCTTGTATCCATCTTAAATGGCACAAGAAATCATGTTCTGGAACATTTCATTTAAGCCTACCTGTTTCCAATGTGAAGGCTCAAATTGCAGCTTTTTTGAGAATCATTGCATCATCTTTTTTATCAACCCGATTGCAATTTGTCATGGCAGGATAAAACGTATCGTTAACTCTGTGGCGTCGCGTATCAAACACATTCAACCGCTAAACGGTTGCGGTCAGTTCACATGACCAAAAGGTCCTGGCTAATTTCAGTCAAAATCCCCAACAATGGTGCTCTCTGACAACGCTCAGGTTGTTATCTACAAGTGCCCTTAGAGTTGTGTCGCTCGTAGAATGCCTCTTTGGAGAAAGCGCATGAATCACTCGCTCTGTTAACTTACACAGGGACACCGTCCACACTGCCCCCTTTACTGTTTCGAAGGTCGCATGAAACCCCCCTGAAGCCCTGAACCATGTCATCCGTCACTGCTAGCCCGGAGTGCCGGGTCTCATGCTGCTGGGAGAAATGCCCCTGTTTAATGACTACGGAGACTCATAGACGCTTACTGTCAGGCTAATCAGCTATAATCGCTGCACAGTAGTTAATTGACAAAGGTCACGCCTAGGTTAGGCACTGCCGCTGCTAATGGTTATAAATAGAGTTCTTAGAGTGTGTCTTCTGTTTGATGTCACCAATACATCATTACAATATGCTCATAATAAGCAATGAGGTAGTAGGCACATCTATATTATCATGTATGAACAGACAGAAAAAAATGGGTGGGGGGTGGGCAAATAAATGGAATTATAATTATCATTAGGCACTCCTCTTGTTGTTATTTGGGTTTTAAATATGTAAGAAAGTAAAACATGAAAAGAATAGTATAGCAGTGTAAAGCCTGAGCTTAAATGAAATGAGAAAGAGTGCCGCATTATGCAACTCATCTGAGACCTGCAACCTTTCTCCACGTCCTGTCAGCCGACTCATTCAGACAGGAGAATGTGTAAGCCTGCACCACCGTGTTTGTTTAGTTTGCTGTTTCACTTTAACCTGTCCCGCGGGAGAACGTTTGTGAAAAATGTATAGCTTGAGGGACCTTGTTTTATTTCTGTCTTGAAAGATGATGGTAACTTCAGACAAAGTTCTTTGTCACTGCCTTTTTAAAGTATATGGCTGGGTTGTTTTTAAATAGCATGCCATGTAAAGTATAACTTTGCTCTATTTTGTGTGCGGGCGTGTGTGTGCGTGGGGGGGTTGTTTTACATGCAATATTATGTACGATTACTCCATTTATATTAATCTATTTCAGAAGTGTTTTTTATCCTTTTAGTAACATTTATAAAAATGAAGAGTATCAAAATAGTAATGATATTTTATTTGTGATTAAGCATTCTGTAGCCTCCATGTTTAGGCCAATAAATCAATCATGTGAAGATGCATCAAATTTTTCTTGGCATAATGAATTCACATGTATTTGTCCTCAAACCGTTTTTGATCAAGTAATTAATTTCTATGCTAAAGAAAAAGACACGTGATAATCACATTTTGAAGGGTTTGGTCACTAAAATGGTCATCCCAGTTCAGTTTTGCCTTTTATTTCCCTCATTATGTGCAGATGAGTGTAGTGTGCATGTGCAATTCATCATGTACTGTGTGCATAGTAAAAATGCATGCATAATATAACTGTACTTTCTTACAAACAACACAGAGATGACATTTCCTATGTCCACAACTTTCCAAGAGTGTGCAGTGTTACTCGGCAGTTGTTTGAGAGCTGACAGAGGTTGACTGTGGTGTTGTCCCTCTCTCTGTGGTGTGAAGGGCTACATATATCGACTGGTCAGATATTAAAGCTTCAGCAGGTGTCCTGTAATACTGTAGAGATGGACCCTGAGTGAATGCACCAAATTGATCGCTCAGATAAAAAGGCCCCTCGTTGTGCATCAATAATGCATTCTCTTTATCTGGGTCACTATACATCCCAGGAAGAGCAGTCACACTACATGAGCCATGAAGTCATGTTCATAAACTGATAAATCTTCTGCTTTGCATCCTCTCTTGCTTTTACCCTGAATTTGTTGATAACAGTGTGGGTATTAACACTGGGTCCAAACTTTACCCTGAAATATTAAATGAATGTGCACTGCCATTCAAAAGTTTGGGATCGGTAAGATGTTTAAATGTTTTTGAAAGTCTCTTGCTCACTAAGGCTTAAAATACAGTAAAACAGTAATGTGAAACCGGTAACTGCTTTCTTTTTTAACATTAAAAAAAAAAAAAAAAAAATTATATATATATATATATATATATATATATATATATATATATATATATATATATATATATATATATATATATATATATATATATATATATATATATATATATATATATATATATATATATATATATTCTTCAGTGTCACATGAATCATGATCCTTCAGAAATGATTCTAATATGGTGGTGCAAGGCCGTAACCATGTCTTGAACATTGGGGGCGGCCAAAGTTAAAGTTTAAGTTTTATTTTATTTTTTTATTAAAAGATTAAAAAGGGGTTTAAGGGAATAAAGAAGAAATAAGAACGGTAAAAGAAGTTCTAGGTCTAATTATAGCCTATATAGTTGTGAATAGTTGTGAAGTGCTCCATTTAAATTCTTTGCAAATAATATTTGCAAACTACTCAATATGCACACATTCACTCTTGTTAGTATGTCTAATATGTCAAAAAATGTAAAAATGTTTCTTGTCTGGTCACTTTTAGTTATGAACGACATCATTTAAACGATTGCATATTTTCAATTCATTATGGCGATATTAGCCTACATTAAAAAAGTAGTTTGCATCCCTGTATGTGGGTCGTTAAACATATCCATCGTAAAACAGTTGTCAAATATTAAATGTTTAGCTTATATCTTACCACGCACACACTTTTTCAAAAGCATTGTGTTGGAATTCAGCATTTTCAGTGAACATATATACATCCTTTGATCTGATTGGCCATCATTTTGGCATTGACCAACCAGCCTAAAAATGTGAATGTTTTAAACTGTCTGCCATCCTAACAACAAACAGAGTGGTGCATAATTGAGAGCAGCATTAAGAGATATTAAATATGGGGTGGGGGAGGGGCATTTCCATTTATTGGGGGGGACTCATTGCCTGTGATGGTGTAATTTGTTGATCAAGAATGTCTTGTTATCAATGTTGAAAACAGTTGTGCTGCTTGATACTTTGCAATTTGTGGAAACTTAATTTCAGGATTATTTGTTGAATAAAAATGTCAAAAGAACCACATTTGAAATCTTTTATAACATTGTAAATGTCTTGCTGTCACTTTTGATTAATTTAATGCATCCTTATTGCATAAAAGTATTTATTTCTTTGAAAAAAAGTGCTAGTGCTAGTCCTAGTGCTGCCCAAATTGATGAGGCTAATTAAATGCGGTTTATGGCATTATATTTAACACAGAAAACACATTTATCTAATCTGACATATTTTTGGGGTTTTTTTTTTAAATGTTGGATTTTATTCTTTATTACACAGGGCAGTGGAGAACTGACAGGAAAGTGGAGGGTGAGTTCAAGATAAGGTTTCTTTAAGCACAAAAGCAGGCTATGCCATATTTATGTCATTTATGCCACAAATTTGACATTTTAATTTTATCATTCAGTTCTATGTGATTTCTGAAGACAGCACTGAATAAGAACGTCCGCACAGGTATGTTCAATACACACAACAATCCCATAGATGAGCCTTCATTTAACAGTTGAATGATGCATAAAGACCGTCTTAAGGACTGGTATTTATAAATCATAGTCTTTTAACAAATGTTCAGTATTTGCAGACTTTGAATGACTTTTACTTTAATTGTTGGTGAATTTTAACTCTGAAATATGACAAGCAAGTGGAAAATGAATCCTAAATCTATTTTTAATTCATTTTACATTCATTGCTTTGTTTTAAATGTCAAAATCCTAAAACTTTATATTTATTTCAAAGAATAAATTAGATTTTGACAGCCTTGCAAGAATAATCAAGATCAGCAAGCTAGAATTAGTGCAAGTCCTTCAGCAGAAGAAGTGTACTGTGGAAGGAGGACTGTGTGTGTATGCCTATGTTTCTGCATTTATGAGCTTACGTTGGACTAGGTGAAAGTGTGGCATATCGATAGCCTCCCTTTGTGAGTATTGATCAGGTTATGAATGATGAGCAGCAGGGTGCGTCCCCTTTAAATGCCTGACGCTGGCCACTTAGCCTTCCTTTGGGAAGGTGCGTGACAAAGAAATCATTGCAAACACAAAAGCATCTTGTCACACCTGGAGGTACAATGTGTTCTTTCTCACAGGAGATCCACATCAATAACCCACATAAAAGAGAATGTAAAAACACTCCTGCTGCTATAAATGACTTTTGGCATCCCATAATTTAAACTCTCTGTGCTTCACTGTCAGGTGTATCATGCTAATTATGCATTCATGTTTTCCTTTCTTTTCCAATCTTTCCTTGACAAGTTGTTTTAGAAACTGTTTCCACAGTAGATCAAAAGCTCACATTTTTTAACCCTAAAAATAGTGATAAATATAACATTTTCCAAAGGCTATTCATGCATTTGTGCTGCTGCGCCTTATAAACATTGACATAATCATAAACATTTCATATTTCAGCCACTGTTATGATATACAGCATAAATGCAAGTGCTCAAAGCACTCGGTAATCATTCCACTGTGTGTATGTGTGTGTGCGTGCATGCGTGCGTGTGTGTGTGTGTGTGTGTGTGTGTGTGTGTGTGTGTGTGTGTGTGTGTGTGTGTGTGTGTGTGTGTGTGTGTGTGTGTGTGTGTGTGTGTGTGTGTGTGTGTGTGTGTGTGTGTGTGTGTGTGTGTGTGTGTGTGTGTGTGTGTGTGTGTGTGTGTGTGTGTGTGTGTGTGTTTGTCCAGGTAAACTCTACGTTATAGGGACAAAATGTCCCCACAAAGATGGCAATATCCGAAATGGCAGCTTCTAAATCATACTAAATTATATTTTTTGAAAATGTAAAAGTGTAGAAGTTTTCTGTGATGGGTAGGTGGGTGCAAACTTATTCTTACTATAAAATACTATCAAATTTACATTTGTTTGTTTTTCTAAAAAATAAACTGTAGTTTAATTTACGGTGAAAAACAGTAAAAGGAAATTCCCAGCAGTCCCTGCATGACATATCACATATGATTATATTTTATATAAATAATTTCATTTTCATTTCATTTCATTTTCATTAACAGCAAGGTGCATTACGGTGTTTGTGTAACATTTTCTTCTATTTAGTTAATGTTTATTGCATTATTTTAATGTATAATTAAACAGAATATTTTAACAGTATTTTTACAGTGATATGCACACACAGTACTGTGCAAAAGCCACATTAGATGCTTCACAAAATAAGTTATTTATTTTCAGTGAGTCAATAGGAAATAAAAATTAAATTTCCAAACATTTCTTTTGCAAATATAGTAGTGATGATCATTGTTAAAGGAATGTTCACAGAGATCTGATCTCAGCATTATCAAGTCAGCCTGGGATTATATAAAGAGACAAAAATCTGAGAAACACTAAATACATAGAAAAACTGTGGCAACATCTCCAAGACACTTGTACATGTAAACTACATTTACTGTTTTAGCCACTTCTAAAAATATGCTGTGAAATATAATGCCAGATTTTTTGTTTATCATTGAACTTCTGTTAATTAAATTGAATCAATATTTGGTATGACCCTTTGTCTTTAAAAAAAGCTTTTTCCAAGGAACAGTTGTGCGTAGTATTAAAGGATTAGTTCACTTTAAAATGAAAATGATCCCATTATTTACTCACCCTCAAGCCATCCTAGGTGTATATGACTTCCTTCTTTCTGATGAACACAATCAGAGTTATATTAATAAATATCCTAGCTTTTCCAAGCTTTATAAATGGCAGTGAATGGGGCCCACGAGTTTGAAGCTCAAAAAAGTGCATCCATCCCTCATAAACGTACTCCGCGCGGCTAATAAAGGCCTTCTGAAGCAAATCAATGGCTTTTTGTTAGAAAAATATTCATATTTAAAAATTTATAAAGTAAAATATCTAACTATCTAAACCATCGATTCGCTTCAGAAGACCTTTATTAACCTCCTGGAGTTGTGTGCAGTATGTTTATGATGGATGGATGCCCTTTTTTGAGCTTCAAACTCGTGAGCCCCATTCACTGCCATTATAAAGCGTGGAAACATCGGGTTATTTATTGATATAACTCTGATTGTGTTCATCACAAAGAAGAAAGTCATATAGGATGGCTTGAGGGTGAGTAAATCATGGGATAATTTTCATTTTAAGTGAACTATACTTTAAGGAGGTTTGCAGGTTGTTCCAAGCATCTTGGATCCGTTGAGAGTTCTTCCATGGATTTACAAAATATCTTTAACAAAATACAGTCTCTGCATCATTAAAATAGTTGCAAAAGGCAAAATTAATGTTTGGAAATCTAAAACTGATATTTCCTATCGATAATACTAAAGCAAAATATCTAACGGTCTTAAAACAAGTGTTTTTTTTGTTGTGTTTTTTTTAAGCACCTAATGTGACATTTGCACAGAAAATATATGTAAATATGAGATTCCCACTGGTCTAAGACTGAGATACACTATTCATGGAGGTTTTTATTTAGCTGGCAGACAAAATGCATCCTCATCACCACGTGGCCCGAGAGAGGATGTATGCTTTGACTTATTCATTGTTCTTAAACATATATGTTGTTGTTTGCTCCCAGTATGAAACCCCACACACACAGGGTCATATATCATGTCTCTTTTCACGTTTCGCCTTTATACAGCACACATTGCCAGGCAAGCTCTTCAACACAATCAAACGCAAACACTGGAATGATTGAATCTTCCCTTCACACTGCTGCTCTGCCTGGTACAGGACTGATTCATTTCTGAGGTGTGTGTGTGTGTATGTTGGTCTCAGGGCGAGGTGAGGATAGGGCTCCTCACTGTCTCCACAGACAGCAGCACTAACAGGGCGTCTTTGAGGGGGGACCTCATCCGAGCGGGCGGGTGCACATCTGGGCGTCCGCACAACAAGTGGCCCACTGTGCCGCGGACCCCTGTGGCGTATGAAATCAAACGCACATTCATAACGCTTTCTGTGATTCCCCTCTGTCCCTGGTCCCCGTTCCTTAGCCAAAGTGCATCCTCGGGGGGTAGAAGAGGATCGCACCATTATCTGTGGCGCTCGGAGAGTAAAACATGCTCACGCACAAACTCGCACACAGAGGTTTTATGTCCAGCTGTTTTTTTTCCACACATGGATAGGAGCGTATCACAACGAAGAGGCTGTTTAAACGACAGAGCGAGGCCTTGTGGACAATCCAACTTCCTGTTGACAAGATTCCACTCCCATAATGCAACGCTCACTATCGTACTCACAGCCAGATCAGTGTCAAAGGCCGCTTTTTACACAGAAGTGACACATGGCGGCTCGAAGGTGAGCTCCGCGGAAGAGAACCTCAAACTCTTACAAAAGCTTGATGATATATTATATATAAGCAGACCTTGATTCGATTGATTTAATTCATCATGAGACATTAATGGCAAGATCCACTGTCGTATCATATGCATATAATGTCTGTTGTGTAGTTGAACAGGAGAATAGAGGGAAATTTGAGAGGAAGAAAAGTATTTTTCAAATGTCCCACGTGTGAATTCAGAGTTAGTCTCTTATGCAGTCATCGTCAGGTGCAATAAACATTCATAAAAAATCTGTTCAATCCCCTGCTAAAACATCTGCCACTGAAACATTGTTCTGAACATCACCGTTTTGAAATGCTCGTACTTAGATGCTATTTTTTTGCAACTAAGATTTCAATTTACAAATGACATTAGACTAATATAAATAAAAATACTTTGCTGTATTAGATTACATTTTATTCAAGTTTATTTCATTGACTTTGTATTTTGCATAATGACTATACTGTTAACATTCAACCATAAGTGTACGTTTTTTTTAATAATTATAAGTGCAAAATGGCATTGAGGTACAAATGTCAAAACAGTGCAAGTAATCATTGTAGACCAGAACACATGTTATGGAATATGTATATGTATGTATGGCAATCTGTATGTGTAACATCTAAAATGAATAAATAACAGCATTGTTGCAAGTACAGATAAAAAAATCATACCTAATTAAGATATATAAACAGTAGTGTATATGGTATGGAAAGGGGCACAAAAAAGTATTAATTTCTAAGTTAAATGCATCCTTGCTGAATAAAAAGTAAAACAAATAAAATAATAATTTAGCAAGGATGCAGTCAATTAAAAGTTTCATAAATATTGTTTAACACTGTACATGCTTTTACTATTTCACGCTTTTGAATTGTCTATTCATCAAAGAATCCTGAAAAAAAAATCTGATACAATATCACGGTTTCCACAAAAATATTAAGCAGCACTATTTTCAAAATTGATAATAATAGAAATCTTTCTTGAGCACCAAATCAGCATATTAGAATGATTTCTGAAGGATCATGTGATACTGAAGACTGAAAACTGAGCTTAGCCATCACAGGAATAAAAGATGCTTAAAATATATTAAAATTATTTTTTTTTAATAATATTTCTAAATATTACTGTATTTTTGATTTTAAAAAATGCAGCCTTGTAGAGAATAAGAGACTTTTAAACGTTGTTGTATATTTTTAAATATTAATGGCCACACAATTTTGAAATGACTTAAAGGCAAATAAGTATTTCTGAGCTTTTAATTTGCACGCTCCTCCCAGCATTCCACTCCTGTCCAAGAGCAGCTCCTAACCTCTTTCTGTCCCTATCTTGTTCATTTTGTAAGACGGATATCTGTTCTGACTCCACAACCACAATATTTGTCCAGAGCGGTAGCTAATAACAGGAGCACAAGAAGAGCATGAGAAAGAGCGAGGAGTGAGGGATAATTCTGTAAGTTATGGAAGAGAAGCTTAGTGTGGACTCAGGGCGCTCCTGCAGCGATAAATGCACTCACAGCTCTTAAAGGGCACGCTTGGGGTGAACATGCTGCGCCTAACTTGCCCCTGCGCCGTTCGTTTTCAGCCGCGATCACGGGGAGCCCTGCCCGCTGCCAATATCCTGCAGATACCATGTCCAATTCCCTTCCAGTTCATTGACTAGCCTAGATGCAGCGGCCTGTTGAGTGTGAGCTGTTTCTACTTAGTTTCATGTTGAATCATGCGAAATTCCACACAAATACTAGATTCTTCTTCAATCTCCCATGCTAAAAATGTACAAATTACATGCACACAGACACATATATATGCGTTTGCATCAATACAAAGATAGATAGTTAATATATCTTACACATGCATTTTCTATTCCTCAGGAGTCTTTTTCCTTTTACTAGCTCTCTTGTCTCGTCCTGTGGATTGAAAGCAATAAAAGCGTCACCTTGAGTGATTTGTGCGCCCTTTGGCATTTTTTAGTTGAAAGACACTAGGCTTCTTTGAGTGTGGACACCCGTGGACCATCCCTCACAGCCTCCACATTGATATATGCTGTGGTTTGTCCCTGCTCTTATTCGTGCACAGCTGTGGCAGGCAGCGGGCAGGAACAATGGTCGTCTCTCCTTTGGCCCACAATGCCACACTTGTGCTGCCCTCTCTGGACTCTAAGGCGACCCCATCTCCTTTAGAATAGTGGGCAGAGGGAAGGAGCAAAGGGAGAAGTGACTTTACAGGAGAGAGATGTTAAATGAAGACAAAGCTAGGGGGTTGCAGAAATATTGGAGGAATATTTGAGGATAAACATGCAGTGAATAGACAAAGTGCTCCCTGCGGGGTGTTTGTCTTTGGTCAGGTAGTTCCTGGACCGAATCCCATTTTCCAACACAATTGGCAGACACCTGCTCTTCGCAGATGGCTATAGCCGGACTCGATTTGCCACCATCTGTTCCATATTACAGAAAGGTGCTGCACTCTTCCTTAAACATTAAATAACAAGGAGAATCTCGACACGTCCAGCGAAATGCAGCTCCAAACGTTACTTTATCCCTCGGCTCTTGTTTGTCAAAATGGGTTGCTGCAGTCTATGTTTAGGAATGATTTGGCCTGCTCCACATACTTTGGCGCCCAAGGTCTGTGTTTTTTGCACAATAACGAGAATCTGTTTTTTGTGTGTGCCGGGCCACTTCTTTTTGCAACTATCGATTCACCAGGCAGATTTTTTTTGTTAGATTGGAGCTCCCTAATGAGCTGAACAAGTTCTCTGGTTCATCTCGAAAGGTCAAAAGCCCAAGGAAAGTGTTCAGGTCAAAAAAAGTTAGAGTATTTGACCTCTCTACCTAACATCTAACACCTTTCAACACGTTTGGCTTTGACTCCAACTGCCACCCTCATTCTCCATCCAACTTGATTATTCCTATTGTCATAAGTCAAGATATAATTGCGAGATCAATTATTGATTGTTTTCTGACTTTGTTTATGCGAACTGCCAAGCGCAATTGTGTTTGTATTCATTATTTGAATATGATGTTCTCGTGAGGATTTGGTTGCATTCGAGAAGAGGGGAAGAACTTTGCTCAAGGCAAGAGCATATCTTCAATGTCAGATCACACACACACACTCAGGCCTCTAGACTTTCATCTGCAGCGATACCGAGATGCTCGGCAGCACAGTTGGAGGTCTCTAAGTTGGGGCAAGGGCTCCTCAGACAGAGCGTTTCCTCCACGCATACAACACACACGCACAAGGAGACACGCACAGCACACTTGCTTTCGGCGTACTTGAATTATTCATGAAGGAACAGGACAAGAAGCTACAAATGAGGTTATGCAGACCTGCGCTGAAACATATTGACTTCTCTCTGCAGGAAGATGATGCTCCTTTAAATCTGTGCCACTGCATTCTCTTTGAAATAAAACAAATTGGGAAGGTATTGTGTACCTAATAATAATAGAAATGTAAAATACACATGGTTACTGAGGAGCACGGTTAATGAAGCCATTTGCAGAAAAAAAACTGATCGAGAAAGAGATTTCCTTTATTTAAACAAAGATTTTTGTATTGCAGAAGAGGAGTCTACATCAGTACAGCTTCAGTCCAGTCCAGCACATGCGGTGAATATGTAGCTATTATTGATAATTCTTTCTGTGCTTATATTCACAACCAGTCCAAGTGTAGGTTCGGTAAGTCTCGTATGATTTCCAGTGCTGCATTTATTTGATCAAAATACAATAAAAACAATAATAATATTATTACTTTTATTTTTACAATTAAAAAAATTAATTTAATATATTTTAACCAAAATATTCTAATATGCCGATTTGGTTCACAAGAAATATTTCATATTATCTATGTTGGAAACTTTTTTCTTTTTTTCAGGATTCTTTGATAAATATAAAGTTCAAAAGAACAGCATTTATTCTTTTTGTTCTTTTGTAACACAAATGTCTGCCTTTCACTTTGACCAATATGCATTGTTGTGAAATAAAACAAATATCTTTAAAAAAAAAACTTTAACAGTAGTGCTACACTACTACTCTATTCTTCACTCTAAAAAAAGATGGTTCTTTAAAGGTTCTTTACACGTAGCAACTGTATCATCCTGAAGAACCCTTTATACACCTATCAGGCATAACATTATGACCAGGTGAAGTAAATAACACTGATTATCTCTTCGTCACGGCACCTGTTAGCGGGTGGGATATATTAGGCAGCAGGGGAACATTTTGTCCTCAAAGTTGATGTGTTTGAAGCAGGAAAAACTAGCAAGCGCAAGGATTTGAGCAAGTTTGACAAGGGCTAAATTGTGATGGCGAGATGACTGGGGCATCTCCAATACTGCAGCTCTTGTGGGGTGTTCCTGGTCTGCAGTGGTCAGAATCTATTAAAAGTGGTTCAAGGAAGGAACTGTGGTGAACTGGCGATAGAGTCATAGACATCCAAGACTCATTGATGCACGTGGGGATCGAAGGCTGGCCCGTGTCCGATGAGATGAGCTACTGTAGCTCAAATTGCTCAAGAAAGGACCCCAAAACAGCTCAGACTCCTAGGGGTTAATACTGGTTTTGATTTAAAAAAAAGGTGTCAGAATACACAGTGCATCGCAGTTTGTTGCGTATGGGGCTGCATAGCTGCGGACCAGTCAGGGTGCCCATGCTGACCCCTGTCCACCACAGAAAGCGGCAACAGTGGGCATGTGAGCACTGGACCACGGCGTGCGCGTCGCTTACCTGGGGAACACCAGGATGCACTAAGGGAAAAAGGCAAGCCGGTGGAAGCAGTGTGATGCTTTGGGCAATGTTCTGCTGGAAAACCTTGGGTCCTGCCATCCATGTGGATTTTGACATGTACCGCATGGTTGCAGACCATTTTTGTTTTTCAAATCTGTACCTGTCAAAGCCACCTCATTAGCTACTGATTTACAGACTGTCGTCACATTCTCAACACTTAAATGATTTCTTTCTTAAAATGTCTATACATTTTAACTTTACATTTTAATTTGAATAATTGTAACTGGTTTCATACCAATCATGTATTTTTCTCTTTTTAGTTTAATAGAACATGTGAGTGTGAACAGCTCTGTTCAGTTAAGGATACTCATCTTCTCTTCTCCACAAAGATATTGAATTTGTGATCCATATTGTTAGATTTGTTTGAGATTGATTTATTATTATTACTTTCTGCCTAAACATACCCAGTCACAAAAAAACATTAAAGCTATCCCATGACTTTATATCACTTTTTCCTTTTAACACAGTAAAGGGCTCACTGTTCATTTTTGCTAATTTTGGTCTCCATAAACATAATTGTTTTTACATAATCTAATGTACAGACAAACTGTAACTCTAAACTCAATTGTGTATTTGAGATGGTGTCCCATGCCACAACCTCAACATCTGCAGAGAGAAACTGCCACTCAAAATACACAGAAAATGAAGGACAAAGACTTCATAAAGGATTGTAAAGTTATTTCACTGGAACTTGGTCTACTTCATTACATCTATATATCCATTTTTATTTATGATTCTATTCAACTTACAACTGTTGTTAGAATTGAAATTTTTGCTACAATTTGTCATGTCAATAAAAAATAAAAGTACCCAATTGACACAATATGCTAGGGTTTATTTTTTTAATGTAAAACCCATATAGACGCAAAAGGATATTATATGACCAGGCAGATAGAGGCAGATAGAGGACTAAAAAACAATATTAATAATACTATCATTAATAAGAAGATACACTAATATGCTAATAATGAAAATAAACTATTATTAAAAAGGTTATTTATAACACCATTAAGGTCCTATATCACTTTCAAAGCATGGTTCTTTATGGAACCTTATAAAAAAAATGTATAAGCCAAAGAACCCTAATTTGGTACTGTTTAGAACCCTTTTTCTTAAGAGTATTGGTATTTAAGTGTTTATATTTATATTCAATTATTGTTGAAAAAAAAAGAAAGTAAAAAACATGAATATATTCTTGATTCTTTTGTGATTGTATTCTTTACAGCTTTTTGAAGTGGACAGCTTAATAGCTAGTCAGATATTTGTATATATTATTATATATTCAGATAAAAATTATTGCTATCTTTGCATAGTTTTTTTTTTATTGAGCACTTCAGATGGTAACATATTGTCTTACCAAATGTTATGACCACTTGTTTTATTTTTAACTACCTTTGTCACAGACTCTAATTTGTTGCCAGTCTGAAGATCTGAGTCATTAGCCATTAGCCATAAGGATGGAGGCATATCTGTTGAGAGGGTCTTGAGGTAAATAACAACAAGAACTGGGCCAAGAAAGAGACCAGAGATGAGTTTTTCTCATACAGTTTTTCCTCAAGTTATGCTTGTATAAAGCTGGCAATGTAATACTTATAACAGCTTACTACCAGTATGTACTACAGAATTGTAGCCCGAGCCCGGCCTGGCCCGACACATTAACTGTAATTATAAACCCAAGCCCGGTTGAAACCCAATCACTTTTTTAATACGTGGGCCGTTATAACTGACGTTCTCAACTACAATTCTGAGTTGTTTGTACTACAGAAATCTGTTTAGAATTATCTTAAATGGATAGTTCACCCTGAAATAAAAATATAGCCATCTTTTACTCACTCTGCTCTCTATCTTTTTCGGACCTCAAAAGCAGAAATAAAAAATGAAAAAAACGTCCTGCACGCGCTCCTCCATGGCAGTGAATGGCGCCCATGCTAAAACTTTACGAAAAGGAAACAAAAGTATCACGCAATGATACAGGGAGATATTATATATAACAATATATATCATATTTCTGATAATGGCATAGCTTTCTCCTCACCCAATTAGGCTAATAAAGTAATGATTAAAAAAAACACAAATGCTTGATCAAGGGCCCGGCCCGGCCCAGCCCGAGGACAGTGATGGGAAATATCGTCCCGGGTCAAGTTCGGGCTCGGGCAGAGAATCTAAACTCTACTAGAGTGACGTAAAAGTCACATACATTCAGATAGGACTGTTTAGACCAGGGTTTTTCAAACTGGGGTTCTAAGGGGTCCCCAGAAAATTTCAGAGAATAAAATGACAAAGCAAAAATGGATAAAGTCTAGCGAACATTCTGTTTCAGGTCTAAATGTTGATCTCCTTTCTTGCCATATACATACTTTCAAGAATTGTATATGTTTGCTTTGTATCTTTCTAGTGAGTTTTTCTTCACTATAGTCCTATTTTTCTTGCTCATGAGGTTGTAAGGCAGTATTCTTAACGCAGTTCGTAGCTGCTTAAATACATTTATTGTGAAAGTTGCTTATTCCATACATAAAAATAGATATGGATTTTAGGAAGGGGGTCCCTCATAAAAGGTTCATCATATGTGGGGGTCCTTGGCATCATAAAGTTTGAAAACCCCTGGTTTAGACTAAGGTCAAAATGCAAAAGAACTGTATCTAATTTAGGACCACATATGGAAGTGGCCCGAATCAGAATCGAAAAGATAAGATTCCATGTGGTTTGTGCTGTTCACAGTTATGAAAAAATAAAAACAAGATCTGAGTCACATATGAGCAAAAAAATTGGATTTGGGTCTGAAAGTAGCCTTCTTTTCTTTCTCTGACCAAGCATTTGTCAGTGTGTATGTTCTCATGAAGAAGAATATAAACTTATTGGTAACACTTAACTATAAGGTTTCATTAGTTAACATTATTAGCCACTTTAGTTAACATGAACTATGAACTGCACTTCTACAGCATTTATTCATCTTAATTAATGCTAGTTTCAACATTTACTAATACATTATTAAAATTGACTGTTGTATTTGTTAACATTAGTTAATGCAGCTAAATAATAAATACTTCAGCAAATGTATTGCTCATTGTTAGTTCATGCTAGTTAATACATTAATGTTAACAAATGAGACCTTATTGTAAAGTGTTACCAACTTATTTTTATTTATACACAATAAATCAATACAGTATATTATTGATTAGACTTAAAAAAAGTATTTAGTCAAATTTGTCAATATATCGTTGTTTTATTTCCATAGCACTGAACATCAACTTATCCCTGGCCTACCTCATCAAATATATATATAAATATAAAAATAATGAAAATAAATAAATTATATATATATATATATATATACAAATATATAAATATAAAGTAATATTTTGTATTTACTAAATATTAGTAAATTACTAAATAGAAGTAAATATTTCCAATAAAAATATTTACAATATATACAAAATATTAAGAAATATAAATATAATGTTATATGTAAGAGTATCTGTGAACACTGTCAGTTCTGCTACTTGGATGTAGATAAAAATACTGCAGATGTAGATAATACACACACACACACACACACACACACACACACACACACACACACACACACACAGTCACAGAGGTAAACCTGAGGCACTCAGCCGGTAATAGAGCAGACATAACAGCATGCTGGGTATTCCCTCAAGATGTCACATTAGATCAAACATAGAGTAAGCCAGAGAGAGCGCGAGACAGAGAGAGAGCGAGTGATCCAGGAGCGCTGGCCTCAGGTGTACTGGCCACGGCTGTCTGCCAGACTCTGACGCGTGCCAGGTGAAACATGTCATCCACAATGTCTTTGCTTCAATGAGGCAAGAAAAGAGCTTCCCAGCATCGGCAGGCTGAGGCGCAGGAGGCGGCCGTCAGCTGCAGGCTCTACCTGTCTGTGTTGGAGGGACACTGGAGTGGATAAGTGGTTATGTAATTTGTTGTTGAGCAGCAAATTACACGCTCTGTAACTTTTACCCGCCCAGCCAAACATGGGGCAAATGGTGGTGTGTCCTACGCAATTACAAGCCAGGCATGAATATATGTGATGCGAACGCAAGGTGTAATTTGTTAATGAATGGTAATACTTTGCCCATGAGCTCTCTGTAGGTCTGTTAATTACTTCATTTGTGATTCATGGTTAGGCATGATTACCTAGAAAAACACATCCTGCAACGAGTAACTCAATACAAACTGCTGTTTGCTAAATCTGATTGGATGAGACAAAATCATTGTAAAAAAGTACACATGCCAATAGAATTCTACAGTAAGTTCTACGTGGTTTGGAAATGGAAACTAGCCAACATTCAGATACGTTTATGCTTAATACAAGGGGAAAAAACTGCAGGTTTCAGTTTTTTAACAATAAGGCATTAGGTATCAACGTAAAAAAGAACAATTACTTTTTTACAGCATTTATTAATCTGGGTTAATCAATAGTTATATATCAGAAAGATTATGGTAATTATTAATGTTAATAAATCTAGTTGTTTATTGGTGTTTAGACTAAGCCATGCATTACAGTGATTATACCATGGTTAAGGTGTTTTAGGTGCTCCGATAAGTGTCATTTATCTGAGGTAAAATCATTGTAACACATGGCCTCTTTCGGTCACATTATATTGTAAATTCAGATTTAAGGTAAAAAAAAAAAAGAATCAGCCAAACATTTTCTACACTGTCACTGTAAAAAAAAAAAAAAAAAAAAAACATACCCACAACAAACCACAGATAAGACCTTTCTCACATGCATAAATGGATTGAGAGCTTGCTAAGGGTGAGTCCCTGCAGGGCCCTTTGTGCTTTTTGAATGATGGACTATCTTCAGAGCAAACCTATAAGAACATCATGTCAAATGCCACGGGCCACATCCGCAAACATGCTGCCAAATACCTCCAGAACCAGCAGATCCCGCCAATGTGAATCCTCAGCCTGCAGGTGAAATGACTATTTTTGCAGCAGATATGTGATTATACATATGATTATACTCAATATCTGATCTTTAGCATAAAAGTATTTCAGTGAGTTAGACATCTGAGCCTCCGACTTTTTCGCTCTTCATGTTTAAAAGTTGAAAGATATGAAGCAGGCTGAGCATTAAGTATTTAAAGAAGGAAATATTGATGCCTGAACTTGAATATATAGAGGATACCACATTAAAGTTTTATTACAAGGAATAAAAGTACCTAAAGCAAGATGTTCGTACAGGAGAGGCGCCGATACCGGGATTAAATGATTAATGAATTCTGGAGGGAATACTTGCGAATCTTAAAAGCCCACGCTGCAACTGGTGAAATGGTTAAAAAGAAAGAGAGGCTACATATTCCATGCCGAGCGTCAAACACACAGACGGAGCGGGTGAATCTGTTCAATTGTTCTAAAAAACAAACATCTTCATTTACTCATTACCAAAGAATAGATCTCGTTTAGCACCGTCAACCTTCGCACGCCTCTGAATTATACACCAGTTTTCCTTACATTTTGAACCGATTCAATTATATTTTCTCAGATGACCAACAAACACTTTTGTTTGTTATGCTAACAGCGAGTGCGGTAAAATAGCAAACACAAATTTCAGTATTTAACTTAATCCCTGCTCTCTTTGTTTACAAGAGTCACGGTCCGGACTAAAAGGAGGCTGCAGGCCTCAAATTGAAGTCCTATGAAAATACATGAAGTTAGAGCAAATGTTGGCCAGAGGCGTTAGTGGCAAAAAAAATTCTTCCACAAAAATCTCCCGAAAGTTGACATAACTTCAGGTCCTGACTAACAGCCCAGTGGGAAGAAATGAGTTTCAGTGCAGTTTTGGACTGTTTTCCTTAAACTGAGCTGTGAGCATTTTGGCAGACATTTCTGGTGCTCTTTCGGAGGTCCTTTGCCTATGTGAATGCGAGTGATGCTTCTGCCAAGGGTAGCAGCGAGAAGTCTAAAATCCTGGAGAGTAAGATGCAAGGCCTACATTAGTTATGTGAGCTTAGCCAAGGCTCTGTTTTTCTCCCTGGCAAAAGTTGTTTTTATCAGGCCCCTGTCAGGCCCATTTGATAGCACACTCCTTTGGTTTTTACAACTGCTTTGGCTAAAGAGAGACAACCCACTGAGCGATGGAAATGGCACACACCCAGACCGTATCTGCGAAGACCGTCAGGTCACAGCCAAAAATGTATTGCATTTTACCTTTATCAGCTTCAGACTTTGATTATACAAGAGCGATACATGTGCAGGAGACATCTGATATCTGAGATATCCAAACTGGACGGAACCCAGACTTGTTCAGTAAGAGCTTTGCAAGGCATCCAGCTACAAAATGGAGTTTCCAAATATGTAATTGTGTGCTGTTCAGAGATTTTTGTGGAATGTATAAAAGGGTGAATTGGATGATTTTTGCAGAATGGGACAACACCCACAATGCCGTGCTGGGACTCGCACTGGGCCATGAGACTCGGATCCAACTGAAGAGTAACAGCATCGTTAAGCTGTCCAACTTGGGATAGTTAGGAACAGGCAACGCTCCAAATATGGATACAGAACAACATCCTCTGGTTGACGACTTCGATCCATCATTTTATGAGCAAAATTTAAATCCAGAGATGTCCTTGTTGTTGGAATTTGGAAATATCATGTGATGACTAGGGTGCATCACAGTAACCAATTTCATATCTAGATGATATGAACAGATCTTATGGACAGCAATTCTAAAACAAACACAAGCTAATTAATATTATATTTTTATTATTATTAATATTTAATTATTTCATACATTTGTCATGATCCCGGCCTGTGTTCCCCTGTCTTGTGTTGTACTCTTATTTTGAAGTATAATTATGTTCCTTTTGTTCCTATGTTCAGTTTCTGGGTTAGTTTTTGTACTCCTCCTCTACCTTCCAAATCTGGATCCATGAGAGGTAGAGGAGGACTACAATACCTAACCCAGAAACTAAAACAAAAAGAAGACACAACACACAAGGGAAAACAAGCTGGGATCATGACAACGTTCACTTAACAGCTCTGATATTTACATACTCATTTCAGATTTTAATTTTAATTTTCAAAATTAATAATTATATTACATAGTGGGGCTTGGAGTCAATTGTTTTATTTGTGATAATGCAATGAAACATTCCAAAAATTGCTTTACAGACATATTTTTGTGGCCAGGCTGTCCTACAAAGAAATTATGAACATGCAAAAACAAGAGAGAACCATCAAAACATTAATAACTGATTATGTTGTAGTCAAAGTATGCTTTTTCCTGTGAGTTTTTTGTTTTTCTATGCAGTTCTTTCATAGTAAAATAAAATCTGTAGCTGTAGTTTGGCTTTTTTTTTTTTGCCAAATAATTTTGTCAGGTAAATAAACCAAGTTTAGTGCTTTGTTCTTTGCACAAATTTCAAATATTTAAGTTCATTGTTAGGCATTATTATCTATTGTGAAGGGTCATATTCATCTGCACAGTCACTCAGAGCGAAGCACAACCAAAACAAAGTTCTTCGGCAAAAATGCATGCAGTTTAGTTTTTTAACTGGTAGAGGGCCAAAAGTTACATAGTGCACCTTTAAAAAAATATATAATATTTTCCTCATGTTTCGATGGTTAAATCGATTTTGTAGGATCCTTATAAATATCCCATCTGGACATCCCTTTTCGCCACTTTGTACACTATTATTATTATTATCATCAACATTCCAAAGGACCCATTTCAATAATTAATATTCAATTTCGTAATCTGAAATGAGCATGTAAATATCAAAACTGTGGTGAGAACGTATCACCACTAAGTTCCTCGTAACTCCTCTCAACAAAGCTGGAAGTCAAAGGCAAAGTTAGTAGCAGTTCCAGCAAGAGCGGCGTTTAACCAGGAGCAGATGGATTCTAATCCTAAGGGTTTCCCTTTGCTTCCGGAGTCACCCACGTCCACAGGTGCTCGCCTCTTCTCCCCCCGTCCCCATTTTAAATCCTCCCCCTCCATTTCCTGTAAAGCAGGTGCAATGTTAATCCCTACTGGGGGTCAGCGTGGCAGCATGCCTCTGGCTAGACCTCCACCTGCTTATGTTGAGCAATACCCATCCACAAATGTATTCTCTTATGGAAATAATCATACTCTGATTGAGGCTAAAATAAAGATTTGTACAAACGTAGCAATCGACATTCAGCAGTGAGGCTGACCTTTCTAATGTACGACGCATAATCTCTCTTTGCAAAAATATAGAACTATAAAAACAAGAATAAATAATTGTTTAAATTATTGAATTTGTAGAGAATGCTTGAAAGTCTGCCGTTTGTGTTTTGAACCACCAATCAACCAGCGAGTCATTTCACTCCCTACTTCCTGCCTGAGTGATCACCTCTCGCCTTCATGTCACTCAAACCTCAGATCGCAAGTATTTCTGAGAAGAAAAAAAAAGGGGGGGGGGGGGATTAGTCAGCTAGCGCCTCAAAGACGGCATGTGTCAAAGAGCCGGACTTTTCACACTTGAAAATGTACATGAAAAATTTCATTTAAAATTTGATTACACACATCTTCTTCCGCATACTAAGATAAAACAGCATAGCTGACTTATAGCACGGTGGCCCATATTTTCATCTAAACCAGTCAAAAGAAGTTCACCAGCTGGAGTGTGGCAGAGCTAGAATGTGGAGTCACATGTTGGGATAAGTTACAGATCTGTGAGATTACTGCAGATGGTCCATGCAAATAATTCAAATGAATCAAACATGTAACAGCAGCACTACTCGTTCCTTCCATCATGAAATTATCTAATTCGACTCCTAAGACCAGTTAAGGCCTATTTTCACTTAGTCACTTCATGCATCTTGATTGATTGCAACCGCTGTTATGTGCCGCATTTTGCACGCTTTTCATGGTTCCATTTAGGAGTTTACGTATATGTGTGGGGGTTTTCAAGTTTTTGGTTGCCATGATCTTCCTCTATTTTAAGGCCAGAATAACAGTTTTTTTTTAATATATATATACTTTTTTTTTTTTTTTTTTTACACAGATTTTTGTAGAAGAAAAAAAAAGAACAGAACAGACAGGTCACAATGGGTGTCACATTCAGTTACAGGTATCATGTACATTTACGGTGTTCATATACAGTTCATTTTATATCAGGGGTTACTCTCCCAAATGTCTCAGAAAACAGAAAAAAAATAACAAACAAATTTCAGTACACTTACAATATCTCCTTATGGCCAATCCACACTCCTATACATTAACCATTTTGACCAGTATTTGTAAAATGTATCCATTTTTAATCTTAGAGAGAAGGTCAGTTTTTCCATATTATACATATGTCTTACAATCACAATCCTTTCTTCTTTTGTTGGTGGATTCTCATGCAACCATTTCTTAGTTATTGTTTTTTTACTAACAACCAATAATACCAGAATAACAGTTTTATGTCTAAAAAGTCAAGACTAATTTATATGTGTGAGAAAAACAAGTGTACGTTAAGAGTAAAATGTTTGCAAATAATTGGCTATTATATTGTTACTGTACTAAAGCCAAAACAAATATATTCTGCAAATAGTTACTTTGTATTAAGCTGGCAATGTATCTTTTTTTCCGATTAATTGTTAGATTTATAAACCTTTTTAATTTTCAATTAAACTTTTCAATTTGTTTAGCACATTTCTAAATAAATGTTGTTAAGCAGCAATAACGTTTTGCATTAAATATTTAATAAATATATTTGAAACAAAAAAAAATATTTTGTCAAATCATTTTCTTTCAAATTTCTCCAGCACACCCTGCAGTGGAGCCCAGTTTAAAAGCTCCTGACCAAAACAAACGTACATTTAAACATGTTCTCCGAAAATGTTTTGTGATTGGTTTATTGTCTGTCTTCAATGCTCTTAGGGGCATTCACACTTGTTCTTTTCATAATCAGGAAGCTATATTATCAGTAAAAACACATGAACCACTTTGTCTCCACTTATGCTTGGTCCATACAAATCAAAGCACAACGCCAGTATCTCTAAATTCTATTGATAGATAAATGCTTGTTAATCAATAGCCAGACAAATTCTGTTGTTGACTTCCCTTCATTTTCCCATTTTACTTTCAAACCCTTACAGGCATGTTATCTTAACCACAGGTATCATGTCTTTCTGAGACAGTTTCTTAAGCAACCCTCCCTAACCCTCCCTCTAGTTTTTCTTTTGCAATCCTTGTACTTTCTTCACCGCTGTAAAATGAGGTAAAAGGAGAAACAGATAGAGGTGAAACTGCTACTTGTGTGTTTCTGTATTGAGAAACTCAAAGACAGCATTCCATTTAAGGTTCAGCCTCCACGAAAACCCAACTGCATTATCAGCATGATTCACTACCCAGATCTCTGTGCTCAGGCTTTGCCAGGTACATCGTTCGGCCGACTGGATTGCGACAGGCCACTCTTGGCTCAACCTTAGTTCCCTCTCTCTTAGTTTCATGAGGAAATTAAAAGGGAAGAGGTGACTCTAATCAGAGGTTAAATTATTTTTAAACATCTGGTTAAGCGTGTTGTGCAAAACGCACAAAGTCAAAGGGAAGCAAAAGTTAAGTCTCATGTAAACGAACAAAACCGTAGACAAAGGTGAAAAACTTCAGTTCATATAATCAGAATTACCATGTCCAGTTGGAGCCCCTCAGTTTTGAATAAAAGTAGATAATGAAAGAATCTGAAAAAAAAAGATCAAATGTAGCTTGTACTTTTTGATTAAGTTTGTTACAGTAGTTTGCTTTTGATTTATAAATTCAATATATAAATATTAATACACAAACACACACACACACACACACACACATATAAATACAGTATATACATATATATACATTTTATCTTTTTATCAGATTTCTATATATTTGTAATAAATATATAATAAACCAAACCATATATACTGGTCATGTATTATATCACCTAAAGACAGAACTGCCAAAAAATGCTTAATACTACAATATTTATTTGTAATAGCATAGCTACGTGTCTGAGAATAGCGGGACGTGTAAATAAAACAACAACAAAATGGAAGGTGATATATAAGGGGAAATCAACAAATCTCTATGAAACAAAATTTCAGGTCTTTGTAGACTACAGTAGAAAAATATGATGGTCATTGTTCTAAGCGCTTGATTACACAACCACAACCGCCCTCTGCTGAGGCTGTGGTTCCCTCAAAGAAAAGTCACTGCTCTCGCAAACCTTTACCACAAAGTTACAGCCTTATTATGCCAAATTACTGCATGCAATCTTGGGCCTTAAAGGTAGCTCATCATGCACTGATGAAAAACACATGAACAAGCACAGGCCTTCATTTCACTATTAAGAATGATTACAATCGCACCAGGGGCGAGTCCTGTAAGACTAGCAGTCATTTGCGTTAATTACCCAACATTATCAACAAAGGAACTGCGTTTGTCGAAACCTGTCTGATTAGGGACAGAGAGACACCGGCCTCATGGGAACGAGAAACAAATGTTCTCCCCTGATTTCTGTTTGTGTAGTCACAAAGTTGCCTTAAAATGCCCTAAAAGTCATCACATTTGCATGTTTTTTTTTTCCCATCTGGATTACACCAGACGTGGTTCGTCCTGATTAATGTCCTTGGTCCTTAAAAAATTGTTAAAGTTTGACCCGGTCCATTGTTTATATTAGTGCTGTCAACTTGGAAGTAGCGATTAGAGGCAATTGGCAGGTTTTTTGATGTCTCATAATATATGATAATTTATGCCAGTGGGAATTCATGCACACATAAATGGCACCAGATATAAGTTGTCTGTCTGAAGCAAACTTGTTTACATCAAAAGTGCAGGAAAATTTTGTTTTATAGCGATATTCAAATTACATTTTTGCGCACTTTGGTTAGTCATTTATTCTGTGGTTAAATTGTATAGTTTTAAGTTTGGTTTATAGACTGAAAACTTTAAAAAAATATATATATATAAACAGGTAAAAATAACCAAAAGTCTTAAACTCAAACAGCAAATCACATTTGTTTCACATTTTGTTGAATAATTTGTCAACACGTTTTTGTAGACTGCCAAGGAACATGTGGGTGGGAATTGTGCTTGAAGTATTATAGCAGGGTCGAGTACAAAATGCAGTGTTACAAGTTTTAAGCCCACAGATATATTTTAGTTCTTCCTGTCATTAGTAGTGATATCTCCCCCAATGCTAATGGATCTGTAAAGCATTACCATAAATCTAACCTCCCCCATAATATCAGAGTTCTTATGGGTCACTGACTCACAAGATTCTACTTGATGCCTTCACACTGTGTTAAAAGATACAAGCCCAGTAGCCTTGTGTAATTCATTTCTAATGCTACGCTCTAACCTTTCAGGTTGCACTGCTACCTAATAAGACATGTACGCACATGACGTGAATAGGCCCCTTAAAAAACACATTCAAATATGAGTAATATCGCTTTGACAGCAATCTGCATAAATTCAAATGCAGCCTGAAGCATACACTGGCCTCTGTTTAAAATTCAGAATTATCCCTCTTTTAGCACACACACTATGGCATCTGTCCTCTAGAATTACCGCATGAAAAACGGCACCTCGCTCTCACGCAAATGACAAGTTTTGATGAAATAGTGTGGCTTGTGTCAGATTCTCATCACATAGAGGTGTCTAGGGCCACATCCAGGTCTCAGGCAAAACATATTCAAGCATGTAAATTTATTGACTAATCTTGCTGCTCTTGTTAACAGGGCAGATATTCGTATGCGCTAAGGAGGTTTATAAATTTTTAATAACTTACTTGAAATTTCATAAGGCAGAAATTATATCTTAACAGGGGGGGGGGGGGGGGGTGAGCATGACATTTTCATTGATGTTGTTTTTACTAGAGAAGGTGGACCACAGAGAGACTTGGACCACCGAGAGATGCATCAAATGCACACAAAGCCCCTGCTGAATCAGCAACGCTCTCAGGAGTGTTAAGAATATATGAATCACATTTAACAGAGCTGGTTTGACACTCAATATTATGGCTATCAATAGATTAAAATTCCTAAAAATAATTATATATGTCAAGTAATTCATTGAACTACAAAAAAAATATATATATTACAAAACACTTTTTTTAGTTTTAGTCAACCTCCGCTTCTTGTATTCAGCAATATTTCTTTATTCTATGATTTATACACACACACACACACACACTGTTCAAATGTTTAAAAATGTACTGGTTAAACTTTTTTTTTTTTTTTTTAAATGTACTGGTACTCTACTGGTAATTTTCTGCCAGGAAATTATCCAGTAATTTTACGGAAATTTACGTTAACCAGTAAAACACAACCTAATGCAATGCGCAATTCAAAATACAGATAAAACACCTCTAAAAAACACACACACAAAAAAAAACAATACAGAAAATTCCTTCATATTTATACAGTACATTGTGCCCTATTTTTACAGATTTTTTTTTACAGTGAAGGTTGGTACAATTTATTTAATGGTTTTGAAATAAGTCTTAAATGCTCACCTGCATTTATGTGACCAAAAATACAGTACAAACAGTAATACTGTAAAACTTTAAATTTTAAAATAACTTCTATTTTAATATAATTGAAAATCGAATTTATTAATGTGAGGGCAGAGCTGAATTAATGCTGTCATTGATCCAGTCCTTAGTGTCACATGATACTTCAGAAATTCCAATATGCTGATTTGCTGCTCAAGAAACATTTCTTCTTCAAGCCAAAGCGCCTCGACCGCCTCTGGGTGTTTGGTCCCAGTACAGGTCATAAAACCCGCCCTCTTCGTGTAATGTAATGGGACATGGGACAAACTAAACAATCAACATACACTTCAAATATTTTTTTTTCCAAAGATGGTAGTTTTTATCACGCTGATGTAAGTTCAAGTGTTCATTTTTTTAAGTACGTTTTGTTTTAGTTAGTTATTTGATGCTATAAAAACGGCGGTGTGACGTCATGATTGACAGCTGAGATTTTCAGCTTCTCTACGTGAAGTCCGAGGCACTAACGGACTTTTGTCGGGATTCTCGGGAGGAGATTGTGACTGTATTTTTAACTTCAACTTTAATTTATAATTTTTTTTATACAATTACTGCGGGAGTATGGGCGGGGTCTTGATATCACGGCTCTACTTCCTGCTCTCTACTGCGCAGACTCGGATCCCGCGTTTAGTACTACGCAGACTCAGGTCCCAAATCAGTGAAAGATGTCAGCGACATATTCGGACATTGGTGGCTTCACTTTTTTTCAGTGGAAGATAGTGAAGGCACATCGTCCTTTTTTACGGTCTATGATCTATACAGGTGGAGCTGGGGAAGGTGCAGGGTTTTCTGAAAGAAAGCTGCAAACTACTACAGCAAAAGCTAACCAAGTATTTAGAAATTTGAGCAGCGAGCTCATTGGTTTCTGATATCAGCAGGGCCCTATAGAGAATGATGTGATTGCAAGCAGATTGAGTTAAGCCTGCGCCATCTAAAGTTTCATGACAGAACTTTGTATTATTAACAGTGTTGAAAACAGTTGTGCTGCTTATTATTTTTGTGGAAGCCATGATAGAAATAAAAAAAATCAGGATTCTTTGGAGTCCTTGATGAATAAAGCATTTCTTGATTTTCTAAAAGCATTTCTTGATTCATAATCCAGAATTAGTTCATGTGTACTTAAAACTGTACAGGAAGTTAAATATGGCGAGTGGCAATTAAACGGGCCTGAGAGAATGATGGGAGAGAATTATGTCGCAGACGACTGCGTCTCCCCAGGGGTGGAGGTATTTGTTGCTGTAATAGGAAGCGTTTGGTCAGCACTGAGCAGCTGAAGTGAGCAATCAGGTCCGTGGCAGATTACCTTACCCAGACGACAGGCCTGCTGGGAGCGTCCTGATCTAACGGCACCTGACATGCCTTCCCACAGCTCCCTGCATGTGACTGTGTGTTTCTCCCTGTACGTGTGAGCATTTATTTGCATGTGTGTGAGAGTTTAGGGTCTGCTGGCAAGTGATAGCTGGTGAATCACACGTTTTGCCAGTCTGGTGGGTTGGCATTTTTTGGGTGGAAAGGATTTGAAAACAAAAGATTTGAAATTCCTCTAGAATTTACCCCCCAAACTACCCACACAAAGTGCTTTATTTACCCGAATATGAAGCGACTGTAGTGGTTCAGCAGTCTCCTTAAGCCTTTTCCTCAATCAAAACATTCATGGCCTTCAACTCGGCCCCTCGTGACCCCAGCATCTGTTTGAGGAAATGGCCCTTGTGCACCATGAACTAAAATGAACTTTTTCCTGTGGCCTTGAATGAGAAGGTCATTAATGGGATATTATTATTTCAGCAAACTCCATATCACACCCAACATATCTACAAAGCGGGTGCCATTTGTGTCCCTCATATGTGTAAAAAAAATTTAAGTTAAATTAGTCCGCATGAACGGTATTTCATTTTTATTTTATTTTCAAAAGACCTTTTAGTTTCATGACCTTTTAGCACAAGGATTGTATTATCACATTGTAAATGTTAATTCTGTTGCTTTTCTGTGAGGCAATTAGATGGACGGACGGACTCCAAGTCAAATGAATCCATGTCAATTTCAAAATCAACTGAAAACTGTTCTTTACTGATATATCACAGCTTGTTTGTATGCTTTCTGACAACGCCAACACTGTCAGAACGAGGCATATGTTCATCTGACTGCACATAATTTGCTTAGTGACATTGTAATCTATGCAAATGATTTTTAAGCTGAACACAATAAAGCCCTCTCATTTTGTAACGTAAATAAGTATGCATGAACAGACAATTAGAATATGATAATGTAAATATCAATCAAATCGTGAGGAAAACATGTCAAAGCTAATTGCCCATCTATTTGATTGCCAATAGCCACAAGCACTGTTTTTCTCATACAGTTTTATTCATTTTGAAGTTTACCATGTAGATGAACTTTGTGCTGGCCATTTGTCAGATTTCGATTAATATGGTGCGATGTGTTGTTGAACAGGCTTACAGTGTGAGCTACAGCAGCACCTTCGAATGTGCATTCTTAACTGTCAAACGACACACGGCATCTCAAACCAACCACCACGGGGTCATCATGTCATTGTTTATTCTCCAGTGTCTATAAAACAGCATTGTTCCGCTTTTTTAGTAGTTAGTTTTGTGGACCTCACAGAAGCAAGTGACAAATGATATTGACAAACAGTTACACTTCAAAAGCGCTCAGATGAGCAATATATGATTTGCAATTTGGTCATTATAACATGAATTAAATTTGTCAGTCTTTTTATTTATGTGGAATGTGGCTAATACTTAGTTTGAATGCTTCTTTTAGTATTATTACATATTTGATGATTTAAGCATATGTCCTTGATAATCTTTTGTTATTGTGGTACAAACACAATACAGTTTAGCAAATCTAAAAGTGCATTTTCATATTAACCATACAGCGTATATTGTTCGAAACAAATCAACAAATTATTATTTATTTATTTTTTCTTCTTTTTCTGTCATCATAAGGTTCCCTTATATTTTTTGGCCGGTCTATATTTGCACATTTTTTGCATTTTTTTCCAAGCCTGCATTTTTGTCTTTTTTTTCTTATGTGCTAAGAAGTGAACTCAAAGAGAATTACTTTTTCTTTTACAAGTCATTATTCAAAAAACTAGCTCCGCCCATCTGCCTTTGGTTGGACAAACAGATAGTCCCACCCCATAACACACCATTGGTTGAGTCAGTGTGGCTGTACCAGGTCAATGCACATTAGACTTGGGTAGGAGAAAGTATTTTAACATCAAATAATACAAAATTACACACATCACACTTACAACAGTGCCTACAAAATAATGGCCACAGTGAGGTCAAAGGTACACACCTGACATTTCCTGCTTTTCCTGTTTCTAATTGGCCATGTCCGACGTTTACATTTTTAAAACCAGGGGAAGTGTGGCATTTACCCTTACATAAACACACAACGCCATTCAGGATGCAACAGCTGTCGAAGATTTACATGCCGCATGCCAACCAGTGCCGCAAACTTGCATCATTAGAGTGTAAATACTCAGACAGCAAGGTACCTGCAACATGTCACTCACTATATTTGTTATTTGAGCAGACGCGAAAGCCAGAAAGAAGCATGCGTGATTTGTGACTGTATTTTTTGCTCAATGCTGTTCATTTACTATCTCAGTTCCAGCCATGATTTGTAGAAGATACATTTTCATTGCGGCGGAAACGCTGCATCATGAAAACCAAATGTGAGAGTATACGTTTAAATATTTAAAAATGCAATCGACACAGGAACTTTTCGTGTTTAATGTAAATCGTGCCGTCATTTGTATTTAACAAATCAGGCAGTTCCCGTTTTCACATATAACCTAAGGATTCATCGGAAATTGAGAAGCCTATAAATTACACGAAACAATCAAGTTCCCTAAATCAGCACTAGAGTTCCCTAAAGGCTTGTTCCATACTGTCGTTTCACATTCTCTGTCAAGTTTTTCCCTTTCAAACACACACACACACACTGCGGCACAAAAACGTACACTGTGATTTTCTCATTGAAAAATGGCTGAGAGTAGTGAGCACCTATGAAAAGCTTCAGAATTGTATTTCCCCACATCATTTATTTTCTTTGGGCTGCCGAGTCTTTCTCCCATGCTTCATGCTCTGGCTGCGGTGAGCTGAGAGAGAACAGGACACGCCTAAAAAACCCTAAAGTGTCTCTGGTGGCCGGTGTCAGTTGTGCACAGAGATTGTGGTCCTTGGCCCCGACCCAAGGATTAGGTGTTCCAGGGAAGAGAGATTTCTTGGCCCTCGCCAATCCCCAAGAGTGCTTTGGGAATTGTGTGTTTGTGTATATGTGCCTTTTCCCTCCTCCCTTCCCACCTCCTCTGCACTTGAGTTTTACGCCATCTTCCTCCTCCTCAAATGCCCACGATAGCACACGGATGGCATAATCAGGGTCTGCCCTGGCTGGGTGGGTTTAAAAAAGACTGACAAAATGTAGCTTGGATTGTGAGGGGGACAAATCTAGTAATATAGTCAAACAGAGCGGGAGAGCAAGAAGGGGGGAGAGAGAGAGAGAGAGCAGTCAAAGAAGTGAGCGGTGGGGGATCTTGGGCAAAGGAGGTAAGACAGGATATGAAAACAATGGACTCATTGTAGAGAGATGATAGAGGGATGAAAAGGAGATCGGTGGAACACAGCACCATCTACAGGCTGATATGGCACACCATCAGATGATCGCAGGAGGACGTCCAGAAGTGGGTGGGATGGCGTTTCCTTTCATGACTGGATATCATTTGTGATTGGGAAGAATAAATGATGAATTCACTGTAGTGATACGGGTGAAATCGCTTTGATAAGAGATGGATTCTGTTGGTTTTATAGTTGCAACATGAGAAAGAGTGAGTCCGTTTGAAACCCTCCTGACGTGTTTCCACATAAAAGGCTTCGACAAACAAGAGAGAGGTGACCTATAGTGACAAAACGCATTCTTCTCCATTTCCTGCATTTTTATGGGCTGCACATGAGAAGCTTGAATTTCAAATGGAATAGTTGTATGAATGCCAGCTCCGACGCTTCCGCTCTGCTCCTAAGTCCCTCTTTCTGTTCTCCAGGTGACTGTTTTCTAGCCCCTCCACCTTTCCTGTGCCAAAAATGCCAACTGTAACAACAAAGAGTGGCAGATGCCAAGGGAATCCCAGACGAATGACCTCCGTGAAGCCGGCCTACCAAAGAGAAGCAAATATTTACCCTGCGTGTTTGAACCCATGGCACGGTGCCACGACTGCCCCTCGGAGCACATACCGGGCCGATAGGCTTACTCGTCCTCCAACTTTACACTTGAGGACTTCTGGGTACACCCTACATGACGTCCAGCTAAAGTCTTCTCCATTTTCGACCATCACGTCATGGAGAGGAACATGTCAGAAAGGGGTATGTTTAAGGAGATATTCCAGGTTCAATACTAGTTTGTTCAAACATAATTTGATGATCACAAAAATCAATTGGTTCATTTCTCTTTTTGTTTTTAAAAAAGAAAAAGGAAAAACTTTGATTCTTTATAAAATGTTAAAAAGCTTAATTGAAATAGAATAGGGATAATGTGCATGTTAATGTGATTCTCACAGTGTATTTATTTTATAAACCAAGTTATAATGCCTTAAAATGATTATTCAAATAGTATATACATTTTAAGAGAAGATTTAATCTAAGGGCTTTTATAAAGTAATCTTAACATTTCTGCTTTCAAACCCCCAAAATCTGCCCTATTCAATTATATTGTAAGTGCCTCAACGTAACTTTTGTTTTTGTTTTAAAAGAAAAGAATTTATAAGTTAAAAGTTTGTGGTAACCAACATTATGCCACAAAATCTGCCCTACTCACTTTTATCACTTTTTTTGTAATAAAAAAAAAAATTCAAAATGAAAGTTTGTGATGATCAACACTATGCCACAAATGCTGTCAATTTCATTTATCTAGTATCGAACCCAGAATATACCTTTATTTTTTCCAGTGCATTCTTATTTTTCTCATCAAACTATTTTAAATTTATCAAACAATTTCTCAAACTCAATTTAAAAGGCCTTATTATTACCCATGCTGACTCTTAATCCATTCAGGTCCGACACATCCCAGAGCTCAGCCGTCCTGAGACCAATGTCTCCTTACGGGGCACGGACTTCAAAGTCCATTTTGGATGGACTGATCTGAAGAATGCGAACCCGTCTCTGATAACCAACAGAGCAGTCGGGATCAGTGGAGAAGCCACCAAATGAGATCTCCTGGGCATCAAACACACACAATACATAAAATATGTGCATATATTAATGTGCTGTTCTATTCTTCTGTCGAGGTGAAGTTGGCTGAAATATGCTGACAGTCTTGGCTGTGCAAGATTTACTTTTCTGTCATCACTGAACAATTATTCATGGAAAACACACATTGGTTGTAGTTTTCCTCAGCTTGTTGACTATCGAAAGAGTTTGCAGGTCAAACCAGGGTGCGACAGATGCAAGACAGCACATCCAACCCACCTGTGCACTCCATGGCCCCATAACCCAGCATCATCATCCATTAGATTAGCATGTCCACTCCAAGAAATGAGCTCTCAAATCAGCCTTTAATCCCTCAGGAGAAAAACAACAACAGCAACATGGCACCATATATAGGACAGATGTGCAAAACCTTAACCTGGGACAAGAAAATGGCCACTTTGATACTGTGTGTCAGCCATCATTTTAACAAAACAAAAAAATCGGACTTAATCTGATAAAAGGTTCCAGATTAGGTGCGACGCAAATTGAGAAACTCTGATAAACTTTGAATGCCTGTCAGGATTAGGGTATTGTGCTTCAATCTGACTCCCACCGTGCTGGATTGTAATCCCTGTATCCTGTAGGAGCAGTCATCAACTACATGGTCGGGAAGCGGGGCTTTAGAGGCAAAATGGAGATGAGTACAATGTATTGAGCTCTGTTGAGAAAAAGGCTTCAGCGGATCAGTGGATATGGAATCAATCACTAGAGCAACTGAATTTATGGCTAAGCTTGTTCAGGTGGGTTTTTGAGGACAGTGACCCAAAGGAAAATGTTTAAGAAATGCTTCAATAGTAAACAAAAAGTAACTTTTCTCCTGAAATATTCCACATCAAGCTCCATGTCGAAAATGCATGACTCCAGGAGTTGGCATGCGGCGGCGATTCTAGCCTGCTCAACCCACGCCATCTCTAAAGACCCTTAAACCAAAGCAAACGTTTCAACAACATTTCCATCCATTTCTACTCTAACAGTGTGATGAGAGCAGGTTAAAGCTGTAAGCCATCAAAGTCTGCCGAGCAGCGTGCCCTGTTTGAAACTCATCTGGATCCCCCATAAACACTCGGCTGCTAATTGGATGCACATGTGGCGCTGAGTGCATTTTAGCATGCGTTAGTGTGTGTGTGTGTTGTACCGTGTTAGAATGTGCATGCGTGTGTTGGCATACACCGTGGCTTATCAGTCTGATCAAAGACAGCCTTTCCTTAAACTGTCTGCAATATGAAAGGCACACAAAGGCTTCATGGTAAATATCTGATCCGGAGAGTAATTGGTACCTGTCTCGGAGATCTGGCTCTTTGATCGACACTCCTTTCCTCTTCCGTAGTTTAAATGTGGAAATATATTTATTGGTGGCTCCCCCACATCCGATCGTCGTGAGCCATCTGGGCAGGGTGCTAAAAGATGCTCGCTGCCAAAATCTGCTCTCTGAGCTCATGAAACTGTCCTCGCTACTTGTCACACTGCATATCAAGAATACCTAGGAGGAATGACATACAATTTAATTATTAGGAAAAATTGTAAAAGGTTATAATATTTCACAGGGCTCTGAGAAGCACATCATTTCAGAAATAAAAGACTCAAATGACTTGCTTTAGTGACTCCTTTCATAGATCATTTGCTTTTGTGCAAGCAAGCAAATAAATAAATATAAAATCAAATGCATTACACTATTTCATGTAACAAAGAATGTATTTTTTCAAGTACAATACACCCCTTCAGTTGATCCACTATTACAGACACGAAAATCATCTAAATGCATCCTGTTTAAATGATTAATACGAGGCAAGCCACTTAAACTTAAATGAACCTTCTGAGGTCATGTGACTAACATAGTGTCTTGCTGGGACAGGGTTGAGAGAGTCACGACTTTTCACCCCAGTGCATGGCTGTGTTGTCTGTCATTTTGAACATGACTGAATGACGGCTATTTACATGCCCTAAGGGACAGTGTTGTGTGGCAGGGGCCAGATCACATGCGCGGGGTCCGCTGAATTGAACGCCTGTTCTAAAGGGGGATTTTTGCCACTGTAGAATACTTTCAAAAACAACACCCATAAACTCATACTTGCCTCTAAATAAAGTCATAAACTGTTATTTCAGTAGGTCTAGGGAAATGTATTTGTTGTTTGGTTTTTTGTTTGTTTTGTTTTTCATAGAAATGATATTTATTATATAATTATATACTCACATGAAATATACTGTAAGATGCATAAAAGAGTTTCCCCAGAAACCACCAAGTTGTTTAGCTGTGCAATTACTTAGGTAAGAATTACGGCTTTTATGGTTGCTGGGGCCAACTGATACTCTAAACAAAACCATCTCTCTTATGTATGGAACATTTCACAACATTAAATAACTGTTGGTGCGCAGACAGTGTATTGACAGCACACAGGCCAATACAACCTCAAATGTCACCTATAAGACCATAAGCCACTTTAGGGATTTTAGTGATGCGATAACTCACATATCATAATCAAACAGAGTCTGGATGCGATTACAAAAGAGCCAAAGGCCTCAAGAAATCCTTCTGTCCTCTCACTAACAAAAGGATTGCTTTTTCTCCCGCTAGCTGGCCACGTTCTGTTTCACGACTGAAACAGCGCCTCAAAAACATCTTTAATAGCCTTATCAGTCTGGTTGGAAAACACAGGCCCCCGATTCTCGCTCCGTACATCAGAAATGTTGCCCTTCAAATGCTTAGAGAGTCTGGAGTTATTTAGCTCTGGTCCCCAATTCCAGGCCTGTGCCAAACCCAGAGTAGCATTGGAGGATTGTGTTTAAGAGCTGGCACAGGATAGCTCGGATACTTGTGTGCAAAGACACTGCCAGAGGGAGGGTGCCAAGAGGGCCCATCTCATCTCCAAGCTGTAAGCAACTGGAAAGTTTCAACAATTGTGGCATTACATTTTGTCTTGGACTGGGATATTTTAATGTTCACCATATTTTATGTCTTGCATTGGAAACACCTGAACAAAGTTCAGAAAAACGTTCAGCATTTATGCAAGTGCCATTGTTTAAAGTCACCATAAAAATAAAAAAAATCTGGCATATTGTAGTATTTATTAGAAAGGATGTATTTGTGCACATTATTTATTTTAAATTTGTGTGCCATCGTAATCTTTAATCAAAATAACTATATTTTTCTCTGATGCCGCCTTTACTGGCGCAAGGGCGGGACAACCTGTCACTCAAATGAGGATGCAACAATAGCAAACCACAACAATCCAATCAATTCACGATGGACAGAATCAAGTCCCGCCCAACATTTTTTTCTTTTTCCGAGAAGCCGTTTCATTCAGAAATATGTCACAATAAGGAAAAAAAGAATAATCGTAACTTCCGTTTCTTTCCGACTTTAATTTGTACATTTGCAGTCTTCAACATATTTTAGCAAAAATGAATCAACTTAGGGACGTAAAAAAGACGCAACACGCAATTAAAGACGACACAATCAACCTCAAAGCTCTGTCCCTGATTTCTACTGGAATATATCATTGCTTGATCTACGCAAGTTCCATTACCTCCAATGTATATCAGATGGGGAGGAAATAAAATCAGTATTCGCGTCCCATCCAGCTTTTTGCCAACAGGAGTCTATGAATTGGAGGCAAGTGGTGGCGAAGCGGGGCTGTGAACCTCTCATTTGCAAGAGCACAGAAGTGTGTGGCTTAGGAAAATGGCTGTAATAGCAAACATGTGTGCCATATGTAACATGTTAGTGAAGTTGGGGGGTCTTTACAGAGTGGAAATCTTGATAGCTGCTGATAAGAGCCCTTTCTTAATTTAGTTGACTATACAGGAGGAAACTACTATATACAAGCATCAGACAGATGAAACAGGAGTGGGGGGGGGTTGTTTGATGTCGTTTTTTATACAACAGTTCAATTAACAGACAGTTATTGCCAGTTACTTTGTTTGCTCCACTAACAAAAACACCGTCACACACGGTAGAGGTTAGTTCCTGAATTATTATTTTTTTACAAAATCTATTGGACGATTCAATGACTCAATAGAGAAAGACAGCAGGTTTGTTCGACTTGAAGCGGCGCTGTGCAGGCCGAACGGTGTATGACATCAATGTACCACAAGAGCGATTGGAAAGTTCTCTAATCGTTCTCGCGATACTTTGTTGTCATACGATCGGTCTGTGCAGCAGCACTACCTAGCCACTTGTTCTCTGAAAGAATCAGCAATAATGAACGAATTGGTTGAATGGATGATTGATTCAGCGACTGTTATAAAGCCACTTGTTTTGTTCTGCATTTTGAACGAATCATTTGATTTTGTTCCTGAAAAAAAATCAATGTTTTGAATGAATGGGTTCAATAAATGACTTTTGATGACAGTCACTTGCGCCACCTACTGGCATAATGATGTAACATGAAAAGTCACCAACACAGCCTGTCTGGAATATGAAAACCTGAGTGATTCAAACAGTGAAGTCCCAGTGCTGTTGAAATATAATCAGCACTCTTGATTTGAGGAATGGAACTAACTGTCGCTTTGTTCACAATGAGATCAGCAAAGACACCAAAGCAACTATAATAGATGGAGAAAGGACATTAAGGTTTAAACAAAATGTTTTATGTTTAACTTACAAATTAAATAGAAATTAGTTCAACACAATAAAATCTGTGATAAAAATGTTATTTCTAATTTTTAATTTTTTTTTGCATTTACTGTTGTAGAAGTGTGCATCCAGATGGGAGATGGTTTTGTGATATCTTTAGTGAACTTTAGTAACTAAGTGAATAACTCAAAGAATAGGCCAGTTCTTTAACAATACCAATTTGTTATCAGGGAAAACTTTTTTACAAAAAAAGAAAGATTTCATAATAAAATTAACAACATTTTGGTAATGACTCCTGGAGAGGAGAGTCATGCCCTGACTAAGGTTGCATTGAAGTTTTACACTTTAACGTTTTTTATAGATTTCCTGGGAAACATGGCTTAAATGCTTAGAGGGAGACAAAATACATTTTCAGTGAGTATGACACGGTTCTAATAAAATAATATTCACATTATCATGTTTCCAAATACTTAAAAGGCATGTATAATTGAGGACAATTCACACTTCAATGCACATTTGATGAGAAATTATTTTCGAAATGATGCCACTAAAGCAATGGTTGGAGGCTATATCCAAACACAGGTCTGTTTCACAGAATATCATAGAAAATTATACAGTAGCTTTTTCCATATCCTTCTCTAATTCAGAAAATTTAATTTTCTTTATTCTCTTTATTATGTTGATTACATGTTAATTTGCATTTCAGTGGTACAGGGATGGCATATTTTTGTTGGCCAACCCGGAAGTTAGCAGGTATCACACAGGATTTTCCACAGGCTTTTGAATTAACTGCAAAAAATAAGCTCTGTGATCAAAAAAAGTTTTGTACATCAAGATCATTTTCACAAATCAGTACAACTTGAAGCCTAAATACAATTGCCACATGAAACAAAAAGCGAAACATAGGCGAAACAAACTACATCATGGTCTCTCAACATCAACGTCACTACCACCAAAATTCCAACAACTCTTTCAATCTTTATTCAACAAACATTTTCCCTGAAAAATTTGTTTGCAAGAGTGTGATTATAAACACAACGAGGCTGTGAAAGTATATGAGTTTATCTTTTCAGCTTGATGATGTTTAATGTCCCTGACAACCTCTATAGTCTCATTTAGCAACTTGTTAGCAACTGCCTTTTTCAAGATATGTAAAAGCATTAAAAAGTCACAAGTGGATGATTACTGGTGTGTTTTATGTCGTAGAATAAAACGTGAAAATAACATGACCTTGTGTTAACCACAGACAGGCTTTTAACCAAAACCCTATTTTTTTTTTTAAAAACCTTTGACTTTGGGAAGACAGAACCGGAAGTGCTAAAAGCGCTAACTCACTAACTCGTTTCCGGGTTTTGGCCTACAGAAATATGTTATCCCTGCATATATTTATGTTACAGTAATTAAATCACACAGATTTATGTGACTTTTTTTAATCTATTCCCAGCCATAATGCAGAGGTCAACAGTCATTTCGAGGAAGTTCAGAGCCCTGTAAATAAGTAAATAAGAACCTCAATGTCACATTCATCCTTTGAGTTTAATTGTAACTACAGACTTGTTGTTTATTGTCAGTTTCTCAGCAGTAGCAGCTCTAAACTAACATGGTTCATTGTGTGTTCATCGACAACTTGAAGCCTCCATTCTTCAAAAAAAAAAGAGGAGGATGATGCCACAAGGACACCAGCACGTTGGTTGAAACGGATTTGTGCTATTGCTAAGAGACCACTGGTCGAAGCCAAAACCTCTTCCTTCCTTCCGACCAGCCTTAGTAGAGAACAGCTTAAGCTGCAATGAATTAAGAAAATGAGAACCGGAAAATTGCACTTTTAATTTTCTGACCTTGTTCCATTTCCTGCGCTAATGTCCAAGCGCTCTGGGAGCCACATCCCTGCTTTGTTTTTATGACTTTTATAGACAACACTCCACCATGTAAACCCTATTTTCAATACAGAGCCTAACAATAAACATTTTGTTTCAGTTTGGATCGATGTGTCTGGGTTTCCTCTGATCACGGGGTTTCCAGCAGAGAAAGGAGAAGAAGTGGCTCAAATAAAAACTCGAGGGACATCATGGAGATTTTGGCAGATTTTTGAGCACCATAACAATATGATTTTAATGTGGCAGAATATCTCCATGGGCCATTATAGCCTGTAGTGAAACCCTGTTGAGTTGAACAAAAAGTGAAAGGAAGTATGCCAAAGTTTTCAGAAATCACACAAACAGATATTTGATCAAAAATAGTGGTGACTTTTCAAGTCTATTTTGTTCAGAGGATATTGGAATGACTGGAAGGTGCGTTTCATATCAATGTATACGGCTGATATCGCTCATAGTCAGCTTTACTCGGCCAAGTCTCAATGGCTCCCCAGTGCTGGTATATAGTGAGTATATACGCTGCTTGAATCACCATTAGTCAACAGCTCGCTTACAGGATTTAAACAAACCGAAAAGAGGTCCCATGAGAAAATGAAACTGTTTTAACAACAGCAGTCACATGCAGTACTAAGTGATGACATTCAATGGCTGTGGGGTATGTGGAGGCCTTATTAGTCATCATAGTTTTTAACATAGCTTTACTTTTGTATTCAAACATTTTTTGTGCTCTTCTTGTTTGTTTGTACTGCAGAATCCTCGGTGGAAAAACGAATCAGTACCCTGCGCAGAACAATAACTTATTTGATTTCAATGAGAGTGTTGATGTTAAGCCGGCTCTTTATTTGTAGCGTACTATTTAGTGTAGTGTGTGAAAAAGAAAAGGGGAATACTGGATAACTGTCTTGCGTTAGTGTTTGGATGTAAGCCACTCTTTTTTTGCTCCATGCAGAGATTCATCGCGCCCTCAAGGAGCCTTATTTAGAGTACAGATGCATCTCATCTGCTGGGTCTTAGAAGCCATGCCACATGGGAGGACACAAATTTGTTTTAAGTAGGAATTTAAATACACACATAAAGAAAACTCTCTCAGTGCCTTGGCCTTACAACATAAACTTTGCCGATTTCACATGTCTCTTTCACCGAAGAGCTCAAAAAAGAAAGAAAAGACTGCTGCCCCATTTTAAGTCACGCACCACGGGCTGAAAAAGTTTGCGCTCCTCCGCAGACAATGGCGCATATGAGCGATTTGGCAGTTCTGTATTGTTTGTGTCACCAGAGTAAAGTCATTTATCCGAGATAACCTAAGGAGACCTCATTTGGTAGTGCTGAATTGACCATTCAGTCTTATCACAGACCTTTCTGAGATGTTCATAGTCTCTCTGTTTTATCCGAGTTTAAGTATCACAACTCATTGTCCTTGTCTGATTTAATTAGATGCCACTTTATTTGGGAGTTAAATGACCATCTCTTCCTCTTTTCAAATATGAAATGACATTGCGACAAGATAGTGATTCCAATCTGCCTCTCATTGTGTCCTGCTCGTAGGGACGCAGACGAATAAATTAAGCAGATAAATGAATATTCATAAATTGTGGTTAATCTTTCACTGCCTTGAGAGGTAAAATGATTGCAAATGACATACCGTAGATACCGATGCAAGTTTTTAAAGTTAATATAGAATAATTTACTGTTGTGAGAGTAACAACCTGCAATGACCCAAGCTTGTGCCTTACTTCTACGTGGAAACACCATGCACGTTAGGTATCCTAACAAAGAGGTTTCTAGAAAATGTTTTTAACCTGAAAGACAAATCTTATTTACATGGTTCTCTCAAAATATTCTATAAAATGTTTGAGGAAAAAAAAAAAATTCCACCCACCATAAATCAAGCCTTTGTAACCCTTTTTGGCTGCCTTGTTCTTGTGCAAACCTACATTTATATGCCTATAATGTAATGTAAAATGTTACAATTACAACATTTCATTTAAAAACGATTGTTTAAATATTGTAATATCAATTGTACATTGTTGTTTTATTCTGTTTTCTAAAGGCTGGTTGGAAATAAGTAAAATCACAATTTTAATCCCAGATCATTCATTTGTAATATTTTTTATCAATCTACATTAGAGCAAATCCACTGGGGAAAATTATATCAAAAAGCCTTAAACAACAAAAGAATTTTAACTTTTAGATTACAAAAAAATAGAGAGATTGATAGAATGAGATATAACCTTTGACCCTTACTGCTTCCCTGGGTTATAAAGTGACTGAGTGCTACACAGCCACAGCAGCTTATTCTTAAAGGGCTCGTAGGAAGGACACACTGCGTCTGTAGTGAACAGCCCTCTGGTAGAGCGTTTCTGCACAAGAAAGCTTGAGGACGCATCTGAAGTGCTTTGATAAAGTGCTTTGAGAGAAAATGAACTCCCTCATGGATTTAATGACATCAAAGAGTAAGTCTCTGGCATCGTAATAAATTCAGACCAAACTCATTGAGAAAGAGAGGGAAATTGAGCCTTGATTATCACAGCTTTTGTGTGACATTGAAAAGACTAAGAAGGCCAAGGGAGGAAGGGGATAAAAAAACCCACTTGTCCTCTCTCAAACTAGCCCACAGAAGAGAAAGAGAAGAGCCGTTTTGAGGCCGTTAGAGCGCTACACCGTTCTGAAACAGAAACTTTTCTGTCCATTGGACACAGTTTTTATAAGCCTATATGAGGGACAAAAGAAGGCCTAGAGTAGTAAGGTGCCCTAGTGGCCATTATTTATTAAGTTATAAAATATTATATCATTATTTATCAAATCAAATCCCTTGATGCATTATTATTTATGTTATCAGTGTTTAACTGGCATTTTTAAAGTCAATCCAAACTGTGATCTTTATTATTTTATTTTGACATTTAATTTAGCAGTCACTACCTTACTCTCTTTTCCCAGTATAAATGTAATTTTTCAGATGCTGTGTTAGATTCTGCCATGTTTCATAGCAACAGAAATAATTGGGTTTGCGAGCACAATGGGTCTGGCATCAGTACCTTGTCACAACCGTTCTTACCTCATAAGAGGACGTAATTCCATCTCAGTTCATGCCAAATTAAATAAATGTTTTCATAGTGGTATCCAAACACTTATCCAAATAGCTCACTTCCACACACTGACTCATAGGTGACAAACATATATGACATGGAAATATTGGATATAAAAGTCAGGGGGGGTGAATTATGGGAATAAAAAATAAAGACTGGTGTAAAATGAAGGCAAGTCTGTCATTACCTCAAGCTTTTACAGCAATACCTTTCAGCTCGGGTTTTGGGTGAGAGCTGAAAGGCTGAAGTCAACAGATCTAGTTTACCGTCAACAGATCTAGTTTACCGGTAGATGGGCTTTCCCTGTCAGGATAGATGAGTGTGAATTGATGCCTCTAGAAATTGCCTTATAATTGTTCCGTTAGATTTGACATTGAGAGGTCTGTTTTTTACTTCAGTTTGTATAAAAAACATCTCGTTATTGTTTAAAGAAAGAAGAGTTTCCTCCTGGCTGTGCTAATCTGTGGTTTCCGTGGAATGTCTTCAGTATTGTGACTTATTAAATGAGTGAGCAAATTACCAATTGACAAGAGACAGAGAATGACTGGCGCAATGGAAAAAGTCCGGAAGACAGAGGGTGTGCACTCATTAAAGCCCTCTACGAAAATCAGGGTGGAGAATCCGGAGGTTTGTGTGAGTTAGCACTGGACTTGATTTAGTCAGAATAAATCTCTATTAGGTTAAAATGTTATATTTTTCATTTAAATTAATATATTTATTCACCAAGGGCAAATTAAATTGATCAAAAGTGACAGTAAAGACATTTATAAAGTTACCATTCGATTTCTATTTTAAATAAATGCTGTTTTTATTAGCTTTTTGAAGAATCCTACTAACAAACATATTATGCAGCACAACTGTTTTCAACATTGATAACAATAAATGTTTCTTGAGCACCAACTCAGCATATTAATGATTTCTACATTTTAAAAATATATTCAAATAGAAACTTTATTTTAAGTTGTAATAATATTTCACAATATTACTGTTTTTACTTTTTTTTTTCATTTAAAATAAAAGCTTTTTAGAAAACTATTTAAAAAAAATCCAACAGACTATTTTTACATATAAACTGACTCTCTGGAATGATCTGTATTTCTGCCTAAAAGTTTGCTATACAATTATCTTCATTTGATTACAATCATTAAAACCATATAATTGAATGAGCCACAGACGTGAAAACCTGCAACATGTTGCAGTGCCATCTTTGTTTAGCAAATCGTTTTAACTTCAGCGATGAAAGAAGAAAGTGAGTCCTTATATGTAGTAATTGTTGGGAACATCAGTGACTGGAAACTTCCTATTAATGCTGATCAATGCTGAGAAATTGTGAGGTATTTTGACATGTTGACATATAGTTTTGTTAATGAATAACATAAAGTTAATGAAGTAGTGTTGGTAGAATCAAAATGCTGCTCCACATCCCTACTGTATTTCTGTGAATTCTATTTTATGGTATATCCACTCACTGACCATTCAACAACTCTCAAATCTTCCAATCCAAAATGTCACATTCTCAGCTCCTTTGAAAAAAATTTCCATAGGTCCGTGTTTCTTTTTAACAGCAGGTCATTAATATTATGCAGTTATGTTTATGGTGGGGTGCCACACCTGAACTGACTGGAACACCTGACACCAATTATCCCCTTTTCAAGAGTTCATTATCCAAACATTCCACAGGCCTTTTCTATTAAGGCCTTCAGTTGTTTAAACCAGGGTTGTTCCTGAGATGTACCTTCCTGCAGTGTTTAGGTCCAACTCTAATCCAACACACCTAAGCAGCTAATCAAAGTCTTGAACTAATGTTGTGTCCCCTAAAAGAATGTACTGTTTTTGTGAATATACTTTGGGACATACTAGCTACTTCATCATAGGACCTGTCCCATATTGCACCCTAAACACTTGTGGTCTTCCTATGAGTCAGTACTTTCATGACGTAATGCCGCTTTGACTATCGAGTAGAAGTCGTGAGCACTCTTCTGGCACCTAAAATGACAAATGAGACACTCTACAGTCTCATGGACTTAACAGACATGAGTATGCAGCAGCCATTGTAAATCCACAAGCCATTGTAAGTCCCTGTCAATCATCTTGTCACAGTTAAAATCCTCCACATTCAATTAAATTAATTTCCTACCATTTCGGAGAGAAATGTAGTAGCAAGTTGATCTGCCAGTCGTGGGTCTTTCATGCGGAGAACTCTCCTCATGTGTTTGCAGTTTGCATAATAATGCATTTAAAAGTTAATGACCAAACGTACATTACAAAAGTTCACAATGCTGTTGCAGATTAAATATAACGTGGATAACATTGAATAAATATCTTTTCGTCAGGTTTAACATCCGTCGTGTTTGTAGTTTTTTAACACTTTTTTTGTAGTTCTTATTGAAACCTTGTCTAACACGCAATGGTTTATGGGCAATATTAGCCATTAGAGTGTGAACAGATCTGCACTTCGGATTCTAACCGGAAAAGTAATCCGGGAGTCTTTGGAATACTCATTTAAACATACTACGATTTGGGACACACTAATTCTAATTTCGAACACTATTCAGGGTGGATGGTATTTGAATTGGTCTTCCACAGGAAGGGTTTTGCAATTGAGACAGCCCTTAAAATGGCCGACTCTCTGATCAGTGCCCTGAATACTTCAACTAGGGAGCTGATTTAGACGCACCCTGTGTGTGGCCCTGATGTAGGGATGGTGTCCAGGTCAGTCTCCTCCATCATCTTTAACCAGGTTGACCTGCAACGGCATGAAAATGTTTTAGCTACATAACATAGGATCACAGCTGTAAAAAGTAACGTTAGTCAGAAAATTATACTCTTGTATGGATAATTAGCAAAAAAATGTCATACCCAAGTATATAAAAAAAAATTAAAAACAAAACAAAAAACAGTGAGAACTTTTCAAGCCTTAGCAAAAATGTAAGAATTACAAAAATTAAACTATATTAGACTATAACTATATTATATATTATAAACTATAACTATATTATTCAGTTTATATTGCAATAATAAATGGCAGTTGTGTAACAAGAACAGAACCCATTCTCCTGATTGTGTTTTCATAGCACTTAAAATACCAAACAATATATGAATATAACGTTAGCTACTTTAGAAGACCAAAATCTCTATCTTACCTTTGTGAAAATGTAGAGAGCTAGCAAACATAAATGGAGATATCTTGGTGGTGAAAGTGATTTTTGTGTGCTTCTCACCACTGCAAATCTGGCGCCTCCATTATTGCCGCTATACTGTCCGATACAGACTTTTCAAGTAGGAAACCTACTAAATCTTGTCTTGTAGTAAAGTTTTTGACGTGTTCTATCGTGGGACACATTATTGCAGCTTTTCAGAGTGTAAAATTTTATTTTACCAATGAAAAAAAGCGAAAGAAAAATAAACAAAACACCTCGGCATTGGTACTTGTACTTTACAAATGGCGCTAGCGTTACATCCATAATGCACTTCGGTTGCCGTCGGTGACGTCCACTGAAGACGACGGTAAAGACTAATGGATACAGCTACTTCCGACAAAATATACGTGGCAATGCAAAGTTTTTTGAGAAATAAGAATTAAGGGGCTGTGTGCAGAATTCAGACACCCTTGTTATTAGCGATACCGGTGACCGTTATTTGAACTTCAGCCATCAACCTGCTCGTGCGCGCGACGCGTGCACAAGACACACGTAACCTACAAGAAACTGTACGTGATTCAAGGACCCGATACACTCACTCTGTTCTCTTTTTTTGTTTTGTTGTTGTGGCTTAGAAGTAAAGAGACGTCGGAAATCCCTTTGCAGCGATATACTGTTAACGAACATCCAGACGCCGTCCTCACTGCTGGGAGAGCGACGGTTAGATATATGTAAACACTGCTGCGCGTATTCCTCTCAGTAGCAAAATAAACAACAAAAATGGCAGCGGTAAGAAAGCATCTGATCATAGCGTTGTGGATATGTCTGCACAAGCTCTGCAATTCATCGACATCATTTCAACAAATGAGGTAATTCAAATTACACTGTTATGGTAGTATATTTGAGACATAGATCTGGCTATGTGACATTGTATTTTAATTAATTCTTTTTTACTTGTTCTTTTTTTTTTTTTTTTTTTTGCATGACATTGACATTACAGTAACTTACAGAATGCTTACTTCAGAATTATCCTGCACATTAAGTTAATCATTAAGCATTCTTTTTATGTGTCAAAAACGATTAACGTTAGCCCCTTTAATCTTATCATATATTATTATTAGTATGTTTAGAGATTTTATTGACATCCAGAATAACATTAAAAATAATTTAAAAAACGGTCATCAATCATCTTAAATACCTTGAAAGTCTGTTTCAGCAATAATAATGCATTTTGATTTAATACTAAAACAATAAATATATTTAAATAACTCAAATAAAATAACTAACTTAAATAAAATAAATAAATAACTTAAATAAAATAATTATCATTTTTATTTTTATTTTTTATTTACACACAAAACCAAATAATGATTGTAACATGTATCATCTCAGTGTCTTAATATTTTCTGAAGTGTCAACATAGTAACTCAACTGTTTAGATATACATAATATATATTATACTGTTTTGTTTTATTAAAAAGAGTCTTTTTTAGTCTTTTACGTTTTTTACTATTTTACTATACTTAGAAATTTCTAAATTCATGTATACTAAATATTGTCCTTTAATGTTTATTATAGTGGTAAAAAATATAAAATGTAATGTCTTTTTGAAATATTTTAGTTACATTTTATATTTTTTACCACTATATTAAACATTAAATGACAGTATTTAGTATACATTAATTGTCTTACAAAAATTACATAAAAAATAATATTTTAAAATATGTTAAAATAAAATAAATATTAGCGGTTGGGTTGAGCCCCCTTCAGCAGAGCGTCCTTTCTGTAGTTCAGCGGAAGAGCACATAACTTTCAACATAACTGTCACAAGCCTCACACACAACAGTCTCACTCAACTCGATGGCTCCACCCAGCAGTAAACGCTCTCCATTTTTTCATAGTGAAGGCAGAGCAGGAAATGATATAATTGTTGCATTTTTCCCATGCCCATTTGCCCTGTGCTTGACCCCCTCCTTCGGCTGCTGGGAATGGTCACTTAGTGATTAGTGCTGTGAGCGTCTGAGTTTTCATCCGCAGAGATCTGTGTAGGGGGTGTTCGGAGACCTTTACTTTGCGTCCGTGTGGCTGTGAGAGAGAACTTGTGGGAAAAACGGGTTTATGTGGTGCTGCAGCTATAAATAGAGCATCAGGAAATCTGTTTAACAATCACTCATGGGATGTTTAATGAGTCTATAGTTAGCAATTCCAGCAGAGAACAAAAAGACATTTTTAATCAATCAGCTACAATGCATTACGAATGTACGGTGCGCTAAGTTGCCTTTCGCAGTGGATTTGATTATGGCTGTTTTATCACGTTCAACATCAGCCTGTTCTTCAGTCGATTAATACTGTGCATAATAAGGTTGCTCATGGGAAAGGCAACATCTAAACTGTGAAGTGAATTGTGTCCTAAATCCAACCAAGTGACATCATGTCGTTTCAATGCTGAGGTCATATGAAACGCCCTGTGCCGTGTTTCCTGAGAGAAGACAGTGGAAGATATTAGGTGTTTCGGACATTCTGGGTGGAAGTCGTAATTTAAGGTCTAAATAAGGTCCACTAGTCTCAAATCTTGACCGTAACGGTGGGAAATGTCATTGACTGATCTCAGGCATCACCCAAGAGGCTGCTGTCACTGACTATTAATGTTTAACTGGCCCTCTGTAGTTCCCATAAACATTTATTGACTTCTAATAAGAAATCACAGAAATGACTCTTTCTGGCCACTTCTAATAAACCCTATATTTGCACTTTTCTTTTGTGTCTCTGAATGGACAATCGCCACTTTGACATATTCAAATCTACGATTGACTTTCCTGGTAAAGCAACTCATTTCCATCTTCTTGCCATTAAGTGGATGCAAACTTTAGAATCTCGACGGAAGTAGTAGGTCACCCAGATCATTTCCGCCTGCTGTTTTATGAATACTCTGAATTTGGACATGCTACTCTTTTCACCTACTACATAGGGAAGTATGCGTCTTCAGATGTAGCCTGTCTGTCCAATGTGGCTAAATTTTTTGACTTCCAAGTATCATGCGTAAGAGGGCGGATCACACAGAGCACATTTCTACTTTTAAAAACATGAGACGCATGCGAAAAGTGTACTGTGACCGCCCTCTCATAATGGGAATCTAATTCGCACATAGCATCCAAACAGACATTTTTACAGCTTCTCAAATGTTCTCTAAACTGAAATTTCTAAATTGAATCTCTTGATTCAAATGTTGGATTATTTCCCTGACATGTTGATGTTTTATCCAACTTTTATACAATGATGTCATATGATTTTCATTTTTAATATTATAGTTGAGCAGGATTGTCTATTAAGTGAAGGTTTGACTTTAATGATTCATGCTCGACTTGATATGCTACTTAGCCTACTTTTAAACAAAATAGATTAATTCGATCTCATGGTGTTTGTCAGCCTCTCCTCACCTTCTGGAATAAAGGATGGGAACCCTCAAGAGCTCTGCCTCTGACACATTTCACTTACTGAATGAAATCCAAACCAAATCACGAGCCATCAAACATCACAATGACGATATATCATTCTGGATCCAACTATCAGTCAGACCTCAATTTATTTGGCATCCACATCGCCTTTGTGACATTTCTAAAGGAAACCAGTGTGCTCTGTGATTCCAATCCAGCTATTCCCTTCCAAAGGTGGATAAACAAGTCATGAATTCTGGGCAGTCAACTCTGCAGAACTACAGACATACTGAGACCCAGAGTATCACATCCAGTAACACGCACATACACACCTCTTCCTTACAAAATGAATGAATTCGTGCTGGATTTTCCCCCTCTTTTTTGTTTCCTGATACACAGAACTGGGTGGAATAATTGGCTGCCATTTCCTTTTATTGAGAGAGAGCAGTATAAACTGTTTATGTATTTTGTGCATTGCCTGACTTGAGAAGTTACATAGTTCAATTGAAATTCTATTGAAAGGGTTTTTATTTTTACTGTTTGACTAGTTTAGAGATGTCTGAAATGCCCTAAAAGTAACATTTTAGGTCATATTTTTAATTAAATAAAGATGTGAAGAAAGAGAAAAAGGAATGTGCATTAAATACTGTCCTTTAAAGTTTCAACTAAAAATGGAAAAAAAAAAATGCGCTTTGTTCATTTGTGCATTTTGGGTCCTGAAAATGAAAACTTTTAAAAACAGGTTTCAAAAGCCCCGTTTCCACCGAAATTACCCAGAACAATTTGTACGAGGAACTTTTTTTACAGGAACTTTTTTTTCCCCCAGACCTGCTACTGTGTGCGTTTCCACTGCGGTCTAAAGTACTGTGAAGATTAGGCAAATTAGTCCAGAGATGTGGGACTGCGCCCGACTGTTCCTCCCACCGACGGACAGTAATAATTTTTGTGCAACACTGTCTGCAACAATAACAAGTATGGAGGAGATGCAAGCAGCGCTGCTTTTGCTAGTTATGTATTGGTTTACTAAAGAGGTAATTAACAAAACGGTGGAAAAGAGACGAGCACTGATACTAAAGCGTATTCTGAAAGCTCGTAAAACTAGATTTAAAATAAGACAACGTAGGCTATGTTATTATCAGCTATTACGGACATTGACCGTGCGATTGCTGAGACAACGCGCACCATCGGACAGAAAGAGCAAGACTGATATTTACTGAAAGCAGAACGAACCTCGCAAAAGGCTTTTAAAAATGCCGGTTGAAATAAAAGGCTGCATGGAGTCAACCAATCAGCATGTTCAGTGCCCAAGTCCCACCCCCGAAAGTTCCCGACCTTAGAAAAAGTACTACCTCGCGAAATATTTACCAGGAACTTAATTTAGACCCTGGTTCCTGCGGTCGAAACACAGAGTACCACCCCAAAGTTCCTAGTTCCTGGGGAAAGTTCCTGCGGTGGAAACACGGCTAAAGTGCAGGATTTTTAAACAAAAAAATACCGTTATCTTCTCTGTGTAAACTTCAAAAATGTTAATTTGTGAAAACGGTGCTCATGCATATTACATGTTCATTCTATAGGCATATAGTGTGTCTATACAAAGTGACATCGCCAACTACTGGCCTGGCAGCAGAATACTAGCCTTCTACGTACTTCCGCTCAATTTTCATTTTCCTTCAGCACTTCGTCTAGGATTGCGGTATATTCTCCGGTCCAATTTTAACCGGTCCAATCAGCGAACAGAGGGAGTGGCTGAGAACGATGACGTTGATGTCGTGCGTTAGTTTGAGATCCAACCAAACGTTAGCTATTGGTTATGGCAGATCCAGAGTGGCTCTGGGCAGATCCAATAGTTTTAAACTTCAACAGAGTACCCGCCTTCAAGGAAGTTAACGCTTGTCAATGGAGAGTAACCAGACTCTGTACAAATGAAATGTACGTGAGTCTGGTAGAACCAGGCTAGCAGAATACAGCATTTTTAGTCGCTTTAAATGGGTAGTTCACCCAAAAATGTAAGTTCCTTCATCATTTACTCACGCTCTTGTTCCAAATCTGTTTGAATTTCTTTCTTCTGCTTAACACAAAAGAAGATGTTTTGAAAGAATGTCGGTAACCAAACAGTTGATGGGTTGATAGTATTTTTTCCCCACATACTATGGAAGTCAATGGGTGTTTGGTTCCCCATGTTTTTCAAAATATTTTCTTTTGTGTTCAGCAGAAGATAGACATTTATAAATGATGACACAATTTTCATTTTTGGGTGAATTATCCCTTTAACAGAGCCATGTGTCTAACTGGAAAAATCGCAAAGGAATAACTTTTCGGTTTTTAGTACATCGTTGACATGTAAACGAACTCCTATCTGCAGGTGCAAGACTGACCCAGTCATGCAATAATTGTCTTCTATTGTGTTGTGTACATTATGATTACATCTAATCATTTCTCATCAGTAACACAGTTGTATACCACTTTTTACCTTTTTTTTTACCCGTGCAGGATGTCTGGTGACTGTTTATATGACGGATCCCAGCAGCCTTTGTGTTTGAGATTGGGACTATTGTAGTAGCTCAAGAGGTTCAGTTAGTTTGTGTTGGCAAAAATCCTTCATTTTAGGGTTTCAAACTACTGTTTAGTTTTTGCATAAACAATTGCATTGTTCAATGTCAACCTTATTTTTACCTCCTTTCTTTTTTGAAAGTAGGATCGTGTCAACAGTTGGACTCGAAGTGGTCCGAAAAATCTTACTCTCATGAATTCCTGCCAGGCTCTCATTGATACAGTAACAAAGCACGATGAGTGTTGTTGGCCGTTCAGTTAAATCGTACAAACAATGTGGATTCTGGAATTTTCATTTGAGTTCTGACATGTTACGGTTATTTATGCACTGGATATTTGAAAGATGTGTAAGGAACTGCAGTGTAGTATCATAATAAATGTCTGATTTATTCGACTTTTTTCTTTTGTTCCCTGTAATTATGGGTGTATTTTATTTATCGAAGATGAGAATTTATTTACAAATAATTAATGGATATTACAACGGCATCTTCATTTCTTTGTGTGATTGTGCAGACCATCAGAGTGATTTATGAAGTGGATATTGGACTAAAGCTGTTGGCTTGTGGCTTGGGAACTGTAAGAACTGGATTAGACTGTTTTCGGCCTGTGAAAGTAGAAAAAGAAAATACCAACATGCCAACAATCCAAGGTCCGTAGTGGTCTTGTGTGTGTGTTATCAGTGGAGTGCCAGTGAGGTGGGGGATACCGTGGCATTATACTGTGGTACTGAGGCATCCGTCTATGATGAATAATGCCAGGCTTAGAAGATGTGTGCCCAAGCCAAGATTTGAAAAGCTTCGAAAGCTTCACCAGTAAAAGAGGAGGAGGAACATTTCTGCCTGATTGTTTTCTATATGCAAAATTCTGTTTGTTGTGAGTTATAATGGTACATTATTTAAAGCGTTATTATTTGTATTGCTCGGCCTTGTGAACATCTGAGACATTTTAAAGCGGAAGAGGGAGAGAGAGAGAGAAAACAATACTAATTTGCACTTGCAGGGTTTAAGTAAAGGCCAGTGTTTGCTATACAGTATCTGAGGTGATTTTGTCAAGTGCAGGGTTTCCTACAGAAATGGCTGTCACTCTTTACCTCTAACATCTGCTTCCATTAAAAGCCACTCAGAATGGTAATTTAGTGACCTGCTGAGCCCCGAAGCCATCTCTACTGAAGCACACCTGTGCTTTTCTAAGAGTATAATGGGATCAGGACTATTAGTCTGCAATTAGAGATTGTTTAAACCTGAAGTATTACCAGATCACATTACTGGCATTGGCCAACATTTAGACAAGTTCACAAGTGCAAGTCACCCAGACAGAAATGGAAACCTCTTTAATGCGTATATATTTTTGCACAATTGCACTTGTGCTGAGATTGCTGAGTGCTTCGTATACAGGCTGCTTTGTTATAAATGCTGCTCGTGGAGCAATAATTAATACCTGGCACCAAAAAGTGGTCACGGCATTATAATATAACTTATGGCTTTTTAATTGTTATTTTAGGTAAGATTTTTGGTACGCATGGATGAACGCCTAAAATAAATAATGTCACCTGCATTTATATAAATATTTGAGTTATTTCCACAACTATGACTCTTTTCATTTGGAAGATATAGTTACTGACAACATACACCATTTCACATTAGTAGATGACATAACTAATACTTGAAGCAGCCGGGGTAGGAGTTGCTTAACTAAACATTTATATTAAGGAGACATTGTGCACCGTGTGAATTTGATAACTTTTGATTGACCCTTGTGGATTATTAAATCTTAAGCACACACTGCGACCAGGATCTGTGTAGAACTGAAAAACATGTCCAAAAGCTTACTTAATGTTTCACTTGTGGACCAATTTGGCCTGTCCAACACCCTGCAGCTGTTAACATACCGTGAAATGCTCAGACTGAGCCAAAAGACAGGAAGTGGCTTGTATTTAGACATCGAGTTGATAACCACCTTCTTTTCTTTTTTTTATGAGAGATGAAAAAATTCTACACAGGAAGAATAAAAAACAGTTCAGAAAAACATTCAATTACACACGGTCAAACTGAAATTACTGATGTGCATTTAAATTACATTCATAACATGTTATTGTACGCTCAATCTGTCAGTAGGCAATACATCAACATTCTGAAAAGTGTTTTTGTTTGCTTTAAAAACCATGTGTTAAAGCATGTCAATCTAGCCACTGAAATATAGCGTTAATGTCAACATGCCGCCCTCTAGTGTTCAAGAGACACTTTACTGTGAATGGAAACATTTCCAGCAGAAATAGTAAAATATAAGAAATCAATCGAAAACGACACACCCATTTTGATTTTAATTAAACTGTCAAAACTAATTACAATAACAAGTTCAATTGATATGACCATAAATAATCAGACAGAGGTTCAACATAGGCCTAAACATGAAAATATAAAATACAGGCTATTATGTATTTCTTTTTTTCTGTGGAAACCAACAGGAGATGTTTCAGACTGGTTATATGCAAGAAACTGTTCTCACAATTTAATTTAAAAAAAAGGGGAAATAAACACTAATCTGATGTTATTTCATTTCAAAACATATTAGCTATACTTCTGCTATAGCTGCTCACTTAAGCAAAACCACTTCCTTTCATTCTAAACTTTTGTAAAAGAGGCAATGAAAATAGTTTTTTGTTTTTTCTAATATTTCAAAGTTTTGGTGTGTCTCGTTGTAAATTATGATGTTGGGACGAACTATTCCTGAGAAACAGCAGAAGACGGCAGTAGTGCAGCAAAATTTAGCCACCAGATGGCAGTAAAGCCTTGTCTATATGCCTGATATCTCCGTTCGTGTCACATGGAAGTTTTTGATTGTTTTAGACATTTTTGGAAAGGCCACAAACACAGAGACAGAGTATAGTTAGTTAAATAAATTATACAACCAAAATAAAAGTGAACTTGGTGGTTTATTTCATGCCATGTTTCTACATCAGAACTGGTTATTAGCAGAACAAACCTCAATTTTTTACCCTACAATCTGGAATTTACTGTTTAATACAGAGTCACAGAACTTGTCAAATTTTGGATGAATAAATAAAAAGTAGGTCGGTGTGGTTCACCCAAAAATGAAAAATGTCATTTACTCACCCTAATGTTGTTTCAAACCCGTAAGACTTTCGTTCATCATATAAAGCAATCAAGTCTCTTCAGAAAATGTTTAATATCTCTTGATCTCTTTTTTCATCTCTCATAAAAAAAGAAAAGAAGGTGGTTATCAACTCGATGTCTAAATACAAGCCACTTCCTGTCTTTTGGCTCAGTCTGAGCATTTCACGGTAGGCCTATGTTAACAGCTGCAGGGTGTTGGACAGGCCAAATTGGTCCACAATCTCTTGATTTGTTTGGATTGGTTTTAGGATCTCTTTATGAACTTTTTGAAGCGTGGTAGTTGCTTAGACTGTCAACAGAGGGACATAAATCGTTCCGATTTTATTAAAAATATCTTTTGTGTTCCGAAGATGAATGAAAGTCAGTCAAATTTTATCTAACCATTAAAGCAGAATCCAAAATTAAAATAAATAAAACAGATTTCATAGGGCCATAAATTTAATTAAATTGCATGCACTGCAAAAAAAAAAAAAATCCTCAAGAAAAGGATTTTTGTTGTCCAGTATAATATCTAAACATCCTTGAATCAAGATGCATTTACTTTACTATTACTAGAAATCGAGAAATTCCTGAGAACAAAATTAAGTGAGTTTATGCTTAAAACAAGAACAAACATCTGTCATTGGGTATGAAAATTAATTGCATCTTAATTAAGTTGATTTTTATGAACACATTGGCAGATATTTCTTCTTGTTTTAATCATAAAATCACTTTCACAAGATTTATTATCTCAAACTTTTTAGCAATGTTTTTTCAAACTTTGAAGTGTCACTAATACAACTCATTGTGTACTTAGAAGTTTACATTTAGAGAAAAGAAAATTACATGCTATGTTCCCTTCAGTTTATTCCTTAAATGTTCTTTAATTGACCTATCGGTAAGTCCCGCCCCCCTTAATTACTGTTGCTAACTCGGACAAACAAACAGAGTTGCTATATCTTACAATGACAGCTGTCAGTGTGAAAACCTTATCCCAAGATGTTTTTGGACATAGTGTAGGCCTATACCCCGTCCGAATGATGGCCAAACTTTACTGTTGGTTTATCAAGTTTATTATGTCCTTTTCACTCCAAAAAATCATCATAAGAGCTGAACAAACAAAGCATAAGAAGTGCGCATTGTCTCATTCACAAACTATCTCTCTCCGTTGCTCTCTCCGTTACACAGCAAATTACACAAAAACACTCATACAACTAACAGTAAACAAACATATACACTGAGCTTATGACTTTTCGGGGGTGCAGTTAATAACTGGTAAACTTTGTTTTTGCAAAACAACTCCGATAAACTGTGTGCGAGCTCTCCCTTTCACTACCCGTTGACTATAACACCCATCAAAATAAAAGTCCTCCTTAGTAGGACAGATAATGTAGACCTTAAACATATCTAAAATTACATTTATTTACATATAACCAGTTTAATATGGAGAGGCACAGAAATGTAGAACTTCGTGTTTTTGGCCTAATGTTACAGTGTTACATGACGTGAGAACAGTTAGTTATTTCGGTTTGTATGTTAGCAGGGACTTTAATCATAACTTAATGAGAGTATGACAAACAGAAAATCCTCTCAGGATCCCTGGAATCAGTGTTACAGTACCTCAGGCATGATATTTTAGCATCTTTGTAGCATAAACACCATCAAACCGATGAGAGCTTCGGATTTTCCAATGTTTCTCTATGGCGCTGAAACCTAAAGATATCCGAGTTCCGGTCCCAGCGCAACTGATACTCAACTGCTATTGGCTCATCTGCGTTCGAGGGGCGGGGCAGAAGCGCTGTCAGTGTAACTTCTAACATTTAAATGTTTGTGTAGGCCTGTAGTGTGTTCATAGATATTATTTAAAACCAGCTTTACAGTGGGCTATAGTGCCTCAAAAAATAGTTAACTCAAAAATTTAAATTCTGTAATCAATTACTCATGCCGTTCATGTCGTTCCAAACATTCTTTCATCAGTCAAATACTAAAGGACATGCTAGGCAAAATGTTAGGTAGGCTATAGCCACAGACCAAGACACAATTTACTTGCATTGAATATGTTTTACAAACAATGAAAGTAGACTCATTCAGCAGCTCCTTTTGTGGTCCACAGAAAGAGAAAGTAATATTTTATAATTTTTTTTTAATTCCCACAGTGAGTTATTGTCAAATGTGGCTCCTTCAGAGATGTTCAGATAGATAGACGAGGAAAAAACCTTGGGAGGAAATAATTCTCAGCAGGGGGAGCTCATCATCTTCTGACTGTCTGTAGGCCCTATTTAAACAAACGCAGCAAAAAATAGAGATGCATACACAAATGTTAATTTAACTAGATATACTAATCCAGAAACAGAAAGTGACAACAGTGACTAATTGATCTCTCATTCAATTAAATGTAATAATGAATTATCATAAATTGGCAATGTTATTCCCTCTCAAGAAGAGATCTTCTCCATTGAAGCACAGCGCTTGGAGCACAGAATAAAGATCTTAATGAGGGTTTTTGAGTAAAGCTACGCTAGAGCCATCTCTATAACTAAAACCCTGCTTCACCCTTTAGAAGAGAAACCACAAAACTGATGTCAGATTTGTGTAATGGGGTAGTTTCCACCGCCACCTTAATGAGATTTTCTTGGCAGCGCTTATAGCTCCATCTAATGCAACATAATTCTGAACGCAAGACCCCCTATTGATGCCTGATGATGTAATGCATGATGCAACCGTGTGTAAGGCTTTGACCAGATTATATAAAAGATGAGGCCGAGGGATATTGGTGGAAAGTCATGCCGTTAGGGAAGAACAAGTCTTGTACAAACTTTTATATATAAAACTCGATCTGAAAAAGTATAGCGGCTCTCTCTTTGGTAACAGCAGTCTACAAATACTCTATGTTGGCATTTTGCTTTCATTTAAAAAGCCTTTTGATATCTGAATTTATAAAGGCCACTTTGTGACTAATACAATAAAAGATGTAATCAAATCATCAAATGTTGTTTAAGATTGCTCTATTGTTAAATTGTGTTTTATTGAGCTGCCTGTTACTATAAATACTGATGTCCTCGGTGATCGAACAGTGTGTTTGCGGGGATGAAAAGCTCTGAAGCCATGTGCCATTTTAAACCTTTCTTTTATGTGCCGTTTTACTTCATGTAACCGCACATGAAGGCTGGCCCCACAGGATCAAAGATATGACTCCTGTTTTTCAGAGATTAAAGTGCTTTACAGTTTACAGTTCCATGTCTGTCTGTCTGTCTATCTATCTATCTATCTATCTATCTATCTATCTATCTATCTATCTATCTATCTATCTGACAAATACATACAGTTTTATTAAAATATTCAACATTTTGATTAAACCTGGAAATAAAAACTTTTGGCATTAAAATAACAATAAATATTTCAGATTCTGCTTTATACGGAAGCCCTGAACCGCAAAGTAAAAAAAAAAAATCTAGAATTTTGAGATTAAAGTCAAAATATTTAAGGCATCACTTATCAAATTTGTGACACTGATCATGTGAATTACTTTGGACAGGTGATCAGATCTTAATTTTCCATTGAAGCTTAAGATGCTCTGGATCTTCTCAAATCAAGCTGGAGAACATCAGGTTTGACACAAACTTGTGGAGTTCATGCAGATTCAATGCTGACATTAAAGCAAAAGGGAAACAAAGACATTTGAAAACATTTTTTCAAATTATGCTAATAATAAATGATTTATTCATTCTTCATTCATAATCTAATTTATGATGAACAAAATGGTAGTAAATTAGAAAAATGCAAATACGTTTTTTTTTCACTTCTCACTTTCAGACAAAAAAAAACTTGTCTTCCTCTATAATTTCAACTGAATTTAAATAGCAAAGACAACTGTGTATCAACTCATTCTAAATTGCTAAAGTTTGTCACCACACAAAACAAACCAAACTCTGATGTTAAACTTGAGCCTTCACCAAATTCTGTATTGTGAGAGGCCCTTTCAAGTTTGACCGCAGCTAAACAAAAGCTGCCAACCACCAACATCCTGCCTATAACTAAATATTCTAGCCGCTTCTGTGCACAGTAGATCCTTTTAAACCGTTTCAGTGGCTCTACCTTAAAAATAGAGAAATTATAATCCATTGACTGGGACAAAGTGGTGTCAATGAAGTGTCAATGTGTCCCAGGGCATGTGTTGGTGTTTTTGGGCTATTTATATATGGCAGAATGCGCGCTAAGATGATGGGAGACATGTGTTTGTCCAGCCACGTTCCCTCTAAGCCTCAAACCAAAAAGGAAGGTGAGGATGGGATAAAAGCACCCTTCCCTCTGAGGCAGGGTTTGCTTTTTTAGCTGTGGTTGATCCCACTATATTGGTTGGCATCTGAGTGCAACTTGTTTAACACGCAGGACTTTTTTTTTTGTCACCACATGTCCTCTGTGACTCTTAAGCTAATTTCCAACAGTGTGTTCACACTTGTAGTTCAGTTCGCTTGGATTTGGTCCAGAACAAAAAAAGAAAATCCATTTAGTCCTGGTTCGCTTAGCGACAGAAAAAAGTTTCAGACAGAACACGTTTTTTGCCGTGAGAGGCGCCTTTTTTAGGCCCTGTGTCCACCAAATCGTTTTTTTCAAAAGCGTTCTTTGTAGAACAGCTTTTAGGGTTATGTAATATGTAATCATTATCAATTAATTAAATTGTATGAATTAAAAAGCTCATAAACATTCTTTATCATTAGAAAAAATTTAAATAATCGTTAAACATAGTATTATGCAATCATTTTAAGACATTTCTCCTTATACAGATCCTTTTTGGCAAGGACCCTTGGGCTCTATAGAAATCCATTGAACCTTTTAAGAGTGTATGTGAATTTTTTTCTTTCTTTTGCAGAACACAAAGACATTTTTAAGAATGTTTCTATACATACAATGGAAGTCAATGGGGTCCAAAACCATGCTGGATCCGATTTATTTCATTGTATGGACAAAAAAAGGGACATTTTTCAAAATATCTTATTTTGTGTTAGAAAGACAGTAGAAAGAAAGTCAAAGGCTACAGGTTTTTGAACTCTCCTACTTTGAAGTTGCATGACTTATTTCCATCTTTTAAGGTGTTTTGGGTGTTTGTGTGCATGGACATTCCAGTTGTAGGGTTAGTATGTGCATAGGCGTGTAGGATAATTAGCGTGACTGTCGGCGTATGTGTGAGAGAGCAGGGCGGCGGGAATGGGTGTATGTGAAAAAGAGGGGGGGGGGTGTATTCTGTGTAATCAGCAAAGCTTAATTTTCTGCGTCAATCCAACACACAGTCATGTGTCTGCATCAGTGAATCAACCACCACCTTCTTGTTGTGTTTGTGTTTTCACAAGTGTTTTCTTCTCTCGTTTCTTCAGTTAGTGAAACATCTGCCATCTCACACATAGCTGTAAGCTCCTGGATGGATATGTGACTGGTTAACTACACAATGGCTTAGTCCTGCCGGGCTGAGGGGGGGATGGGACTGTGGTTTCTGGTCATGTGATATGAACCATATTTAATACAATCTGAACTACATGCAGTAGGACTTGCAGCAGTGGGTGAGGCAGCGGCACAGTACAATCTCACATCTGTGTCAGTGACCCACTAAAAGACTAAATACTGTGTGCTTGTTAATACCATTCATGTGACCAATCCTTTGCTCACAGTAAGGAACTACGTAAGCGGTTATGTGCAGTCAGTAAGTGATTACTGCAAAATAAACTCTTGACAGGGTGATTAGGACCCTGGTGAATTGGAGGGGTCTTGTATCACCCTACAGTAAATGGGTTTATTTTGAGATAATCACCAGCTGACTGCACATTATCACAATTATTATATGGCTACTCACCAAATAAATAAATGGGCATGAAATATAATTATGTTTGAGTTGAAATTATAGTCTTAAGCCCTATTTGGACGTCAATTGTTTCTCACGTGGAAGTCCGTAAAAATAAATTTGCATGCTACCTCAGTGATAAAACTTGTGCATTCGGATGGTGATTTATTCATTGAGGAGCAAGTAGACAGTGGTGAGCGAAACAGCCCCAGTCAATACACTCAGGACCACAGACAGCGGCCGGATGGTCAACTCACGTACAGCAGGAGACTGGACAGAAAACAGGTGAGACCAACACGACAATATAGATCCGACCAGACACTAGACAAGGCAAACCGCTTCTAGCAAAGGTGTAGAGCAAACGAGAGATGTGAACATGAGCGAGAAGCATACAACAATAATCGGGCAAAGAAGCCAAAAACAGGGAGGCACTAAATAGCTCGGAAGACGAACAAAAAGAGGAACAGGTGTGGTCTTAATCAGAGAGCGCGCTGATTGCGATAGCAAACAGGTGGGAAGGAATGGAGTTGGAAGAGGGAAAGAGAGTCTCAAACCTAACTCATGACAGTACCTCCTCCCTAACGAGCACCCCCAGGCGTTCCCAAGGAAGGGGACTAACGAGAGTGAAGGAAATCCTCAATGAGCGAGCGGTCCAGAACGTCCCGGGCCGGCACCCAGCACCTCTCCTCGGGACCATAGCCCCTCCCAATCGACCAAATACTGATGCCCCCGGGGTCGAACGTCCAGCAGCTTTTTGACCCTATATACGGGAGAACACTCGACATGGAGAGGGGTTGGGAGGAGCACGAATGACAGGTTTAATGCACAAGACGTGAAATACAGGGTGGACACGCCACAAAGAGTGAACCTTAACAATGGGAAAGGGTCTGATGAAACGGAGTGTCAATTTCCGAGAAGACGAGGGGAGAGGCAGGTTACATGTGGAAAGCCACAGAGAGAGAGAGAGTCAAATCTAACTCATGACTGTACCCCCTCCCTCCCTCCCAAGGAAGGGGACTAACGAGAGTGAAGGAAGTCCTCGATGAGCGAGCGGTCCAGAACATCCCGGGCCGGCACCCAGCACCTCTCCTCAGGACCGTAGCCCTCTCAATCGACCAAATACTGATGCCCCCGGGGTTGAACGTCCAGCAGCTTTTTTATATATGCTAGTTAACGTTTAGGCTGAAGTTCTAGTAATGACAACAGTTGCATTTTGCAGGTTCTTACTGAAAATAAAGACTAAACTTACCACTCAGAAGCGTCCATTTCCAATGGACAAAACAATTGGTTGTTCCTCAAAATCTGCATCTTCGTCAGAAACCGGCTCAAACCTATAGACCAATTGTCAGTTTGTAAACATACAGGATGCGCGCTGCTAGGTTGCAGAAAACCCAAGAGAGATAGCGTTTACTTATACGTAGAAAGTTACATGGATATGGTACAAAATGTATTATTTATAGATATATATGTATATTTATAGATGACTAATTATAGATAATTAGATGTCATTTTCAAAATGTTGTCCGCATATTACAATAGTTTGTTACCCAGCGATAGGCTGTGCGTGACAACCGCACTACCGCGGTGGCTATCACCGGCGGTGGTCGGCCAAAACACTTTTTTTTTTGTATGTGAATGCTGTTTTACATGAATATTATGACACGAGTGAAGCACAAACATTTATTTACAAAATAAATAATAGGTTCGCAATTAAATGTTACATCGCAGCCATTGAAACATGGATTCATGCCGAACGAGAGGTAGGCTTTGTGAGGTGAGCTAAATTTAAGCTTTGCCTGCGTTTTGCGATCTGGTCACCCGATTTTCCATGAATAGGCTTACTCCATTTTATTCTACTGGACATGGAATCTCTTACTTATTTTCCCAAACTTCATTTACATCTCTCACAGGGGATTATACACATTTCTTCCTTTTGTTTGTGTCACAGTTTCGTTTTCACGTTTATGTTTTCCCATTACCTTGCTTCATGGTCTTGTCATGTGGTTCTTTGTCATGTGATTCCCATGCCCTCATGTGTTGTGTCATGTCATTGGCTAATTGTCTCATCATTGTTGTGTGTATTTAAGCCCTCATGTTTGCCATGTGTCTTGGTCGAGTATTGTCGTTGTAACCTGCTGTGTTGGTGAGTGTTTCTTTGTCAAGTCAAGCCACGTCAAGTTAGTTTGCAACGTCTTTGTTTTATGTTTGGATTTTTGTAAATAAAAGAACTGTACTTGGGTCCAAATACTTGCCTCGCCAGTAGAAATCGTTACAGTTTGCTTTTAATTATGAGTATATTCGCATCATTTGCTGTGGTAAAGTAGAAAACTGTGCTGTATGACAGATACATTTTTACTTCAAATTATATTTAACACAGTTTGTGCCTGTTTTTAGACTTAAAGGTCCCATGGCATGGCATTTTTCTATTATTTTATAATGTTTCCTGAGGTGTACTTCTATTGTTAGTATGACTTTTACATCATAAAATGTCATAATTTAGAAATAAAAGGCATTTTTTCTATACTGTTTGCCCTGTGGCTGAATGCCCTGCTTCAAGAGGCGTGTCTGCTGTGAAACTTCAGTAAAAACGCCCACTGTTGTGATTGGCTGACATCTTTGCATTTTAAATGAGCGGAGGGGGCGTGGTTTAACGAGGTCTACGAGGCACGAGCAGGCACGAGCTGCTGCCAGAGAGACGGATGGACCTGAGTTCACTTCACATCAGTTCTCAGCATGTCTGAACTGTTGTAGTTACAGCATATACTTCAGGTTATTAGTCTATTTCTAGTCGGAGGGACTGTCACTCATGTCAGAAAGTTAGTAACTTTAGTAAATTATGGATCAGCGCTGACTGGAGACGCGAACCGTTTAGAACGATTCAGTCCGATTTGGTGAACTGATTCGGTTCACTAAAAAGAACTGGTTCAAAAGAAAGATCGTTCGCGAACCGGACATCACTAATGTACCAGAGACTGAGCTCCGCGATTGCTAACAAAGTTATTTATAGTTACTACTGAGTTATGAGAGCGCTGTCAGTCAGCGCGAGTTTATTGTGTTTGTATCTGAGAGTTCTGAATAAACACGAGTCCCAGTCACACCGAGTCCGTCTTCATCATTATTACCAACTTTGTAACACATGCAAAGTACCATTACAGCTGTCGAGATGAACGAGTTAAAAGTAAGTGTTGATAATAGCATTATTTTTAAAATAAAATAAAAGCGTCAGTGACGCGCGTTGAGTACACAGCGCAAACAAAGACACAACAGCAGTAATCGAATGTAATCCAGTTTATTGTGGGGCTAGGCTTGCTAGCCCGAATATGCTCACGCTTACCCCCCTTCTGCTTAATCTCACGCTGCGTTTGGTGCCTCCGCTGTGGGCCAGATGCAGTACTGGGGGTCGGGGATGTTGAAGGCCACCGGCCAGTGCAGCCCGAGCTTCGGCGTGTGTGAGGCCGATGTTGAGCAGAAACTCATGACTGTATGCACATTTTAGAACCGATAGACGCGACGAGGACGTACAAAAACACTGACTCACAAGATAGAAAACACCGTTCTGTCGGGAGAGAGAGAAGCCGCAGTGTGTGCACGAATAATAAATAATTAGCTACACATCAGAAATCACTGATCACAGATCAGAAGGAACTGAAAAAAGACTTCTGTTTTCATTTGTACATCCAAACACTGAGAAACTGCCAGCGTTCACTCGTTCACAAGCAATGATCTCTCTAGCGCTTGCATGGGCGTGCCAGATTCTCTGGGTGGAGGAAAGGGAGGTAACCATTCCTGCTTGGACGTCAAACCAGGAGACTTCAGGATTGGCTCGTCTGGCCTGTCATTTTCTCAAAGGCAGAGAGAGACAGCCAGAACTCTGGTTTACACCGATCAACATTTCTATCCACTTGGGGACAATATTCAGGCTAGGGGAACTCATATTAATGTTGAAAAACCTCATAAAATGAAAATTTCATGCCATGGGACCTTTTAAGGTGCGTCAAGTTTACGTGTATAGCGCATTTCATACACGCCAGAGATTTTGTTCCGCTTTCTCTAACAGCGCATATTCCAGGGTTCCTCAAACTCAGTCCTGGTGGGCCACTGTCCTGCAGAGTTTAGCTCCAACCATGAACAAACACACCTGAGTAAGCTAATCAAGGTATTTAGGATCACTAGAAAATCACGGGAAGGTGTGTTTGATCAGAGTTGGAGCTAAACTCTGCAGGACAGTGGCGCTCCAGGACCAAGTTTGAGGAACCCTGGCATAATAAAACAAAGCCTAAAGTTCTTGACCCTGCGGAAGATAATTTTGTTCTTCATATCTTTTACTACAAGTGTCAGTTTTGGAACATCAGGAGAAAACGAAAAATCGATGTTCTCTTTCCTGCTCGTGTCCCACATCTCTTTCCGCGCTAAGCGGCATATGAGCACCTCAGTGGGGAAATGTAAAACATATTTAACTAATATTTAACTTTCTTATATAATTTATATTACCATTATTTACTGATATTTATTTAAAGAGCACCTATCATGGCATTTAAAATGTTCCAAATATTGTTTTAGAAGTCCCCAACAACAGTTTTGCATGCATGCAATGACAAAAAAGACTTTAGTTTTCTTATAATATGCATTTATTTTTACCTGTTTTGACAGCGATTCTCAAATGATTCCTTTAGTGATTCACTTTTCAAAACCCCGCCTTTACATGACGCTAATCTGCGGTGATTGGTCGGATGACACAGTCAGTTGTGATTGGTATAGTCTGTGCAGATATTTCGGAAACGGAACGCCCATCAAAGTCTTATAGTGACAGTAATTTGTTAATATGTGTCAGGAGTTATGAATATGAAAACCGCGTCGGTACCGTTTGATTGTAATATGAGCCTCAGCTGATCTCATTCATAAAAAAACTCCTCTATTCTCCTCACGAAGACTCGCGACAAATCAACATCCCTCAGGGCTTTTAGTTCAAAAGTGTGCAGATGAGGAGACATATTGATAGATTCTCATATGTCTGTGTCAAATTTCTAAACAGAGGAGTATTTTTTTATTCAATACTTCCTCAATGCGCAGATATAGCCTAATCATGAGCGATTGAGTCTCTTATGTGTTGTTTTCAATTCATACTGGCAGCCGGAGGGCGCTCTGTGCACATGTAGTCCATGTACAGACAGACGAAGAAGAACCATGTGCCATAATAGAAGTCCATAATAAAAGCTTCCTGAGATCGCGAAACATACATTTGACGACTAATAAACACTCAATCGCGACGATGTATGGTTTGTCTTCAAGCCACTTAGTCTTCAAATGCTCATCCTTGGGCAGATGAGAAGTTTGCTTTTGAGTGGCACTTCAGAACACCTCGTCTCGTCGCCATGATGTTTTCTAGTTTTCACTGGCGTCTTGGAGCGCAATAAGTGGGCGTATCGTATTCAAATAACTTGACAAGTTGACGTCATCTAGTCAGAGAAAAAGCTTCGGTCTTCTAACGATTCTTAAAAATGACTCAGAGTCGACTCTTACTTTTGAAAGAAAATGACTATATATACGGTGCACTGTCATATTTCAAACTATGCAGGATGTTTTTGTTCACTTAGATCTATGTTACACACTACATGAAAGGTAAATTTCAAAATTCCATGATAGGTGCTCTTTAAATGTTTTACAGGCTGTAGTAGGCCTATGTTGTTTCACTGACGGAGGTACTGATAAACACGCATGCTTAAATGGATGTTGAGCCTTGTTTATATTTTTTATTTTCAAAATGTAGGCTATGTAATATATATATATATATATATATATATATATCTATCTTAAACGTATTATTTACATTGTGTCAGCAATTTAATCAAATTTAACTGCTTATTTGCCGAAATCATTCAACTGTTGTTATATGTAGCCTAAAGCATGATTTAAACCAACGTGTTTAATACATTATAACATTTTCCCTATCGTCTTTTGCAAACGACATGCACCGTTGAACCTGTGTGACGTAGGCTGAAAATTGGTCTATAAGGTTGCCTAATCCCTCCATTGTCATGCTGGACAGTAGAGATGTGTTTGCTGCTACTGAAATGAGCTGCGCAGTGAAACAGCCAATCAGAGCAGAACTCCACATTACTATTCATGACCCTTCCAAACAGGGCAAAAACAGACCATTTCATTCTATGGACAATTTCTTGTAAAGGAACCTGTAAAACCGTATCTGGACAATTTTTGCCCTTAAATAAGCCACATACCCTCTATGTATATATCAGAGAACAATTTAAAATATTGTTTCATTCTAGGGCACCTTTTAAGACATTCTTACCAACCCCAAACTTTTGAACGCTAGTGCATGTGTGTGTGTGTGTGTGTGTGTGTGTGTGTGTGTGTGTGTGTGTATCTGCAATCCAATTTACTTCTAGTGCAGTTACTTCTGCAGGTGAATTGTCTATATGGAAGTATCTCTGTAGCTTCTAATAATGTTAATCATACACAGTTCCTTTATTTCAGCATGAAGTTTGAGATAATAACAAAAATTGCTGTGCTCAACAAGTTTCAACACTGATTCCAGAAACAGCATGGGTGGGTGGAAAATGGCATCATTCTCTGTCACCGTTGCTTTTGTAATCACTCTGTGACATGTAGGTCACCGTGGCTCACAAAGCTTAATAGAGTTGTGAAGTGTATAATCAACAGCCATTAACAGAGTGACACGGGAGACTCACATCTGTATGAGTAGGATCTTCAATCTTTTCACATCAAATGCTGCTTATCGTGTACATTCAGGCTTCCATCTTAAACCTTCAAGACATTATTTGTCAACCAACTTAGAAGGACTGTGCTACACTGTAAAAAAAAATTGGGGGGGGAAATTGTGTAAATTGATCATTACATATTGGCCCAATAAATGACTTCCAAATAATTATCGCCATGCAAAAAGATGCATTGTACTAATCATAGCTTAAGGTCTTCACTCAAAATTAAAATTGTATATTCACCGAACATATTTAATTGTGCTCAGTCAATCTATGAAGTCGAAGTGAAAAATCCATGTTGGCTGAACAAGTACTCCGTCCGAAAAACGGTATACGCATGCGCAAAATGCGCTTGAAGAAAACCGTTTGTGTGGAGATTTCAAATGCGGAGACGCGGGAGCGGTTGCTAACGGTTGCATAGTGCTCAACATATTTCTAATTGAGCCCATGTTAACAGGCTGTTGCCACAATTGATAAAATTACATTTACAGAATTTCACTTGGGCCAATTGAAAACTTTAGATGTGACCAGTCACTAGAAAATTTTGAGTTGGGAAGATTATAATTTTTTTACAGTGTATGGATACACCACCTTGACTTGTACGAAATAAGCACAAACTAGCCTGAATCAGCCTTTGTAATCTGGCCCATTTTGCAGTGTTGACCGCATCTAAAATAAAAAGAATATTTAAACACACACACTGTAAAAAATGTATAATCTTCCCAACTCAAAATTTTCTAGTGACTGGTCACATATAAAGTTTTCAATTGGCCCAAGTGAAATTCTGTAAATGTAATTTTATCAATTGTGGCAACAGCCTGTTAACATGGGCTCAATTAGAAATATGTTGAGCCAATGGAAAAAAATTATAATCTTCCCAACTCAAAATTTTCTAGTGACTGGTCACATCTAAAATTTTCAATTGGCCAAATTGAATTTCTGTGAATTGAATTTTATCCATTGTGGCAACAGCCTGTTAACATGGGCTCAATTAGAAATAATATGTTGAGCCAATGGAAAAATGTAATTTACCAACACTGTAAAAAATGTCAGACCTCTCCAATTAAAAATTTTCTAGTGACCGATCACATCTAAATTTTTCAATTTGGCCAACTAAAAAATTTTGATGTGATCAGTCACTAGAAAATTTTGAATTGGAGAAATGTTTTACAGTGAAACTGTGTGGTTGGTCCAATTAAATATTTTAAATTGTAGTAACAATTGTTTATTTCTCACTGTCCCAAAAGACAAAAATGACTAAAAACATAAATATATTAAGCAAAATACAGAAACAGACAACAGGGTTGACATTTTATCACATTACTTTATTAACAAGTAAATTCCAACACAGGATATTTGGGTGAAAATATCTTATTTTCAATAAGGAAAAACTCTGAATACATTCAAGAAGTCTTCTGCATAACAGGATGTCTTGTTGTGGTGGTGAAAACGCGGCACTGCAAGCTAAAAACCTGCAAATAAAAATAAAAACTAACATTAATGACAAAGCTCCCCTGCATCACATCTGGCAAGAGACCGAACAGAAGTTTCTTCATTATATAATGAGGATGAGACGAATGAATGGACATCAGAAAATCACGAGCTTGACGTGTTTGATATTAAAAGGCAATAACTTAAGCCCTGAAAGAGGCCGACGCCAAACGCACCGTGTTCAACAGTCGCATGCCGCACATATCACACAAATGACTTAAAATAAAACTATTGGCTACAGGCTACCATTAGATAATGATGTGGTAAACGAGAACACACTCATGAAACCAATGAATGCATGAACTCGTGATTCTACAAAATGTCTTTTATACTTCATACCCGGTCATAAAGCAAAACTCTGGAGAATAATTTCAGTGCTAAATAATCACCAACGTCTTTGAGATGAATATCTCTCTATTCTCTTGGGAATGTCTGTTTTGGTCTTCAGCACCTGCTGGTTCGGCTCCGCTCGCGCTGCCGCTCCCGCGTCTCCGCATTTGAAATCTCCACACAAACGGTTTTCTTCAAGTGCATTTTGCACATGCGTATACCGTTTCTCGGACGTAGGACTTGTTCAGCCAACATGGATTTTTCACTTCGACTTCATAGATTGACTGAGCACAATTTAAATATGTTCGTGAATATACAATTTTAATTTTGAGTGAAGACCTTAAGCTATGATTAGTACAATGCATCTTTTTGCATGGCAATAATTATTTGGAAGTCATTTATTGGGCCAATATGTAATGATCAATTTACACAATTTTTCCCCCCAATTTTTTTTCACAGTGCAATATGGTTTTATATATATTTCTTAAATGCTGTTCAATGTTCTACTTGGTTTTTGGTTTTGTTCTTTTTGCTAGTACTTGGCTGAACCACCTTTGGCCTTCAGAACTGCCTTAATTCCCAGTAGCCCCTCACTTCAGAACACGAGATCCAGGGGGCGGAGACAGGTAGGTTTACGGATATGTAAATTGGGAGGAGTTGGCTCCAGATCCAGGGGGTAGAGATTGGTAGGTTTAGGGTCCAGGAGGCAGAGACAAGTAGGTTTAGGTATATGTAAAGTGGGAGGAGTTGGATCTGGATCCAAACTCGCCCCCTGGATCTCATGTTCTGCAGTGAGGACCATCTCTTAATTCTTCGTAACATAGATTCAACAAGGTGCTAGAATCATTCCTCAGAGATTTTGGTCCATATTGACATGATAGTAACATGCAGTTACTGCAGATTTGTCAGTTGCAGATCCATGATTCAAATCTCCTATTCCACCACATCCCAAAGATACTTTATTGGATTGAGATCTGGTGACTGTGGAGGCCGTTTAAAGAAACCAATTCGAGATGATTTGAGCTTTGTGACATGTTATCCTGATGGAAGTAGCTATCAGAAGATGGGTACACTTCATGGTCAGCAGGTTTTGTTTTCATGGTCAGTGGCATTTAAACAATGTTTAATTGGTACAAAGGGCCCAAAATGTCCCCCACACCATTACATCACCACCAGCAGCATGAACCGCTGATACAAGGCAGGATGGATCCATGCTTTCATGTTGTTTACATCAAATTCTGACCAATCTGAATGTTGCAGCAGAAAGCGAGACCAGGCAAAGTTTTTCCAATCTTCTGTTGTCCAATGTTGGTGAGCACGTATGAATTGTAGCCAGAGGTGGAGAGTATAGATTTACTTTCTACTCAAGTACATTTTTCTTAGTACAACTTTGAATCACTTTTACTTGAGTAAAAGATAGTACAACATTGTAATGTAATGAAGGATTAAATTATATTCAATATGAAACGTAGTGCAGTATAAAGTACAATATTATGCTTTGGAATATTGTGAAGTGAAAGTTTTCCAAAGAAGAACACTGATAAAGTACATATACTTGAAAAATGTACTTGAGTAGTATGTAAAACTACTGTCCGCCTCTGATTGTAGCCTCAGTTTTCTGTTCTCAGCTGACAGGAGTGGCACCCGGTGTCTTCCTCTGCTGTAGCCCATGTGCTTCAGTGTTCAACATGCGTTCAGAGATGCTCTTCTGCAGACCTCAGTTGTAACAAGTGGTTATTTGAGTTACCAGTCTGACCTCTGGCATCAACAAGGCATTTTCACCAAATGCCTAAATGCATGGAGTTGCTGCCACGTGATGGGCTGATTAGATATTTGCGTTATGAGCAGTTGAACAGGTGTCCCTAATAAAGTGGCCGGCAGTGTTAGGGGTAACGCATTACAAGTAACTTGAGTTGCATAATAATATTACTTTTTCCAAGTAACTAGTAAAGTAACACATTACTTTTCAAATCTACAACAATATATCTGAGTTACTTTTTTAAAAAAGTAACGCAAGTTACTTTTTCACATTAATTTGACTGACAGCTCTCCTGCCCCCATGTTGAGAAAAATAAGTGCAGAGGCGTTGTGTGTAAACATGATGGTTATTGTAGTTCTGGACTAAATGTGAGCATTTATTTATCTCACTTGCACAATAAAGATTCTGTACTCCTCAAAATGAATAAAATCAGTCGAATGCAAAATAAGAGTACTATGCAAACCTCCAATAATTAAATGTTAAATAAAACAACTATTTTTACGCATAATCTACCTTTTATATTTAATTTACCAATGTCTTGCTGCTACCTCGCTTAATACATCTGAGATGATTTGACAGATCTTCTAATCGTGATAACCGATCTCTGGCTAATTTAATTCTTCAAACTAATTTGTGGATTTGATTTAAATATCTGGATTAAATTGTCTGAGTAATCCATGTACGAAGAACAGGCCCCAAAACTAAATCGAAGAAAAAAAAAGAGCCATGATTTGAAAGAAAACCAAAAGCTTCATCACACTCTGAAAATCTGAAATATTTGTAATTAAATACTCATAAATTAATACCCAAAAAAAGAGAGATGTTTATTGTCAAATTGCAAATGACAGTGCTGAGCTTCAGAGATGTGGTGGCATTTCTATTTTTACTTCATCTCATTTAAGGAGTTAAGGAGTCGATTTCCTTGGAAGCATGCAGAATGTTTCTTACTCATCCATGCGTGATGTTGTCAGGAGCTTGATGAATTATTCATTACAGGCCTTTATTTTTGCGTGCATCTTTAGGTTTGGATCAACCACATAGTGTATCATTCAGGTGGCCGACAGTATGGTGCAAAAGAACAGTCAATATTGATGGGGGTTTACTGTAGTCATAGTTAAACTAAAAATCGTCCTTATTGAAGTCAAGACTGTTTAAAGCAGTAGACATAAAACATTCATGCAGCGGACGTCCTCAAAGGATTCACGCTCAAACCTGTAAATATGTTACGCATTGCCTGATCTTGACACTTCAAATGTTCACCGAATAGGCATTTTGTTGTTTTTGATTTAGTGAAAAGAAGCCATGTTTTTGTCTACAGTTCAAATGGAAACACTTCAGCACTCCTATAAGGAAATTGAACATGTATGATCTGTACACAATCCAGAATGCTGGAAATAAGCTTATTAACAGCACAATAAAATGGAAGGTGCACAAGTAGGTTTGTGACTGTTTATTTAGGTTTGGGTGTTTCTTTCATCAGATCAGAGAAGCTGACCGCAGCTTTCTGTTGAAGTGGGGAGGGTCGATGTGACCTAACACATTGCATCTAAATTCTGCTGCTAAGAGAGTCATCTATTATCCATGCTGTGCTTCCTGCAGCCCACGCGCTCTTTTCATAGAGAGATTATGCAATTTCCACCCAGCAGAAATCCTGTTTCTTAACATACGAGGAACATTACAGATACACTATAGAAAGATCTTCATGCTTGCATTAAGAAGATCACACGATTTGGATTCGCTAACATTTGTCGGAAAGAGATCACGTTTTTTCTGACCCCCCTGCTCACTGTTGATGGACTCAATGGCAAATTGTCAGGTCAAAGGAATATTCTTGGTTCAGTACGAATTAAGCTCAATCAACTGCATTTGTGGCATAATGTAGATTACCACAACAATCTAATTCCACTTGTCCCTTTTCTTCTTCAAAAAAAAATCTGGGTTACAGTTAGGTACTTACATTGGAGGTGAATGGTATGTTAAACATAAACAATATGCATGTTAACATGAATTTATTGTGGAAAAAAATACTTTTTCTGTTATATCCATTTTTTCAACTTCGTTGCCATGACATTGCAACACTAAACCCAGTATCCTATGATGATCATTTAAACAGATTTTCTGCTTAAATAAATGATACGCAAGCTTTAACCGAAGAAATTATGTAAGTGCATTAACAAAATTTTTATCTTGAATTTAAACCCTCAAAAATGTCATTGCATTCACTTCCACTGTAAAGGCCTCACCCACTGTTGCCTTGTTTTTTGCTTTGTCAAATCAATGTAATGGCACAAGTGCTATTGATTGAGCTTAAGTAAAGAATAATTGATGACGGGCCGTTGAATTATTAGAAAAATAATGCACACCCGAGGTGGTAATGCAGCCACGACTCGAAGCAAGTATGTGAGAAAGAGAGAATGTGCTTTGCGTACATAATAAAACATAATTTGTGTTTTTTTTAGGGATGCATGATATATATCGGCCACAATATCAGTATCAGCTGATATGTTTATTTTTAATGTTTTTTTAATTATCGGCCTGATAAGAAAATGTGGCCGATATATTAAAGCTGATAAATAATGGATTGTTTCCTACAGCTCTGACACTTCAGATGCACACTGTTCACCGTGATGGTTTTGCTTGAAATATGATTGGAATCACTTCAAAAAGGAAAATATAGTTAAGTGCAACGTGCAGTGTAAGTCTGTCATATAGGCTATAAAATAATAATAAGAACATCATCATCATAATTGTGTGCTTGGGACATGGCTTTTGTAATGGTAATCTGAGCCATTTTCCGGAGCACAAAGGATTTGGCGGGTGAATCCATAACTTGGAGTCTTGCAATGCTTTACATTTTCTTTGGTCAAGATACATTTAAAAAAAAATTTAACTCACAAACTATTTACACGTTTCCACTGTTTCCACGGTCAGATGACTGTCTAGCACCTTTTTCCTTATTCTTCTTCAGAATTAGTATGCATATGTAATACATTTAAAACTAGTAAAAATCATGTGATACAATACAAATAACACAAAATATTCATTTATCAAAAAACATAATCACTCTTAATATAAGGCAAATTATTACAAAATTATTAATGTAGTTATGGCTCTAACAGCTTTAATGGTGAGACTTTTTTTTTGTAATCAGGCTCTCAAAAAATTCTATAAAAAAATGTATTTAGACTTATAGGCCAATATATCGGTTATTGGCTTACAAATATAAAGAATTATCGCTATCTGCCAAAATTGCCATATTGGTGCATCCCCGGTTTTTATCTTATTGTTTAGCCAACTATATTTATTTGCTTGGTCAGTGTTGTTGTGGGTTTTGGTTCTTTTGCTGTTGTGCTAGGCTGTAAGGACCTTTTGAAATAACTGAAATCATTTGGCGAAGTGATATCGAACTGTAACTCGAACTACTTTAGCCGTGCGTTTCCCTGAAAATAATTGCACACCTTCGAACGTTCGGCAACTAATCAGATTCAAGCATTCAATAGCCCGTAGTAGGCCTAAAACTTGTACTAAACTGGAATATGACTTTAAATATTCAAGAGTTTTATTCACAGATGTGTGTATAATGTGTAAAACCAAACCAAAGTCAATCATTTCTGATCAAATGATGAATGGTGCATTTACAGACCAAGTGCCACTGAAACCAAACGTCAGTATCAGTGACAACGCCACACTATTCAATATGATGGCTAAAACACACATCCGCAACATAGCGCATCCTCAGTAAATGCGCACGCTAATCCCTCTAAGCTCCAACTCTAGCTGTTCTTCCAGAGAATAATTCTTCCAGCATGAGTCGACTGTCACTAATCATTCAATCAGTTCACTCACGGGAGCGCAAACTGCCCGAGCAGCAGATTCCTTCAGCGAGAGTCAGAGCGGAACTCAGCGAGCGCAGTAATCCATACACGCAAGAGCACACATACACACGCTCACACGCCCATGAGGAAAACAAGAGCTTGTGCATCTATTTTTGCTCTCCACGACCTATGGTTTTACAACAGATGCAAACCAGACTGAAAGCCTACAGGCTAATCGATATCAGAAAAAGTGAACCTGTAGCCACAGAATCTGACTCACTGTATATAGTTACAGAAAAGCAATGAGTTGAAGTAACAGGATAACAAGAGCGCATCTACCCGCTGAAGCAGGGAAAGAAAACAAACTGATATATAGGCCTAGGGGCGTGAGTCGTCTTCATTAGATGGTTGGATAGGCTAGATTGGCGTCAAACGAAGGAGGAGGACATGTTGTTCTGTCTGATGGCATAAGACATTTCCATTTCTGGAAATGGAACACCCAGGTGAAACAAGCCTGTGGCAAAAGGTGGAGTTTTATTGCATTACCCTTATCATAATGAAAACCCGTTCACCATGAAGTGTAACTATTAAAGTATCAGTAATGTTAAACATCATCAAAATTATAAAACAGATCTATAATGACTAGATACTACGATTCATTCCCTTATATAATTAGCGTTAAGGGCCAGTCACACTCACACTACACTTTTTGTTCCATTCATATGCTTGAAAATACTGTAGACTGGAAACGCTCATGCGAAGAAGTTGGCATTTCGCTGCGTTTCAAAGTTCAATTTTGGTGAACTCTGACCTGCGAATTTTTTATAGCGTGCTGTGAAGATGTGTGATGTGTGTCATGACTTCTGAACTGACTTAAAAGAATACAAACTTTAAAGCTGCAGATTTCCAGCATTGCAAGATATTTGAGTAGATTGTATTTTTACATATTCAAATGATTAGGCATTATTTCCATCCAATATTTTCTGTTGGCTATTGTCTGTTTCCCAAATGAATCACTTGGGTTGGGTTTTGTCGATTTCCAATTGAATTGGCCACATGGGTTAGGAAAGCAGTGTGAATCGGTTAGTGATTCTGAAACTTACTTACACACTGAATCGTTTAACTACAATTCATTGAAAATAAGTTCATTCAAACCTGAAAATCCTATCAATATCTTTACATGGGCCCAAATATTCCATTAGTAATTGACTCATCCTGACTGAAAAGCCTTCATGTAATCCAAATGAAAGGGGTGGTAAAGACTAATAAGCATGTAAATGCTTGAATCCGCCTGTTTTTTGTTTGTTTGTTTGTTTGCGCAGTGCTTATAAAAATGCGTATGTTTGTTTATTTACATTTGATGTCTTATGAACTGCTCAGTGGGGAGAATCATTTACTACATTTTTTGCTATTTTTTTTTTATATATATATATATACAGTGAGGAAAATAAGTATTTGAAAACCCTGCTATTTTGCAAGTTCTCCCACTTAGAAATCATGGAGGGGTCTGAAATTGTCATCGTAGGTGCATGTCCACTGTGAGAGACATAATCTAAAAAAAAAAAATCCAGAAATCACAATGTATGATTTTTTAACTATTTATTTTTATGATACAGCTGCAAATAAGTATTTGAACTAAAAAGAGAAAATTAGAAAATCAATGTTAATATTTGGTACAGTAGCCTTTGTTTGCAATTACAGAGGTCAAACGTTTCCGGTAGTTTTTCACCAGGTTTGCACACACTGCAGGAGGGATTTTGGCCCACTCCTCCATACAGATCTTCTAGATCAGTCAGGTTTCTGGCCTGACGCTGAGAAACACGGAGTTTGAGCTCCCTCCAAAGATTCTCTATTGGGTTTAGGTCTGGAGACTGGCTTGGCCACGCCAGAACCTTGATATACTTCTTACAGAGCCACTCCTTGGTTATCCTGGCTGTGTGCTTCGGGTCATTGTCATGTTGGAAGACCCAGCCTCAACCCATCTTCAATGCTCTAACTGATGGAAGGAGGTTGTTCCCCAAAATCTCGCAATACATGGCCCCGGTCATCCTCTCCTTAATACAGTGCAGTCGCCCAGTCCCATGTGCAGAACAACCACACCATGCTTCACAGTAGGGATGGTGTTCTTGGGATGGTACTCATCATTCTTCTTCCTCCAAACACGTTTAGTGGAATTATGACCAAAAAGTTCTATTTTGGTCTCATCTGACCACATTACTTTCTCCCATGACTCCTCTGGATCATCCAAATGGTCATTGGCAAACTTAAGACGGGCCTGGACATGTGCTGGTTTAAGCAGGGGAACCTTCCGTGCCATGCATGATTTCAAACCATGACGTCTTAGTGTATTACCAACAGTAACCTTGGAAACGGTGGTCCCAGCTCTTTTCAGGTCATTGACCAGCTCCTCCCGTGTAGTTCTGGGCTGATTTCTCACCTTTCTTAGGATCATTGAGACCCCACGAGGTGAGATCTTGCCTGGAGCCCCAGTCCGAGGGAGATTGACAGTCATGTTTAGCTTCTTCTATTTTCTAATGATTGCTCCAACAGTGGACTTTTTTCACCAAGCTGCTTGGCAATTTCCCCGTAGCCCGTTCCAGCCTTGTGGAGGTGTACAATTTTGTCTCTAGTGTCTTTGGACAGCTCTTTGGTCTTGGCCATGTTAGTAGTTGGATTCTTACTGATTGTATGGGGTGGACAGATGTCTTTATGCAGCTAACGACCTCAAACAGGTGCATCTAATTTAGGATAATAAATGGAGTGGAGGTGGACATTTTAAAGGCAGACTAACAGGTCTTTGAGGGTCAGAATTCGAGCTGATAGACAGGTGTTCAAATATTTATTTGCAGCTGTATCATACAAATAAATAGTTAAAAAATCATACATTGTGATTTCTGGATTTTTTTTTAGATTATGTCTCTCACAGTGGACATGCACCTACGATGACAATTTCAGACCCCTCCATGATTTCTAAGTGGGAGAACTTGCAAAATAGCAGGGTGTTCAAATACTTTCCTCACTGTATATATAAGCGCATACGCTTAAAATGTTTTAATAAAAATCGCTTCGCTTTCAAATAAAGGATTAGCTAGTTAGCTTAGCTCATTTCAATCACCATCTCCTTGGTTACCATTCTGATATTTATTGATGTTTGGTGTACTGTATTGGGCACAATAGTTAATACACAAAGTGACCTCTAAAGCACTGTATCACGTGATAAGGTTGGTAGATTGCATCTGACAAGAACAAAGGCTTACCAGCAGTACAGTGATCATGCAACTAATGCAAACACAATCAAATGAGATGCTATTGTGTATTGAAGTAACACACATGTAAGCCTCATCAGATATCCTACCCGTAATTACTTGCACAATCAGTAAAGAACTGTTTCTGTGTTGGCTGGAGCTCAGGTTGTTTGAGTGCTGCATTGTACTGTACTGTACGAGGAAGTGGAAGGGAGGGGCCAATCTGGAAAAAGCCACATAACTTAAAAGCCTTCAGTGCTGATCTGAAATCAGAATTTAGGTGTCCTTATTATGGTGAAGATTATGATTTGTTAAGCTTTAATACCTTGGTAATTGTATATAGCTAATGTGTATGCTTTTAAAGGAAAGGAAAGAATGGCTCTGTCATTTTATTATTAAAAATAAAGACAACTGTTCTAATTTATCTTTTAGTCATAATTAGTGATGTCAATTTAATACAATTGATCAGGCTATAGTAAAAATGAATGCAATTAATAATGTCCCTTGACGCTGGAAGGGGCGAAACAGAACAGATTTTTCAAAGTCTAATTGTTTTTAATTCAACACACAACTTGGTTTCAGTGGTGGTGAGATGCATATGTGCAGACAGACAGTTTTAACTCAGTCTTTAATGCTACCGGATCTCGTTATTCTTCTCAATGTGAAAAGAATAGCGACATCCGGTAGCGTTAAAGACTGAGCAAAGACTGTCTGTCTGCACATATGCATACACCAACATTTAACGCAGATCGAATGTGAATGCATTCGAGTGCTATTGAAAATATAAAAAGTGCTACGCTTTTGACTGCCATGTAAATGTAATGCCTTAAAGGTACAGTACGTAATTCTGGGCTCTCTGTCACCATCTGTGGTTGATAAACTTAAAATTGCTATTTAATTGCAGAGGCACATTGGAAGCACAAAATGTCCCGCTAAATCAAACTGACAGATTTTGTATGTACGGTGTGATAACTGAAATTCATTAAATTGTCTTGATTTAGGGGCTTTTGCAGCAGATATCAATTGTGTTTTATTTAATTCATTACCATGTCATGAAATTAATTTGATCAGTTTGTAATCGATTTGTGATCTATAACGTACGGAACCGGGCATGGACAGCACCAGGTGGTATGGCACTAAAAATGAAAAGAACAGAGATTTTTGGCTATAAACATCTCATTCCTTCTCAGTGTCAGTTTGTTAAACATAATCAAGTACCTTTTTAAAGGCTAAGCATAACGTGTGCCTTCCTTTTTTTGCCTTGGCAGAGGAATAGGGATCGCTATTGATTTCATATGTAGCAGTAACACTGCATCACCGTGTGGAATCGATCAGCTGTTCAAGTGCTAAAGAGTGATTGCAAACGTGGAAAAAATAAACCTCATTAATGGGAAACTAGACCACTATTTTACTAAATGGCCAGTCAGACCATTAATGAAAATCAGCTGTGTCCTGTAGTTTATTTTTATAGATTACATATAAAAGGACGGTTCAACAATATTTTACAGTTTCACAGACATGTTCCCGTTTTAGTAACCGGAGCGATGAGGACTTTATCAGCAGTAAAGGCAGTGTAAGAAGTTCCTTAGGGATGAAAATCACAAGAAATTGATTGAATCAGGTTCCAGTTGCACTGATTTAAGTCTCGGTACAACATAGATATAACCATAATGACTTGCGGTTCAGTTTGAGTGATTGAATCAGATGTTAATTCAGTAACAGCTCTGACTGATTCAGTGAGTGAGTGAGGCGCTTTAGACCAACAAGTTTGCCTGTGACTCATTTATGAGTTGCTGTGAAAGACGAAAAAGAACTAGTTCATAAGAATGGAAACATTCATGAACCATCAACAATATATTCAGTTCTGAATAAGAACTCCTTGATTCCCAATCCATTTCTCAACATTTTCTTCACAGACACAAAATGTAGGAGGGGAAAAAATGCTGAGGGAGGGAGAGAGAAAACAGCCGACCAAGTAATGCATAGTCCAGCATAGCCCTGGGAACCAAAGACAACTGTTGTCTTGTCATCTTTGGCACTTTTTTTCTCCGGCCTAGAAGAGAAAGATCATCGGAAAGAGTGAGAACGTGTGTGAATTTTCCCACTGTTCTTGGCCGAGCCGAGTGACTGCATGGTCTGTGCGTTTAGTGGCTGCTAATCATCTCTTCCCGTCGTTGTTGTGGAAGTGCATCCTGTGCCAAGGCCTGAACCACCCTCGCCTGGCACACTGCCTGGACCATCTCGCCCAGGCTGCATAGCTGAAGTGGCTTGTGGAGCCAGCATGGACACGCAACCCAGCGGGACGCTCCTCACAACACCGCCCAGTGTTAAAGAGAACAGATCTGTTCCGTTAGCATGAACATGCTAGTGCTGCAAATATATTCCTTTCTGATATGTGCACAGACAGTGTACTTTACATACTCACTACTGGAGAACGTATAGCTGCAGAAGCCAAATAGGCCTTTGGAAGCCAAAATCTGAACGCAATTTGCTCAGATTGCAGTACAATTCATAATGAGCTGAATTTACATATAAAGGTGCTGTGTTTGTAGACGTCGTCATACTCAGATTCTAGTCAGAATGTGAGTCTGATACTGCTCCATTGGGCTGTGATTTATGGGGCGTTTCAACCGAACCAGGAAAGAAAATGGCTCTGCACTAGGCTTGCTACGATAGTCGGTGTTGCCGGTGTTACCGGTGTTCAGACTCAACACCTCTTACATCACTTGCTCACCGTGGCACCGCCGCACCGTCGTTTTTTTTTTTTTTTAATCCTAATAAAATAATTTAGTTCAGTTAGAGAACAGACAATACAAATTAAAACTGAACGTGTCTGCTTAATAAAGCATGACCCGACCGTGAGTCTCGGCAGGAGTCATTCATCAGATTTCATTCATCATGGAGTGAGGAGCTGGCTGAGATGATCGCGGAAGATTTGGTTTCAAAGCGAAACGTAAAAGCGCCTATTTAAGGGAGTTTGTCATTTGTTTTGTTGTTGTGTTTTTCATATAAAATAATAGGCTAATGAACCCACAATTCAAGCAACCTGCCACCGAATTGGCGCTAATTCAAAACCGAAAGTAAAATGTGCACGGCCGCACAGAGCGTGCATTGTTTCCTTTCGTCTGTGACTCCGTCTCCGAGTCCGACACTCTGAGATGATGTAATTTTTGTCGCGCGCACCCTCTCGCTCGTTCGTTCGGACCATGGTGCGGACGCGTCGAGTATAAACAAGGGTTCACGGACGAATTGTCATTCATTCATGGCGTGCGTCTCACACATAGACCGATCAATGCCTGATCAGTGCCCTGACTACTAGGGAACTGTTGAGACGCACCCATGGCCTCACAGAGCGCGCATTTACGGTTGAACTTCATTCATGGTCTCACAGAGCGCGCATTTACGGACAGAGGAGCTGTCATTCACGGTGTGTGCGCGCACTGGTGCGTTTTCAGTTCAGTTTTCAGTTGCGGTCGTGTATGTTACTTTCGGTTAGATAGAATTAGTGATTTACAAGCCCCCGCCGGTGATACCGGTATTACCGGTGTTGTCACACGCCGATTAACCGGTGGGAAAATTTCCTCACCGTCACATCCCTACTCTGCGCTCAATTGGATAGACCTACAACCAATCAGAGCAACGGAGCGACGCGTAGATGTCAACAGAACTCAACTGCACGCACACTGGAAGAAGTAGAAGAAGAAGATGAGTGACCGTAAACCAATTTTTTTACGGTCTATGGTGTAGACCATGTAAACGATCTTTGCCGGTGTTGTTAAAAAGAATTTAAGTATACACGGAGTACTTACCAACACGATCATAATTTTTGAGAGAAATGGTAAAGGTGAATGCATATATACGAACAAGTTCTCCGTTTAGGATTAGAACGAATTCAACCCAAGCGCTCTTTGGTGACGTGGATGATTACATCACTGTTGATCATCTGTCCATCATTGTATAAAGCCCGCCCTGACAATTTGATTGGTCCGAACAGCTCTTGTTCAAGCACAACGGATCAAGTCCAGACCGAACTTCCCAACCTCAAATGTTGTGGGCGGGGCTAAGTTCGGCTGGCATCCAGGCTAGTGTGTTTGCATCAAACTTCATTAAAATAATCACAGAACAGCACGATTTCAATTAATTTAGCTTAAGGTTAAACTGGATTGTGGATGGTTTTGCAACCGGTAAAGGAACAGTTCACCCAAAAATTTAAATTCTGTCATCTACTCATCCTCAAGTTGTTTCAAACCTGCATGAATTTATTTCTACTGCTGAAAACAAAAAAAGAATAAATTTAGAAGAATAACTGTTTGTAACTAAACAGTCGATGGGCCCTACTGACTTCCGTGGTATGGGGAAAAAATACTATGGAAGTCAATGGGGCCCATCAATTGTTTGGTTACCGACATTCTTCAAAATATCTTTTGTGTATGAGTGTGTGTGTATTCAGCAACACAGCAGAACTGTTTTTTTTTTCTTTTGTTTAAATATTAATGCCACATTTTGAGGATTATAATCGTTCTGGTGATTCTGTGAGGGTGTTAATGATGATTATCATATGAGGACGCGTTTCTGAATTGTAATCTTCTTAATTAGCGCTCGCAGTCATCTGTTGTGTTCATCAGTGGTGATGTAAATGACTGCATTAATAATTGATTGTTGGCACACTGATCTCTAGCTACATGCTCTTAACAGATGGCCTGATGCTGAATGGAGGTTTCTGCAGCTGTTGGTTGCAAGTTAAGGCAGGTAGAACTGGATTTAATTTCCACCAAAAGCTATTAGTCTTTTTACTGCCTCCATGGATTTTTTCAGGTCTTCATTATAAGGGTAGGATCACATGCCCCTGATCCCCTGGCAAACTCGGCATACTGTGCTACATATTCCTGATTATTTACTCTTTTGTTTGGAGGGGTTTTTTTCAGCTTGGTCAGCTGACTAGATTTGTTACTGCCAAGGTTGTCCTTAGATACCCTTGTTGCACCTAGTCTTTGCAATTCAAGCTTAATCTGTTACACGGGGAAAGCGCAGCCGTGTAGGAGGGAAACAACATCAATCTTACAGCTGTGGAGATGTCACGCAGCTTACCTATTTCCACCCCTGCTGTCCCGAACAGTCGTAACGCACATGCTTTGACCTGTTTAGTAGCTCTTGAGCCCTGTTTTCAGATAAAATGTTGTTGAGAGAGCAGCATGGTCTTTGTAAGAATGCCCACGCAAGGCCTTGCCAGGTTGCGGCTGAGTGTATCGCTAGCATCGGATTCCATCCCCATGGAGAGACAGAACCAAGGAAACCAAGGGGCTGATGAATAAATAGTATCCTGCTGATTTTACTGTGAAAATGTTTCTTTAGTTTGCCGTAGACCAGGGATCAGCAAACTTGCATGAGCGATAGAGAAAGAGAGCAATAAGTATTTTATTATGCATTAACCCTTTTTAGTCACAAAGCTTGTTTTATTTAGTTATGAGCTGATTTGGAAGAAAAAACAATAGTGAAGTGTAAATAAAATGTGCTACTCAACAGAATTGCACTGCACTGAGAAATCATTTGCACAACCCACTAAACCGCATGCTGCAGGCTAGTAACAAACAATATATCGCATTTAGTGCATCATAAACCCCCTCATAGAGGCACAAATGATGTCCTGCTTGGCATGGACTTGTTTAACTTTTTTGAAATTTGCCTATAAATACATATTTTCTTTTCCAAATGTAGTGGATTCTGTTCCTGAATAATAAATAGAATATATTTTTGCTACTAGCCTGCAGCAACATTGCTGGCCTTCTCATTAACAGTGTGTTTCACGCACTGATGATATTTCACATGTTGAGCTTATTATAAATATTATAATGAGATTAGAAATACATTTGCTGTTAAGAAGGCGCAGAGAAATGTGCTTTTATTCATTATTTACTGATAAACAGGATTTGTGTGTGCACACAGACACACACGCATGTTGGATTTCCATGTTTTATGGGGACTTTCCATAAACAATGATTTTTATATTGTAAAAACCTGTTTATTTTATCCACTAAGCACAACCTTCACAGAAACCTTTCTGCATTTTTACATTTTCAAAAATATAATTTAGTATGAAGCCGTTTTCCTCATGGGGGCAAAAAAACTCCCCAGAAGGCCAATGATTTCTGGTATTACTATCCTTGTGGGGGCATTTCGTCCCCACAATGTAGGGAATACCTGAAAAATAAACATAGAATGTTGACAAAACAAACACATTTATATTAGATAAATAGTTTATTTAATTTATGATTAAAGCAAATAAATATGTATTGAATATATGTGTGTGTTGGTTCAGAACCTAATATTAGATGTGTTATGCATGAGTTCATCAGATCACTCTTTCCTCTCCCACACATTGCAGTGTTTGAAGAGTGTAGTTGTATAGTTGAGCACTGGCACTGACACCCATTACTAGTCTTCTTCAATCCTCTGTGAACTGCAGTTCAAGCTGATATATGATGAAATATCTGCTACAGACCTTTGTGTGAGGATCTAGTCAATATTCTTGGCATATGTTTGCCAGTCTCTGCTTTTTTTAGAATTAAGCTTTGAAAACACAATGTTCCATTGAACTTGAAAGACAACATACAAAGCTAGTGTTGAAAATGTCAGTCACATGACAAATGAATGACTCGGGAGGTGAACTAATCATTTATGTTTCTCATAATTTATCTTTGCTCAATTATAATTATTTCTTAACTTGGAATTGGATCAAAGATTGCATGAACATGGATTTTGGCTTTTGAAAATAATTTACAAAATTACTTCACTAAAGATTTGATCATTGTGCTGAATGAGACTCAAAGATAAAGTCACTAAAATGATCCTCACATGACAATTTGTATAAAGAGAGCGTATTTTAATGTATAATCAGGTGTGTAATCACCATCTGCAGTTTTGATTTTGGGAAAAAAATCTAAACTTCGCCTGTGGGCAAAGACAGACAATATGATTCAAATTGTTCATGAACAACCCATCACTATTCGGAAGTACATTTTGAAGCATCCAAGTAGCTAATTTGGTCAGCGCTAGGGCTGAATGATATGGACAAAATTTCATATCTCGATTTTCATGCCAGATATCTCGATATCGATACAATACGATATGACTACGTGTTCGGTGAAAACCAGAATCTGAATTAAAATGTGTTTGATTTAAGCCTACATTTCAAAAATTTGTGTCAGAAAATGTATTGTTTTTAAGCCTTTGGCACGTTCGATCACACAGGTGTAATCAGTCTAGGCTGGCCCTGGAGCGCATGATCAAGTGCATCACCTGATCAACAGAGACAGGCGCGCTCAGAGCTGTCATATATCACAACTTTTCAGTGTTTTCAACCACATACTGTTTATTTTAGGTTTCAAACGTATAAATTCACATAAGTACTAAAAAAACAATACATTTAGAGTTTGTAAAATACACACTGATGTCTATGGAAGAGGTAGGCTAATAATAATCCTTTCGACACGTTTTATTCATATCAGATAAGTTTCAAAATGTGAGAGTGTTCATGTGCAATGTTTACCTTGGAAACTCGTATTTACGATAATTCAGAGAGCACGTGAAGGCGGCGCCCATCGCGCATACAGCTCAACTAACGCGATCGTTATAAAGGTGTTTAAACAACAATATACTTCCACTTGCATGTACTTGACAATCGGAATATCAGATATTTCATGCCATAGCTAACACATTTGTGAATATTCTGAATCAAAAAGGAAAAAATGACAAAAGCAGATCATCATTCATTCAGCGCTGTTGCTGCTGCGGTGTCACGTGACAAGCAATGACGTGTCACCATGGAAACGCCGCCCCCCTCTCAAGTCCTTGTAGTGCGCGCGCGCTGGCTTTAGCGGTGCATTCAAGGGCACTCGTAAAAAATTGTTTGTTGTGACTGCCAGAGTTGTATGCAGGGCGAGCGCGGAGAGGGGAAATCTATATCGTCTATATCGTTGCTTTTTTCGATAGTAATATCTTGAAAGTTCATATCTAGATATAGATACGATAACGATATATCGTTCAGCCCTAGTCAGCGCTGTATTTTTCGTGGCTCATTATGTAGGCTATTAGGCATGCTGTACAGTTTTTGTTTTCAGAACACTAGGTCTACTTGATTCAAATAAAGTCACCATGATCAGTTTGAGAGGTTTCTAACCAATGTATACAAAGTATTTAGCATTCAAGACAGAGACAGAAATGCTTTTCACACACTGACAGTAGCACTCAAAACTACATAATTAATGGGAAAATGCACTCTAATCAAGCACAAAAACCATTACAAGCAATATAGTTATCAGTAAAAAAAAAAAAAGTAGTAGTAAACACTACATTTACAAATTAGCGCAGTAATTTGCAGGAACATGAGATGTAAGTAAGTATACATCTTTACTACATATCCATTTATATAAGGGAGATGGGGCACAACTTAACACTTTTTGACTTTCTCAGTTTGAGTAAATTCACTGGGGTTCAGAGTATTTCTTTTTTCCCACATTAATTTCCCACATGTCTAGTACAAGAATGGAAGTGAAATGTGACAACATGCCCCATAGGTGGGGTACATGTGAGGGGCACAATGTAACACGACCAAATGACAGCATAAAATGTTATCTGATCTAATAAAAAATATGCAAACTAAAATTTGTCAATAAAATACAATTATTAACTTTTTCAGATAAAATGGCATTTTTTAATAATTAAAAATACATGAGTTTTTGAGTTTGACAACAAACACCGCAAAACAGCATAGTTCAAAACATAATAGTTAAAGGGATAGTTCACCCTCAAATGAAAATAAAACCATCTTTTACTCACCCTGTTGTTCCAATGCCCTATGTCCTTCTATCTTTTTCGGACCTTAAAAGCAGAAATTTCAAAAAATAGTCCTGTACACGCTCCTACATATGATGCCAGTGAATGGCAACCAGGCTAAAACATTACAAAAATGATACAAAAGACTTTATTTTCATTTCAGGGTGAACTATCCCTTTAATAAATTCTAAACATTGACTTTCAGTCTTTCACCTTTTTCTCATGGTTTCTCAATAGAATGAATAAAAGTATAGAATATAATAGCACAGTTTTAATTAAGCAGTGATACAACATGCCCCATCTACGCAACTGGGATTTAACCCCCGGCTTGTGTCTTCTGCTGTTTAGATCTGCATTAAAGATCTATCTCAACTGTTAATATAAGATTCAAATAATATCAGATTTGTCTCATTTTAAATAAACACAATTTTTTTTTTAAATGTACTTAAGAAATGTACTTTTGCTATGCTTAAATAAAGGTTCAGTGATATCTTCCAAGATTTTTCTCTAGTGTAGGTATGGGAAATGCTGGCATGTGTGGAAAGTTTTAAACCATTTGTGTTACAACTAACCCCACGTTAGGTTGTGGCCCACTCAACCCTACACAAATACATATATGAATTGTATTTCATGTCAAAAAGGTTGCTTAACCCTGCCATACATATGTTCATTTAAATAGACCAATACATACAACTTTGTCACTTAATGCAATAAACTTGTATAAGTCAAGAGAAACATGTACACACTAATAACTGGAACCCACGTTAAAAGCAAAGCTTTAAACTCCGTGACCCTTCTGCTAACGGTCTCGGATAGCCTATGTCCTCGAGCCATTTGCCGGGATCGTGACAATGTCACCGCTCTGCTTTCATCAATGGCACAGCCGTTCACTCGATCAAAGGGATCTAAGCAGAGAGCTGGTAAGAGTAGGCTAAGCTCCTCTGACGGGACCAAAGCCTCGCACATGGCACTCGCTTCAGCACTCTCATGTTGCAAATGATCAGCTAATTGGCTAATTAAAGTAATCTTTGTATAAATTGCTCCTTAATTACAACCAGCCAATAATGAGCTACCCCAGAGGGAGGGTAAACCCCCTCCCCACACCAGTGTGACTATTATTACACCTCTTCAGTTTATATGAGCATGTGATTGGTGAACCATCAACCATTCTTATTGACAAACATACACACATTTGATGCCAAATGAGTCAGATAGCAAGAACAGCAGATAAACACAAATACTTACAAGTCAACAGCTGGCCTGCACTGCTGACACTGAAAGGTAGTTTCTGGAAAACTAATCTCTGTAATTTACTGACAAACTCCATTTTCTGATTGCGTTTGTGGTTATGTTCCAGTAAACATTCCTGCTTAATCTCCCCCTCTCACTTTGAACAAATACTGGTAATTGATTTAGAAATGTGGGCCAACAGCCCTGAAATAACGCATTTCAAGCTAAGAAGGCTGTGCAATTGATACACTGTATTTTTTTTTCTCCGAAAGAAGTCCAGAAGTAAAGTTCTTCATGTGCTTAGAAGGCACTTAGTTAAAAAAGATTGACATTTTTCACAAGGGAGGAAAATTGGAGTCCCATGACAGCTGAAGTGCTTTCAGGATAATGTGCCATTAAGGCCGGTTGGTTCCTCTACTGGAATTCAGTGTAGTTATACTTATATTTAAGATTTTTTGCATATTTAGACATGCATACTTAAAAAGACAGAGCAGAAAACAAATTACATAATCTTAATATAAAATTGTATAAATCAGAACAGTTAAATGTCTGAATAGTACAGTTGTAAATATGTAGTAAATATAAATAAATTAATTTAAATATAATCTGCGTATTAATATATCTTAATTAATGTTATTATGCATATTAACAATATTAAGATAATGTAAATAAAATAATTGAATGCAGTGCACCCCATCCGTCTCTAGACTTAGGTAGGTCATCCATTCATTTCATACAATTGATTGGTGACGATGAAGCAGAGCAACAACTCTCTGCATGATGTAGCCTATAGAATGCCGTTAGAATGCCCCTAAAATTCAAGATATTGGGACAAAAATGCCCCTGTATGAGTTTTTTGTAGTGAAGCAATATCACACAAGTGCTGTTTTTAACCCGAATAGCACGAGTGCAAATGTGATATTGATTTTATACAACAGTTCAATAATTAATACATTTATATTTTATAATATTTTGGACACAATATTGTCTGAAAATATTACCTGTAAAGCCAAAGCAAAACTGTTGTGCATCTCTGAGCAACACACAGCAGTGTTTTGTTTCTGAATGAATCAGCGTTTTGAGCTTTTTGAGTTTCTTATTTACAGTATAAAAATAAAAAAAATGTTTGCTGAAATTTTTTTTTGTTTGTTTACTTGTTGTTTCAAACCTGTATGCCTTTGTTTTGCGGAACATAAAAGAAGATATTTTGAAGAATGTTGGTAACCAAAATTTTTTTGTCTGTAAATATATCTAAATACTGATTCAGATGCAGCTTTTGAAAAAAAAAATTGTGGCCTTTTGTAGCCTAAAAAAATGTGCAGTAAATTCTATGTTGAATCAAATAAAATCTTTATTTCTAAAGCTCCTTTTTGTAATGTCTTTGATGCTTTTAATTTAACACAATAATTACTTTAAATTAAATAATATTTTAGAGGTAATTTCTCAGCCAAATTTGATGTGTGATTAATTAATCGGCATATCATGTAATTAATTAGATTTAAAAAAAGGTAATTGCTTGACAGTCCTTATTTTATATATACAGGGGGGAGAACAAGTATTTGATACACTGCCGATTTTGCAGGTTTTCCCACTTACAAAGCATGTAGAAGTCTGTAATTTTTATCATAGGTACTCTTCAACTGTGAGTGACGGAATCTAAAACAAAGAAGCAGAAAATCACATTGTATGATTTTTAAGTAATTAATTTGCATTTTATTGCAAGACACAAGTATTTGATACATCAGAAAAGCAGAACTTCATATTTGGTACAGAAACCTTTGTTTGCAGAGATCCTACGATTCCTGTAGTTCTTGACCAGGTTTGCACACACTGCAGCAGGGATTTTGGCCCACTCCATACAGACCATCCACAGATCCTTCAGGTTTCGGGGCTGTCGCAGGGCAATACGGACTTTCAGCTCCCTCCAAAGATTTTCTATTGGGTTCAGGTCTGGAGACTGGCTAGGCCACTCCAAGACCTTGAGATGCTTCTTACGGAGCTACTCCTTAGTTGCCCTGACTGTGTGTTTTGGGTCGTTGTCATGCTGGAAGACCCAGCCACGATCCATCTTCAATGCTCTTACTGAGGGAAGGAGGTTGCTGATCTCGCGATACATGGCCCCATCCAACCTCCCCTCAATACGGTGCAGTCGTCCTGTACCCTTTGCAGAAAAGCATCCACAAAGAATGATGTTTCCACCTCCATGCTTCATGTTTGGGAAAGTGTTCTTGGGGTTGTACTCATCCTTCTTTTTCCTTTCTCACCAAGCTGCTTGCCTATTGTCCTGTAGCCCATCCCAGCCTTGTGCAGGTCTACAATTGTATCCCTGATGTCCTTCCACAGCTCTCTGGTCTTGGCCATTGTGGAGAGGTTGTAGTCCGTTTGATTGAGTGTGTGACAGGTGTCTTTTATACAGGTAACGAGTTCAAACAGGTGCAGTTAATACAGGTAATGAGTGGAGAACAGGAGGGCTTCTTAAAGAAAAACTAACAGGTCTGTGAGAGCCGGAATTCTTACTGGTTGGTGATCAAATACTTATGTCATGCAATAAAATGCAAATGAATTATTAAAAAAATAATACAATGTGATTTTCTGGATTTTTGAAAAAATTATGTTTTAGATTCCGTCTCTCACAGTTGTACCTATGTGTACATATGATAAAAATTACAGACCGCTGTATGCTTTGTGGCAGTGTATCAAATACTTGTTCTCCCCACTGTATATATACACACATAGTCACACATTGTTGTCGAAGGCACATAATGATGAAGATAAAGTTCCAACTGAGTCTTTAATACTAATTCACAGGGCAAAACAAACAGAAGGCATAGATCTGAACGCAACATACACAGACGAGACAGAACAATGGACTGAAAAAACAGGGAGTACTGATACTAGAAGTAAATGAGGGAACTAATGAGTTAATTAACAAGGGCCCGGAGAATGAGATGAATAATCAAACTCAACAGGGAACTGGGTCAAACTAGCTATATATATATATATATATATATATATATATATATATATATATATATATATATATATATATATATATATATATATATATATATATATATATATATATATATATATATTGCCAAAAGTTTTAGGACGCCTGCCTTTACATGCACACAATCTTTAATGACATCCCATTCTTAAACTGTAGGGTTTAATATGGAGTTGGCCCACCCTTTGCAGCTTTAACAGCTTCAACTCTTCTGGGAAGGCTTTCCACAATGTATAGGAGTGTGTTTATGGGAATGTTTGACCATTCTTCTAGAAGCGCATTTGTGAGGTCGGGCACTGATGTTGGACGAGAAGGCCTGGCTCGCAGTCCTTTCAAGTTCTGCTCTGTGCAGGCCATTCAATTTTCTCCGCACCAAACTCGCTCACCCATGTCATTATGGACCTTGAATTGTGCACTGGTGCGCAGTCATGTTGAAACAGGAGGGGGCGTCCCCAAACTGTTCCCACAAAGTTGGGAGCATGAAATTGTCCAATGTCTTGGTATGCTGAAGCATTAAGAGTTTCTTTCACTTGAACTAAGTGGCCAAGCTTGATTTTATACACCTTTGGTCTTTGAAGTGATTGGAACACCTGAATTAAATGATTTAGAGGGTTTAAGTATCATAGTGGACCAGCATTCAAAAAAAGGAATTTTTCGTTGTCTTTACAAGTTCAAATTTTGATGTCAACTTATTTGTAAGGGAAAATAGAAATAACATATTTATTGGTCACACAAAGTTTATCATAAATGTCCATTTATTTAGGTGGGATGAAGAGAGTCCTTTGGCATGTAATGATTTCATGGGAACTCTAGCAGTGAAATGTGAACTATCGCAGGTAACATCGATTTCAACATGTCTGAGGGAGAATTCCATAAGAATGAATGCACAACTACTTACACAAACAGAGTTATGTTTATTACCGATCCAGTGTACAGCACATCTATGCAGAACGCTACTTTTGAGAAGACAGACTAATTTGATATTTTTTTTAAATATTAAAATTAAATCATGAAAATAAAATCATCGTTCACTCACTCTCATGTCGTTCCATTTTTTTTATCCATCCTTCCTTTTTTTCTCCTATGAACCACAAAAGAAAAGAAAAATAATATACAAGCCATTCTTTTCCACACACAAAAAAGGACACTTAGGCTTTAAGACTCCAAAAAGACAAAAATACTCCATGACTCATTTCATGAAAGAAAGAATGTACTAATAAGGGTGAGTAAAGGATGGCAGGAGTCATTTTTTAGGTGAACTGTACCTTTTAAGAACCCCTTTGGCTTCCAAACTAAGCTCAGCCGTATTGGTTTATTGGTCAATATAACCGATTTCATCTCCATCATAAAACAATTTCCACCATATAGAATTTTGTCCAATACCCACTTTTGCGAACTAGTCCATAGGTTTTTCGCCTGATCGGAACCAAAACGGTGCAGAAAGATTCTCTGGAGTATGAATATCATTTAGCAAGTGGGAAAATGGCAGCCATCACTAGTGGAAGGATTATTGGAGGACGGATTATGGTTTTTGAGGGAATTTGATTATTGTGTATTTGGTTATTGTAGTGCTGCTTGAGTGCACAATGAAGAGGAGAGTTTGTACTGTTTTAGTACACAACAGTTCTAGTTTTTAGACTGCTTTTATTGACAACCTGTTTTACTTCTCTTAACCATATTTATTTGCACATCCACTTTAATAAACACCTTTTTGCACCTCGGGTTTCTATCACACATGGTGGCAGCGGTGGGATATCAAATAATATCAGGTTTATTGCTCAGTTACATTCGCGCTGTGTGCAAAATCACATCAGTTGATGTCTAATAGCTCTGGGAACTGCTGAGGAAAGAGGAAACATATCGTTTAAATGGGTGGGAGATGACTCCTTTGAGACATAAAAAAAAAGAATTGTCTTCCAGATGTTTGACTGACAAGAAGAAAATTGGCATGGTTCAGTTTCACTCAAATAAACAACCATAGGCTGCTGGGCTTTTACTGTATCACTTATCTGCTGAAAGGAAATATTAGTGTATGATTATTTCCTGTTGGTATACACCATCTTCATTCTCCTCCCACACTTTCCTATTTCCTTGTATCATCTTGACCTTGAGTTTTTATGGAATTCATTTTATATTAGACAGTTAAAGAGAACAGTGAGGGACTTTTTGTTAGATATACAAGGTTTCTCTGAGAGGGCCTTGCGCAGGTGCCACGCTGTCATTTTTCATTTCATGTCACCATCCTCGCACATGGCGGTTTATTTAATGGGATAAATAGGCAAGAAGCATCAAGTTTATGGTGAAGCTGTGATGCAAATGGACCAACGCATCGGGGGGTGACAGCTGAGCAACAACAACAAAACTTGAGCCACTATTTAAAAGGTGGCACCCACATAATGCATGACCACCACAGTATACCTTCGAAAGAAAAGGCTTTTATTTATATGCTGTCAATACAGTTAGCTTTACATCTTTTCAATGGCAACACAGCGGCTCCAGACAAAGACACGGTGAGAGGCAGCTATGTGAACGCAAAAAATATTGTTCGAGCTCACTACAGCTGCCTCGCACACTTTTGGTGACTGGTTTTTACTGTAGGTTTGGCCGGCGCAAGCGGCGCAGTGTGGGAGAGTGCCTCTCGACCTTGCAGACTGAAAGGGTTTCCCAGGGACAAGTCACAAAGAGGTCCGTCCGTCAGAGGGGCCCACGCACGCCGCCTCAAAGATCCGCAGCAGCTGTCACGCTGGAGTTCTCGCCAAGCAACAACAGTTCGCTGCTTTGAATAATTTCAGTGAGATTTGAATAAGCACATTTTCAAAAGGGGTTTTGCCAGCTTCAGGGTGACTGCGAGCAGAGCGAAATGAAAATGAGGTGACTGGAGTGAGAAATTGAAGCTCGAAGTGAAGTGAGAAGTTTAAAGGTGTGAGGAAATCCATCTCCTGGGTGTCGATGGAGAGATTCAAAATGAAGTAGCTAAACTAATATCACGCTGTTTTAAAACTATTGTGTGTTGCTATGCCGATTATGTGTTTCCCAGCCTGTTTAGTCTCTGGCTGCCCCTGCAGCCCCATCAAGTCTCAAATATTCCTTAAATGGATAGTTTACCCAAAAATGAATCATCAATTACTCATGTTTTTCCAAACCCATAAGACTTTCGTTCATCTTCAAAACACAAATGCAGATATTTTTAATGAAATCTGAGAGATTTTGATCATGTCAATTGAAAGTCTGTTCACCCAAAACTCTTGACGGTTCAAAACATTCATAAAAGATCGGAAAATAAATCCCAAAAACAACAAGCAACAGTCAATTATGCTGTGACTTTGTTTGGAACTATTTTTGTTTGGTGGAGCAAAAGTGCACAAAGTAAAGCTCTGTTCACTCCAAGGACCATAATCATTTTAATTCTATGATAACAAGGAAGACCACACCACAGCTATAACGATAAAAGGAACAATATTTTTGGAATCACTTTCAGAATGATTTTTTTTTCAGAGCTGATAAGTGATAAAAAAAACACTGACAGCCAATCAGAATCCACCCTGCTTTTAAGAGCTCAAGCATTTAAAGTGGCAGACAATGTAAGCTGTACTGCGTTCATAGTCAGTGTGGACAATAATGTAGTTATCTTTATAAATATTTATTGTTCTTGGTGTAAACCGGACTTAACTGTCTATGTAGTATCTGAAACGTAAATTACTCTAGTTTATTGAACACTTTTCTTTCTTTTTTTTTTTTCTTTATTTGAAGTTTGAAGTCGTAATTTGATTCAGAGAAAAAGCCCTAGTAACTGTTTAAGTTTTCACTTAGTCACACATAGCCTAACTCTGATATATTGTATATAAATAGTATGTCAATTTAAAAATAAAATACTGCAATTCGTCTTCATCAAATGATGCATGTTCAGTCAGCGCAATGAGAAAATTCAAGTGATATCTGATAACAGAAGGTTCTGGTTGATCTGAAGGGTTTCTGTACATCCCAAAATACCCTGGAGTCATCCACATAAACCATGTACCATATATTACCACATTTACTGCAGACAGCTTCAGCAGCCGGGAACACAGGCCCCAAGCTCAAGTTTCATTTGCATCTCTGATCAGGATTTTATCTACAAATAATGTGCAGACGCCATCTCGTCTCCTGGTCTGCGTGTTTGATCTCGAGCGCAGTGAGAATCTGATATCAGAGGCTCTTGTAAAAAGAGACAGGCATCAAAAAGCCTGCCACAGAATAAGTGTTTACCCATGACATAAGGAGCTGTCAGTGTGTCGTCCGCGCTGTCGGTCCCCTCGGGATAAAGAGCTGTGCAGATTTGAGGACTTTATCTCTCTAGAAGGGATTATATGTGGTTACAGGACAGAACCAGAATCATTAAAGGAGACTTCCGGGTTCAAGAGAAGTTAAGTTCTGCCTGAACATGCCATAATGTTGATTGGCAAACAAAATAATTTTGATTTGTCATTTTTTTATGGCAAAATTGTATTTACAGTAAGACATTCACACAAAACAACAAAATGACACCCTTGCTTTAGGTTATAACATCAGATTTCACATAACTTGCAGAGCTCATGAGAACAAGCCTTGATTTCACAGCATCTGCTCCAAGATTCTGTTGTAATTGTCAATGCCAACGTTTCATTGTCTGACGAGCTTACAGCGAAGTGCTTGTTCTTCTGCCAAGAAACAAAACAAAACACCAATAAATCTGACAATTGAATTTTTTCCCCTTTTTCAGGTCTGGTAACTGACTTTGCATTGATGTCCTCTGGCAAATCACATTATTCATAACTGTTGACTCATTATTCAAAATCATTACCACGCAGACAAGCAATTAAAATGCACCCCAACGTTGTTTCCAATGTGTCATTTTCAGGGACAACTGGGCAGGCATACAGCATATTTCACACTATACAAAGATTTCTATTGTTTCAGATGGAATTAGTTGTACGTACGGTTCTTGTATTTTGCAGTTTTGGAATACAGAATATAAAAAATCTCAGAATAGTGCTGATCTCTGAGCTTTTTGCATTCTAATAATTCTGTTTATCAGGAAAAAATTTGCACATTGTAATCCAGTGTCAGCATTCTAGATTATTATTATTTTTTTTGTACATTAGAATATTTTTCAGAATAGATTTTATTTTATTGAATATACTAGAGATAGAAGATAAAAGCTTTCTTCTTTTTTTGTTTTCCCATAACCTTTAGAATTATTAATTGTTTTATAAATATTTAATATTACATTTTAATATTAATAAATCATATTTTTATGCTATTTTTTTTTTTTTCTCTAAAAATATATTTTCAAATTCAGCTTCCATGAGAGAATGAATGGGTTCTGGTTCCATCAACTGGTTTTGGTTTTAACTGGTTCTGGGGCCTGTACCATGATGATAGTAGTTTGACAAACTCAGGGTTACAGGATTAGTTTTGAGTTGACAAAACCAAACCAATCAATTCAGGCTTTGTTGGTCCCATGATGCTGATCATCAGCATTCTCTGCCAACTCAGGCTTTGATCCGGAGTTTAGGAGTTTAGCTTTGACATCAGTAGTGAACAGCCAATCACATGCTGTGGATCAGTGAAACTGAGATTCGCTTCTCGCGAGAGCAGCAGCGAGATTCACTTCTCTCTTCTGCAGAATATTACATGATTGAAAAATATTAAGAATTTTTAACAAATGTACACAGCAAGAAGAAAAGATGAAAGAGGGCAACTTAAATAAAAATTGTATATGTCAATGCAAGTAAAAGTTATGAAGTTAGTTTAGTTGATATATAGAGAGAGAATTGAACATTTAAGCTCGCATGTAATTTTTATAGCTTTATTTATTGATTTGTATGACCTTTTATATAGGCTATTTATATTCATTTTAACAAAGTGCCTAAAATTGATTAAGGGTATAATAATTACAAATGATATCGTCAAAAAATCATTCAAAATTATTATTATTTTTTATAAATAAGCATTGTTAAAAGCCAGACACTTTAGTCTTTAACAATCGTTTGCTATGTAGTGACCTTTAATTTGGAGTGGAAAAAGGGGGAGTGACTTTATTGCATCAGAGGTGTATTACTTTGCTCATACCTGATTGGTCCATTTTCAGTTTGAGCTCTCTTATCCAGAACTTAACCTGCCCTGGAGCAGGTTAGCCGTGGAGCGTAAGTTACTGTGGCGATGAACACTGCTAAACCACTTTAATGGTACCTAAAACCCAGGATTGGCACAAACTAAACTTAAACATATCTGGCTAGCCAGCTAAACTGGCTTCATGGTATAGGCCCCTGGTTAACTAGCTTCACAAATAATGGAAAACCTAAATAAACATAATAATACAGTATCATTAAAAACAAAACAAAACGCATAGACCTATTCATTTCTGATAATTCTAGGTTGCGGTCGCACAGGTTGTTTACGCATTTAACTTGTGGCCATGAAGAAATTGATGTCGTTCCCGCAACATATGAAATTGAGAAAAATATATTGTTCTCTCAACATAGAATCTCCAGGCCATGACTTTACATCACGTGGCTGCAAAATGATGTCATTACCTCTACAAAATGATCTCATGTCCATGTATTATCACATTCCCACTAGTTTATATGTCGTGGCCGCGACAAAACTAAGTGAACCAAACTCCCGGGAGGTGTCCCCTCCTGGTCACCAGGCCACTAAAAGAGACTTTAGACTTGTTTCCCCAATAGTGCATAGACTGCAGCATTTTATAATATATATATATTTTCATTTTGGTATGTTTTTCACAGTGAATTCTTTCATTTAAATAAAACAGGTGTGAATTTGAGAAAAACAGGCTGCGTTGGGCCACTACAGGGAATTGAAACCCATCTGGCATCCCTTCAGACTTGACAATATCACTTTTCCAGAATGTGGCCACGGCTGACAGCAACAACTTAAATGAATCAACACAGCAAAGGCATATGCGATTTTCTAAAGCTGACATATTGAACAATATCTTTTTCAATCTATGGCTGAAATGGTTGAAGCCTGTCAACCCCACCAGTCCCCCTTGGCACTTGCTCTCACATGGAGCACTTTGATACATTCAGTATGATTTAAATCAACTACCTTGGACAAAACTACTTCGGCAGGAAGGTACGAGGAGGGGAGGGGATCAGCAGGAACTTGAGAAATGGCTCTTTTATCAGCACTAAAGTGCTGGTTGATCGATGGGCCGAGATTAAAGAGACTCTGATGCTGGCCACGCTTGAGAGAGACATCAGGAGAGCCTGCCAGGACAAGTTTCTCAGAAGTGTGTTTATGCGAGTAAGCGTATAGCCGATTTGGTAACTGGGTTCAGCTGAGGACAGGAGTAGCATGGGGATTGAGGCCAGAACATTCCTCTGGAGAGACACGATCAAGTTGGCCTGAAGGTAAAGTATCTGCGTTTTGAGGATGCAGTCCCAAAGTGCACATTTGTGCACTGTTTGGCATCTACTCAGCACTATTGGTGAATCAATGGGTTTCCTTACAGTTCATTTTCTTAGTGATCATTTATAGTATCCAACATTTATTCAGACTGAAAACAGCAGGGTTGATTATGCCTTTAAATTCATGTGTGGCATCTTAAGAATCATTCTGTACAGCAATGTGAATGAGTTGAGCAATCTCTTTTTGCCCTCCAAGAATTTGGCATTTTCCTGTAAGTACATATATGACTGTAAATTCAGCAGAAAATTAATTTATTACAGGAAGGTGAATAACCGCCAGATTTCCCTAGAGCTATACAGTACATGCGCATTCAAACAGTTAAGTTGAAACATGCCTGTATGTAATTAGCAGCACTTAAATTATGATTGCTCATACAGTTAATGATTTGAATAAACTTTTGCATGTAACTCGCCCTACAGCATTTGTGCTATGGACATAAATGGATATATCTTGGTTAGCCATTCTCATAATACCCCCACTTTGATATCAATAAGATAATTATTCATTTTTGACTTAAGCTCATTGCATTTTCCATTGCTTGAACAAACATAATCCACTAACTCTGATGAAGCCAATATGCTTTTATAGCAATTCATAACTATTTTATGTTTTTGGCAAATTGTTGGCTAATTCCGATTAATTAGTACATTCTCATGCATACATTTTGGTACAATCTGCACTCAAAAAAATATTTCGGTCTAAATATAAGTGTTATGTATTGGAATTACGTTACAATTTTCCATCCGTTTGGATTACATAGATTTAACATAAACAAACTAATAAACTTAATTTGATTCATATTTGTCAGTCATACATAAATGAAATAGGTAAGTTTTATGTAATAGTACACAGCAAAGTGGCCATGATAAATTAACACAGCCTAGTGCACACTACTGAGATAAAGTACCATTGAAGCTGTGTTCAAGTTAATGAGATAATTAAGTGATGATTGAGCATTAATGATGAACACCTGATGATAATGAGCGGAATCACTGAAGGAAAGAGAAACAAGAGAAAAGAGAGAGAGGAACTTCCAGTCAAAGCCGAAATCAAGACATTAAATCTCTGAAGATCTCAGCAGATGAGGATTAAACAACTCCATAAACAGCATTACCAGCTTCACACATTTCTAACCAGATTTACTTTATTTCTGTCATCGCCTGAAGCTCTTATTGAGAATAACAGAGGTTTAGATTTTGATGTTTCGTTGAGTTACCATTATGGTGATCAGTGTTTGCTTTAGTTGGGCTCTTGACCCTTGACTTTATGACATTCGCTTTTCTTTGACTGCTGTAACTGTTTATGTAAAATGCATTTGTTATGGGACAAAAGTCAAGAGAAAATATGGTCATATGTTGATTATCATTTAATGACCTGATACACCGATTTCAATCAGAGTCCAATATCTGATAAAATGGGTAATATATTATTATTTAGAATTATTCATTATAGTAGAACTGTGATTCTACAATATTAGAGCCAGCAGTGATGACAATCAGATATGAAGGATTTTATAAAATTTGAGCATAGCAAGTTTTCATCTGGTATCACTCAGACATCAACAATCAGGATATGAATCTCAACAATGGTGAGGTCAAAAATGTTTCATGCTGGGAGCCAGCATAGCAGAAAACTCATCCATGGCTCCCAGCATGCATTGCGGCATGAAGCATTTTTTTGATTGTCACCATTGTTGAGATTCATATTCTGATTCTTGATGTCTGTGTGAGTCTGAAGAATACCATATTTATCAACTTTGTGCTCAAAGTATTTGTAAAATATTTAATATCCAATTGTCGCAATGCTGGATCTCATGCTGTAGAATCACAGTTATACTATTTTGAACCAAACTAATAATGTATCCCCCATTTTATCATATATAAGACTCTGAATGAGATCAATGTATCAGGTCACTAAATAATAACCATCAACCATGGTTATTAAACTGAGCCCAACTAATGGTGGACCCGTTTAAGCCCTACTTTTTCTAAAAACCATACATTTCTGTATGAAATCACATCGCACAAATTCATACAAAATTGTCACCTTGTAAAATAATTACATTTTCTATTGAGATCACATTAATTTTGTGCCCAGTGTAAAATGTACAGACCCAAGAGGAAGAGCAGTGAAGGACAGCCATTTTCCAGCCATTCAGACATGGTTCTGTACTCACGACATGCAGATTACAATAACTGAAGGAGATCAAATGAAGTGGTTTTTTAATTGCAAGAGAGAGGCTATTAGTGAAGTGCCCACGCATAACCAGCTCCGCTCGGCCATCGCTAGCACATTTCACTGCAAATTATTCTAAATAAATAATTAAACCATAAAAAAGGCAAGAAAGACGATAAAAACAGCAGGGAGATTCACTCACAGACAGTAGATATAATAATTACAGAAAAGGGCAAGACGAAATGTGGGGACAACAAGACGTGGAATGAGGTCAGAAAACTAAACAAAGATCAAGGTGAAGGAGGGTAAACAAAATGTTCCTGAAGAGTTTACTCTGGTGTCATCTGCTATATGTGTCAGCTCTGACATGTGGCATTTTCGAAAGTTTACCTTTGTTTACTCTTTAACGTGTGACAAAACGGAAAGTCCAAGTCCTCATGACTCGCCAAGCTTACTTTTCAGATCTTTACTTTTACTCACAGATTCCTAATGTATTCTTTCTTTCTTGTAGAATGAGTATTTCCTATGATCTTTCTTTTCTGATGTTTTATATCTAAATGTGCAGTGTAAAGACTGCAGCAGTGCTGTATTGGGGGGATGTGCAGATGTACCATCTGTGCTGTGCTTTTGAAGGTCATTAGCAGGTCCACATGGAATCTGTGCTCACAAAACTCTGCAGATTTCTATTGGAACATCCGTCTTTTGCAAAGTTCTAGCACATGTTTGGGTGTTGAAATGCTTTCAGCTACCAATAAGAGTGTAGGGATGCACGATATTGGATTTTTGCCGATATCCAATATGCTGATATTTTTCAACTAATTTTGACCGATGCCGATATACGTTTATTTATAACGTATAACTTTGTTTTGAAACAACACCATTTTGAGCATTTTTCTTAATTCTGGGGCCCGTTCTTCGTACCTCGCTAACTCAGTTAGCTGGATTTGATTGTTGACGATTTGGCATGATCTTGGATTGTTTGGTTCTTCGAAGCTCATCCTGGACTTGCTGTCATAGTAGCAGGTCCGTAAGATTAAACCTGCTCGGGAGCAGGCTTATTTCATGTAAACAGGATTAGATTGCATCTTGAGGTGATACTTAAAATCTGTCCCAGCCACTGCTACTTTATTACAAGAGTTCATTACTGAACCAGGGGCAATAATAATAATTTTAAAAAATAATATAAAAATGTTATATTGTATATGTATATGGGAATGTATAATGTTGTGTATAATACTAGACACAGCCACTTGATTGAGCGATTTATTTGTGATGGAATAATTACTTTATATAATTTTGTTTTTATTGGTTTACACACATGTTGTACAGTTACTCTGAGCCGTGCATTAAGTGATCACGGATATTATGGGAGTGGCTTGATGCAGCGCAAGAGAGGATAATTTTATCTTGACCCATAAGAAACTGTCACGTTACAAATCTGCTTCAAATTAAATTAAAAATTAAATTACAACATTGAAATAAAAATGTAAAGGGTGTACAAATACTGTATAAAATCGTGGTAATCATGTTTAAAAAAAAAAACATTTATCATTTATCTATTATAACTTTTATGTTGGTTTGGTCGTTTGGCTGTTTCCTTATAAAGGTTCAGAAATTCGTGGTTTTTTTTTGTGTAATTTGTCAAGTTTTTTGCCAGGTGGCTTTTTAATTATATGATGTCATTACGTTGCTGTCTTGACGCCAGCCAATTGCTGCATTGCTGATCGTGGTTTCGAGTATCGATGCATCTGCCCTCTTCAGGGGAAAAAAGAACGCTCAGTAATCTTAGATCATTTAATCCAGATATTTTAATCCAATCCGCAAATTCGTTTGAAGAACCAAATTAGCCAGAGATCAGTTATCACGATTAAAAGATCTGGGATCTGTCAAATCATCTTAGATGTATTAAGCGAGGTACGAAGAACGGGCCCCAGAAGGTTTACCAAAAGGATACTTGTTAAAGATAAATAAATGTTGATAAAGTTCTTTTTATAATAAGAGTATATTAAAAGCTCTGAAAATAACAATAATAAAGTCAATAATTTTAACATTTGTGCACATGAAGTGGCATCATGGCATCAGTTGATACTGTCTTTAGCTTCAAATAAAAATTCTACAATTATTTTAGAGCTCCTTGGATTATTTTTCATCCATTTCATAACATGTTATTACAGATTATTAAACTATATATAAAAGTATTTAATTTACAAGTGTCGTGCTTGTGATTTATGACATCATTACTGCTTTATTTATTCGGAAAAAAAGTATAATTGTAGATTTTTTATTTTATTTGAAGCTAAAGACAGCATCACCTGATGCCATGCCACCCCCACTTCATGTGCACAAACGTTAAATCCAAAAATAAAATATTTAGGTGACAACTGCATCTGTCTGGGGTGAAAAATTACTGACTTTATATTGTTATTTTCAGAGATTTTAATGTACTCTTATTATAAAAAGAACTTTATTAACATTTATCTATCTTTAACAAGTATCATTTTAGTTAGGAGACCTCAGAAATCTGAAACCAGAATGGAAAAAAAGAAGTTTTTGCTCAAAATGGTGTTGTTTCCAAACAAAGGGAAAAAATAAACGTATATCGCATCGGGCAAAATGAGTTAAAAAATATTGGCATATCGGATATCGGCAAAAAACTATATCGTGCATCCCTGTAAGAGTGTATACTCTCATTTCCATTTAACACATTTTACCAAATTCTATGCGCAGTTTCTCAAAAACCAATGCAGAAAGTGCGAAAAATATGCCTGAGCCTGGTAATCAGCCATCACATGCTGGAGAAAGTATGTATTTAAATTACTATATGCGTGTAAAAAAAAATCCTTTGCTTTTTAGAATTCTCAAATTTTGAGATTTAAAGAAACCTTTATAACCACATTTGAGTCATGAGGTGCCATGACACTTTTATAACCCATAATGCTACATTAGACATAAGTGCTCATCATAAAGGGGTTGTGGTTTCAAAAGAAAGCCCCAGCAACAAATGTATGAATACAATAATCTCACAACATCCTGGTCTCTGCTGCTCATATTTTCAAGCAACATCTAACTTCACACTTGAACTCCACAGATGCTGACCTAGATATTAATATACTTTCCATTTCTCTAACCACATCCTGTTTGATACCCACAGACTTCCTTTTGTTACAACCTTACCTGTTACTACTTTAATTTTTGTGTAGTATGTAGCGTATAGGGTTGTCAATTTGATCATTTAATTTAGCACAATTAATTATATGATAATATTTACATAGTTAAAAAACATTAACTACAAATAATTTAATTAATTTATCAGCATATCAATTGTAAGCCACTTTGGATAAACACATCTGCTAAATAAATAAATGTAAATATTATGTAATTAATCCCATTTTTTTTTATTGGCTGGCCGTACTGTTAAATGTCTATGTTTGAAAATTGTCCAATGTTCTTTCATCCCTCTCGAAGAGTTGAAATAGTGAAGACGAGGGCAGAACACTTCAGTGTCTGAAGTGTTTAGCGATGTTGGGTCTAGTGGATGTCAAGAGGCACAGCCAGGAACACTTTCTCAGGTCATGTAGTCACAATACAGCCTTCAACCCCACAACCACCAGGTAAAGACAAACACAAAAGTGACCCCCTGCCGGAATGCCCAGGTGTGGGGCGACACCACAGCAGGGGGTAGCTCACAACCTTTAAAGCGAGGCTAGATCAGGCAAGCTTTCCTTGAAAGTCATGCTGTCAAAACCATTTTGATTCCCAATGTGAGCTGTTTATGAGAGTTTCAAAGAAAACTGCACTTTACAAATACCTAAAGCTACCGTGGTTCAATTGACATGCTGTGATAGCTGTTATATTATTGATATAATGATTAAATGCTATTATATCATTTGGGGGACCATTATATTATTATTATTATTTATAAATTAATTATTATATTATGGATGGGCAGCAGTGCCAAAGTGAAAATACTGTCACATACATGGAGAATCAATAATGCCTCGGCTCTTATTAAACAAATGTTTCAGTGCTTCACTGTTTGTCAGTAGTGGTCAAGATAACAATGAAGTGAAGATGTCCAGTGGAACAGCATGTCTAGTGACAGACGCATTCGTGCTGTGAGGAATTTATCACTATGGCTCCATCAGTCTCTGCCCAGCCAAGCTGCCAGTCTTTGGATGAAACCCCACTTGGCACCGACCACTAGCTTTTCATTTCAGCCACGGACAAACTGAACCATCAGGGAATGAAACACAAAGCAGTTTAAAAGAAATGGTACCAACATAATCTGTGGGGTCCCTTCTCCGCTCCCTAAACCTTCAGAAGAGGACTCTTTAGAAGTTCACTTGATTAAAAGTTCATTTTGAATGGCATCAAACACAGACACAAAAGATTCTTAAGTAAATGATATATGTAAAAATATTGCAATATTTTTTTTACATAAAGTATATATTAAAATAATTGATTTAAATGTACATATTGCATATTGTTATATATGTAAATTAATATATTTTGTCATTCTTGAAACCACTAAATTTAGTGATAAATAATAGGCCTAATAATAATAATAAAAACTTTTGCACCTTTAAAGAACCTTCTCAAAGTGCTGCACACAAGATAATCAATACATAAGTTTTAAAAAAAAAAGTTAATAAAAACCCAGGCAATAAAATGGAGCAAAAGTCAACAAGCAAGTATTAGTCTAAAAAAAGTGTGTCTTAAGTTGAGCTTCTGAGATTCCCTATAGTTCAGGAGGAAGAGAGTTCCAATGGATAGGAGCATAGGAAGAAAAAGACCTGTTACCTATAGATCATAAGTGGGTTTGAGGGACAGCCAACAAATTAGATTGTGAAGAACAGAGTCTATGATTTGGAATGCAAGAAATGAATAATTCGGATAAATAATGTGGGGCCAAGCCATGCAATGCTTTACATTTCAGCATCATGATTTTGAAAATTTTCCGGGTCCAAGTCAGGATCCTGGCTGCCGAATTTTGTACATATTCAAGTGATTGTTGAATGTTGTGACATTTAATATGATAATTGTGATTTGGTTAAATTATAAAATGCGTATGTAAAGTTGTGGTCACATTTTACCATTTTTCTGCAAATTTTAATGAGAGAAATCCAGTTATGTCAATAGGAATCCACGCGATCAGAAAATTTGTGTGCGGGTGAAAGATTTCCCCATTCAAATTTTTGCAACGGGTTGAAGCTGGTCATACGAATTTGCCCCCTTGACCAAGAGAAAACTGCTTGGTTTGAACATAATTTCATTGCTGCACTATCAATGACCATAGACAATGGATCTTTTTTCAACCGAAATATTGCTAATATGATCCCACCTTAACTTTTGTCGACCATAGGGCTGCGTTTCCCAAAAGCATTGTAAGCCTAGATCGTAGAACCATTGCCACCAATGGTCTCTTTACGATCAACTTTGCTCACGATGCTTTTGGGAAACACAGCCCTGATCTGGACTGAACATATATGCTTCCTGCAATTTGAAACTTCAGTTATGACAGCCGAATACCTTGTGACAACCACTTTGCAGGGCACTATTGGGGCGAATGGAAGGTACCAGTACAGTTTCATGTATTTTTATTGATACAAAGAAAAATTGATGGGGAGAAGAAGGTGGAAGGAGATTTAAATGCGGAAACTCACATCACATTGCAACCCACCATGGCTCAATGTGCTGAAGCATGTGTCTTAACCAGTAAGCCACGGGTCTCTGTGGCACAATATGAGCTCTGACACCAAAAACAGAGAGGCAGCATGAAATGTGAAGTACGTTTTAGTGTAAAGTCAAACTGTGGGGCGTGCATGCTCTTGCATTTCACCATATGCTGCGACTATTTTCCTACCTTTTCATTTACCGTTTTATCCTCAAGGGGAAAGTCATTTATTCCTCCTCTTGTGTCTGTGGCCCAGAGGCACTGATTCCAAAGAACTGAAAAATAATTAAGAGCTCTTTCTGCTTATTATGTGTTTGCTGTAAGGCACCAGCTTCTCCATATGCTTTTCAGATTTATTTACAGCACTGTAGCCTGACATAGACAGCAGGACAATGACAAGGTCAGTGATATTTGAAAAAAACATGATGGCAGTCAGATCATGAAAAGCATTAAACTCTGCTTTCAATTGAAATACACATTTCAGTCTGCAACCCAGCTGCATATTAATGCCATAGCCAAGGATTGGAAGATTGATGTGATATGTTTAGGTTGTAATTCTTTAAATATTCTATAGACAATTTAAACACATAGTTACAGTTTTTAACATGTTGGCTCTCTCTTTCTGCCTCACATGCAGACACATGCACAGCACTACATTAGTGAGATTAAAGCTAATTGGGCATGTGTCATTTTGGCCTGGGTCACTCAGGTAATCTCCAGTCACCTTTAGTCTCTGAGATAGTCACACTCAAGCCTCTGCCTTAAAACAAATCTGTTTCATGCACACGTTAATCTCTACTCTACATAGTAGTATGCAATAACAGCGCTCGTTTCATCTAATAATATTGGTCAATTAGCGCTGTCATTGCCTTGTGTTTTCTGTACATCCCTTTATGTTTATATCATAACATTAAAGATGCATAGAAGAGAGTCACTGCTGTGAAATGAGCCTATAATTGTCTGATGGTTCATTTTGGGGGTGCGGTAAAACTGCAATACTGCAATAAATCATATCCTAATCAGTATCTGGGCCTGTTTTCAAGTAAACATCTTTTAAAATGATAAATAAACTTGAAGGGAAAAATATAGTCAATATATTGAGACTTGTTTACTGAGAATATATACGCATAGTTCACTTAAAATTACTCGCTTATTTACTCATAATAAGCTCATGTTGTTCCAAACCTGTATGACTTTCTTCTGTGGGACATAAAAGAAGATATTTTTAAGAATCTTTCACCAGTTTTTGTCCAAAAAATGAAATAATCCAAAAACAATAGATGAGCTAAAACTGAGGCAAAAATGCTTTTCCATTGTTTTTCTATATAAACACGCTAGACAGACATGTTTGACAGTTATGCTCGTGTCTCTTGCATTATTTTGCGTATGACACGGCGTTTAAAAAAACATGCGTTCTGTGTTAATGGCCTCTTAGGCCCCGATCAGACAGAATGTGTTTTCAAACCTGCACCACACTGCCTTTTTTTGGTTGACGTTTTAATTAAGAAAAGAGCAGTGCGCTGCAGGTTTTTTTTTTGTTGCTAGGCAACCCCCGAATCATCTGTGCTGTCAGTCTAAAGGTCCTTTCACACTGGACGCGATTTTGACACGCGAATCATTCGCGCAATGGTTTAATATTAGCTGTTTGTGTAATGAGGGCTTCCACACTGAACGCGAATGTAATGCGGCGAAAAAACTTTTATTTTTTTTTCGCTTTGATGTCGATTTTTTTTTTTACTCTAGCGGTGACAGAAAAGGCTTCAACCAATCACATGCAAAGAAAAAGGTGACGAAATGTCCAGTTGATGTCACTAGCCTTTCAATCAACATTAATGTTTGACAGGTATCGCATTTCTCACAAGATTACAGCTGTAGTTGTAGTTACAGCTGTACAGATGCAGCTGTGTTTGCCCACTGTAAGCTACAGACAACGATAATATAACCTTTTCAGTTAAAACTCATTGATTTTTTTCTAAATCTTGTGTACGCGACTATGGAAAGCGAATGTGTCAGTACGCCTGTACTGGAAACATAGCTGGAAACATAGCTGCTCCGGATCGATTGGTTCCTGAAGTTTGTGGTTTGTCTAGTCAGATGCGGTGCTACTGTCTCTGGAGGAGCTCCTCAGATTGTCCCACGGACATTCGAAAGGAAGTACGGAACCGGCCATGATTTAGTTTTAGCATAATCCCCTTCAGACTCTCTGTTCTTTAAGACTGGGTGCACCCAAAACCTTCTTTTCGTTGTGAATAAAAATGAAAAGCTCGTCTTCACTGGATGAGGAAGTGTCCGTGTTTTCTCCAAGGGGGTAATCCAGCCCCCGGAAACCGTACCTTCCATAGGCGCGGCCATTGCTATGCTAACCAAGCCATCACCTGCTGTTAGCATCCCATTGACTCCCATTCATTTTGGCCTCACTTTGACAGTGAATATCTTTACATCTGAGGCGTTTAAAGACTCCATTCATCCATTGTTTATTTCTAAACAAACACGACAATGTATAAAAGGCTTCATTACCTTGTATCTTACACTATCGCCCCGTTGAAGCTGTTTTTAGTAAAATATAGGCTAACGATTGCGTCATAACCACGCGACTGTGTCGCGCTGTTGAGCAAATTACCATATAGACCCGAGGAGAAGCTCGTAGGCAATTTTTTACTGTCTATGAGGCGATCGGGGGGACGTGGAGGCATAAACCCAGATAGAGATGTTGCAGATCCTGCTTCATTCATCAAAAGTTGCTCCTGCTCACCCTCTCTGTCTCTGCAAGATTCGATGATTCAGATTTCACTTTGCACAACTACTAGAAGACTTGCCACTGTCGGACAGGTTGCTCACGTCACATCTACGTCGTCAAGCTCAGTCTGAGGCTGCGCAGTACGCTCAGCCATCAGGAAGTGAGTGCTTCTATCTGACTTCAATTATCTCCGTTGAAGTCTATGGGATCGCTCTGTCCATTTCTTTTACTGTCTATGGTTTTCTCAGCTGTTGCCGCGAATGTTTTGGAATGTTGGAGCCCTGAAATGTCACAGACGTCGCAAATTCGTGTCACGGCTGATGTGAATGGTTTAACACAAACTATTCGCACATTAAATATTCGCTTTTTCGCTTCGGTTCTTCGTTAAGCATCCGTTGTGAAAGGGCCTTAATCGGTAACCGTCACCACAATGGAAGTCCCGCCTCTCCATTCATTCGATTGGACGATGGGGGGAAAAAACGCAAATGACGTTGGGCGCTTTTCTGCTCAGAGTTGATTTTTTTTTTTTTTTCAACTTCTTGCACTCCTACAAAAACGTGAGTCGCGGCAGGCGGTTAAAACGCACCCAGGGCGCATAAACAGCACTCAAAACGCTCACTGCCAATAGAAAACTATTTCAAAAAGGCGCCTCTCACTGCAAAAAAATGTGTTCTGTCTGATCGGGGCCTTAGGAGTTTGCAATAGTGTAAAACTGAAATAACAAATGTTCTTCAAAGCAAGTTCATCTTCCTAAGATGCATGCATTTTTAAAGGTTACTGTATAATATAGAGGTGGGGACAGAATATAGCCTATGCTCTGAGAGACTGCAGTGCATTCACCACAGTATGTTATGCATGGTTAAACCCACATCATCGTGGATATCTCAAGCACACATACAGTATATTTCCCAGAGTACATTTCAGGACTGTTTTCAGATCGCTCTAGCTATTATTGTAGAACGTCGGTCAGCGGAATAGCTGTAATTTAGCATTTGAGACTTGATTACAGCTTTCAGAGATAAATGATAGGGCCTCGTTAAGGCTGCCATAAAATAATTAAATCAAAGGAAAATGAAAGGGAAGTGGAAGATGATGCCTTGATTTGCTGTTATGGTGAATGAATAGGGGTATTCTTGTCACGTGTCAAGGCTCAGCATTAATGTGCTTTAAGAGAACAGGATGTAATGTGATTTGCCAGCGCTTAGGCTGTGCGCTTAGCCACGAGCAGGAAGAGGTAATATAAGACGTAAGAATGTGGCTTAGAGCTCATTTTCCAGGCAGGGGTTATGTTTGCATCAAATACGCAATCTGGCTGATTTCATCTTTGACACGGTAATTCATTGATTTAACCTGATGTTCGTACAAATACACAGAGCCAGGTCCATTGTGATTGGGGCCTGGTCGTAGGTCGTGCATAATTATTGGCAGCAGTGGCAGACAAAGCACCAAGGGAAATGTTAATTAGCCACACAGAAGAGCCACATGTCCATCCGCCCAAGGACGCCCGGTCCGACCGGTGTGACAAGCACTGACAGATGCGCTGCCATCTCACACGCTCCCTTTGAAACTTATCAGGATAATCCCCGGCACGTTTAGAACTTTGATTAAAAGTTAATGAACTCACAGGAAGAGATATGTTAGGCATGTGCAGAATGCGGCGGTCAACCCACGAGGCAGAATATTCTCCATGGTCCAGTAGAAAGCATGTGTGCATGCTGTCACTGAGACACTGTGCTGACAACATGTCAGTCGAAGTATGTGTTAAGTATCCACTCGAGCATTGTGCTGTGCTTGTGATTGACTTAGCGAAGAGGTTCCTGTGTGTCACAAGGTCGATAAAACGGCACGTGTCGTGAGGGAATGTCATTTCAATGGGTTATTGTAATGACCTTCCATGGGAGCGCACGGCTGCTGCAGATAAATTCCATTTTCCAACTCTTAATTACGATGAGCTGGAGAAAAGATAAACACTTAACAGCCACTCACGGTCAAGTTGACAGTCCCTCAAAGGCCACAAAAGAGTAATTCCATTCTAGATTATAAACCATAAATTCAAAATCATTAGCTGCACAATATGGACCAATGATGTTTCTGGTTGGTAGTGACAATGGCATGGAATCGTTGTAATTGCTTGACAACACTGCTCTGGCCTTGAGCAATTGAGAAATAATCCCTGTTGATCAGTGCAGAGCAGATGACGGCCTAGTGCTATCAATGCCAGTGTGGCGAGATGGTAGAAAAGATGCTCTGTAGTCTGTGCATGCAACTGTTTTACATTACTGTGGAAGGACATGACAGAAATATATACCCCAAAATGTATGTATTATACTACTACTACTAAACCTCTTAAGACCACCAAGTAAGGGAAATTTAAGAAATAAACTGAAGGAAAAACGATATGTCAATATGTTCTCTATAGGGAGAAAGTTTCCCAACGAGTTGTATTAGCAACAATTCTGAGTTTGGAAAATACAACTTACAATAAATCTCTATTACATCTCATTCGTTTTACAAAATAAAAAAAAACACATTACTTGAATTGCTTTGCTCCCAATCATTAGAATGTGAAAATATTATTTACTGTACCTTCTGATTACACTACAGAAAAGTGATGTTCTTTCTCTGTATTTTGTCTCGTTTTTCAGTGCAATTGTCTAAAGATTCGTAAATCAAGATGCATTTACTGGAGATAAAGATTATTAAATATGAAAATTATCAAAATGAAGTGAATTTATGATTAAAACAATAACAAATATCTGCCAATGGGCTGAGAAAAATCTATTGAATTCAAAGGAAAGTTTTCATAACTCGTTGACAGATATTTGTTCTTGTTTTAAGCATAAACTCACTTAATTGTGTTCAAATTTTCAAGACTTTTTAAATTTGCATTCTCAAGTAAATGTATCTTGATTTAAAGATGTTTAGATATTTGTATTGGAAAACAGGACAAAAGTAAGGAAAATGTTCATTTGTTGCAATGTATGCAACATTTAATGCCTTTTTTTAAAACTTTTTAAGGTCCCCAGAAACCCTGTTGTTATTATTATTATTAATAATATTATATACTTTTTGGGCAATTTTGTCAAAAGTATAATATATTTTTTACATGGCCTTTCACAATAATGTTAAAACAGATGTGCACACTATCTATCTATCTATGGAGCTGCATTGGTCATTTTAAAAGGGAAAGAGGAGGTGTGGAGGTTGGTAGAAAAGAGCGTTCTTCAGCATTCTCTCGGGTTTGAAATATCAGGAGAGGGAGACAAAGTGCGGTGGGCACTGTCATTGATCATATGTCTTTGACCTTCACAATAGCTTAGTTTGAATATTTCCAAAGTCACCTCAGGTTGGTGGAAAATGGACATTTCATTTGTGAAATATATGCTCCAGAGTGCTCTTTTTACATTTAGTTCCAAAACGTCCAGCTTTCACTGCATGCACTGAATCAGAAACAGAAAGACTTCAACAAAGGTTCAGATCACTGCAGCAATGAAAAAAAAATGCTTATGGTTAAATAGGGCATCAGGATTATGTGTGAATATTTGTGGATCAGATTACATAGGCTGCATTGGGCCAGGTTGGGAGTTGCTATTATGTTACAATGAGAGCAGCACACAAATCACTAAGAACAGTCCTCTGTGGAGACCTTGTAATGTAGATTTATGATGCTTTTCATTTAAAAATTGTCTGGTTAGTACCTATCTCGTGCCACTAGATGATTTGTTATAGTATATTTAAATGTCTGAATAAAAATAAATGTTTTGAATTAAATTCAATTAAAATACACAAAGCTGCTTCACAAAAAGGTCAGTCCTGATCATGACAACATCAAAACAGTTATTTAAAATGTATGCAAAAGCATATTAAAATGAACATCTGTTTAGCACAGAGGTGTAAAAATAGTTGTATAGCTCATGTGAAGGTGAATCTGCTTTATAATGCAAGTTAAAGTTGATGTATGAGTGCACTTTAACCTCTGTTATGAATTCAGACGTTCCTGTCAAAATGTGACTGAAAAAAAAACTCATTGGGTGTACATTTATGAAGCAAAAGAAAATATTGAGTGATATTTTATTTAAAGGCAACAATGCTATTAAGGCGAAACATCAACAAGCTGTTTTTCTTTCATCAAATGCTGACGACAACAACAATGGCAAATGATTTCTCATTAACCATGCAGGCATTTAATGGTTTTTAGAAACAATAAATTAATCATTACCTCGTTGTCTTTCTGTGATAGTTTCCCTTTCATATGATTCCTGTTCAAATGAATTACTGTATGCAGATATCTTAGGCACGGTTTCACAGACAGGGCTTCGATTTTGCCAGGATTAGGCCTTAGTTCAATTAGGGTATTTAAGTAGCTTTTATAAAAATGCCTTTGAAAAATGACTGGTGTGCATCTCGAGACAAAACAATGGCACTGACATATTTTAAGATATGTCAGTTAAAGTTGCTTTCAATAAGCCTAATAAGCCTTGTCTGGGAAACCGGGGGTTAAAGTCTTAGCTATAAAAAAAGCTTTTGAACATCTTCACTGTTATTGACCATGTCAATAGCGGGACTATTGTCACACCATGGGGGACAACCAAGTTGTCATAAGGGGCATGCCATCGAACAGCCTGTGTTAAGTTGTGACATATCGAAAACTGTTTCTGTGTACAAGCGTCTACTCTGTTTCAAGTGAGAATACGATCTTTAAAAAAAATGTATGAGCAGTATTCTTTTATAACACAAATTTATGACAAGGTGTAGTCTCCGGACTCACGGTGCCTGGACACCAAAATTTTAGAGATTCAGAAAAGATGAATCATTGTCTGGCCAACTGAGATTTTGCTATGGAGATAAATGTTAGGATTATGATTTTCAGTAGTACTACTGCACACTATAAGTGTATATTAGCACGTTTGTACGTTTGTTGTTAGAGCATTTGGACCCAGAAACAGTGACAGCAGACTTTACAACGGGATTATAAGCTTTGCTTTCAGCAAAATTTGTATAGTATAATAATTATGGGTAACACTTCATTTATGGTCCATCATTAATAGGTAACTATGCAGGAAGTAATGCAGGACAAATGAGTAGCACTACATTAACACTTCAGTTACTACTATGAACTAATATGCAAATAATTAATCAGTAAGTATTATCAAATTTATTGGTTACTTAAGTAGTTTAGTAGTTAGTTCCTTATTGGGTAATCAATAGTACTGAATGAGATTGGCCTCATTAAGAACTAATAACTATGAAAAATGATAAAGAATGATCATTTGATCACCAATCACAGCATTAACGTGTATCTGAGACATGAGCAATTGTTTCACTGCAGAGTGACTAGATAATACTTTAGTAATTATCATGTATTTTATAACCATGTTCGGAGTAAAAAAAAAAAGACAATCTTCAAGAACTATAGCGTATTATTAATCTATTCCAGATCACTAGCAGTTCTTGAACACGGACTAAGTAACACTTCTGTAATTAGTAATGCAATTTATGACTATGTTTAAATCTATCTAAAAATAAATAAATAAATAAAAACATGTCATTGTCAACGAACTCTCCGAGTACAAGTAGACTGTTTTGGTTAGAAGAATAATTTGCATGTACTTGCAAAGTTACTTAGAGACTGTCTCCTTAATATCTTCATAAACACTTTATTTTAATGGTCCCTCAACAGACTATAATGACTGCTAGTTGACATGTTGCAAAGTTACTTATCGCTTGTAGAATGTCTAAAGTGAATTATAGAAATAAAGTGTTCCCATAATGTTTATCCCATAAATGTGCATGCATTTAGTGTACTGCATTAAGTGCTTTTTCTACTGCCTTTTCAGGTGGGAGTGATTTGGAGGCATTGCTCTGCTTGAAATATTAGTTCCTTTGCATTAATAACAGCATTTTTACATATATTATATGCTGGGTTCTGTGCATAGAGAAAATACACACTTCTGTCACTGGAATTCTCACTCAAAAGCGTGGGCTATAGTTATTAAGATATACAACTGGTGACAACTTCCCCATGTGAGAACTAGCCCCGTCTTCCCAATATAGTGCAACATAAAATGAAAGACAATTCTGCATTTGAATTGACCTTTTAATAAATTAGAGGATGTTACATCACAGGTATCCTACACTACTATTAACATACAGTGAATATTTTACTGCCTACCTTTGTCACTCTACTGCCACATACAAACCCCTCATAGAGAGGGCTGGGTTTATGTGAACCCAGCACTATGGTTGGTTTCAATTATTTACATATGTGATTCTGATTGGGTAAAATGCTTGTCAATCGGTACGGTGCTGAGCCTACGTAAGAATGGGCGGGTAAAGGCAGTGGAGGACAGAAAAAAACAAAAACAATCCGCCCGGGCGTCCATCTTGAATACAGTAAGCCAACGGTGACTGACAGCAACGGAGAGCGAAATCGCGATAAATTGAGTTCCGACCGCTCTAAAAGTCAACCGACTGCGAACACCGGGAAAATACATTTTGAAGGATTGCATTTAGTGACGTTATCTGACAATTCCGTCTCATTGTTGGCGTCATATTCCCGACGGGGCTGATGAAGTTATTTCAGAGGCTGTACATGCTAAGCTTTATTCAGCCGTCGACATGTCTTAGTTTAAAACGACTGTTTGTTTTAACTACCTACCTTGGCAGTTCTGGAAAAGCTTTGTGAGGTTGGTAATTGCAGGTTTGAGTCATTAACACCCGAAGGGAATGTGGATATAGCGCGTTTGGCCATATTTAAGTCCTTCACTGTCAACTTGAGCTCGCGCGTGCGCTGAATCGTGCGCGTGACCCCATTTATTTCTCTTTATCTATGATCATTTGTGCTACATATATTATATTTTAAAAGAAAACATAAGCGAAGTAAGCGTGATGTGGAAATATCGTTTAGGGATGTTAATTCCATTTTTATCCCCGTAAATGTGCTTGCATTTAGTGTTCTGCCATAGACTTTTCAGGTGGGTGTGATTTAGAGGCATTGCTCTGCTTGAAATATTAGTTCCTTTGCATTAATAACAATATTTCATATATATATTTTATGGCGGGTTCTATGCATAGGTTGTCCAGTTCTGTTCACTGGAAATGGGAGATGGCCCATTTACTGAAAGATCTTATTGAACGGGCTCGTTTATTCTGAGCGCGCGACAGGGCAACATTGTACAGATAGTATTCGTACGCGTTGGAATTTCCTCGTTATTGATATGGGTTTTCAGGAACGCTACATAGACAGCCATATATCACTTTATTTCTAAAAGCTCGTCTGCTTTGAATCAACTATCACTAGTGGACACTTTGATGCCGTTTCCCAGTCGCTAAATCTGAGGACTATAAACTGCCATTGGATTTGTGCACTGCCATATATCACTGACTCGGTGACATGGATGTGTTTCACTGACTGCTGATCAGTAGTTCGAGGGGAAACTTGAATGCAGAGACTCTTGGATTTTGTAGGACAAGACAGAAGATTGAAAAATGGGACCTGCAACAAAGCTGGCGTTTGGAGTGTTCCTCATCTCCTGCTCCTCAGGTGGGTATTATATGTTGTGACCCCTTTAAATGCAATATGCATATACAGAGTGTTCTTTTGTATCATGACATGTTTTTTTCTTTCTGTGTATGTATGTGCCACCGGAGGCTGTGTCTCGTGTTACTCCGCATTGAGATCGAATTCACTGGTTTCTCGTAAAATAGCTACATAACACCATCTGAATATAATCTGAGCATGCACCATAAAGGAGCAGCGTTTACTGCCAGGATTGTGCAGCTTATTTTCTCAGTGACTGGTCTGACAAGTTTCCAACATGAAGACCTGTTCAGTTGAGTTTAGAAAACACACTAGTGGTTTATTGAACTACTGTATGTTCATATAATATTGACCAATATCATTGTGCTGGCTGCTGCTGCTCGTGCATGAATGCATGTTTTATATGTTGCATGTAAACCCCCTCTACTGGTAGCTCTTATTTTTTAATTATTCATGGATAAGGACAGTTACATTTAGTACATGAGTGGAAAAAAAATCATTTGATGAGGCCGGCTAGGCCAAAGGTCATATTTGCATGTGAGTGCATTAGATAAGATATGGCTGAAGTTACATGAGCATTATGTGCATTTTTATGATTATATTTATTCAGGAATATTTAAGCAATAGCCAGGCAAACAGGGGATGTTTTTATACAGACTGTGATCAAAGTTTGAATTTAGCTTTTATTGAAAAATGCTTAAGTACTGTACAATGTGTTCCCAACTACATCCCTCATCCTGGATCGCACTTGCCCACACAGCCCTGCACTCTTTTGGCTACAGAGACAATTAATCGATAAAATGTTATATTTGAGCGCATCGCTTCTGTATTTATATCGGTCTAAAGGCAGATGTATTCAGGAGCATCTGGGTAACATAAGAAACCATATCTTATGGGTCACATTGCACATTCTCTCTCAGAGGAATCGGTGTAAACTAATGGGACGAGCATATATAAATTATTATAGACCTGCTTGCAGTGATATGAGGAACCTTTCACCTGATTGTTGTTTGAATCGTGTTTATGGATTTGTGTCGTATACTTGTGTTACACAACTGACTGCCTATTAGAGTTACTTCAGGGTGTTACTGGGTGTTTTGTCTGTATTTGGACCATGCTTGTTACTGTTCAGAATCAGATACCAGAAATAATTGATTTTGTGTGCTGCATGTAAGCTTTCACAGAAGTTTTGCCCAGGCATGAGTTTATGCCTGCTGAGAGAATCAAGTCTGAGCGCTTGTCCACTGTCCAGCCAAATGTAAATTGTGCCTTAAATGCCACGACTCTTAAAATAAATCACAACTGGCAACATCTGACCAAAAGCAAACCGAGAAACGGAAAGCTTAAAGAGGAATTTGTGAATTTATTTAATAGATTTATCAATGCAGAATGGCAGAAACCGTGTGTTTCTAATATAGATATGTTTTATTCTGTATTATTTGCTATTGTTTTCAAACAGATTGTTTTATGTTCGTTTGATAGGATAACTTGCGTTTTTATTTATTTATGACTTTCAATTTCTAGTCTAAAAATTTTATGTGCGATCAGATTGAACTATGTGCTCTGGTTGAAATCAAAGCATTAGTGGGAAAAGCTTACGCTTGAAGCTTGTATTGATGCATTAGAAATCCACACTTGAGATTTGGCATGGAGTTACATTTTGTAGACAGCAGCAGTAGCAGTTAGCAAACACACTTAATGCATTCATGCTGGTACATGAAGTATAAAGCCACTGGTAAACCTATTACGTCGAAGTTGTAATAAACCTACAACCTGAAAGTTGTTATAAGATAAAAAAATGTTGTTATTACTGATAACAGCAATAATAATGATGATAACAGTTTTAACTTTGTGAGTGGTGGTCACAGTCCCTCAGACCTAATGGATGATAACTAGGTTTGGGTACCGTTCACATTTTAACCGGTACCTGAAATACGGGGACGGTACCCAACGGTACGTTTTTTTTTCTCTGCGCTTTAGGGATATTTACCTCAATAACCGTAAAGAAACTGTAAGTCATTTATAGAAGTTATATACATTATGCAAGAGCTGCCTTGTTTGCTGTCTGCCATTGTCTTTGATGTTTGTTTACTGTAATATTTATAAAAAAAAGTGATTATTGCTTAAAGAACGTTTTGATAATTTATTATTATTACATTAGTGTTAGTATTATTATTACATTGAGACGTATCCGAATTCTACTGTACAACATTACTATATTTGTCAAGTTAAACCAAACTTTTATTTTGAAACTTTTTATTTTCTGTGTTTATGATATGAGTTTTTCTCAAATTAAACGGTAAAATGCTCATGAAGTGTCTCTCAGAGCGGATCTGAAGATGATGTTTATGCATTCATGTCCTCAGGTGGCAGAGATGGAAATACGTGACCGTAACGTGCGCTTCAGTGTGTGTGGTAAATGCATCTACGCATTTGCGCAATTAATTCATTCACACAGAGACACGCAGGACATGCAGAATTCGTATTTAAATAGTCTTTTTGTGGTTTAATATTCACAGACACTAGTCTATATCACAAAATGCCTTCTCAGGTACCAAAATTTGTCACCGATTGATTTAATGTGAATCGGTACTCGATAGTACCGACGTAATTCGGTCGGTGCCCTCAAAAGTAAAGAGTTCGCTACCCAACCCTAATGATAACATACCAGAAGTGTAAAGTAATGTGCTTTATTTTGTTATAATGTTGACCGCAATCTTCTTAGTTGAACATCCAAACTTTGTTTAGTAGCTTCTGTTTTTCTTCTAAATATTTACCAGCTATTATAAATGCCGTGGTCAGCTGTTTTTCATGAGAGCTTTGATGGAATTGAGTGCCTTGCGAGATTAACATTTAAAGCAAAGAAAAAAAAGTTTGTGTGCCTTCCAGAATGCATCCACATTTGGCAGGATGCATTAAAATGACACATTTATGCACAGCGTTATGTGCGCTTGTGGTTGTGCTACTGTTCTAGACTACATACCGACTGGAGTGCAGAATGGAAGTAAGGGTGGTTCCTCTTCAACTGTCTTATTCACTGTAATCTGTCAGCACAGCTGTTGTGGGTATGAAGGGGTTACATTTATTTCCCTTGCATAACACCGGACAGCTTAACTGGAGTCATTGTACAGCGACACAACTTCTCAAACAAATCCCCAAAACAAAGATCGTTCTCTGTTGTGGATAACATATATTTACTCCAGAAATCCTCTTTTGTACAGCCACAACAGGGTTGCTGATGGGCAAATTGATAAATGTGCATTTGGATTATACAGTGGCTGGTTTTTGTTGTGAGACTAAAAAAAGTCTGTTCACCTTCATCTCATTTGCTTAGTTCTTTTTTTCTACGTATGTGATGAGTGAACGTACTAGTACAAGGCTATTGTTTGTAATGAAGGTGCAGAAGGAAATAGTCACAAACTATTGGTTGCTCTCTTCTTTTTATTTAAATGGTCTTGTCATTTCTGGAATAATGTGCTAATTTAGTCTTTCTAGTACATGTTCATTTGGATTAACTCTTTGATATATTCAGATTCTCAAATATGTGCAAGTGAATGTGTTTTGTCATTTAAACCCCGTTATAATTATCATGTTAATTGATTTATAACATGCGATAGGTGCAAATGGCTAGTATTGCAGCTCTGCTTAATATGAGCCTGCGCATTTTATTCGGCAACATTATAAAAAATGGCGATGTCTTTAACATTGGGAAGTTTTATCACAGTTAACAGTGTGTTGTTAAACAAATGAGTCCAATCGAGGTGTGAGTTCATCCATCAGATATTCCAAACAACCAAAAAGGACTTGAAATGCTTAGTAACCAAGTGCAGAGAGCATGTTTGAGCCGTGCGCCTCGCAGCTTGCACCCACTGCAGCACCGGTGGATCTGTGGGTGAATGCGACCGGGCCAGTAGAAAAAATTCTTAGCATTGAGCCGAGCCCTGCAGTTCTTCTGTGATCCTATGAATATTTATAACACAGAAATAATGGTACTGTGTGGTTGAAAAGACGGTTTGTGAAGCTGTTTAATACCTAAACATGATCACTGCTCTCTCTGGGGCAGCGCCAACGCAGATTTGAATGTTCCTGTGTGATTATTGTCACAGGTTTAATTAGACACAGGTGAATCGTTGTCATTTAGGAATGAGTTCGGGATCTTTAACAATTAATCGTGCAGTTCTAGTTGTGATAAATGACGAGCGCTGAGTGTGAGTCTGTCTCTGGCTCAGCGCCAGCCAAAACGTGAAAGCAGATCTAAAGGGTTAAACAAATGAATTTCACATCATTGCATATTTGAAGCCCTAAGTCTATTACGCTTTTGGGTTAAATTGTTAACCGGGGGTCATTTCACTATTTATTTACGAACTGCAACTGATTAGATCTGTGTATTGTATGTGTTTTAGTGCATTTATATTGTGTATGATCTGTTATCTGATTGTCTGGAAATCCCGAGGGAGAATTGATGCTCAGAAGTTGATGGTGTTTTCAGCGGCCCGGTTCACAGTAAATGCTGCTCCTCACAAACTACATTTCTGCAAGTGCAGTCAGTGCATGGGTTGCTTATAGCATGCATTTCAAAATATAGCATCCGCCAGCCATCTTCCTAAATTGTATCCAAATCAGTTTTCAACAAATCAGAAGCTTTAGTTCTACCTGTTGTTTTTCCACCAAAAGCCCTATGTTTTAACATTTGAAAGCCAAGAAATTAAGACATGCATGAATAGTAGTACTGTAATTTTACTGCTGTTCTTTAAAATAATAATAACTTATTACTATTATTATTATTATTAATAAATTTGATCGCTTATTTTACAGTACAATTTGTGGTTCAAGTTTTCCTCTTTTTTTTTTTCGTAGCTGATCAAATATCCTGATTTACTGGTTTACTCGTGTGCATTCTTGTTGCATTAGGAAATAAACGTGCAAAATAAGTAGGTGTCACAACTTCCTTACTGTACTTGACCTTAGTCTTCCTTAGTTGGTTTATCTCAGTAAAGTATCTTCACCCAGATGTAATCAGTGTTCTCGGCTGCACCATGTTTCTTTAATGCCAGTCAGATGGATGTTTTCGTCCCAGTATCAAATGTCTGTATGAACCTGTGTGCTGTGCAGTTTGTCGCACCATTATAAAACAATACTCATTCACCCCGTTAAGTAAAGTCACATCACTAATTTTCAAACAGAAGGTCGGATGGGCTACAAAAGAAGAATAGACTTTCCGTGCGCTGGAAGAGAGGTTTAAAAATGGAAAGTCTTTTGTTTAAAGTTATTCTGTATTGATCCATGCAATCTTGATGATACAAACACATTATAATTTGATTCTTCCCATTTTTTTAGTTTGCCCAAAGCGCTAATGTGTGATTGATAGCGTGACCTTGTGTTGCTTCGCAGTGTATTTTGATCCTCGCCAACTGGACTTCCATGACATAGGCAGGTTGCAGCCACTGTTGCCCAAGATGCAGATGCCTCTGTGAATAATTTACAACCACGGTTGACCACTGCTGACGGAAGGGCTATTTGAAATCAAATGTGCTGCCTTTGTCCTCTAACAGTCTGCTTTGACCTGTCGTAGTTTTTCTGTTTCTTGTTGACAGACGATTAAATCATGATCGAGTAAGGCTTTGTCCACGTTTTCGTTTGAAAATGCATATTTTTCTTACTGTTTTGGCCTTCCGTCCACATTTAAGACGCCGTTCTTGTCAACAAAGAGGGAGCTTTTTGAAAATGCTCTCCCATTTTCGCATTGTAGTGTGGACTGAAAACGATGTGTGCACGATGAACATGCTGTACAAAAGGAACTTTTTCTTTTTGCAACACTATGAAAGTATATAACAATGCCGGTATAACCATAGATATCTATGGGTACAAATACCCATAGATATCTATGGTTATACCGGCATTGTTATATACTTTCATAGTGTTGCAAAAAGAAATGTGAAAATGTACTTGCAGTTGCTGTCCTGTGGCAAAACAATTGCGTTTTAGACCATGCTATTTTGATTGCAACCTGGACGCAACACTGAGTGGTGGGATATTTTGCTAATAAAATGATCGTGCCAGAAGAATAGCGTGAGACCTTTATTGTGTCTGCTCTCTTGGTATCATCTTATGAACTTTTACTCATTCCTGCAGGTTTCACACTTATAAGGTGGGCTTGTTGGTTGAATGAGCAAATTAATCCACACAAATTATCAAATCAAATCAGTCATTTGAAAACTTTCTGTGAGACCGTGATTCAGCACTACCCTGTCTTGTCTTTCTCTTTCAAAATGCGCACATGGCTTCACATCACCACATCGTCTGTAAGCCAGCTGCATGCTGCGAAACTAGACTTTCGCACGCGTTTCGGGACAGAATGTTCACTTGTCTAATTGTGCCAGTGTTGCATCGTTACTAAATTTTATCATATGCATGACTTGTCAGTGGGCAATTTTAGCATTCAACGATTTTAAAGCATTCACAATAGTACTCATGCGCTCTCTGAGAGATGGTTTTCTAAAACGGCTTTCGAGTACCAAACTGAGCGCTTTTTCGGTCCGAAAATTATGTTAAAATGCCTTCTTGGCGAGTACTCGCATAAACACAGTCGGTGATGTCTTAAGTGAACGTAAACAAGTGTGTATCATGTTGAAACCATGCATTAGCTCTTAAAGTGACAGAAGCCTAATATACCTGCTGTTGTCTGTGTATTTAATAATGTTAATCAAACAACAAAAGATAGCGAGAAGAATTCATCTGTATTTAATTTATACAATGAAACATTCGATTTATTCAATTTCTGTAGTATTCCTGTACCTGAATACTGTTAGACTTGAAAATCTTAAAGCACTCTTTATTTAATTTGTATTTATATTTTATTGTATTTATTTGTGCTTCTGCTTGTAATTTGTTTTTGTCTTTTTTTTTTTTTTGTAAATTTAAATTCCAGGTTGAAATCAAGCATTCTTGTGCTGTGTGTAAACCAAGCGTGCCGCACAAGTCCTGAAAAGTAGGGGTGTAACGATATTCGAACCGAATATCCGCGATACACCATAGTACGAACCGCGATACTCATGTCGAACCGAACGTGCCCGCCTCCTGCTGCCCCAGCCCAGCTCTCACTTATGCCACAGAACAATTTTTTTCTTCCTTGATATTTGATTAAATAGTAATTACTACACTTTTTAACAACTAATAAGAGCTGTATTTTACTAAATTTTATTATAATAATATTATTTACTAATTATACTCTAACTTGTGTCTTCCAAGTGCATGTCACGTGACTTTGTGATCGATTGCTCAAGTTGCATGGTGGAAGGGCAAAGAAAGCCAGTTTCCCCATTTAGCCAGGTTGGATAAATGCTACCTTGGAGTCCCAGTGAGAGGGTGTTCTCTACAGAAATGTTTCTCAGCTGGTTTGGTCGCGAGATCGTTCTGAGCATAGAAATACACTGCGTGCAGAATTATTAGGCACATTGATTTTCTGTTAATTATTTTTTTCTCTTCAGGCACATTTTACCAATTCCAAACCACATTAATCTTAATAACTACTATTAATTTAGTATTTAATCATTTATAAGTGATATATAATTGTTCATGAAGGCTGTATGTGGAAAAACACCTTATATTCAGTTGTGCTGAATTATTAGGCACGTTTTCTTTTACAGATAAAATGAGCCAAAAAAAAGAGATTTAACTCAGACTGAGAAGCCAAAAAATATGAAATGCCGACGAGAAGGATGCAATACTAATGCAATACTAGAAATTGCAGGTAAGGCATGACCATTGGACAGTGAAATGCTCATTGGGTCAGCAGGGTCAGACAAAAACAGATGGTGAAGAAAAGACGCATGTTAACTGCAACCAAAAAAAAAAAAAAAGAATTAAGGTGAAGAATTAAGTGTGAAACCATCAGGAACCCTTTAGTCTCCAGCGCCACCATTTTCCAGAACTGCAACCTACCTGGAGTCTCCAAAAGGTGTCAAAAGTCAGAGACTTAAGTTAAAGAATCCTAAAAAATAACCCCCACTTCATAAGAATCACAATCTGAAGTGTTGTGAATACAGAACAATTTTTTTTTTTTTATAGGCTTTATAGACAGATAGGTTGAGAGTGACTCTTGAAGGACCAGCACCACATCCTCTTGTACCACTGTTTGAAGAATTCATCTTCCAGAATCTGGCAGTACGTTTTGGGGATTCATTTTTTGTCCATCTCCTATCCTGAAGTCCGTTTTGCGGAAATAGTCTAAAAATGAACGTAATGCCAGATTCTGGAAGATGGATTCTTCAAATAGTACAAGAGGATGTGGTACTGGTCCTTCAAGAGTATAGGACCGTATAGGACATAAACCCGCCCTCTCTATTTAATCTAATGGGACGTGAGACACACTAAACAATCAAATAATACTTCAAATAATTTTTCCGAAGATGGTTTCTCTCATTTTAAGTATTTATTATATTTTTATTTTTATCACGCTAATGTAAGTTCAAGTGTTTGTTTGTTTTTTATTAAGTTTTTAGTTAGTTATTTGATGCTATAAAAACAGGGGTGTGACATCATGATTGACAGCTGAGATTGACAGATTCTCTAAGCAAAGTAGTCACTGAGCAACCAACAGATTTTTTGCGAGATTTTTGCGAGATTGGAGCTTTAACTTTAATTTCTGCATTTCCATAACTTTATTTCACACCAACATAATGAGCTGCTCTGTAGTAAACGGTACTGACCGATTCTGTAGGAGTGTGGGTAGGGCCTTCATACTACGGCTTTAAGTATGTTTTACGCATGTGCAGTAAGGTGATGTTTCAATGTGGATGAGCAACTTTTGGAAAATGCTTGAAAACGCTAGTGTGGACAGGGAGCGTTTTTTAAATGAAAACGTCATTTTCAAATGTATCCGGATTAATGTAGACGTAGCCTAAATATATATCAATCAGTTTCTCACTGTAAGAGCAGATATGTTCAGGGCTTTTAGCGTAAAAAAAATTAGCTTGGCCTAAATATTGTGTATTTGAACGTTTTTTCAAATGATAGCAGATTAAACCCGTCATCTCTCAACGCGTTTGCAACCCCTGAACAAGATTTCCAAGTATCTTCAATAAATTTCATTACACATCATCTGTACATGAATTTCACTGTGTTTGTTTGCAATCAACTTTCAATGCGACACAAAGTCAAGTTTCTGACAGCTAGACACAGGAACAAAGGCTGATCCAGTTTGTTTTTTGAGTGTGATCGTTCATATCATGCAGCATAGATCTGCGATCTTGCACTGTCAAGAGCAGAGCTTTCAGACAGTCCTTTGGTGCTGGCTGGTTTGGGAGGGTGGATGGGAATCAAAGCAGATTAAAGGGATTTGCAGCAAAAAGTGTGTTAAACATGATTGACAGCTGATTGACTTGATTGCAAAAAAATTATATATTGGCTAGGGCTGTAACGATTTGACCAAAAATAAAAACCTCGATTAATTGAACATTTGACTTCGATTACGATTAATGAATGATTATTTTGATTATTAATTTTTTTTAAATATTTTTTTTTGCCCTCATAAGGTTTTTGAGTAAGTTCACTGAAAAGGTTTGTACTGTAAATATTTTATACTATTGAAGGTGGAATTTTTTTTTCTAATAAAAAAGTTAATTTCTTTGTGATTTTAAAATACTTTGAGGAAACGGTTCACTTTCAGCAGTTATTGTCTATGGGCAGATTTCTGTTTGTTGTACATCAGATACAGATAAACACAGTAGGCCTATATTACATTTATTTGAATGCATTAATGAGAGCGTGATTGTGTGTTTGAATTACTCATACCATCTCTATTATAGCTCATATTATGAAGCTGTGGTTTGTACTTACTGCAAAGGTATTAAAATGTATGCCTATAACGGTTGAGTTTCTAAGCTACTTTAGTGACTTTACTTTAGTCACAGGATGGCGTTGACACTGCGTTTCTGCTTCTCCTCTGCGCGCAATCTTCACGTGATGTGCGAGTGTTTGTGTGTTACAATATATCAGGCATTAGTTCAACATAATACACATCTGATGGTCGAAACTCGCTTTAATGTTCAAACTGGCAGGGCTTAAACCACATACAAATGACAAAGCTTTGTGAGGACGCAGGTGAAAGATCTGCCTTCAGGGCGCACGCGCGTTGTCAGAGACGCCCAAGGCTCGGCTCTCTGTGTCACAAAAAAAACAGCTGAGCACTGAACGGATAAGTTTTCCGTATTGTTGTTTTTGAATAGTGCACAATCGCTTAAAATGTTGAAACTGGCAAGCCTTTGAACGCAAACTTTATGAGGACGAAAGTGAAAGCGGCTTCGGGGCTTGCGCGCGCCGTCTGTGTCAGAGCGTAGGCTATAAGAACAGCAATTAACTGACCTGTATAAACTGTGAAAAACATGCAGTTACTATAGTGATTCTGGGCATCTATAAACACAGATAACTGCTCCTGCATCTCTCTGTGTGCCTTCAAACTTCACTTGATGTGACTGACGGGGCGGAGTCACGTGAAAACCGAAATAACCGGCATGGGGAAAATACGTCGGTTAGAGGTTCTGAATGTCGGTTTCGGTTATTTTTCGATTAATCGTACAGCCCTACTGTAATGTCTTAATTTTTGTCCTATTTTATCTTATGTATTCACTGAGAAAGAAAAAAGTACTGTACACGTCTCTACACCGCGAATCTATCACTGTACTACAGAATATTATAAAATAATATAATTTCATTCTGTGTTGTGAAGCCTGTCAGATTACAAAAATAGGTTATTTCAAACACTCGATTAAATGTTCTCTTTTATTGGACAACAGGTTTGTAAACGCTTCTCATTACAAGTTTGTAAAGAGGTTGTTGCTTTTTCTAATGCACATTAAGGGGGCTTTAACACTGTGCGCGTTTGCTGTGCTCATGTCCAAACGTGATTGTTCCCGGCGCCCCCCGCAGCGCTGTTCTGGTTTCACACTCAACTTGATTCTATCGAACCCTGGTGCATTTATTCATCTTACGTCATCAAAAATGTGCTCGTCGGATGATAGAAAACACTGCAGTAAATATATTGTGTTTTTATTAATTTGGTGCTATTATGCGCAGCTGAGTAAACGACTCTTGGGTTTACTGTATGTGCGTCGCATGAAGTTAATTTGTTGCCCTGATTGCACATATATGCGCGAATACACTATAGTATCCAAGGTAAATCATCAACACCATCATCCCTTACATGTGTTTTACTGAACTAAATACATTGTAATATGCTAAAACACATATGCAGGTTATGGTTCTTCCTGAACAAATGCGCACCCGAGTCCGTTTCACGTGAATCGCGGGACAGTTCGAGTGCCACCTCCTTCAGATAGTCTCGGGTACCCCGGTGCGCACCAAGGCCGCGATTGACAGCTTTTACATTAGCAATTTTTCATGCAAACCGTGCCCCTTTTCGAACTAAAATGCCAATGACTCCATCTCACAGTGCATGCAGAGATAGAGCAGCATTTATTGCGAACCGATCGCCCTGAACAGTGCTGCGCTTCATCTACACATATATTTATTTATTTATTTATTTATTTAAAAATTTAAGCGATTTTTCATAATTTCACAAAGACAAATCTCGATTTTGGTTTGATTTCAGTCAATCGTGCGGCCCTAGATTAACCTCACACGAGCACAAAACAAATTCTCCCTTCACTCAAACGAGCTCTCTCTCACATGCTAAACTGTATCGCACGCGTGCTACTGGGGTAAATATATTCATCGCACAGACCGATTTTTTTTTGTAGCACGTGCAACATATATGTCGCACTGTACAGCCCTGATATATAGTGTGTGTATATATATATATGAATGACAAAAACTATGACGAAAATATACTGTCATTTTCGCCAATGAATAAAAACGAGACAAATGTTAGGAAGGGATGGTAAGGGAAGAGATCCAGACTGCTTCAGAGTGAGGTCGAAGATCACGCTGGTGTGACCGCCTCAATTTTTTTTTTCTCTTTCTTATCAGTGCCAAAGAGACTCATCATCTTCATTCAGGCAAGTGTTATACATCATTATAATCTGTTAAAGGGTTACTTCAGTGATTTAGCATTAATCTTTGTATCAGTGGAAACGAGGTAGTATATTCGAATTATGGTACTTTCCCCCCTCATATCCCCCTGAGACGAGAGAATTATGCAGTTTTATTTCTGGAAAAAATCCTCCGATGACGCAAATATTATCATTTAGGCCAGAGCCTAAAGACTACAGCCAGTAGAGGGAGATGTTCCGCATGTTTTCAACCCACTCATAGGGGAGCGAATTCATCTCACTCACAGAATGTAAATGCGCTCGGCTCGGTCTCTGGCATTCATAACGGAGAAAGTGAGTGTTTCAACTTTTCAATGAATTCCTATGAAAGTTTAGCTTCCATATGCGATCAGAGAACGCGCCAGGCTGGACACGCTCTGTAAATGACTGCCGTGCTTACCTCAGCTCTGTGCTCTCGTGATGAATGAAATCTGACTCCTGCTCCTCCTGCGTTTGTCTCGTGACTTTCGTTCGACTCACCACACGTTATTGAAAAGACACATTCAGTTTTTAATTGTAGTGTTTATTCTCTAGCTGAACGAAATGATTGTATTACTATAAAAATGAAACCGACGTTGGGGTGGAGCCGCGGTGGGCAGTGAAGCAAGTGCATTCTGGGAGTTGTTGTCTTTCATCCCCATGAGACAAAAATAAATGTTCTGTCTTTTCACAGTCTAGAAGGCACCAAATTCAAAAATAATTTCACATTTCTACTAGGGCTGGGCGATATATATGGGCCCTAATTTCTACTACATAAATTACCCAGTTTAAATACAAAGCTTAATGCTAAATCACTGAAGTAACCCTTTAAGTTTCTCAGTCAATGAGGTCCAATCTGATAGTCTTCAGAAAATGAACTGTAACTTAGTGAATACTTGTCAGACAAACATGAGCCGTATGTCTAAAGAAACGTTGAAATTTCAGGTTTTAAATAATGTAAGTCAAATCGAAAACAAATATTGTGAGGCAAGTTTATTCTTTTAGTTTCTGTGAATATTAAACCGCAAAAAGATGGTTTAAATATGAATCCTGCTGCAACATAAAATGTCATAGACGTAAGACTGTTTAGACAAGATTTCTTTGACCTGTTTTGGACAGTTTTGGCCTTTGTAATGTGCATTTGGCTCTCATTTTATATTGTTAACTATATTCTAAATAAACTACAACAAAATATTTGTTTTGTCCTGTTGCTTAGCCCCCTAAGTCACATACCTGACTCAAAGGCTTTTTCATTATGCAGCTCATTATGGGTTCCATTGTCTCCTCAGGTGTAAATCACATCATTATTCATGATCATTCACACCCCTTTGCATACGGCCTTTGTAAATAAAAAGTGTCTTACAAAATTTAAATCAATATATTTTTATGTGAATAAGTAGGCACAATGATTCTCACATCAGTTTGAAGCAAAAACGCTAGGCAACAACACCCATTAGTCAAAAGTATTGTGGACACACATCTATTGTGTGTTTTGTGTGCTTAATTCAGTGACTTACTTTGTATTTTACATTAACATAAACATTATTCTCTCAAAAATACAAGCATGTGCAATAGGGCTGCAGCGACGCGTCGACGTCATCGATGACGTCGGCTACGAAAATACGTCGATATGCGTGAAATGCGTCGACGCGTCGGCGTCACATTATTTACGTTCTAGAATAGAACAGAAGATCTAGAATAATGGCGGCTTCTGCTCCCGGGCATAGTGAAAATGATCATTTATCATATAAAGCCAGACCGCGACATTCAAAAGTGTGGGAGTACTTTAAACAGAAGCCGAATAAAACAGTGCTTTGTTCGCTCTGTAACGCCTGTTTCACACTGCACGGATGGCAGAGCAGAAGCTGTGCACGTGGAGAGCGGGAGCCACGCGCGCACGTTGGGCTTTCACACTGCCAGTGTTCGTCTTGCGCAGCTGAACCGTGGCGTGTGTATTGCAAATACCGACGAATATTACCCATTCGGTCACATTTTCCGTTGTTCTTCTCCGACCCCAGTACGTCTCGTGCTTTTATTTATGATGGGCAGCATATATCTGCTGCAAATGCAACCGGGTTCCCCTCTGTCCCAAAGACATATGCATAATAAAATGCTGTATATAGGTAGTTTACATGATTAAAGTAACATTAAAGTTAAGAAATGCCTCTAGTTTTAATCATTTAAATGTGTCTTTGAAGTGTGGGCAAAAACTTCTGGCAGCTTTAGTCGTTGTTTATGCACATGTAGGCTATATATTCAAAATAGACGACTAGTTATACATGAAAACTATGCTGAAAGCTCCTGTATGTGAACCTTTTGCAGATAAATACAAGTGCATTTTCGTTTACTATTGACACAAATCAATAAGTAAATCATACTCAACTAATATAGTAAACAACTTTTCCTAATTAGGCCTACTCTGTATACATTTTATGATGAATAGTATCATTATACATAATGTTTAAAAAGATTCTTGTGTTCATATATTTCATTATAAAATGGCTTAAGTACACTACCCTTCCTGAAATACAATTAATATTGTCATCATTCATTGATTTCATGTTAAAATATTATACAAATTCACTACCCTCTTTGAAATACAATAATCAGTAAAAAAGAATCATCAGATTAATCTGGAAAAATAATCGTTAGATTAGTCAACTAATAAAAAATAAAAAAAATCGTTATATTAGTCGACAGAAAAAAGAATCGTTAGTTGCAGCTCTAATGTGCAATGTACATACATGTTGCTCACATATTATGGTAGCCCAGTTTGTGCTGAATACAGTGTAATGACGCTTTTAATTTAATATGTTTATAAGCAACTGAAAAAAGCACAAATGTCAGAGCATGTCAGAACTTCTAAAGGGCCCCAAAACTTCTAAAACATTTTATTAATTTGTATTTATTGTTTGAGAAACATTTGATTAAAAATGATTGCATGAGTGTACATTTGACCACCAATGAGTATGAGTGTGACCAATTAGTAAGGAATACCCGTGGGCTAAATACAAGAAAAACATTAATGTTAACAATGTTGCATCTCAATCACTCTCTATTTAATCTCTTAACTTATGCTGTAAACTATGGGAGTCAGTTGTATAGCTATAATATTGAAGGTAAAAATTAACTAATTTGTATACAAACACTATTTTACACTCACTGATTTTTTTTTATAATAATAAAGTTATAATATTAACTTCACAATTACATAATCATATTTCTACTCAAATTTGTTTTTTGAAATATAAACATTTAAATGGTGGCTGTCGTGATTTATAAAAATAATATATATATATATATATATATATATATATATATATATATATATATATATATATATATATATATATATATATATATATATATATATATATATATACGCTTGTGTAATTTACATCAAAAATCAAAACGTTTAGACCCGGTTCACACCTGTATTTAGAGTCATCCACTTATGATTAGAGGTCGACCGATAGTGGATCTTACCGATACCGATATTTAGGTTGGACCGCACTTGCCGATAACCGATTAATCGATAGTTTTTAAAATTGATACTGGATGAAAAAACATAAATATATACATATAAATATATACGACCAAGATGGCGGCGCGAGTAGATCGCGAGGCTCAGCGTCTCTCCAGATTCTGCAATTTTGCGGTATTTTTCTTGTTCATCTCGGGTCTGTTCGTACAGAACAGTTGTGCTTTTACATCGTACACCCGTTGTGAGCTTTTGGATATTGGTTTGCGAATTTCCGACAGTTTTATGGACAATCTTCAACTCCTTCCTGAGATCGCTAGGACGCCCGAGGCGATGCGCTCTGCCCGGCCGGGCGGAAGTGCTAGAAGGCGGCGCTGTGATCGTAAACAAAGACGGGGTAAGCGTGGAGGTCTAAGAGCTAAGCTAAGGCTAACTCCTTACCGGCTCTCTTTACCCAGCATTTTCCTTGCCAATGTACGATCGCTAGTGAACAAAATGGAGGAGATTCGACTCAGCATTACACACAGTAAGAAACTTTTGAACTGTAACGTCCTAATCTTCACTGAAACCTGGTTAAACAGAGGAATACCGGACACCGCTATTGAGCTAGCGGGACGCCACACACTCCGGGCGGATAGAACACTAGATGGCTCCGGGAAGAGCAGAGGGGGTGGATTGTGCATTTATATTAACAAAGCTTGGTGCACAAACTCTGCTATTGTTGGGAGTCATTGTTCAGCTAACCTGGAGTTTCTCATGGTTAAATGTAGACCGTTTTATCTACCGCGGGAGTTCACCTCCACTATTATCACTGCAGCCTATATTCCCCCGGATGCTGATGCCAAGCTTGCTATGAAAGAACTTCACGCAGCCATCAGTAAACAACAGACTGATCACCCGGAAGCTGCGTTTATTGTTGCAGGTGACTTTAATCATTCAAACCTAAAGTCAGTGCTACCCAAGTTTCACCAGCATGTTTCCTGCCACACCAGAGGAAACAAAACCTTAGACCATGTATATACAAACATGGCTGGAGCTTACGTTGCGACACCCCTCCCCCACCTGGGACAGTCAGACCACCTCTCTTTGTTTCTATCACCCAAATATTCACCCCTCATCAACCGTGTGAAGCCATCAGTAAAGACCATCAAGGTGTGGCCTGCGGGGGCAGACTCCACACTCCAGGAAAGGTTTCTAAACACAGACTGGAGTATGTTTGCTTCTCAAGCCACCAGTGGCGCTCACACGGACATTGACTCATTCACTTCCTCTGTATTGGATCATATCAATACCACCATCGACAGTGTTACAACCCAGAAACAGATCACCACATACCCTAATCAGAAGCCTTGGATGAACAGGGAAGTTCGACTCCTGCTGAAGTCACGCAATACTGCCTTCAGATCAGGTGATGCACAAGCCTACAGTACATCCAGAGCTAACCTGAAGAGGGGCATCAAAAAGGCCAAGCACTGCTACAAGCTAAAGATAGAGGGTCACTTTTCCAACTCTGACCCTCGACGCATGTGGCAGGGCATCCAGGCCACCAGTGACTACAAACCCCCCCACTCCACCCCCGCAGCCACTGATGTCAACTTCCTGAACGAGCTAAATTACTTTTATGCTCGTTTTGAAAGAGACAACAGAGAAACTGCCACCAAGCTCAAACCCTCAGCTGACCACCCACCAATCACACTCTCCTCCACAGATGTCTGCAAGGCACTGAGCCGGATCAGCGCACACAAGGCTGCTGGACCAGACAACATCCCTGGACGTGTGCTCAGGGCATGTGCGGAGCAGCTCGCTGGGGTTTTTACAGACATTTTCAACCTGTCTCTTGCCCAAGCAGCTGTACCATCATGCTTTAAACGCACTTCCATTGTGCCAGTGCCAAAACACTCTAACCCGAGGTGCCCTAATGACTACCGCCCTGTAGCACTCACACCCATCGTTATGAAGTGCTTTGAGCGGCTGGTCCTGGAACACCTAAAAGACTCTCTACCATCCACATTGGACTCACACCAGTTTGCCTACCGCAGCAATAGGAGCACAGAGGATGCCGTTTCCATGGCACTGCACTCTGTGCTCACCCATCTGGACCATAAGAACACGTATGCACGCATGCTGTTTGTTGACTTCAGCTCCGCATTCAACACTGTAATCCCATCCAAGTTAATAGCTAAACTTGGAGACCTGGGCATCAACACTTCAATGTGTAACTGGATTTTGGACTTCCTAACTGACAGACCCCAGAATGTTCGTTCAGGATTCACCTGCTCCACATCCATCACACTCAACACTGGCGTACCACAGGGCTGTGTGCTAAGCCCGTTTCTCTACTCCCTCTTCACCGCCGACTGCAAGCCTGTGTATGGATCTAATTCTATCGTCAAGTTTGCGGACGACACTACGGTGATCGGGCTCATCAGCAACAACGATGAGACTGCCTACAGGGAAGAGATCCAGCACCTGGCCACATGGTGCGCTGATAATAACCTGCTCCTCAACACCACCAAAACGAAGGAGCTCATCGTGGACTTCAGGAAAGAGTCAAGAGGCACACACGACACCATCCACATCAATGGAATGGCTGTTGAACGTGTCTCCAGTTTCAAGTTCCTGGGGATCCACATCTCGGCGGACATGTCGTGGACGACCAACACCTCCAGCCTGGTCAAGAAGGCTCACCAGCGCCTCTTCTTCCTGAGGACACTGAGGAAGAATCAGCTCTCCTCGGCTATCCTGGTGAACTTCTACCGCTGCGCAATAGAAAGCATCCTGACCAACTGTGTGGCAGTGTGGTATGGGAGCTGCTCTGTTGCGGAGCGCAAGGCACTGCAGCGGGTGGTGAAAACTGCCCAGCGCATCACAGGGACTCCACTGCCTGCCATCGAACACATCCAGAGGAAACGCTGTCTGCATCGAGCTCGCAGCATCCTCAAGGACTCCTCTCACCCAGCCCACAGACTGTTTTCTCTCCTGCCCTCCGGCAGGCGTTTCAGGATCCACCGGACCAGGACCAGCAGACTAAAGAACAGTTTTTTCCCCAGAGCTGTCTCTTTATTGAACTCAAACCCCCGTTGATCCACTTCCCTCATAAACTGATAACTCTCCTACCTCACATCTTCCTTCACTTTGTTATTTGCACTACCGACTGTTTATCACAGTAACAACTGTTTACATATGCATCTTACACTGCCATATCTTAACTGGATTATGCTCATTTGCACTGCCGACTGTATTTATAGTACCAATGTTTACATTTGCATTTTTGCACTGTACTTCTAAATGTAATATGCAACCACTTTCCACTGCACTTTACACTTTTTTTCCGGATAGCTCTGTCCATAATTTATTGCACTACCCTAATCCACTGCTATTCCTCATATTAGCCTAACATATTATTGTATACCTCTATCTGTAAAATTCTGTTTATAGTAATAGCCATCTGTATATTGTATTCATAGTACATATTCACCTGTAAATTCTGTTTATAGTAATAGCCATCTGTATATTTATTCACTGTACATATTCACCTGTAAATTCAGTTCTGTTTATAGTAATAACGTCTCTCTATTTATACATATTTATACATATTCAGTACATATCCATGTCCTGCACTTACGCATCCATTGTATATCCTGCACTTGCTGCTATTGCACTTCTGGTTAGACCTAAACTGCATTTCGTTGCCTTGTACTTGTACTTGTGTAATGACAATAAAGTTGAATCTAATCTAATCTAATAAGTAAAACAGTGCTGAACTTTATAACAAGAAATAAAAAGACTAAATTTTAAATACAATTTAAATTAAAAACATATAAATATGAATATTAAAATGAGACGTTCTAACAGAACAAATTCTTCAGAAAATAATTTAAACATTAAATTATTACAGGTCAAATTTGTTTCTTTAGCAATAACCTAGAAACATGCATGTACAATTCATAACACTATGCAAGTCCCTATGCTTACATGAACTATATGCATTATAGGGAGGGGCATTTCAAGCAAAAATAATATTCGATGATCGCTGGGAATTATTCGATTTTATTCGAAAATCGCAACTCCTCCCCCGCATGCACGCATGTAAAGGCTACACACATATAAACAGAGAGAGAGGGAGAGAGACCATTCACGCTCTCAATCTGTATGATAACAAACTGTTTAATTAATTAGGGAATAGGCTATATCAACTCAAGCTATATCATTATTGTAACATGCTGAAACATATGACTGTTATTTGACATCGCCCAAAGTTACCGTAACCGTTAAATGCCACAAGTCTACAGTGTGTACGTGAGACGATGTGTTCTTCTTCTGTTGTCTCAGGGCGTTTTTACTCTCCAGTTTAGTTCGAAATAGGGCACAGTTCGCATGAAAAATAGCTAATGTGAAAGCTTTCATTCCGAACCCGAGAACACACAACCGGAGTTCGGTTCCACTCGAACTGTGCCACGACTCACGTGAATGTGAAAACAACACTCGGGTGCGCACTTGTTCAGGAAGAAAAGTAATCAGCGCATGCGTTTTAGCCGATTACAATGTCATTAGTTCAATAACATACATGTAAGTGATGATAGTGTTGATGAATTACCTTGGATACGATCTTGAGAGCGAGCCTGCAGTGTATTCGCGCATAGAGTGCAATCAGGGCAGCAAATGAATGGCAATTCAATTTCTCCTCAAAAGAGTCTGTTTTCAAGCAGCAAATCAGGATTCAAGCGACACATATACGGTAAACCCAAGTGTCATTTACTCAGCTGCACATAATAGCACCAAATCAATTTGAAAAAGCCCAATATATTTGACCCGCGTTCTGTTTTCTATCATGCCCGTGCACGTTTGTGATGACGTAAGATGAACGCAAACGCACAAGGGTTCAAGTTGAGTGTGAAACCAGACCAACGCTGCGGAGGCGCAGGGAAGAATCCGGCTCGGACCGCAGCAAATGTGCCCAGTATAAAACACCCTGAGAGCTGACTGACAACTTTTAGGTGCGTTATTGGCAGCGCCTCCCTCTGGTTACATGAACACTCGTCACCACCACATCAGCACCGAAAACATGGGGATTTTTTGGGGGACTATAATCGCACAAACTATTCAATATTCTATATTTAAATCAACTTATCGTATATTCGAAAATCGCGACCCATCCCTAATGCATTATGCATGCATTTTTACAGCATGTATTAATATGAGCAATACAATTGTACCTTCATGTTAGATCATAGTGCATTAACCAAGGTTAACAGATACAAATTCAAACTATTTAATGTTGAAATTAACATACTAACATGAACAATACTTCCACAGCATTTATTATCCTTAGTTAATGTTACAAATGGAACCTTATTGTACAGTGTTACCATTTCATACAAATCCAACCAGTCTGCTTTTTTAGAAGGAGATTATCTAATAAATTAACGAATGCGCTTCTGCTTTGTTTATAATTCTGTTGGCAGCATGACGATACAGTTTGCTTTCTTACATCACTAATTTTATATGTGCAACATTTGGGTCGGACTTGCGTGTGTTTTTATCACATTGTTTTAACTGCTTGAGGTACTGCTAATGTTAGCGTCCTCTCAGCCTCGTTGACAAACATACACACTGCTGATCTTTACCTGCCAATGCAGCATCTAGTCAAGAAATTAATAACTTTATAATGATTTGGCAACAAGTACTGTAGTGTTCTGTATTCATACCGTTTCGCTGCCTGTGTTTTAAACGCGCCTCTGATGTGTCAGCGCTCTCTGTGCAGCCCACAGCCTCACGTGCTAATGTAAACAACACAAGGCATCAGTGAGTTTTTATTTCGCCTCTACAGGCCGCTCTCGTGCTATATAATGCCAGCAGACCGTTCTCAACGCTCTTGTACTGTGTAATAACAGCGCACCCGTCTCAGCTGCTCCAGCAACGGACGCAACCCCTGAAAAACTATCGGTGTGGATTTTTTTGCCGATAACCAATTGTTCCACCAATCAGCTATCGGTGCCGATTAATCGACAAAACTGATGAATCGGTCGACCTCTACTTATGATCCCATCGACCAAAACGCATCTTGATACCAGGTGTAAACAGGGCCTAGCTTGTTGAATCTGGGGAAGTTTTCATTTTAAAATGTGCAACAATTCCTCAAATATTTGCTTCATTCTATTAGTATCCGGGTTTGAACATTTCTTGGAAGGAACTTTAGAGACATGAATGCCAGGAAGTCTGTTTGTAAAGGTAAAGTGCAAGATCTCACACTGCCTGAGAGGGATTTTGTCTGTGCCTCTCAATTGGAGCACATCCTAAGATTTCCTATTATGCTGGGGAAATTTTTTTTTTAAACACCTTTTTTTTTTTTTTGATTTATTTGAGACGGTTTATAACTAAAGTTCAGCATTTATATGCAATATTTCACATTTATTTATGCATTATATTCATAATTTTATATTCTATTTTGTTCTATAAAGGTTTGGAATGTTTAAAAAGGGCTTACAGTACAGTGGACACAGACTCTAATTCTGTGTTTACAGTGGCATTGCAAATCAGTCTTTGAATATCTCAGTCAAATGAGTATTTGAATGTGGTCAGAACAGGACAAATATAATATTTGGAATCAGATTTCCAATTCCCATTTTTTTCCCATTAGTAGATGGTTTGAAGTCCAGATATTTCTAGAGGTAGAAAAATTATTTGTTTTTTATTCGCTCTTTTACGGTCCAAACTGGCCTTAAACAAAAAAGATATGTAGCCATTTGAAATTAGAGGCAACCACTGCATTTTAATCACAATCCAAATAAAGATTCTGCATTTAGTATGAGCAGTTGTTTTTTTTATTTAAATTTAGATTGTATTATTTCAAGATTTAAAGCGAAAACAGCATGGTCTGACTTTCATACATGGTTACCCCGTTTTATTGTCAGATTTTTTGGGGGTTGTTTTGCTTTCAGATAGGGATGGGGCCGATCCGATCCAGTATCGGTATCGGGACCGATACCAGCTTAATTCACGTATCGGATTTTCCCGATCCAACCTGCGGAGAAATCCGATACCCATGAGCCACGTCTGCGCTTTCCAAAAGTGATTCCCACCGGCTTGTCTGCTAGCTGGCTGCACACTATGGAATGGATTTCCTGAACGGAGGCGCGGCTCAATGAGACACAGAGTTATGAGACACGCCCCACTCAAGAAATCCATTCCGCAGTTTGCAGCAGGATAGCATTGAGCAGCATTGTGGCTAGCCAACATGTCAGCTGTGTGGAAATACTTCACACTGGAAACATCGCAGAGCAAGACAATGTTTGCAAAACCGTAATTCAGAGAGGTGGAAGCTCCCTCGCGTCGTACAACACAACGAAAGCAATCAAACATTTAAAAAAGCAGACAAGACTAGGGTGACATTTAAGAGATAATAATCAGGGCTTGACATTGACATTCGCCATCTGCGTGTATTTCGGCTGTGTAACACTCACACCAGCCACTTTGAACTTATTATGGTCTTCTCAAAAGCCATCTGTTATAATCACGTTGCGCATTATAACCAATCACACGTGTTTATTTTGAGCTTATGAATATAATAATCAGAGGCATTCAGATTAGCGGAGTTTTGTTCAGAGCGCGCGCGACTCTCACTCTCGTTGAAATCTACACTCAAAGCAGAGATAAACGTGCGATGTACGCAGGAGATTCATTCAACATACAGTGATTGACAGTTTTTGTTATATTTCAGCACCGAAAATAGTTTCAAACAAAACCCAGCAGAACCACAGCGCATCTGATATGACTGGCATTAGGTTGGCTTGACGTTCGCGAATCTAGGGACCGTCTCTAAAGTTACATACAACATTGGTAGGCTATACACGTTTCTAACTTAAATGGCATTTGAAGAGAATGACATAAAACTGACTGTAAAGTGTTCATCTAGGTGTTAGTTATGATGCACACCTTTTGGATTTTTGAAATTTAATCAAATAAACTGTCAAATCATATGAAAATATATGCTTTATTTCACTAGAATACTGTATGGGCTCTTACACAAAATATGCTAGATTTAAATGTGTCATAGCTGATAGAACACTGATGAGAATATTGCTTGAATATATTTACAGATATAATATTAGAGATTTATGCATTATGCATTGCCATTGACGACGGCCATTATAAGGAAGGAAATCCCACAGAATCTTGCTTAAAAAAGTGCTTAGAGCTGCTTGATTTATTTTTTGTTTGTTGATTTTCAAATATAAATTGATAACCGTGATAATTTGGGTCACTATTATGTTCATATCATACTTGCCTGTTGAGTGGAGTTTATGTCAGCGTCATATAAAATCAACAATAATGATAATAATAATATTAAAGCAAACACAGCTCTGGTATCGGAATAGTATCGGTATCGGCCGATATCCAAATTCAGGTATCGGGATCGGATCGGAAGTGAAAAAATGTGGATCGGTGCATCCCTACTTTCAGATCATATCACATAAGAATGTATCTTCATGTAAAAAGCTGTGCCATTTTACAAAGATAAGCTGATTTATAAATATATTGTATTCCATAATAGATATTCTATTCTACTGCTAAAGTGTGCGGAGAGGGTTGCTTCAGTGTGACCCGTCTCTGGCCTGTGTTCATGTCATGTTTACAGTCATAATATTTCCACACAAATGTCATATTGGAAAATTATTGCTATGCAGTTTGTGTACAAGTCCAGAACAGACAGCCAAAATAAAGCCATCAGCCGTCTCTATTCATATAGCAATTAAAGCATTGGCATACTTCATACACCACAGCAATGGCAGTTGTGAGGGTGGCATGATACAGAGCGCCTCAGGCCACCCTCCTCCACTGCTTGGGTCCCATTTACTCTTGCCATGAATCTGCATCTTAAGTAATTGGATAGCTATCTGATTGCAATTCAATTGTCCTAGACCACATAAAAGCACTTGGGTGTGTTTACATGGACGATTTTATGCGTTTTAAACCAATAAATCTGATTACTCAACTCACTTTTTAATGCCAAATGTAATGAGGTCCCTTGGTGTCCGATGCACTGTATGAGTACAACTAGTCGCTGTGTGTCTTTTGCTCCATACAGGTATGGTAGTTGAGCACTGATACTGCATCATTACTGAAGCAACCAATAGGAATGACTGAAAAAAAAAACATTCAGTCTGATCACATACAAATGTGTGGGCAGTCAGCCCTGTAGATCACATTTAGCAAAACAAATAGGCCATTTATGATGTGCAGTTTATTTGTTGCAGTGTGCAGAAATAGTTTAAAATGGTTCATAATTCTTTCTAATGGTCCATGGACCAAGACAGCTAAGAATGAACATTTGACAGTGAACACAAAATAACATACTTCCCTGTTTGTTGAGGTCAAGTTTTTGTTGGTATTTGGTGTTTATAGTTCATGTGTTGATAAATAGAACAGAACCATATCGTTTCTATATGCAGTCGTACTGCCATTATTCCATGTCTAATGTGGCCTCTGAAAATATAAACATGTAGATGTGTATAAATTGAAGAGTTCATTGAAGAGTTTGTTCATTTAGGAAGTAGTGAAGGTAATTCTCTTTATCGCTGAATTGTTGCACACTTAAGACCAATTCACACCACACTGACACGCTGACAAACGCGGACAATCAAGTCAATGTAATTTCTCAGACATTCCAATAACATGTCGCGCAATCGAGCACCCTCAAACCAACAGATGCCGTAGCGCCGGTGTTCGGGAATCCATGAAATACACATTTAAGCCCCATTTTGAGCACTACGCCAAGACCTAAAGCACGATCAATGTAGAATCCAACAGCTTAGACATGCGCGTCTTCCTCTGCTCGTAAACAAATCGCTTCTGGGTCATATGTCCGAACGCCGGATCTGCGTCATATTCTCGCGCATGCGTCGTGGAGGCATACGCGGAAGTCGAGAACAAGTTGGATAAAGGTGTTATTTTGATTTTTGTTTTGCGCACAAAAACTATTGTCGTCGCATCGTAAGATTATTGTAGAGCCACTGTGGTGAGATAGACTTTGTAACGACGTTTTAAGTGCCTTTCATGGATCTTGGAAGTGTCAATGTACTGAATGCCAATGGAGGCCTGTCTGAAGCCTTTCTCAGCCATCAGCTTTCAACTAAAATATCTTCATTTGTGTTCCGAATATGAACGGAGGACTTACGGGTGTCCAACGACATGAGGGTGAGTAATTAATGACAGAATTTTCATTTTTGGGTGAACTAACCCTTTAAGCAGTAGCTATGTTTACATGGACACTTTTTACAATGAAATCATTCCGATTGATGAATCCAAACATCGTGTTTACATGTATGCAAAATAAAGTGATCGGGTTTATGGATTATATGTCACAAGCTTCAAATCGGAATTGATCTTTTGAAATGGTCACACTACAAGAATATACAGTTTCCCGCTGTTGGCGCATACTAATTATCATCCGGCCATCGCTTCTTTTCTTTGTTTTAAAAAGCAAGCTTAATATTGATCTTTTTCGGGTCCTGATTCGGAGATGATGAGCACATTCAATTTTGTCTCTTGCTGCTTCTATTTATCAAGAAGCAAAAACAAGGTCTCTGTGGATGAGAGTCTGAAGCAAGGACTGGTCTCCTGCTAGCCTGGATGCCAGCTGAACTTAGCCCTGCCCACAACATTTGAGGTCGGGAAGTACGTTCTGGACTTGATCCGTTGTGGAACAACTATGCTCGAACCAGAGCTGTTCGGACCAATCAAATTGTCAGGGCGGGCTTTATTCGATGATGGACAGATGATCAACAGTAACGTAATCATCCACATCACCAAAGAGCGCTTGGGTTGAATTTGTTTACTTAACGGAGAACTTGTTCTTATGTGCATTCACCTTTACTATTTATCTCAAAAATGATGATTGTGTTGGTAAGAACTCTGTGTATCCTTAAATTATTTTTACGACACCGGCAAAGATCTTTACACTCATCTTCTTCTTCTACTTCTTCCAGTGTGCATGCAGTTGAGTTCTGTTGACAACTATGCGTTGCTCAACATGCGTCACTTACTCCGTTGCTCTGATTGGTTGTAGGTCTATCCAATTGAGTGCAGAGGCATTTTCTTTCCTGGTTCGGTTGAAATGCCCCATAATCACAGCCCAATGTAGCAGTATCATACTCTTATTCTGACTAGAATCTGAGTATGAAAACGTCAGGCTATTCTCCTGCAGCACTTTACAGACAATAATTGGAATGAGAATTTTAGAATGACACAAGTCATTTATCACACTATTCAACAACAACAGCTTGTCATACATCATTACGCCATTTCTACGTCATTGCACATGCACAGACCTTTCCAGTTTTTTTTTTTTTTAATCTGATCAAGTGTTTACGTGTCCTTTCGAATGGTTTAGAACAGGTTTAAACCATCCCTTAAAATCTGAATGACATTTCAATTGGATTTGGCCAATTCATTCCGGTTAGCATGGTTTGGACGTGGTCCGATTACAAATGGATTATTAGGGTCTGTGTAAACCCAGCTAGTGTCTAAAAGGAAAGTCTGTGTGCAGAGTAAGTAATTTGTCACAGCACAACAAGTTTAAAACAGAAAAGTGTTTATGTAAAATGCTGAAATATTTCGCATTCTGCAATAATCAAGCATTGATCATGTGAACCTTTGTATGGATGGGAAGATGTTGTTCTTCCAGTGAAGCACAAGATCACCTCTACTAGACAAAATCTTTCAAAAGACATTGCAGCTTGTTTCTAATGTACAGGCAAAGTGTCGGTCGTCAAGTTTATTTTGTGTAAGAAAACCACCATACCTGGTTAATGTGGTCTTTTCATTCATACCGTTGGCTGTCATTCATGGGCCATGTTTTTAAGCTGCTTCTTCCACCAGCTAAAATATATTTACAGTGCACTCTCCTGTTTTACCTCGTGTAACCCTGCTGACTCAGAGGAGTCTGTGTATCCCAGCGTCTCATATTAAAAAACCGAGAGCAGCTCAGCGGAGGGGCAAGGGCTGTTGTCAGGAAGAGCAGTCGTAGAATATAGGTCAAAGATTTATTAAGCCATCTACTTGTTAGTGGAGAGGGCAGGTGAGTAATTCCCTTATGTTTACAACCTGTAATTAGTTTTTAATTTATTCTAGATGTTTCCTAACATATGCTCAAGGCATTGGAGCAATTTGGGGTGCTCCTTTTGTCATTTAAGATGAGTAAATGTGATTCTTCCTCTGTTGATCATTGCCTGTATTGTGCACCATCGTTCTTTTCTGCCTTGATGTGGATGTGACAGTAATTCCTGCAGATTTCCTCCTAATCCCAATAACGGTAACTTGTGTCTCTGGAACAAATCCTGAGGATTTATCCCCACTAAAGGGCAATTAGCAAATTAATTCCCACCAAAATAATTTACGCCTTTCCTTCAGGATATTGTTTTTGTGGTGTGATAAACAGGAACAAAACCTAATTTTTCCCAACAAGTTTTTATTGTTTGTTTTTTTTATAAATGAAATGAGCGTATTCTGTTGGACTAATTCTCATTATACTACTAGAAAATGCTTTCATTCAGAAATATGTTTACATGGAATATTTCAGAATGTATCACCCCAATTGTATTTTAGATTTTCTATCTTATGTCAAGTTAAAATGTTTTATATAATAATTAAAATGTTATGGATTGTGATATTGACCTTGTGTTTGCCATGTAAATACAGTAGCTCTGATGCTACCATGGCGTTAAAAACTTAAACAAACAAAACGAAAATGTATTCTTGAAATACTTTTCATTAAAACAAAACCTGCTACATATGTTTAAATATACATTGTCATGTGTACAACCAGTGAGTTTTCTGTGATTCAATTCCATGATTCAGTCTGCTCTGCGATCAATTGAGTCTAATTCATGTAAAAGAAGCAAAGCATTAATTTCGAAAAGCATTACAAATTAAGAGACCACTTAACATTGATTTCTTAATTTTTTCCAGAGCTGTATGTTTTAGTTTATGTAATATTTGCTTGTTTTCCTGTGCCGCTCCTAAAAAGTGATACGGGAAGCACTGGTTTCATGTCATTTTAGTAATAAAAACACTGATGTGAATTGTTGGACTGAAGATGCCTTGTCTGTAGTTGTGGAATGCATATACTTAATTATTAATTGCTTTTCCTGTAAGAAGTGGTGTATGTATTTTTGGAACATACTAAAGTGCAGTTTGTAATCACTGCATTGCTTTTATGCACAGTGTGTTCCATTCAAATGTATCCAACGTGATGCTGCCACTAAACCTGTGCAACCAGTCCTCAAAAACTTTGCCCAAAGCATAAACTGTTCCTTGTGGCACAATATATGAACATAAGCTATCAGCAATCACCATAGATGCAAGATTGCACCTGACACCTGACTTTCTGTTGTATTCTGTTATGCTCCGTGTATATGTTTTTGAGTGCAAGAACGCATCTTATGTAAACGTCCAGACAGAAATAGTCGTACAAGTTTGCACGAGATCCCAAGTGTCTTTGATCAGGATTAGCAAGTGAAGTAAGAATCTCAATCCACTATTTGCTCTCTATTTTGTTCATGAAATCCTTTAAGATTTTTGTTGTGTTTGTTAAGTGATGGGGATGACATGGGGTGTGTTTTGGATAATTTCTTAACACTCATCACATCAGTGCCATATTCAAACATGATCTGAGTTGCGGTTGTTTCAGGAAGAAGTTGGGAAACCGCCCTCCACCACATCCTGTTTCAGAGTGGCCCTTCTGTGTTAATCACACTCACTCCTTTACGTTTGTTTTTTTGGTTAGCCGCAATACTTGCTAGTGTTTTGCTTGCTTTTTTTTTTTACCATACGGTAACCCATGAGTCCCATTTGTGGATTTCACTTTTTTGGGGGTTATTTTTGGGGTTATTGTTATTGTTGTACATCTGTTATGAACCTCCAATATCTGTGATCTTTGATTGATATTCAGCTGCCAATCAGTGACTGATGGTTAGGGTTTGAGCTTTACGCTTTGTGTTGTGTGTAAAGTCTTCTGAGAGATCAGTGCAGCAGGTGTCTTGTTTCCATTGCAGGCAGTCCATGTCTTAACCAGCTTCCCCTGTGGTTTTTTTCCAGGTGCCATTCTCGGCCGCTCAGAGACACAAGAGTGTGTGCTCTACAACTACAACCCCAGCTTGGAGAACCGAGGTAACCGCAGCGGTATTGAGTCTTGCGTGGGAGACAAGGACAAGAGGCTTCATTGCTTCGCAACTTGGAGAAATGTGTCAGGATCAGTTGAAATAGTAAAGCAAGGCTGCTGGCTTGACGATGTCAACTGCTATGACAGGTAATCTCTAGTGTTTATATCACTGTTTGACATTGCCAAGGAACCAAGATGGTACAGATAACTGAAGTGAAGGGGGGAAAGTCAATTTCTGATTAATTGGCCGGTAGTTTTTAAAATGAATATATTGATTAAAAACTGAATGCAGCCATTTTCATCGTTTTTGAATTCACTATCATAATGTGGTGTATTGACCGTTAACAGTACAAACTTTAATTGGATCTTTTTGAGTTAAATATGAATGAAAGAGAAAATGAGTTGCGCCTCAGTAAGTTAATCTTGTATGTTTATTCAGTGCTCGCTCTGATGGATTTAGTAAATTATTTGTTAGAATGAATCAAACTGATCACCCAGCAGTCTGTGAGGCTTTTTGACTCCATCAGTATTAATCAGCAGAATTTTAAGTGTCAGGTTCAGGGCTAACCGTATGGCACAGCTTTCCCCTCTGAAGAGCGGCTGTTTTGATTTCACTTAGATGTGGTCAGACCCTCCAGCACTGCCCTTTCGATCAGCATTCATGTTTGACTATATCAAAGTTCCAAAAGCTGTAACTGTATTAGAGAGGTTTTTGCTGCTCACATGCAGTTTTTCACTTGTTTTGCATCAGCATTTTTACAATTATTGTCATTTTGTAAAAATGTTGTATTGTGAGGGGCACTACGGTTAAGAAATGTGGGCTTAGTAAGATTTTTATTTTTAAAGAAATAGTACTTTTATTATATAGCAAGGATGCATTAAATTGTACAGTAACAGTGAAGACATGTATAAAGTTGCAAAAGATTTCTATTTAAAAAATGCTGTTCTTTTGAACTTTTTATTTATCAAAGAATCCTGAAAGAAATATGTAAAAATAGCAGCACAACCATTTTCGACATTAATAATAATAAGAAATGTTCCTTTAGCACCAAATCAGCATATTAGAATGATTTCTGAAGTGACACTGGAGAGTGTAGTAATGGCTGCTGAAAATTCAGCTTTGCCATCGCATAAATAAATTACACTTTAATATTTGATCAAATCAATTTAGTAAGCAATGGTAAGCATTAGAAACTTATTTCAAAAACGTCTTACAGACCCCAAACTTTTGAACAGTAGTGTATTTTATTTTTTTATTATTATTTCAAGCATTGTTTAACTTGGTCTAAATACTTCCTTCTCAAGATTTCACAGTATTTCAGATAAAAGCCCCGTTTCCACCGAAATTACCCAGAACAATTTGTACCAGGAACTTTTTTTACAGGACATTTTTTCCCCCCAGATCTGCTACTGTCTGTGTTTCCACTGCGGTCTAAAGTACCGTGAAGATAAGGCAAATTAGTCCGGTGATGTAGGACTGTGCTCGGCTGCTCCTCCCAGTCAGCGACGGACAGTAATAATTTTTGCGCGACACTATCTGCAACCAAGAATGTAGGAGATGCAAGCAGCGCTGCTGTTGCTGGTTATGTTTTGTTTTACTAAAGAGGTCATTAACAAAACTGCGGAAAAGAGACAAGTATGATGATACTAAAGCGTATTCTGAAAGCTCGTAAAGCTAGATTTAAAATAAGACAACGTATGTTATTATCAGCTATTACGGACATTGATCGTGCGATTGCTGAGACGAACGCGCGCCATCGGACAGAAAGAGCAAGACTGATATTACTGAACGGCACGCAGAACGAACCTCGCAAAAGACTTTTAAAAATGCTGGTTGAAATAAAATGCTGCCTGAGTTCAACCAATCAGCATGTTCAGCGCCCAAGTCCCACCCCCGAAAGTTCCCGAACTTTGAAAAAGTACTACCTCGGGAGCAGGGCCGTTAGGAGGGGGAAATATTTACCCGGAACTTCATTTAGACCCTGGTTCCTGCGGTCGAAACACACCGAGTACCACCCCAAAGTTCCTAGTTCCTGGGGAAAGTTCCTGCGGTGGAAACGCGGCTTATATCTAGTGTAAACATGGTTCTATGTTGAGGTTTGATTGTGAACCTTGTAACCTCCGGCCATAAAAGGGGAGATATTAAAAACAGGTTTATCAATGCATCTGCCCCTATGTAACAGGTAGCACTGCCGGCAGATCAGGAAGTGCTTCTCCTGAACGAAGGTGTTTTGATTGCGTGCAAAGGCAGCTGCACTTCTCCTGTCCTAACATGCTGCTGAACCTGTTTACCTCCCTCGCTGGAAGGATTTATGTTTTGTTTTTTTTCTCTGCCATGTCAATTTCTTAGGTAGATGAGCAAGTTTTGCGACCTCTTAATGGCGCGTGTGCGTCGCAAGACAGTAACCGACTCACTTTTCTGACTAAATGCCTCTGGAATGTCATCCATTCCCCTCTTATTTTTTCATTTGCACCTGTGTGTGTATCTTAAGGATTATTGGTGTGCTGCTAAGCTTTGTTTATCTTCTTTAAGCCAACCTGAGAGCTGTGCTTTGATGTGGGCTGCCAGATTTGAAAAAGTATCTCTTTGGCACAGGCATTTTTCCGCCCATGTGCATTTATTCGTTTGTTTGCTCTAACCTGAGCAAATTCCAAATAAACCTTGCAGCACAAATTATTTTTATGATTCAGCAAAAAAGAGTGCTGACAATTAAAAAAAAAAAACATTACATTAAATTTAACTAATCAAATGAATTGTATGTGATCAGTATGTAATGTTATTTGGTGAACGGATGAAATATTGAAAATTTTCATTCTTTCAGTGGTTAAAAAGAATGAACACCAGTTGATGACTTACAGCTCTGCTTGTTCTTTATCTTAAAGCACTGAGTGTGTGGAGAAGAAGGAGGACCCAGACGTGTTCTTCTGCTGCTGTGAGGGCAACATGTGCAACGAGAAGTTCTTCTACAACCCTGACACGCAGCCAGTTCAGAGTAAGGCTCCCTTCAGCGACACAAACAGCAAAGTCTTTAAGGGTATTGGAAGTTCTTTAGTTATACCTCTTCCTTTGATGTAATTGACCTATCAGTAAGCCCCGCCCCCCTTAGTTACTGTTGCTAACTCGGACAAACAAACTAGAGTTGCTAACAGTCTTACAATGACAGCTGCCAGTGTGAAAACCTTATCCCAAGATGTTTTTGGACACAGAATGTAGCGGATCCTGTCCGAATGATGGCCAAACTTTACTGATGGTTTATGAAGTTTATTACATTGTTTTTCACTACAAAAAAATCGCTGTAAGAGTTGAACAAACAAAGCAGAAGTGTGCATTAACGTCTCATTCACAAACTCTCTCTCTCTCTCTCTCTCTCTCCGTTGCATTATCATTAACATGCACTGCAAATTATACAAAACACTCATACAACTAACAGTAAACAAACATATACCAACCAAATGCCTTTTCGGGGGTGCTAATAAACTGTAAACTTTGTATCTGAAAACAACTCTGATTAACTGCGAGCTCTCCATTTCACTACCCGTAGACTATAATACCAATCAAAATAGGAGTCCTCCTTAGTTAGACAGATAATGTAGACATTAAACGTATATCTAAACTCACAGAAATATAAAAAAATACAATTAGACAATGAACCACAATAAAGTCTGTGACACAGAAGGACCACCTTCTCGTCGAGGAGCATTCAAGAGGCACTGAAATGTAGACCTTCGTTTATGTGTTTTTGAACTACACTGTTAACGTTACATGACGTGAGAACAGTTTGTATGTTAGCAGGGACTCACTAACTTTAATCGTAACTTAATGAGAGTATGCCAACCATAAAATCCTCTCAGGATACCTGGAATCAGGGTTACAGTACCCCAGACACATCATTTTACCATTTTTGTAGCATTAACACTATCAAACCATGAGAGCTTCGGATTTTCCAATGTTTCTCTATGGCGCTGAAACCTAAATAGGGTTGGGCATCGTTTTGATTTGAACGATTCTGATTCCGATTCCGATTCTTAGTTTCGATTACGGTTCTTTTCGATTCTCGATTCCGATTCTTTGAGGGGTGGAGTCACAACATGTCACAGGCTCATTTCACAGAGGAAAATTGTATTTTGATTCAATAATGAGTTTTAGTTTTGGGACTTTCTCCGCTGGCATTTTCACTTGCTTTGCTGCAAAGGTGAATGGAGTTCCTCACCGAGTCCCGGTTTAACAATAGCATTAACAGCAGTCATTAGGACTGCTACTAGCGTGGGCAATTTGCGTATAGCTACATTTATCTACGAGGGGGGAAAATAATTTCAGTAACGTTGTTGTTCACCACAATTCGCAATTTGGTCAAGGGGTTTACACTACAATCACTTACCTGATTATGATGAGGTGGGATAATGTTAGTTCACCCTGAAATGAAAATAAAGCCATCTTTTACTCACCCAGCTGTTGTTCAAATGCGCGTGTTCCAGTGTGTGCGCACTCCAAGCCGCAGTTGCCTCGTGCAATATTGTCATGACAACCGGTACACAATATTCACTTAAGGAGGTTATATTATTAGTATTATTTCTTATCATATACGTTATAGAAAAGACGAGAATCGCGTTTTTTTCTATTGAGCTTGATTTCTCAAAATGGTGCGCGCGCGTGTGTGTGTGTGTGTGTGTGCTTATCGTGGGTGCAATGACAACAGTGCGAGTTATTATAGTAGGCATGAGCGCCGGCGGCTGCTGACGGCTCTGTACACAGAGGAGCGCGCTCAGAATAACGGCCGAGCTCAGTGTTTTGACTGAATAATACGGTTTCTTTCTCGCAAAACCTATAGTGTGCCCACTGAACACTTTCCATATGGCGCGCGTCTCCCTGTATCGTTGCGTGATACATTTGTTTACTTTTTGTAATGTTTTAGCTGATCGCCATTCACTGCCATAATAGGAAGGAGCGCGTGCAGGAACAGTATTTTAAATGTCATAGGACATAGGGCACTGGGACAACATCAGGGTAAGTAAAAGAAGGCTTTATTTTCATTTCAGGGTGAACTATCCCGTTAATAACGTTGGTTAGCGCAGGGTTGCCCGAGGGACAGACCTGCGCAGCATTTCAAACACGCTACACTCGTTAATTTATAGCTACACCACATATTTGTAGTGCATCCTCCCGTGCAAGAAATAAGTTTGTCATGTGTTGCACTGTGCCGACCCAGGTTTTTTTTTTTTTTGTGAAATAAAGCCACACTTTTGAGCGCCACTTACCGTGCTCCATGGCTGCAACAGAACAAACGGGCGCGGCAAGCACTTCCGAGAACTTGCGCGTTTGGAACCGATGATCGGAATCGAAAACAAAATTTCTAAACGATTCCAATGGCATCGTTATTTTTTAAACGGTTCCAAGTTGGAACCGGTTCTCGATGCCCAACCCTAAACCTAAAGATGTCCGAGTTCAGGTCCCAGCGCAACTGATACTCAACTGCCATTGGCTCATCTGCGTTTGAGGGGCGGGGTTTACCGATAGGTCAATTGTGCTGGTGTTTGATTCTGTCAGTGTGAAACTCTCCTTTCTGTCTTTGTATCATCATAGCCTATATTCCCTCATAACCAAAATCATCAGATTATCTCAAAGCACCTCAGGTGTTTTTTATGACTATTCATGTCAAAAGTCTTAACACACTCACTGTGTTTTTCATATCCTCTTACAATCCATTTTAGTTTTTCATTTTTTTCATATCCCAAATTTGTATTTGTGTAGCCACGTTTTAGCACCACAATCCAATTCATACCTGCCTTGTAACAAATGTGTCTTTGTAACATTGTGAATTATTTGGGTTTAGTTGCCATGTTTCATCGCGTAGCTCCAGGAAGAGCGCACCCATTGCAGGACTTACACATTCTGAATAGCCCGTAACTTAGTTCAAATTCACTTGTGCATTTTCTTCATTTTGTGCAGATATAATTTGTAATATTTTTTATTTTTTATATATCTGATTAATCTCATATAGGATCTCATTGATTTAAATAACCCGCTAGCAAAGGGCATCAGTTTACCGGAGTTCATTTAGCGCTTCAGCACATGCAGCTCAAACAGCAATAATAACTATGAGTAAATAGATATTTTTAATATTATCTCATAATTTGGCAGCAGGGTATATTAGGCTGCTGTCACTTTAAGACCTGACGCATGGATCCATTATACTGTTACACATGCGTTTTCTTTCTCAAATGTTTACATATCATAAAACATAACTGAATTTTGACATTATTTTGTGTGTATTTGACTGTTTAAGGTCAAAGAGCAGCGAAAAAGAACTCAATTTGGTACTGAGAGGCAGCTTTCTGTGCGCACACTTGGTGTGAGTTACAAAATCTGCAGAAATTAGTAAAGTTACACGCAATCCCACGGCGAAATTCAAGACCTGTAACACCAAAAATATTCATCCGGAGCAATGAAACAAATGAGTAAGGGGAGGCGGGTTTGTGTGTCAACTCGCTGTCGGAGAGATCATGAGAGAATGAGAAAGCGCAGTGAGAAATTCAGCAAAAATTTTGTATTGGAATTGTTTCAGATATTTCATTATTGATGTTTTCATTCTCTTAGAACTGTTACACACTACATTTCATGCACAAGTTGGTTGAAAGTTGCCTTATTCATTTGTTCAGATAATACTCTATTTCTTTGATCAGAAGGTACGCTTTGATATGCTTATTGACCAAGCCAACAAATCGCCACTGAGAAAATCTCTGTTAGTTTCTGCATGTCTTGGCTCTTATACACATCTGCATTTCTCGTGACCACTGCACAGCTCAATGGCTGTGGATTATTCCGCTTTTGAATGAAGAACTTGTTGTCTGTCTCCTATGTTACCTTATTGATACAGCTCATTAGACTTCATCTTTCATAACCTTTGCTTTACTTTAGTGCGGTTGAAGTTCTTTTCAGAGCGGCAGGTTCCTCTGTAGAATCGAAATTGGTTGTTGTGATGTTGCTGCTACCAGAGGCTTTTATAAATTCAGGTGCTTTTTGACATCGGAAACGCAAAAAAAGAAACTAAGCTCAGACACAATGGATGGAGCTGAAGTAGGGGCAAGAGATGAACATTCAATTTCTGGCTTAAGCTTTTTTCTTGTCTCATTTTGAAAATAATAATGAAGTAGCTGTAAAACTTATCAAAATCTGTTTTAGAGGCAGAATGATTGCATTGGCCTTGTATCTAAAGATTTATATAGATATTATTATTATTATATGGTATACTTGCTATGGTATAGATTTTTCAAAATGTTTTTGAAAGTAATCTCTTATGCTCACCAATTTCTGCAGTTGTTTAAAATACAGTAAAAATTGAATATTGTGAATGATCACAATTCAAAATATTTTTTTCCATTTTAATACATTTGAAAAAGTAATACATTCCTGTGAAAGCAAAGTTGAATTCTCCAGTCTTGTGTCACATGTTCCTTCAGAAATCATATGCTGATTTGGTGCACAGTAATCATTTCTATTTTTTTGTGGGAACCATGATAATATTTTTGTTCAGGACTTAGGAGCATTTATATGAAATGTAAAAGTTTTGTACGTTAAAGTAACTTTACTGACACTTTTGATCCATTTAATACTAGGGTTGGGTACCGAACTCTACTTTTAAGGGCACCGACCGAATTACGTCGGTACTCCGATTCACATTATAATCAATCGGTACCAAATTTTGTACCTGAGACCGCATCTGGTGATATAGACTAGTGTCTGTGAATATTAAACCGCAAAAAGACTATTTAAATACGAATCCTGCGTGTTTCTGTGCGATTGAATGCCGTAGAAGCGCGGTTTACCACACAGATGTGACAAAAACAATAGTGACTGTCATTTAGTTATAGTTGCTATTGGTAACAATTGGAAAACTTTGTGTGTCTATGTTGTTGTGTAAGATTCAGATTAGATCAGATCTGGCGAGTTGGTGTTTGTGAGAATTGCATCAGTCTAATTAACTTCACATTGTCAAATGAACAATAGCTAGGATACACATTAACAACAGTTTTTTGTTGTAAAGAAAAAAGAAAAGCAACATTCATGTTACAAAAATAGTACTTGGTACTGTTTAGCATCACATTGGAACACAAATTGGTGCTGAATACAACTTGAAAAGTTGTTTTATTAAAATCATTGGAAATACATTAAATAAATAGCAGTACTTCAATTTTTTTAGAGTTTGAGCCTGTGTAGGTCTTCATCCACTGCAGTAAATCCTCAAAATACATGAAGTGAAATGAGCATGGCTTCTGAACAACCATTTTTTGAGCGATTCTGTAATTTGGCAATTCAGTGCTGCTTTCATCCATCCATCCATCCATCCAAAAATGATGATCGTCTAGCATATCATATTGAAGACATCAGAGCTTTCGTTGCACCAGTTTGCTTTGCTGTCTTTGGGCTTTTAACAGCATAACGTGCTCTCGCAGCCCCAGAGATGACGTGTCTTTTAGATTACAGAGGCTGATCTGGTTGCTTTATCTCTTCTGAGTAAACACTGACATCAACATCCTCTTAACTAAATGAGGGATGGAGGCATGTCAGCGAGCCACTGCTCTCAGCTCCCTGCAGGAGGGCTGTTGTACGTTTCAGCAATCGTGATTTATCATCTGCCCGCGGCCGCTTTAAAAGATGCCCGATTTAGTTGTGTACAGTGCTGGTTGGGCTCCGCCTGATGAGTTTTGACACTACAACTGTCTGTATCAGTGCAAATGTGGTGGGTAGAGCCTTTAGTACTTCAGTAGCAGAGGAGGTGGGTTGGGGGGGGTCTCACTCGTGCTTATGTAATGGGTCTATTTCCAGCACTGACTCACTCCATATGGAATGATCTTGATATGAAATACAAAAACCCACAGGGACGCAGAGAGTTGCACAAAGCACACTGGAGTTTCTCAGAACTCTCTTTCTGCAAGCATAGAGCTGTGTGCTTTTCATGACCTTGTGACTGGGTACTTTTTTGCCCTGCGGCTGCATGTGGCCATTCTGCCCGTTGAGTGGGGGAAGGGTGAAGTAGGGTCGGATGAGAGTGGGTTTGTTGGGGGTGGATGTGTATTTTCCTCTGCTTGTGGATTAATCCAAAGTCCTTAACCCACTTCCAAGTCCATAGCTGGCACGAGAGGGAAGAAATGGCATCACGAATGGGATCTCTGCTGGACCAACGCTAATACGGGTTCAGCCGAAGTTCGACCGGGTGGGTTGCGCACATGGTCCCGCAGTCAACCCAGGTGAATGGGAAATGCTCTGCCATAACACAAGAGTGAGGGATCACTGCATCTCTGGCAAACAGCCACGGCCCAGTCCAATCTCTGGCACTAGATGCAGTGAAACCAAAGGCCACCGCGTGCTCTAAGTATACACACCATTCTCCCTCAAGCACACACTCTTGCAGTTCTGTTGAACCACTCTTAACGGGAATGTGCATTTGCATAGACGCATTTGCATTGGAATAAAACTGTTTGCAAAAGGCAGGATCTGTCAACAGCCTTTAGGGAATCAAACCAACCTTGAATTTCAAGGCTAGCATGTAAGAATTGTAATTAGCGAGTTCAAAAGGTGTGTAAGATAAGTATGCAGTGAGAGATTCTCAGCACACACCATGTATCTCGCTAATGCGACGTATAGAAGGTGTATGCTAGACTTCACATCCGTCTTATGTTCATGTGCTTTACCTCTTGAGGGAATTGGGAGCAAACTCTCATCTTAGGTTCTGCTTAGTAATGCTGATATCATCCCTTTTCACATTCATATCTTCTATTAAACCAATAATAATAACGTGTGAGTTTCAGCTGTTTCCAAAGAGCATATATGTATTAAAAAGGAGGGAAATACTGATATTTCTTTATATTTATTTTATTTACTTATTTAATTAATTGTATTATTCATTTGTATTTATTTATTTTATTTTAGCCCTTTCAGATGGAGCAGTTTACTAAATTTAAAAACCGCTAATTTGACTGAAAATGTAAAAAAATAATAAAAGCTTAAAATGTGGACTCCTAAATGCATTTAGGAGATCCTTTTCCTATTTGCTTTTTTATTTACAGACAAATTAGAAATGTTCACTTTCATAATTTATGAAATATGATTATAATGATCATAATTGGTATGTGTAAAAATATAATGACCTATATCACATCAGTATATTGTAACAGTCTTAACTAGTACAACAAGCATATTGGACCCACTTTATATTTGGTGGCCTTAACTACAGTGTACTAACATTTTAATTAATAATTTGATACAATGCACTAATTGTGTACATACATGTTTTTACATTGTACTTACATTTTTGAAACTACCAACATGTAATTACATCTGTTAATAAGTTCTGTAGTTACATTTGTAATTACACTGTTGACACTTCCCTTACACCTAACCCTACCCTTAAACTTACTCATACCACCACACCTGTCCCTAACTTTACCCGTATCCTACCTCAATATCAGTAAAAGTGTTTTGCAATACAATATAAGTACATTGTACATATTTTTTGATGTAAGTATATAGTTGTTTAGACCACCTAATATAAAGTAGGGCCAGCATATTTCTTTCTCATAAGTATTTGTGGTAACACTTTATTTTACAGTGTCATGTACACGTTACATATAGTTACTATAGTAATAACTAATTTATTCATGTATCTAAATGTATCTAACCCTAAACCAAATGTAATCCTAACACTATATTAAGTATATGTGGTTAATTAATATTACTTCGTACTTCAATGTATAATTACACTGTAACAAGGTCACCCTAACCGTTTAACTGATTTCTCAACTGTACGGTAGATCTTACTTTGAGTGTGAACAAATTCAGTCAAAAGGAGATGAGGAAAAAATCTTCTACCGCTCTATTGCTCCACCCCCCTGTTTGTTTTTTTGCCATAATTTTCCAAAAGTATGCGTGACCGTACAGTTGATATGTCTGTAAAAGGTTAAAATAAATTGTAACCCTATTTGTATAAATAAATTGTAATAAAGTGTAACATTTGGAGACCTTTACACAAGCACATTGAATCAAACACAGGGGTCTTGAGAATTTTTAATGTTTCATATTTTTCCTTATATTTTCCTTATATATTTTTTTGTACGTTTGTGTTTTATTGTTAAGTCATAATGGCTAAAATGTCTGCTGTGTGTGTGAATAGTCATTTCCTAGTTAGTAATATTTTGGTCACAGATACACTAATGTTCAAAAGTTTGGGGTCAGTAAGTTTTGGAAAAAAAAAATTATGTATTTATTTATTTTAGAAATTAATATTTTTTTCAGCAAGGACAAGGATTAAATTGATCAAAGGTGACAGTAAAAACTTTTGAACCTCTTGACTTATTTACTGAAAAATTATAGTTGGTATCATGGTCATCCATAAAAATATTAATCAGCCCAACTATTTTCAACATTAATAATAATAAGAAATCTTTCTTGAGCACCAAATCAGCATATTAGAATGATTTCTGAAGGATCATGTGACACTGAAGACTGGAGTAATGATGCTGAAAAGTCAGCTTTGCCATCACAGAAATAAATTATATTTTAAAAAATATTTATATTTAAATATACATTTTAAATTGTAATAATGTTTCACAACTTGTCTGGCTATCACCAGACCAAGCTCAATTTAAGTTTGAACATTGGTCTGGGGAGTCTGCTGTATTTTCTACTGCACGCGTGAGCATAAACGCGCATAAATTAAATGACTCTGTAAGCAATTGGATAGTCCTTCAACCAATCAGACCACAAGAGGCGTGATCAACGGGCAACGACCCATCGCTTCTCTATCCGTCATTGTGATAATCCCTCCAATAGCGGGCCAGGTGGATAAGCCAGTCTGTGATTGGTTCCCGTAAAAGTGTAACAGAAGAATTAGAAGTGAATATACGGGTTTCCAGACTGAGTTGCCGGGCGAAATCAAATCGCTGGCAGATCACAACATTACTGTTTTACTGTATTTTGATCAAATAAATGAAGCCTTGATGGGCATAAGAGACGTTTTTTAAAATATTACCGACCTCAAACTTTTGAACAGTAGAGTACATTGTGCACCTAATAAAAAGTATTGATTGGTACTGATCTCTCTCGTTCTTTTTATCTCCCCAGCAACATCCAACCCCTTCACCCAGAAGCCACCACTGTTCAGCACCCTCCTGTACTCCATTGTGCCCATCATGGGCATCGCTGCCATTGTCCTGCTCTCTTTCTGGATGTATCGCCATCACAAGCTGGCATATCCACCTGTTCTGGTGCCTACCCAGGTAACTTGATACCTTTCGTATATATTATGCATGTATTTTGATTCAATTTGAGTAAAATGGGAATAAAAGTCTAATTTCTATGAGGTTTTTAGTGTGTATGTGTGTGAAACGCTAATGTAAATGTATCGCATGCAACAAAATGTTGTAAAATCCATCTGCTCTTATCAGTGTAGCTCTTGAATTTCGGTGTATCCGGACTTCTTCATGTCACTAGAAACTGTGCTGTTGGGAGCTGTTATTTCCCTTGGGCAAAACCTCCTGTTGACGGGAATAACAGTGAATTCAGGGATCTAATGTGCTCAATGTCACACTCAGTCAAGCTCAAACACACTGTCAGCTGAAATCAAATGAGATCTGTCAGGACACTGTTGTGTTTTGATGCCCTCTTCTCCCACAATAAACACGAGATAACAAAACTGACATAACACAAGACACGAGCAATCAAGTGACCTTTACCCCCTGTGTGTGACTAGTGTTAAGAATCTACTTCTGAACTACACAATAGATCTTTGGAGATTCAGCCAGTGAAGTGAAAATCTGAACTACTGGGCCATTGGGGGGTAAAAATCCTTACTGTTGAGCTTTGCAGGACATCTTTGGCAGCTCAGAATAAATGCATTTACAAGCGCGTGTGCTGGGATGATATATGGGACGATGTGGTAGCACAAAGGGTTACCTTTGTGTCAGGTGAGCATTTGGAATTCCCCGATTGAGTTTCAGTGTTATGTAGGGCAGATCTGACGGATAAACCATCCCCACAGCACTGCTGATATCACATATCATAATCAGCCCAAACTTGTTTTTGATATGTTGGAAGCTTTATTAGTTCTTAATGCAGCAGCAGTCAATAGTCTTCTGGGACTATTACAACACTTAGTCAATATAAAACTGTGTTTGCAACATCCGTAACGGTATATTCTTACCGTAACCTTTCTGTGACTACATAAATTGTAGGAATTTTATTCTTAATTGGATTGTGAAAAGCAGTCTCTATATGATAGGTGGCCGGGAACGTGTCTGAAAATAAGGCTTGGTGATGTCGAAGGAAATTCGTTTTGGAGGTGGAGAAAGTTTTTTTTCGTATTTATTTATTTACACTTCCGTTCAAAGGTTTATGAGGTCAGTAAGATTTTGTTTTTGTTTTTTTTTAAGAAAGGACACATTTAAGGTGTAGTATGTAATATTGACAGCTTGTTGTTGAAATGGGTACTGCAGTCCAAATTCAAAATATTGAGTGAGCACAATTGACAATGGAAGGCAAGGAGAATACTCCTGTTCATAGAGATTTTAAGATGGAGGCTCTTTAGGTCGGGTAGAATCTACGATCTCTGACCCAGTTTTTTTTTTTTTTTGCTGGCTTCCATGATTGCAATACGCTGTGTTTTGTGCCAACTGGCAACCCGGGGTGTCGTGTTTCCTAAATCTCTACAAGATATTATGTTATTTTTATGCTTTAGTAGAGTAAAAAAATTACATACAACCCCTTTAAACATTTGACATGCTTACAAATTATTTCTAATTAAAATTAATGCTGTTCTTTTAAAACTTTCTATTCATCAAACGAAACCTGAAAATATTGAGCATATACTTTACCATCACAGGAATAAATTGCATTTTAAAATACGTTAAAATAGATAACAGGTATTTTATATTTATTTCAAAATATTTCCATTTTAACTGAATGTTTGATTAAACAAATGCAGCCTTTGTAAGCAAATAAATCTTACCCCGCAATTTTGAATGGTAGTATATTAATTTACTTTTTGTTTTGATCGATCATTTCCTCCAGAATTTTGTCTCTCAAGCTTAGAAGCTCTTCTGCCTTGATTTTGTAACGTGGTAACGAGAGGTGTGACATTTCGCAAGATGCCACAAAGAAATCAGCTTGTTTTGAATTGCTTAGAAATGTTATTTCTTTAAAAATCTGTTTCAGTGAATTAGACATTTGAGTGCAGAAAAAGGCTTTATAGTTCTCTTTCTTCTTCAATGGCGAAACCATTACCTTCCAAGAGCTTGCTCAATGTCTGTTAATAAATATTGCTTTTTTTGTTTTGCTTTATCCTGCCTTTCAGAAGAGCTAATATTGCTGCATTATATTCCTGATATAACCTCCCTTTCTAGTAGGGATACTCCTCAGGATTTTTGCAGCCGATACCGACTACTGATTTCTGGTCATCATGATCACAATACTGATCTCAATCCAGATCATTCAAGCTTTATATAAGTGATGTGATGTTGACTATCACTGTTAACTTTTTTTAAGATAAAGTAATACCACAGATGTTGCCTTGGTTATATTATTTATAGTAATGTTGTAAATGTTGTGTCAATTGAAAATCAAATAAATAAGCAAAGAAAATATTCATTTTACAATGAAAATTTTAATAGGCCTTAAAAATAAGAGCTTACACAAAACACTACCCATATTAGGATACCAAGGACCTGTCTCTATTAATGAGTAATCAATAAACCATTAATTCAACTAACACACTTAAAAATGCTGATTCATACGTGAATGAACAAAGGTGCGTGTGTGTGCGCGTGCTTGTGTGTGTGTGTGTGTGTGTGTGTGTGTGTGTGTGTGTGTGTGTGTGTGTGTGTGTGTGTGTGTGTGTGTGTGTGTGTGTGTGTGTGTGAGAGCTGCCTGAGCTCCACCTCAGACACAGAGAGCAGATGACAGAGGCAGCGAATCAGGTTCGTTGTATTAAATCCTTTAGCCACTGTTCCTCCACATGATTTTTCTTTACAACATGACAGTTGACTGCGGCACTAAAGTTTGATGTCATCACGTGTTTTATGTCATCAAATTGGAATCGGTTTGTGAAATCGCCAAAATTTAGTGACTACTGGTCGAGTCAAAGAATGTGATTGTCGACCGAAACCAATCTGCGGCCAATTGATCGAAGCATTCCTACTTTCTAGCATTTTATACTAAGCTTTGAATTTAACTTTCACAATTTTTATTGTGTAACCAAAGCTAAATACAAGTAATGCAAGATTTGCCTGACTTTATCACTATTTGTTCGGTATTTTTGTTTGGTTAAAGACTCTCTTGTCTCCCTGTTACTTGGTCAGTTAGTTCATTTACTCACTGATATTATCTCTATAACTACACTGCTACTCCGAAATGCACTGTAAATCCCATTTAAATGGGTCCATCTTTAAATGTGTATGGAAGCCTGTTGGTGGTTGGGCATTTTATCAACATAAATAAGAATCATTTTATGATGCCCTTAGCAGTTGTCATCAACATCGTTTTGAATAGCTCTGACTGAAACGTTCCTCCATCAATTCTCAGGCCATTTTAAAGCATGTAGTTAAAAATAATGTGAAATATTTGGCCCCCAGCCTCCACTTTAGAGTCTCATACCATTTAAAAGGCAGAGAGACGCTTCTTGATTATTTAACAGTTTTCTTTCAAGGGCCCAAGACCCAACATGCCCCTCAGGAGAGAGCACAGTGTGCTTTAACCGCATTAAGTGCTTAGCTTCACGGCGAGGAAGGGAATTCTTTGTTTCAGGAAAGAACGGCCATTCAGGCAACTGCACGCATTTTGCAGTGTTTAAGGCCATGAGGTCAGCTCCTGCATTCATCTGCAACTCATTGCCTTGTTCCATTTCTTTATATTGAGGTTTTAGCTCTTATGCATTCACATGCTCAGTTCAACAAACTTATTTTGGTGTTGTTTATGGCAGTAAATAATATTTTACATGTGCCACTTCTGTCTTCATCTAAATCACCATTTTTATATCTTTTGTGTTTTCTTTTTTGAGATTCTAAAATGTTCCTAGTTTTCCGTTTTATTTAGTGAATTCTCTCACTATCTTGTGGAAGTCTGGCAGTTGCTGTAACATGCAGATTTGGCCTCAGGTTAGAGCATCAACCGTTGAGTGGTGTCCTTGGGGCAGAAGGTTCATTCTTTCCAGTTATATTCACTTGCATAGTTAAAATTGCACACAAGCCAGAAATTCACCCACATAAGGCAAGATTTTTAATCAGAATATCTACTTAAGGCCCACGCCTGCACCCATATATTCCTTTTTCATCTTAAAGATGAAACATGCTTTTTGCAGCACAAGCTACACCAAAAAGAATTCCAAAAATACAAAATCCCCAAATCATTGGTTGGACAAACAGATTGTCCCATCCCAAACATAAGACATTGGTTCAGTCAGTGTTGCTATGTTGGTTTGTTTTCGGGCAAGTCAACTTCTGAATGGCTTACTTTTAAGACCCCGCTATACTTTTTGTTGTTCGCTTGGAGGTAAAACGAAGTTTGAAATGCGTGACCAGCGATATAATGTTAGCGAACATCCGACGACGCCCAAACTGTTGAGAGTGGCGTTTAGATGAATATGTAAATGTGCTGCACGCTTTCCTCTCTCAATAACAAAATAAACACACAACAAAATTGAGAAAACAGCAAGCATTTTAATAAAGCATAAGAAAAGCATCTGATCAACATGGATATGTTTGCACAAGCTCTGCAATTCGGCACTCTAGTAAAGTCATGTTACGTTTATTTATATAACGCCTTATACAACAGATGGCTTAAAATCAAGAAGCGTTACCGTATTACACATGAAAAACAGTGTCAGTTTCTCGTTTCATCGGAAGTACAACTTAATTTTCTACTATAAAGCAGCTCTCCAGTGTCTTCATGTTTTCACTCGCGGATGTCTGACATTGACAGACTGAACAGGAGAAATTAACCAGAAAATATTTCATTGTGAAAGAAGGCAGAGCCTCTGTGCACACCCACCTATTACGTAATCGCCATACACCAATGGTAGTACAAAGGTGTTTACCAGCCGAATGACACCTAATTTTTTATGCATTTTACACTATAATAGAATCCTGTTCCTGTCTTTTGGCTTGACATAAATCTTCGATATTTTGGACTGACAAAATTGGGTTAACCTGTATATGTGTTAACCTGATATGTGTTTGTTGGACAGCAAGTAAAAGTTCCTACTGAAAGTGAAAGGGATTTACTCGTTCTTCCAGAAACCATGAAATTCCCTATCTCGTCTTTCCATCTCATATACGTTAAACTAAAACTAACGCTTGATTTCCTCTTTCCTTCCTCAACTAGCACGCCTTTCATATAATGATAGAGGTAAGAGAAGCCTGATTCATTCATCTTTTTTTTCAAGATTATGTTGGAACCTCATTTTAAACCTTTTTTTCATTGCTATCAAAAGCACCCCTTTGTTTTCGTTAGCACATTTTCCTATAATATCCCACTGGTTTTATTTTGCGTTTATCCCTGCACATTGCCTCATCAATCTGTGATGTTCTGAATTTCAGTGCACGGATAACAAAAACGAAATCCCCTCTGATTCAGGGGATTCAGGCAGAGATCCCTTGATTTAGGTGCATGGTAAAACGGCAATACTGAGATTGATAAATGCACGTCTCCAAGCATGCAGTAAATGTATGCAAAGATGAATGTTATGAATGTGGGAATGTGGGAACAGCTTAAAGTGCTTTTATTGTACTTAACATATGAAACATTTGCAGTCATATTGAAAGATTCATAGCAAACTGGCATATTGCATCAGTGTCACTCCTTGGACATTCTCCATTTCAGCACACAAAATGCACATGAAAAATCAGTGGTTTGATCAGTTTAATGGATGTGAAGCTGTGGGTCTGTCCAGCACTCATTTGCCAATCTGTGTGGTATTTTTTTGCCAGAGAGGCAAAACTCTTAAAAACTGGAATGAACTAAGATTATTCCCTAGTGAGTCTTGAGCTTTATTTACATTTGCATGAATGTGCTTCATGACAGATGTTCGTCCATGAGCTAAATAAATCTGCAACAGCAAAATATTTAAAATGCCCTGCTAGTTTTAGGGGTCATGTTATATAAAACTGGATTTTTTTTCTTCCCATCCCAGCAAGAAATGCAGTCCTATAGTTATATTTATAGATTGTATTGATTATATTATGTTTTTTCAGCAATCATTTACCATATCACCCTAACAGCAAAACGTTCTGTTTTATTCCTGGGGCCAGAAAAAAAAAAGTTTAAAATGGTCAGGAAAAACTGAATTATGATATTATTAGGATATTTAACTTTTGATCCAGGAAACCTTGATTAACATTATAAGTGGACCTCAGGGGGGAAATAAAATGCTGCAAAAGTGTAAGATATTGCCCTTTTAAAACCTTTTTTAGTCGCCTTGTGTTCCCAGATGGTTCTTGAACAGTAATGTTGGGCAGTCCAAGAACAAGTAAAGGAAATCAAGTGGTCATTCTGTGATTCTGGATCCAAAGATTGTTGCTCAATTTGCTGGAGAGATTTAGTTCATCCTGAAGGTTTATTACAAAACATCACATTGATGCTTTTATCCATCCTTGTGTCAATACTTATAAGATGCACTCTGTTCAGTTCTGTGAGGATTTAGCTTTGCATTACATTGTATATATGCTGCCTAAGCAAACCACTGTGTATTGCTTTGGTCTAAATGTGTCTTCTAAATGAACAACTGTATGTAAATAATTCACAAGAGATCAAAAGCCCCCAAATACACTTGCGTTCTTAAAAAAGTATTGTCTTGGTAAACAGTCATGGACCTTATGGATGGCTTTTTGGTATAGAATTTTTCATACAGAAATTTACAGTAGACTTAATAACAATCCTTAAAGCCTTGAGTGCAATAAAACCATTATTTGCATCAGATTAGTTTGATCCATGAAAAACTATTCAGACATGCATCATCAAAAGTGTAGCAATCAAAACATTCAAGCTAATACATCTGAATTGAATGTGATGTACCACAAAATAATGAAAGCAAGCGTTTCTGTGACCTGTCCTTGTGGGCTGAATGCAAAAACAAACTGAATGTGATCCGATTTTTACAGAATGTATGTGTATTAAATAGGGTTGGGGGAAAATTTGATTCTTAGATGCATCGCGATGTGGATGTGGACGATTCTGAATCGATTCACAAATGTCAAAAAATCGATTTTCTAAATGTTGATAACGTAATGTTGACTGAACGCAAAAGGCGCAACTCTGAAGCGTGGGAAGCATTTTGGCTTCTATGAAGTTGAAGGGGAAAATTACCTGGACAAGAGCCACACTATATGCAAGTTGTGTCAAACTAAACTAAAATATTTTCGAAACATGAGAAACCATATTACATGTTTCCAACGCACGGTTGTACCGTTAACGTTAGTTGCTGCCAACCAGAGGGCCACAAACTCTATCGCAAATTTTATGGTAAAGGATTTGCGTCCGTATTCTCTGCAGATGTTAATTTAGTGTTCAGATGTTCATTTCATAAAAGATTTTTTGATTGTGGTATACAGCAAAAAAATTGTCTGAGCTAGACTCTATTATTTATTTGTGTATAAGAACAGATGTATGTTACTAGTTATTCAGAATATGCTGAAGTCCATAAGCATTACTTTTGTATGAGAGCTGCTGGTACAGAATTCTATATTTTCGTTTAAAAGCTGTGATTTTGGTACAGCAACATTTTTATTTTATTCTTTTGTCTGAAGGATTATATTGCTCATTCCACATAACAGGAGGGTGTTGGTTATTACTTTATGTTAGTGATTCAGAATATGCTAAAGTCTGTAATAATTAACTACAAGTATGCTGCTACAGACACTTTTCCTGTTGGTTCTTTGCAATGTTGGGACATATTCTGGCAAATGTAACCTTTCTTTTGACTTGTAAAAAAAACACTTGTAAAACACTTCCATTTGTTCTTTTAATAAAAGATATTGGAAGTAAATTCATTATGGGTCATTACAAATATTTTGCTTTAAAATTACCAAGAGAGAAAAAAGAAAATCTGTATAGAGAAAAAGATGCATCGATAATCGTTTTATCATCGCATTGGAGCCCTCTGAATCGTAATTGAATCTTGAGGTGCCTAGAGATTCCCACCCCTAGTATTAAATAAGAAAGCAAATGAGAACGAAATACTGTATATCTGAAAATGTATTGCTTTTATTATCTTTTTAAAACCGGTTATACAAATTATAAGTTGAGAAATTAAAATCAAGGACATCTGTGGTCACAATATGACACTAAATACATTTATGAATGCTTCACACGTACAACAAATGTTCCTTGGACTTTTTCCACTGGTCTCTTTATTTTCAGACATTGAACAACACAAACAACTCCAGTAACCTGCTCACTGAAATACTATATCTGCCACAGGCATCTGGGTAGATGGATAGCCCTCTTAAATTACCTGTGTTGTTCTTTCTTTTATTCTATTTTGGAAAAGGAATGCTTTAAAAATGTCAGCCTTTGCCTCCATCCACGGCTGCTGCCCCAGGGGCAAACACTTCCCTTAAGACCTATTGTCATCATTTTTATGAGTGGTGTCTATTTAGTGACTGACGTTTGGGCAAATGGAAAAGTAAACATGACCCTGACCTGTGTGGGTGTAGGTGTGTGAGGTCAAGGTGAGGGTTGTTTTCTTTACATCCCCCCTGAGGAGCTCAGTCCCTCCCGTACCTCCATCCTCCCTCATTACGTGTCGGGTCTCTCGGTTTGTGTAACAGCAAAGCATTGCCATCTCAGAAGTATTCGCTTTCTCGCCTGCGTCCTAACCGTTTCGTGTTTTTCTTCTCTGTATGATGGATGTTCTGTTCTTTAACCTCGTCTCCTCCCACCCACAGTCATGCAATGTACTTTTCTTCGGCATTTGTTTCCTTGAGGACTTGGAAAAAAAGTTAGTTAACAACCCAGATCCATATGCTAAGAAGTCTCGGTTCAGAACAATCGGTGCCTTCTCCCCCCCCCATGTTCAGTTGGTGGGAATGTAGGCCACATAAAAAAACATGCCTGTTCTCGGTTTGTCCTACTTTTGCCTGAACTCCAAACCACAATTCAGCAGGTGCTCTGTGGACAGCATTTCTTCATCATACCTACTTATTGAGCATTTGTTTCTAATGGAGGCCAAATTAAGCTGTTTTTCCCTATTCGAGCACTTAAGACTAACAATGGGAAGTAGGTTGTTCAAGAGTTTTTAAAGTGAAACTCACAAGACCTGTAAAGAATGTACCTGGGTCATTTTTATTCCCAGAATTTAAAAAAAAATAATACAAAATTATATTTTCTTAAAGAAAACGGAGGCTGTATGTTTGCATTGCAACATTAAGTTAAGCAGTAATCAATGCTGAAAAAAAAAACCACGTTTATGTATACACCTTATTCAGTTAAATTATATTTATATTATTTAATCAGTTATATATTTTTATATTTATATTCTGGGGGAACAAATTCAGCGTGAAATTTGTAGATTCAGATTTGTTTTGCGTTGAGAATTAGGTGAGCAGTATGCCAGGCTCAGCCAGCACAGCGGCAGGGTTTGGATTTGTGCCGACAGGATACCATCTATATAGCTTTCCGACACTGATTCACTTGAATAACTGGGATTAGCTTATTTGATAAGCGGGAAACAGCCTATTGTGTTTTGCTGACAAAGGGTAATTGGTCAGAAAAGGTCATGTCGGCTGTAGACAGGATTTGAGGGCACACTCATGCATTTAGATGAACTTCTAAATGGTCTCTGCTTACATAAGGCATGCTCAGAAAGGTTCACGCCTTAAAGGTGTAATGGCATGTCAGTGCATTTCACGGCACCCACAAACTAGGTCAGCTGATTATTAAATCTGTGGTCCACTTACAGAAGCTGTGGATTGTTTAACAAGCTCTGAACTCCCATAAGCCCCTTCTGTCAAAGCTTTATGCAGCTCAGCTGCATGACATGAGTCCACCTTTACCCCACCACATCACCACATTCAGTTAGTATTATTTGCATGTTATTTCATATAAGGTATCTGGCACAATATTAGGGGTGGGAATCTTTTGGAATATCACGATTTGATTAACAATTTATTGGTGATTACTTTAGCACTATAAATTCATGCAGTTTCTCTTCTTAACTGTAGCTTGTGTTCTTTTGAACTTCTCTTGCATAAACGCTGAAAAGTTTAGCTAAAAAAATGTTTTTAAAGAAATTAATACCTTTATTCAGGAAGGACATTAAATTGATCAAAAGTTTAGCTTTTAGATTACAGGAATAAATTATATTTAAATTTAAATTGTAATATTTTAAAATATTATAGTTTTTACAATATCTTTAAAAAATAGTTTTTAGACTACTTTCAAAAACATTTAAAAAATCGTACTGACCCCTATTGTTCGAATGGTAGTGTAGGTAAAACAGGAGGACCTAAAACTATCAAAATGAGAGTTTCCTCCTTGCTTGAGTTTACCCGCCAAACACAGAACTTTTCATTATTTGTGAGAAAACACTTCCCTGCCAAACACAGAATTTTCGGTGTTTTCACTGTTATATGCTAGGGGCCGCTATCGCATCTTCTGAAGGAGTACAGAATCTCCTGATCAAAACAAAGATGAAGAAGACGCAAAAAAACAAGCGATTGTATGTAAGCAGATGCATATGTAAAATATCGTGATCATCAACATTAAACATCATATAAATCAAAACTGCCTAATGTTACTGAATGAAATGTCGACCCAGGATGAGCTATAGGACTGTGCAAGCATTAGGGGTGTTGATGGACTCAGTCTACTCCATCTGTGTTTTGAGCATCGTTTTGAATCTGATCTGGATGTAGTCTTCGACAAAGATTTTCTCAGCTTTTTGTTCAAAATGTTGCTTTTTTTATGAAACTTACCCATATTTAAGTGTTGATAAAAAAAGGAATGCATGAAGCTAGAATAAGACTTTTATTATACATACTACATTTTTAAATATTCTTTTGATATATGGCATGCTCAGATATTCATACAACAAAATATTCTCTGGGCCATTACATTTTTGTGAAAATGATCAAAAACCCTGGCGGTGGCTGGCAACTTTTTTTTTTTTTTTACGCTGGCGGGAAAAGAGTTAATCCAAGAATATGAATGTTTTATTCCTGTATTGATCAAACAAATTTTCTCTATGCCAATTAAGAGTTTAATGAAGACAAAATATGTGCATGTGCTTGTGTACCCATTCTCTTGCGTTTGCATGTATATGAAATTAAAAATAAAATCTAGCATGAACCGACCCTTAACTCTTTTAAAGTGGGGATCACAATTCACATGTGGAACCAGTAATAAACAAAATTGAGATTCTTTTATTTATGAGTCAGGGTTTGAATTTCGGAAAGTGTCCTTCTGTAAAGGTAATTTTAAATGGCCCTTCCTTGTATACACATCTTATTGAAATGACCTTATGGTGGTTAATGATGTCACTAATAACCCTGCATAGGGTGTTTAGAAATCAGCACAGCCAGCATATTATTTAGAGAGTGACCGTGAAATGTGCTGTTTGACGATGGTCACCATAGTGAGCAGTTATAACTACAGATGGTCTTTTCAACCAACTCTATAGCTTACACTTCCTTATTTGTTGTCTTGCAGGACCCTGGACCCATGCCGCCATCTCCCACCCTGGTCCAGAAGCCTCTGCAGTTGTTGGAAATCAAAGCTAGGGGGCGTTTTGGCTGTGTGTGGAAGGCTCAGCTGCTCAATGACTATGTGGCAGTGAAGATCTTCCCCATTCAGGTACCACGCGGACCCAAGGCCAGGGAATCAACTTCTAAAGCTGATGAGTTAATCTAACCTGCTTAACCAATTACACAGCCAAACGTGGAGCTGAGCCATGTGTCAGCCTGTGACGCACATAAACATTACATTGTTACAAAACATTTCTATTTCAAATAAATGCTGGGAAAATTATCTGGAAAAAGTTGAGCATATTAGAATGATTTCTGAAGGATCATGGGACACTGAAGACTGGAGAAATGACTGCTGAAAATTCTTACAATATATGACAATAGATACAATATTAAATATATATTATATAAAGTTTAGTTTACGCCCACATTTAAATAAAAATTGTATAAAGATAAATATGTATTTCTTGAAATTAGATGAAAATTCCTGAAAAGTATCATCCTTAGTGGAAACAAACCTGTCTCGCTCCACAGCTTAGAGTTTGGTGAAATCATTTGTTTCATCTATCAATCACCCATGTAATAATTTGCTCTGGTAAATGACTGCTTACTTACATAGTCTGAGTTGATTGTGAATGTCAGCTAAGACTCGATGTATCAATTGTTTTAATGGTCAGTTAGCAGCCCTGCTGATGTCCACTTACCAGTGGATCAGTGTTCAGTGGTTTGCCCATCTTGCCAGTATGCTGTAATAACTGTGTGCTTTGTCTTTCTCAGGACAAGCTGTCTTGGCAGAATGAGTATGACATTTACAATCTCCCCGGCATGAGGCATGAAAACATTCTGCACTTCATCGGGGCCGAAAAGAGAGGAAGCAACCTGGACATTGAGTTGTGGCTCATCACAGCTTACCATGAGAAGGTCTGGAACTGAAGGGGGGCTGAACAGCATTAGCTTGCACTTAAAAGGAGGAACATTTCTAGATCCATATTTTAGTTTCTCAAAAGCTTACAAATAAATCTATCTGCCTTCATTATCAGCAGGGATTATATTTTATATTCTCTTTTGCAGTGTTGCTAATGAAATTTTAAAGTCTTTTATTTATTTGATATATCAATTTTTATTAAGACTTTGAACTTTAGTTCTTCAGTTTTGCTCATTGAAATGATCTGAACACTCAAATAAGTGATGAGAAATGAGAAAGAGAGAATTAATACATCACATTGCATGGCTAGTTTTGATGTAGTGTAATGCATCTATCCATAAATTTGCAGTGTCGTCTATAAAACATTTTGTTATGAAGGTCTTCTGTTCGAGATGTTCTTAAGGGACAGAAATAATGAAGTGACAAAAGATGCACTGCAAAAGAAACGTTTTTCATAGGTCAGGTTGATGCCCGGTAGGATCCAAATATACAAAAGAAATTCTTTCTATAAAAAGATGATTGAAGTTATTTGAGTCAATATGTGCTACAGTAGTTCTTACAGCGATTTACTTCATCGCCAGTCAGTCTGTGTGTTATTGCTGAGCTTTTACTTTTTATTGTGACTTAAAAGGTTTTGGTTGTTTATACTGCAGGCTGATACACAGCCATGATTGATCACAGCCACATGTCTCTGCTGTCTGTGTGCAGGGCTCCCTGACGGACTACCTGAAGGCCAACGTAGTGACGTGGAATGAGCTGTGTCACATCGCTCAGACCATGGCTCGAGGACTGGCTTACTTGCACTCTGACTTCCCTGGACACAGAGATGGCCACAAACCGGCCGTCGCACACAGGTTAGAAATATACAGCTATCTAAAAACATTTGTGGTTCTTGGATATATTGAACAGTGGACACTTGGTCTAAATCTTGTCTCACATGTTTTTAAAATATATTTGTTTGTGATCAATTTAAGAATTTTTACATTTAAACTTGTATTAAACATCCACAGGGATATTAAGAGCAAGAACGTGCTGCTGAAGACAAACCTGACGGCCTGTGTAGCTGACTTTGGTCTGGCTCTGAGGTTTGAGGCAGGGAAGTCAGCTGGGGACACGCATGGGCAGGTAAGTGTTGGAGCTGGTGCTGATTGTAAAATGCCGCCCTTTGTGCGAGGGTTGGATGTGTTAAGTGTGTTTAAATATGAATATGATTCTGTGGAGGTGTATCACAGGCTGTACCTCAAATCCTAATGTGCTGTCCACATAATAGACTTGTCATGAAACCAAAATTTCAGCTGTCGATACCATATGAGCAGTGAATTTTCATTCTCAATACCAAAACATATGCTATTGAACACACTCTTTTATGTAAAAAGTTCAGCTATAATATGATAAATAAATGTTAATATAAATGCTAACAAATTCAATTATGGCCATGGCACTTAGCCTTCAAATGTTTCTCGATGAAGTAAACACATCTTGAAGTCTCTCCAAGAAATGATTCAAGTAAACAGGTGGTAATAAAATCATGAACAAAGAGAACATTTAAAAACAATAGAAAATGCATACAAATTAATTAAACAAAGCTTGAGGTTTTTCTGGTTTTTAAGAACAGCCTGAAGTAAATATTCAATAATTGAATAAAATACAAAAGTAATCAAATGTAAAAAACAACTTTCTTGTCCTATTGTGTTATACAAGACGTACAATACTTAAGATATTCACTAGTGTTTTTATGCTATAAATAACAGCTGTCTGGACCATCCATATTGAAGCCATGACTGAATTGACTGCAGTGATGGCAGAAAGATTGTAGAAGGACTTGTATTAATACTGCTTTTATTGTAATGACTTGGTACCGAAGTACCGTTAATTACCCATTACATATACTGCATAATAAAAATATGTTCAAGCGTTAGAGTGTATCTTGATCATTAAAACATTCTCAGATACTTAAATGTAAAAGTTGCTCTGGCAACTGTATCCTGGCCCATGATTCACTGACGCCATACTCATCAAGGCAGACTATATGCATTTACATCTTACATTACCGTTTTTACTGTTGTGCTAATCAGATGTTGGTCTCTCTGTGTGCTCCAGGTGGGAACCAGACGTTACATGGCCCCGGAGGTGTTGGAGGGGGCCATCAACTTCCAGCGAGACTCTTTCCTCAGGATAGACATGTATGCAGTCGGGCTGGTGCTGTGGGAGCTGGCGGCCCGCTGCACTGCCTCTGATGGTACGAGTGCGTGAGCTGCTGTTCTTCTAAGAGCATTTTGACCACACACTCTACAGTTATATCAGTTATTATACTACGGTCTTTTTTGCTGGAAGATGTGCGTTCAAACACATTCTTTATTAACACACTGCCTTAATTGAAGCAAGCAGGCACATCAATCGCACAGAAACATTCAGGTGCACGGAAACTTGTCAAAGCTGCCTTGCGATTTTTATTAATAAATTAGTTTTGCTACTGAATTTCTACATTATATTTCTCAGCTACAAAAGGTGGTAACGTCAATTTTTTAGAAGTAATTAAACTCAAAGCTTCACTATTAGTAGAAAGACGCTGCACAGATGCAGGAAGTTCACAAACACACAGTCTCTCACTCTCGCTCACTCTCAATATTTTTTTTCAAATCAATGTCAATTCATTGAAATAAATGTAATCTTACTGCATTATTTTCTCTCTATGTCTGTGCAGAACGATAGATCTATGAATCATAGCTGACGAAAATAACTAACATTTTTTAACTTCCCTTGGGGTGATTCTTTGCCTCCATTAAAATCTTGTTATGCACACCTAGCTGTGTATTATCCCTTACATATAGAGTAGAAATTTGATTGATATTAGATATTTGATTGATGTCTGGCAGCACTCCCCGTTCTCTCGCACACACACACACACACACACACATTTTCTGTATGTTTTACTGCCACTCGAGCTCCTGAATAAGCCTGTCACTGTAAGTGCAGTATGCTCGCCATTATTGATTATTGCTGTCTGGTCTAATGGAACAGTATTGATCAGGTGTGGACAGTGAAGCAGACTGGGGCTGTTGTGACAGTGGTCGTCATGTGTGATGACCTCATTGACTTCAGTGCATGATGGGATTAAATGGATGATAGAGTGTGATGGCAGATCAGGTGGTTAAATGTCATTCTGTCCAAAGCTTCTCTTCCCTTGTTTATTTTGCGTTTCTGTTGATAACAAAAAAGAATGTTCATTTGATATTAAAATACTTTCTCCTCGCCCAAGTTAATACTGTGTCCGCTATCCCTTCTCTAAAATTGAATGGCGGCTATATATGTTTGTGTATACAGACGCATTTATACTGTAAGGGTTAATTATTAAATAATTGCCTTTAATGTTGTTAATGTAGTAAAGCCAAAGCAAATTATTTAAATATTAACAAATATATTATAAAATAGTATGATAAAAAAAAAATCTACCTACTATGTTAATAATAAAATAATGTATAATGAATAAACCTGAAAAAAAAAAGGTTTTCAATGAAATTTTAAATTTACTTGTATAGCACTTTTCACGATGCATATTGTTCAAAGGCTTCTTTACAGAGTTGCAGTACAACCCTCAGTTAGAAAGATAAAGTCGACAGTGTTGTTCAACTATCTAGAAAGAAACAAACAATTCTTAAACAAATGTACATTGCAGGGAAGGAGAGCTGAACACATTTTCCCCCCAAAAAACTATATTTCCTACAAAATGCTTTTCAGAATAGTTAAAAACTAGGGCTGTCAATAGAATAAAATAACCACAATTAATCTCAGAATTTCTGTCTTTAGAAAGCAGAATTTAGTAAATGCAAAAAAAATTATTCTGACATACCTACAATAAATTCATTTTTTGTTTTTGTCTTGCAAATGTTTTGTGTACCCCTTGTAGCTCCCTGAACCCAGTTTGAAAGCACCCTCAATGGTTGGACTTCCTGATCTGAGCAGATGTTTGTTCATTTTTTCTGAAGGTCCAGTTGACGAGTACATGCTTCCGTTTGAGGAGGAGGTGGGCCAACATCCCACTCTAGAGGACATGCAGGAGGTGGTGGTCCACAAAAAGCTTCGGCCCACTCTCAGGGAGTGCTGGCAGAAACATCCGGTACACAATGTCCATCGTTAAACCTCGCCAAATATTTCAATGAAGTGAATATTATGCTAGATGTGAAACGCATCCGTTTGTTTTACAGGGTCTGGCCATGTTGTGCGAGACTATAGAGGAGTGTTGGGACCATGAGGCCGAGGCGCGTCTCTCCGCGGGATGTGTCGAGGAACGTGTGGTCCAAATGCAGCGGCAGACCAGCGTCTCTGCCCCAGAGGAAATAGTCACCGTGGTAACCATGGTGACCAACGTGGACTATCCCCCCAAGGAGTCCAGTCTATGACTAGAGGATATCAGCATGTGAATTGCGGGCTGACCGAACAGAAAACACGCGTCGGGAATGGTGGTGGACAGCTTTTCTGACAGCCGGCTTCAGACATGCTGGATGATTGTCCTATACTTTACGGCTGGAGCAAATGCTGACTCTACATTTTGCGCCGAATCTGGGTTTAATACAGGTATACCTGGAGCCAGCTATGTTAATGTATGTGTGTGTATATATAAACTAGTACCACGGGGCACTCCGGTAAGGACGGAAGATTATATGCCGGAATCAAAAACGTTGTTGCCCTTTCTCTGCTTGGAGAAGAAACTTTCCCGTTCAAGGAGTAAACGAGACTCCTCCGCACGGCGCTCGTGTCATTTCAGTATAAAAAAGGGCAACGTCCATGTAAAAAAACACATTTAATGTGTTCATATGAATGACTATTGTAATGCCAATAAGAAACAGCTTTTTGAATGTGTAGTGTGACGCTGCTGTACAGATATCAACAGAAAGGGTGACGATACAACCCAAATCAACACGTGTTTTCTCTGAAAGCTTTCAGAGTTTCTGTCAGATAACCACCAACCTCTCGACAAGGTATACCTCAGTTTCTCATCCTAATAATACGTTTGTTTTGTAACACTATATGATACAAAAAAAAAAGAGGCTTTTCGATGACCTCCATTTGGCACGGAAGCTTTTTAAATACGGGGAAAAGTTTTTTTTATATGACAGATTATGCCAAGAAACGATGGCCATTCATAAACCAGTGTTCTGCCTTCTTTCTTTTAGTTGTTCTCTGTGTTGCCCTGCTGTTTAAAATGTGATACCGTTTGTTTGTTGAAACAATTTTTGACCTTTATCAAGACCTGTTGAGAAGAAAAAAATCCCTGAAAATATGAATTTTGTGAAAATAATACAGAAGCACTTACCAATATAGGTTTGCGGTGTCCACGTATATGTGCATGCCTTGTGTTCTTTTCTTTTTTTTCTTTTTCCTTTTGTTTTTCAAACCTTTGTTATCACGTGGAGCTTGTGCATGAGATCCCATAAGCAGTCATGGAAACCCCTTCATTATTTGTTAATCTGAAGTATTTCCTGTCTTCAGGGCGTCACTCTTTTTTTGTTTTGTTTTTTTCGTTTTCATTTGGAATCGTCCAATCCTGGTCTTCTATGATCATTGTCTGTCATGTCAAACTGGTTTCAGATCAGCAGCCAGGCGACCTTCTACACACTTCTACAAGAACTGTATCTCTCAGTATGTCTCAGGAAGCGTTTCCCTTTGCTTTGAGCCCTCTGGTGCCATTCTGGTGACCCTTGTTGTATTATGTATGCAAGGGCCCTTGATATATATAACACCTTATTAGTGTGGTCATATTATGTGCAATAACATCCTAAGCAGGGACTGTTTCACAGCTCACAGGCCACTTCCAGTGTGGTAAAAAATACAAGCGCCTAATGGATTGCTTAGACCATAATCTACATCATGAACTGAAGCTGACGTCAAGCTTACAACATGCTATGCATATGTTATGATGCCCGGTTGACTGAGAGTATTAAGCTAATAATATGCTGTAATGGGGACCGAACACATGCAGTAACTCTCTGCCGACTGGCTGACAGTCTTTCAAATGAACAGCTTCTCTGCTGCTGCTCTTAGGCTTTGTTCACACTGCGCTTAAATCCATTTTTGATTCTCAAATCCAATCATTTTGCAAGAAATCGGATCCATTTGTTCAGACAGTGTAGTCAATACCTATCCCAGATGATGAATGATCTGCAGTTAAACTGATTTTAATCTGATTTCAAACCTCATATGAATGTGATTTGAATCGGGTTTGTAAAAATCTTATTTTTATGTGGGTTTTTTTTTTTTCTTCAGATTTCTGCTGTCTGAACAAAACATGAAATATGATTCAGTGGCTCAGTGATTTTGTTCATTTTGCTTTTGATATTACTCGCGTCAAATCCTGAATGGTGAAAAAATTGAGATCTGATCTGACCATTCAGATTTGACACCCAAAAAAATCTGATTTTAATCTGATTTCAAACCACACATGGATGTGGTTTGAATCCGGTTTGTAACCCGCATTTTTGACCTTTGTGTGTTTGTTTCATCCATTCAGACTACGGACATCTAAATTGATTTTAGTATGATACAAAATGGGGTTTCTGTTGCGTGTCTGAACAAATTCCGAAATATAATTAAGTGGCTCATTTTTGGTTAATTTCGCTTTCGTGATACCCCATTTGATGCATTTGACAATGTTCAGGTTCATACAACCGTATGCAATCAAGCCCTTTCAATGAAAGCTCTCTCTCTCTCTCTCTCTCTCTCTCTCTCTCTCTCTCTCTCTCTCTCTTTACTGTAGCATTCTCAGCCAGCTCATTCTGTTTGACTGCTGTCAGAATGATAAAGTAATAAAGGCCCATGCCATCTTTCAAAGGCCCTCAGTTGGACTCTGTAGGTGCAAAACCGAAGGCCAGGTGGTTATAAGACCAAGCAGAAGTTCTAATTTGCAGGTTAGGGTTAGGACGAATGCTCTTGGTCCAAGAGCATCTCCTGTGAGGTTCTTGCGATTTCCCTTTTGACTGTAAACACTACAGAAGATTCGCTAAATGTGCTGCGACTGCTGCTGGCCTGTAGAGTGTTTTCACCAGGTGCTGCCCTGTACCCTTGTCTGTTTTTTGGTGTTTTATTTGGGGAATCTGGGAAGAAGGTTGAATAAGATGAAAAGCCAAACTTTAAAAACCCCGTTTAGTAGAAGACTCAATTGTAAACGCACCGTATGTACATATGAATGTTGTTTTAGATTGTGAAAAGAGCATGAGGTTTTTTTTTTTTTGTTGGTTTTTTAATGTCTCAAAGAAAGAAATCCTTTATTGATATTATTATTATTATTATTAAATATTTTAATGTTAATTTTGTACATCTGTATCTTAGTTTTATTAATTTATATCATGGCCCAACTGTCATTCTTCTTTTCTGGATAAACGACAAGTGACGCTTTCTCTATATTTAAAACTTGTCAGATAAAACACTACAAAAGAATCAATCCTTTACCTCAGACTTCCACTCACAGCGTTCAAAAGATTGAACTAACAGTGTAGCACGACAGACAACATGGTGCAGCGTTGCAAGTATTGCTCCTGGGATTCGACCAGCAGTCTTTTCTCTGACACACTTCAGTGACAATGTTTCTTCTCATTGAGTGAATGTCTCCACTTTACCAAAACTCTCCATTTTAGGTGCGAGCAGCTGTATTACTGTTGTGCTGGACATGCCATTTTTGTCCACCTTACTCTTGAGTATTTAACGCATTCAGGGCCTGATCAGACGTAATTGTTACATACTGTACAGATTAAATTTTATGCTACTACTCCCCTCAAATAAAGTATAGTGACTGCTCTCAAATGTGTACTGCGTCTCAATTCCTCAAATCATCTGAAAAGTCACGTGTATTTCAGTCTGCTTTTAAAGGCAGAGGTGACGATTTCCCCTGTAAATGTTTAAGCACAAACACTGCATCTGAGATCACGTGTAGATCGCATTACAAAAAATATATTTTTCTTAACGTTACTGATTGTAATATTGGCAATTTGACATTTTCTCAAAGCTAGGATAAGTACCGCCCGGCCTGACAGGTATTCCATGAATACACCACTAGATGTCAGCATTTCAGCTCATGCACTCATTTTGGTTCTGATGTAACTGATGCTCCTCATTGGAAAAAGTTTGGGGTTAAAAAAAATTTTCCTGAAAAAAATATTTATCTTCAGCCAAGTTGATTAAAAAAATTACTAAAGATAATGTTACAAAATATTTCTATTTCAAATAAATTGTTATTTTAAAATGTATATTTAGCCTATCAAATAAAATATCAAATGTATCGCAGCTTTCACAAAACAGTAGCACAACTGTTTTCAACATTGATAATAATACGAAATGTTTACCAAATCAGCATATTAGAATGATTTCTGAAGGGTCACGTGACACTGAATGATGTTGAAAATTCTGTTTGCATCACAGAAGTAAATTACGTTTTAAAATATACATTTTTAAAATGTTTACTATATTTTATGTCAAATAAATGCTGCCTTCGTGAACAAGAGACTATTCAAATCCAACCATGTTATGAAGACAACATTATTATTAACGCTAGCGCATAATCTAGATTTCTGATTCTATAAAACATTTTTCTGTTGTTTCTAAAATTGCTGTAGTCAAGTAAAATCATTGTCTGTAGTCCCAGACTCACCTGGAAAGAGACTGAAGCTCCAGCAGGAGAGTTCTGCCGTCCAGTGACCGAACGCCCACCATAGAGGTTACATATAAATTCAAGTGGACTGCTTGTCCGGCGTCTCATCTCACTGTTTCTCTCTGAGCGGTTGAACTGAAGCACCTGGTCAAGTTCCTTGAATAACAGTGTGGGAGTCGACACATCACATTCTCCCAGCATGCTTCTGTGTGCTTTAACACAAGTTGAGTTCATAATGGATGTATTTGGCCACAGTGAGAAGCTCTGAAAAGTATAACCAGGCTGCCCTCTTGAGATCACATGACCAATTGAATACTACTTTTACTCAATGCTCATTATTTAACACGGATAAGCGTTGCTATGTGAATAGCGCATTTCAGCTACAGTGTTATTTTATTATTATTTACACACTATTAAGATGTATAATTAGCTTCTATTTCTTATATATTTTAGTTTAATATTTCAGCTAGTTGCCAAAGCAAAATTATATATATTATTTATTTTATCGTAGGCCTAGTTGCAAGAAAAAGTATGAACCACTTGCAGAATCTGTGAAAATGGGAATAATTTAAGAGAGATCATACAAAATGCATGTTATTTTTTATTTAGTACTGTCCTGAATAAGATATTTTACATTAAAAACATGTTTAGTCCACAAGTCTCAAACACAACTATTAAAAAAGGTTCAAACATTCACTGATGCTCCAGAAGGAAACACGATGCATTAAGAGCTGGGGGGTGTTTGAGTCCCTCAATTGTCCTCAGTGCTGGATCTCAAAGTCATACAGTCCCTGCTGGAGAGGGTTCAAATGTGCGAAAGATGCTGGAAAACTGAAAAATTTGCAGGACCTGGAGGATTTCTCTGAAGAACGGTCCGTTTAACTGATCAGGACAAACAAAGGACTCAAGAACAACCATCACAAAACACAAAAACAGCCGTGGATCATCCAGGGAACAACAAACAGTATTGAGAATCAATGGTTCATAAACTTTTGAACAGGGTCATTTGAATAAATTCAGCTATTTTTTTGTCTTGTGGACTATATGTAAACATATTTTATGTAAAATATCTTATTCAGGACAGTACTAAATAAAAAATAACATGCATTTTGTATGATCTCTCTTATTTTGTAAAAATTATTCCCATTTTCAGATTCTGCAAGCGGTTCACATTCTTTTTCTTGCAACTGTACGTTCATAGTTTTTTTTTTTTTATTATTTAATAAATATACGTTTTGTTTTATTTCAGTTGACAATTTTATTTAATAGTTTTATAAAAGTTTTGGTTAATGATAACCACACTAACCAGTAACCGAAAAAGATTATACATCTGTGTAATTCCAAGACGATTGGAATTATGATTTCTGTTCTGTAAATAAGTACGATTGTGAGGCTGATCTTGTGACTGCTGTTTTATATATCACTTTGAATAAAAAAGTCTGCTAAATGCATACTTTTAAATGTCATAGTCTAGAAATTAAGTTTGCATTAAAAACTTTGAGTCACTGTTTTATCATTTCACAGCGTACCACAGCCATATCACCTGTAGCCCAAGAGTGCATGGTTGCACACTGAAGCTAATGGTCAGTACCTGGATGGGACACCTAGGAAAGCTATGTAGCTGCTGGAAGAGGGTGTTAGTGAGGCCAGCAGGGGGCGCTCACCCTGTGGTCTGTGTGGGTCCTAGCGCCCCAGTACTGATGGGGACACTATACTGTCAGAAAGCACCATCCTTCAGATGAGACATTAAACCTAGATCCAGCTCTCTGTGGTCATTCAAAATCCCATGGCACTTCTCATAAAGAGGGGTGTAACCCTGGTGTCCTGGTCATAGCCTCCTAATAAACCCCATTCACTGAATTGGCTCCATCACTCGCTCTCCTCTCCACCTAGCCAGTGTGTGGTGAGCGCACTGGCACTGTTGTACTGTGGCTGCAGTCCCATCATCCAGGTGGATGCTGCACACTGGAGGTGGGTGTGGAGAGACCATCTGAAATGATTGTAACCACTTTGGGTTTACAGTAATACATAGTAAAGTGGTATATAAATGTCTCTTTCATTCATAAGCAACATGTTTCGCTCACATTTATGAGTGTTTTGGGCATGTGTTGTGTTTCGATTTCCACAGATTTGGCCAGTATCCATGCAAAAGCAACTCCTTAGAGTCAGTCAAAATGCCCTGTGAGACAGAGTGGTTGATAATAACCTGATCAAAGAGAGCGATTGTCCCTGGAGGAGAAAATTAGCATCTACATTGAGCTCCTCTTGGGAAAAACATGTGTCTCTAGGATCATTTGGCAGCTTCCCAAACACAGATGTCACAACGCCAATGGATTTGCCTCCATGCACATCTGCCATTTGGCTCTCCATCATCTCCACTCCAGAGCTCACAAGAGGAGGTTTCACACGATGCAAACATGCAAATATCAGTGTTGTTATTGTTAACTTAAATTAAAGATATTAAAAAAAAAATTCAGTGATTGAAATATAGCTGAAATAAAATATAAGATTAAAAAAATTAGATACAAAAAAATTAGAAATGAAGACTTCAGATGCAAAAGCCTCTAAGTCTGTCTGATGTTTTTCATTTAAAAAAAAAAAAGTATTTTTGTCAGGCTTCTATGTATAGGTTTCTACCTAAGTACTGGTACTTCTGAATGAGCTGAGGCTGGGATTTAGTGGGTTTGAAGTGAAAGTATTTTATGAACGTATACTATATGCGGAGAGCATTTACTAATTTATCTAATTTTTGACCGAAGTGGCTTTTAGAGGCTTTTGCATCTGAACTCTTCAAATGTTCTCTATATATATATATATATATATATATATATATATACACTGAACAAAATTATAAACCAAACACTTTTGTTTTTGCCCACTTTTGTGAGCATTTCAAGTCAGGTCGAGACCCCGATGAGGCATGTTGCCATGCGTCTTTGTCTAGTATTGATGTTGTAACCCAATGTTGGTGAGTCCATGTTTGGTCCAAGTTTATGTTTTAGTTCATGTTGTCAAGTTAAGGTCAAGTCATTGTTTAGTTTGTTCATGTTTGTATTTAAATAAATTGCACTTGGGTTCTGCAACTTGCCTCCAGTGGTCTTCGTTACAGAAAACCACAACTCAAGATCTGGAAATTTGCTTAAAACCTATTGAGTAATGTGCATAAATTCATATAATAACAGAATACAACATAAACACGTGCCGTGATCACAGAGAAAAACTTTACTTCAATTTTTATTTGGACAGATGCTTTTGTTTGGTCTTGTATTAAACTTGGATCTTGTTTCAGTATTTGTTTTGGCACTGATAATCATTAAACTACATAGCTGATTTTTGTCTTTGAGCAAATTCTACTGACCACCATTTAATAAAATAGTCTGAATGTGTATATACAGAAGTTTATGAGAGGAAATTTTATACCCAATCCAGAAGACATATTCCTGTGTCTGGGGGATAATGTGAAAAATTGTAAAACTGTCTCTCCTCTCCACAGGCAAAAAGGAAAATTATAACTCTTGACTCTTTAAGAGTCTTAGCACAAATGAAAAAAGAAGTTATTCACTATAGACGTGTGACTTACTTTTACCCCTTTACACTTTCAGACTGAAATGTCAATATCACACACATTTTTTAGGCAAGAAGTTGAACATTCCACAGAGAATTCACATTCACACATGAGCTGAGTTGAAACTGGGTCTAGTAATGCCTGTGGCCCTCATGGGGCCACGTCACAATATCACAAGTGCCCCTGGGCTCACCGTTCCCTCTCAGTGAATACACAGCTCATAATATACAATTCAGGAGGTCTTCAGGAGGCTGTGTGCGTTTACTGAAGTGCTACCTGAGTAATAAAAATCTACTGACTGCAACTTCCACTTCTTTTTCTACCCTAGGGAATCTTCTTAGTGTTCACAGGCTCCCAAAAAATAAAGAGGGAGCTCAACTCAGACTGTCAGCAGTATCCGAAACTCCTACACGTACAACACTGCGAGACACTTGGCCACACTCCTGTCACCATTAGTTGGCAATGTGGAACGTCACATCCAGAACTCCCAGGACTTAGCAGAGAAGGTCGGGGACCTGCAGTACCTAAAGTACAGGACCCTGAGGGGAAAGCAGAGTATTATTTGCGGTAATGAGGAACGTCATAGCTGTCACAGCACAGAGCGGACGGGACACCTCTGGACAAGACTAAAAGATGAGGTTCACACATGCAGGCCAGGGATATTCAAGTCAAAGTTTTGGAGAAACAGGAATGGTTTGTGAGAGGAAGGAGAACATTTGTGGAAAAAAAAAGTGGAATAGCCATCTTTGAGGCCTGTGACGCCATTTGCCGGCTACTTTTCACACCAATTCACACCCACGATCTCAATCCCTTGAACGACTCCAGCAATGAATGAGTCTTGTGACATCCTTGTGTGTTTCGAGGTTAAATGCTGGGGAATCACCACTATCAACAACTGTGGGTAGTGAAAGCTCTTGAACATCAGAAAATAACATTCAGGACACAAAAACAAATGTACTAGGGGATTTTCAGAGATGCGCACATCGATTTTAGATGGAAAAACACAATTTAACAAGTAGGTTACAAGGAAAATTGCAGATATTGTGTAGACATCTTAAATGAACTCCTCCAGGTATTTTCCTCAATACAGTTGAAGAGGATCAGCAATAATTAGTGGGACAAAGGCAAACAAATCTCTCATCTCATACATGCACATATAAGTTCAATTTATTGATGTTGGCCTGGTGATACCAGTCATTTTCAGATGAGAAATGCAGTATTATTTTACAATGTAAAGCAATGGACTAACCATAAGAGCACTGGGACATTTCCCAGTGGGCCAAGTGTCAAAACCAAAGGCAAGTTTTGTGTCAATGTTTTTTTATGTTTTTGAAACAAGTCATCAAGGCTGTACTTATTTAATCAAATGTGAAATATTATTACAATTTTTCACTGTCACATGATCCTTCAGAAATCATTCTAATATGCTGATTTGACGCTCAAGAAACATTTCTGACTATTATAATTTCTTACATTTATGTGGAAACCTTGATATATAGGGTATTTTTTACTGACCCAAAACTTTTGAACAGTATAGTGTACAACATAATGGCTCAGTTTAATTCATGAATCCTAGTGTATGCAAGCAATTTAGGCAATGTTCTGTAGAGAAACACTGAGTGCGGCCCTGCAGTGCTCAGACATTCACCACTCATCTATCGCACATCCATACCGCTTTAGGATTGCCTCAGTGCTCGATGTTCCGCTCGTTCCTCTCATTAAAAATGATTTGTGTCTTAGCGGGTAACTTTTTCCAAGCAGCTCCCTATGCTACACTTTCTCCGCAGGCTGGCCGCCCAGGTCTCTTCTACTATAGCAGACTGCACAGGGAACTCAATCGCAGTATCAGAAATCGAATGGTGAAGAACGGATGTTATTTATTTAAAAAACTCAACAGAATGTGATTACGTGGAGTGGTGTACCATGGTTTTAATCACACCATACAGGTTTTAATCACATGAGCCAGACAAATAAAAAGCAGCAATAAACAACGTCATAGCATTTGAATTGAACATTTGTGTTGTTTTACTAGGTTGGGCTACAACTTTATAGCCTAGATTTTATAGGTTGAATGAAACAAGTAATTTCTCATTCTTGTTATTGGTAATCATCAAATTATTGGTGTGAAGGTATGCTACCAACAAACTCTTACGTTTTGGCAAATTGGTGGTTAATTTGTTCAATTCATAGGCTATGTTTATGTACGATCTGCTTACGGCTCATTGGCGGTTAGGTTTAAAATCACATTTCCATACACATTCATATGAAATTGCTACTTTGTACAATTTTAATGTTATGTTTTCTCATAAAGATCAAGTTGGAAAGTATTGTGGCAGTCTAATGTTAGATAGTCAGACTTTTAACCTGAACGTTGTAGGTTCAAGTCTCAATACTGGCAGGAAATAACTGAGGTGCCCTTGACCCTTGACCTAACCACCAATCGCTCTCCGAGCACAGCAGCAAAAATGGCTGCCCACTGCTCCAGGTGTGTGTCCACGGTTTGCAGTGTGTGTTCACTACTCACCGCTCCTATGTGTGTGTACTAACTTGGATGGGTTAAATGCAGAGGACAAATTCCAAGTATGGGTTATAGCCTATTTGGCCTTCACATCATATCACTTGAGGGGATAGGTAGTTCGCCCAAATGTATATTAACAGTTGATCAACAGGGGCACTGTAACAGGGGAAGATTAGGACAATTTTAAGGGCCCTGCAAGACAGGGGCCTGTTCAATGCTCGTCTGAAACCACCAGCCATGCAGGGGGGACAGGCTCCCCTGTTGATAACAAACAAATTGGCTTTAATATTGTTTACATTGTTGATTTTAGGCCTCTTTGTCTTAGTGGCACATGTGAAGACGTTATCATCAATATACATTTGTAATGGACGGTATATTAATGTATGTGACAGCTCTCCGATGCACGTATCTGTTCTCTCGTGCCCGTGTGTCGTAATATCGTGTGCACGCATGTTGCATGAGGTGCGCGCGCAGCGGCACACGCGCGCTCCCGCTCACGCTCTTTGGCAGTGTCGCGCGGGCTGTCGGGATCATGTCCGCCATGTTTTCACACCAGCCTAGAAAAAAAAGCCCGTGAAAAAACACCACAACTCGCTCAGAGATGCCTTTAACTGCCGGATTTCGATCGGAGGGACGTCAGTGAGGGCGGCCGCGGAGAGAACCGTCGGCTCGTGTGTGTACTTGTACCGAATGATCCGTGTTTAGTGTGTTTGTGATCGCTGAAAACAATGAGTAAACTCTCGTTCCGCGCGCGAGCGCTAGACGCCGCCAAACCGCTGCCGATCTACCGCAATAAAGACCTCCCGGACCTCACCGACTGCGTCTCCATCAACCGAGCGGTCCCACAAATGCCAACCGGGATGGAAAAGGAAGAGGAGTCGGTATGTAAATGATTTTAAATTCATAATTTTTCATGAGGTTCAGGTGCATAGCAGGGTGTTGGTATTCACGTATCTTTTACGCACGTTTTAGTGCGTAAGTCCATTCTCTGTTCATAGGGATCTGTAAGCAGCGTTCTGAGGCTCTAGGTTACGTATAAAATGGACGGCATTTGCGTAGTCGTGGGAAATGTTTTACACTAGTGGCGTGAACAAGGTTATTTACGTGAGGGATTTGCTAGTGGTCAATGCGCATTGACGTCAGCCTTTTTGCGCAAATGCGTTCGAGATTAACGTATGTTACGACAGGAATACTTGAGTTGAACGGCGTGCCTCTGGCGCCTGAATCTGTTCAATGGTCCTGATGTTTAGTTTCTGCAGCAGCGGGCCGTAGTTATCAGTTTAAGCATACGCAACTGACAGACAGTGCAATCTGCCAATATGACATGTTTTATACTTCACAGTTGAATATCATATAATACAGTGGTTTGTTAATATGGGAATCATTCAGTAGTACCATGGTATACATCAGAGTACTATAACCATGATGTTGCCATGGCACCACAATGTATGTTATGTTTAAACCACCACCCAATGAATAAGTAAAAATAAACTCATAATAATTCTTAATAACAACAATTATAATTTGCTTAAATTTCATTATTATTATTATTATTAGTTTAAAATGTACTGAATTAAGCAGTTTTTTCCATTATTTGTTAATTAATTCAAATGTTAATTGTATGTTTGTCTGCCGAGTCAGTGTGGTGTAACCAACAGGCAAGAAGTTGTTGTTGTTGTTGTTTTTGTCAGAAAGAGCCCTCTCAACCCCCCACTGACTGTTTGACAAGGTCTGCTTTTTAAAACCATTATACATTTCGACCTTTTTATTAAAATAAAGTTTTGGTCAGGTTAAAGGTAGTAATTCCAAGAAAACTTTGTAAAAAATATCATCATATGATATTGATGTGTGTGACACATCATCAAAAATTCATCGGTTCCTTCAGTTGGATTCATCTTGATTCATTTGATTTGTTAGTGAAGTTAGTTTTATTAAAACAGAAGTATTTGAAGTGAACTCTCATGTTGCCATTATGATCAGCAAGCTCAATAGTTTATGTTGGACAGATGTATGGAAAAGCATACTTATGGAAAAAGTATGGAAAGCAAGTACTTGTTAAAAATATGGGTTGTTTTAGAATTTTAGTGATTCTGCTCATCAATTCTGATTCTTTTTGATTCATAGTTTCAATTACAGTAAGGTAAAAACATTTAGTCAAGCATTTATATCAAACATTTCTGTTATTCTGAACATTTTATTGTAATAGTAATATTTCTTATTTTGTAAAAAAAAAATTATTTAGCAATAATAACAATCATAATTATTATTAGTCATATTAATATATAAACACAAATTGTTATAAACACACACACTTTTCAGTTGTAAAAAAAAAAAAAAAATGAATGAAAATTAAAAAAAAAGCGCAATTTTATCCAGAATAATCGCAATTAGAAAATTTCCCCAAATCGGGCAGCCCTAAAATCAATATATATCGCAATATAATTTTTTCAATAACGGTGATATGATTTTTAAACACATTTCCGATGTTTCGATATACAGTGACTCACTGACAGGGCGCAGCCGTCAGAAAGAGTAGAACACGATTGCTACTTGCGTTATGACGTACACTACAGCAGACATGCAGGCTAGATCAAACGCTTCAAGTTTTAGCTACAAAATGAGTAAACCTGACCGCAATACAGATGTGACTGAACAAGCTTCTACAAGGAGAAAGCAGAAGAAATAGTTGATATGAGAGGAAAGACTAATTCAGAGGCGTGGAAGTGGTTCGGCTATCCAATATCTGATAAACTTCACGTTTCAGTGTGCTGCAAAATGTGTTGGAGAGTGGTGCCGACTAGGCGTGCAACAATACATCGATATCGATCAATGCATCGATCTAATGTCTAACAATACGATGCATCGATGCCAAGAAAAACAACATTTGCTCCTCCATTCCTGACACTTTGGACCCTCTTCAGTTTGCCTATCGTCCCAATAGATCGACTGAAGATGCCATTTCTCACGTCCTTCACTCCTGCCTCACTCACATCGACAGCAAAAGTGGGAACTATGTCAGGCTGCTATTTATTGACTATAGCTCAGCCTTTAACACCATAGTTCCCATTAAGCTAACACACAAACTCCTGGATCTAGGCCTGAATTCTTCTCTCTGCCTCTGGATTGAAGATTTCCTCACTGGCAGACCCCAGGCGGTGAGAGTAGGCCAGTTCACCTCCACCTCCATCACCCTGAGTGTTGGAGCTCCACAGGGCTGTGTGCTGAGTCCCCTGCTCTACTCTCTCTACACCCATGACTGTTTGTCCACACACAGCTCCACCTCGATCATCAAGTTTGCTGATGATACTGTTGTCCTGGGTCTCATCTCCAACAACAATGAGACGGCATACTTGGACGAAGTGGAGCAACTGACATCATGGTGCCAGGACAACTGTCTCTCTCTGAATGTTAACAAGACCAAAGAACTGATTGTGGACTTCAGGAAGAGACAGCATCGGTCATACTCCCCTCTCATGATCAGCGGGACACCGGTAGAGAGAGTGAGCAGCTTCAAATACCTGGGTGTGAACATCTCCGAGGATCTGACCTGGACTACACACATCCAGACACAGGTGAAAAAAGCCAGGCAAAGACTGTACCACCTGCGCCAGCTGAGGAAATTCAGGGTTTCACCAGCCATCCTGAAAACTTTCTATCGAGGGGCGATAGAAAGTGTCCTGACTCAGTGCATCACAGCGTGGTACGGGAACAGCACCAGTCACGACTGCAAAGCCCTGCAAAGAGTGGTGCGCTTATCCGAGCGCATCTCAGGCTCAGCTCTCCCGTCTCTGCAGGACATCTTCACCAAACGCTGCAGAGGTAGAGCTACTAAAATCATCAGAGACATTAATCACCCTGCAAACTCTCACTTCACCCTGCTGCCATCTGGTAAGCGCTTCCGTAGCCTGATGGCAAAGACTGAAAGACTCAGGAGGAGTTTCTTCCCCCAGGCCATCAGACTCCTGAACTCAGTCACGTGACTTCACTTCACCCCCGCACACGCATAAACATACGGTCTTTCAACATTAACATCCACATACTGCAATTGCACTGCACTTTACGTCCCTATTGTTACTGCGTAACAACCTGTAATAAACCTTGCACATTATACTTCTTTATATATACATATTATATATTTTATGTTAACCACTTATTTTTAAGTCTACAGTTTATCTCACTTATCATATCCACATATTTTTAATATTTTTATTTTTATCTTATTTCCTATTTTTATCTTTTACTTGATTTATTTATAATTCTACTTATGTTAATACTTTTTATTCTAATTTTATTCTATTTCTATTTAATTTCTTGTAACTGTTATTTGCACTGTCCACGGAGCGGACCTGTTTACATTTCACTGCCAGTTGTATATTGTGTATATAACTGTGTATGTGACAAATAAAACTCTTGAATCTTGAATCTTGATCTTGAGTGTTAAAAATCGACACTTGTAGGCTATTTATATATTTAAGAGGCACATTAGTTTTAACACTCCACATTTTCACCCAATGTCAGTCTATGTACAGGGTTTTTCCTGGGTCAAAAATGGTCTTCGGTGGTGGCTGACAGACATGGTCATCCATACACACACACACACACACACACACACACAGTAAAAAAGTACCCAACCCACGTGATCTGCAAGCGCAATACTGATAATACATTTTAGATAAATTCAAAGAAAGTTTGTAATTTTTGCTTATCTTATTTTGATACCTTATTTTTTACACTATTTACAGATAATTGTTTTGGTATATAATCATATCAATATTAAAAAGTAGTATTAAAAAATGATCAAATAGCCTAATTTTCTGCCATATACAATTTCATAAAATTATCAGCTAGCTAATAACAAATTTGTTCTGGGTTCACCTCACTCCAGTCTAAACTAAATGATTTATAGGCTATTTATTTTACTACACATTGTGAACATAAATAAGCTGAAAGACTGTGGATAATTAAAACTAACTCTTACCCCTACTCTTGCTAAATTGGGTAAGCACACTTGTTCTCATTTCAGAGATGTTCTGAGTAAATGATTAAACTGATTCGTGAGTTCAGTGTTGGACAGTTCAGTTGTTCTAACCAGTTAAAATGATTCGATTCAAAGGAGTCCTATAGGTCGCGAATCGGACATTAGCACACGCGCTGTGTGCGAATCCCTTCTGTTAAAACATTGCGAAAGATTTGTCAACACACAGAAAACACTTCATAACTGGATAGGATTTGTCTCCCGTTTATTGAAAGTATGGTTTATGTCAGCTGGTCAGAGAAGAGTCAACATTTTTTATAGCGCAATTCACACCCAGCGGTAATTAAAGGAAAACATCGTCTGATAGCGCCACGTGCAACATGGATTCGGTCTTCCGACCTTTTGATTTTGATTAACGTTATATGTGAAATATTTGAAAGCGAATGCTTATTTTGAAGACAGAGAGCGTGCGAGCGGGGGAGGAGCTCTCTGATCGTTCTATCTGTCACTCAGTTAATGCAAGCCAGCAGTCATCTATTCTACATCACTCATAAATCACAATAACTGATCAAATAAGGCTTTGGCGGGACAAAAAATTGTTTTGGCGGCCGCCAAAAAATTTTCAATGTAGGAAAAACCCTGTATGTATTATCGCCAAGGCACCGTTCATTCTCGTTTAAATTATCTTTCAGAGCTTGTCAAAGACGCTCGGACAGTGCTTCACGAAAGTTTATCATTTGCCTTGCAAAAAGCAGCGTGCACTCATCTCAAACAGAGCAAAAATAGGCCACTGAATTGAGTCTTTTATTTTTTTGTGCTTCAGTAGATAAAGATCTATGGTTTTGTATACAAGGAGAATAGAGTGCTATGAATCGTTCTTCACACTGAAATTTAAAACCATTAAAAGAAAATGCTCAATAAACTGCGGCATAGGAGCTGCGCGCTGTGACTGTGTTGCTTTAAGCGCATCATTCTGCACACGGGATGCGCATAAGTGCGTTGTGCCGCTCTGTAAAAAAAACTCATAAAGTGAAATTTTCATGTCATGGGACTAGGGCTGGGCGGTATATCGAGTTTGTACAATATATAGATATATTTTTTAGAAATGATATGGAATGAGGCAATATCGTTTATATTGATATACTGTAGATTGATACGAACGTATCTGAAAAATAGCGGAATGTGCATGATACAATTTGTCCTAAACGTGACACATGCTTTATATTAAGGGCTTCAAAATAACTGGTAAGATATAGTTAACGTGTGTAGTTTAAAGCAGCTCGCCCTGTCAGATGCTCGGAGGCTACTTGTGTTGACAGACAGATAAATCAGGGCTCCTGACAAAAATATCAATTAAGGAGCCATTGGCTCCTATAAGGGAAAAACGTAGGCGCCAAATTATTTTTCCAAGTGCCACAAAAGAATAAATGCATTTTAATTTTTCATGTGCAATTATATGGGCGGTGCTGAATTTCATTTTTGGCTTCTTCCATTCTTTCTCATTAAGACAACAGGTTAAGTAAAAAATATATATTTTTTTGTCTTTTTTGCCTGTGTAGAACTGAAACAATTTAAATCTATGCGCCACTTAACATTTGAACAACACCACACACACGCACAGTGATTTTCGCAGTTTTCTCGACTATAGGCTTTATTAATTTGTTGTCATATACATAGAGCGCTTCACAGCTGTTACACATCACATAGGCTACCCAACACTTGATTCGTCTTGTTAAACTACTTCACTAAAACGCTCCCACATTTTACTTGACTTTCCTTCCTTTTGTTAATTTGGTAAATTTGGCAAATTAGAACCTGAAGAAAAAAGTTTTAAACATGTTGATATTTCCAATCACTATGTTGGACAATTCTTATCAGAATCATTTCTATTAAGTTAGTATATATTTTTTTAGGTAAAACTGTTAAATTTTTAAGCAATATCTCATGTAGGATTTTTCCTTTCCGTTATATATACTAGGGATGCAACAATACAGTTAGTCCACGGTTCAATACATACATCGGTTTTTAACTTTGGTTCGGTTCTGATGGCTTGTCACATCAGTTTTTTGTTATTCTATTCTTAGGCAACTGGAACAGCAAGAGGTTAAGGAGATAAAAGGCATTTTTTATTGCAATACTCTTTCTTTATTTTACTTAAAATAATTGAAAACACTTACTTAAACTTAAAACTTTACTTAAAAAAAAAAACCATGTACACATTCCTAGTGTATTGTAAAATATAAAATAAATATATATAAAGATTTACACTGGCAGAATTACAACAGTAGTACAGCAGCATTTAAGTATGAAATTGAATAAATAAATGTAAAAATAAAACACTACATAGTAGGGATGCGCGGTATACCGGTACTGGAAAAATACCGGTATATATTTTATTTCAAACGGTACGATATCATGATTTTGCTAATTTCGGTATATGCTGCTGTTCCGAAGTTCACCGCTAGGTGGCAGCGCGCTACCCAAACTGACGCGAAACCGGCAAATGTGGCAACAGAACAAGATGAATACAGCAGTCTCACTCAACACGCACAAAACTCATTAATAAAGAGAAGATTAGTGGAATGTGGAATTACTTTGCTTATAAAACTGCTGAAGAACCATCAAACATTGCCAAGCATCGGTCACTTAATTCCTGACTTGTAAGACATTAAGAGATTGACAGGTGAGTGCATAATTCTAACGATCTAATTTAGACATTTTTCTTTTAACACTGATCAACGCACATACATATGATCGTATCGTTTAAATATAAAGAAATCTCCAGCGTTCGTTTCAACCAGTGACGTTTAGATTTCATAATATTTGCACGCATGCTATTGCACTATTTACATCCGCGAAAGACATAACCAACTGTGTTTATGTGACTACTCACTAAAGATTGACATTTTTGACATAATTTTGTGTGTATTTGACTGAGGAAAAACAACTTAATTTGGAATGCGCTTTAGACTTGTGTGTGTGTGTGTTGTTGGCATTAGCGCAAAGAAAACTCTCTCTCAAAGAGCTCTCATCCCTCATTCATATGTATTACGAACTGCTATAAAATCGCTCGCATGTTCAAATTGGCGAGGTTTAAAAAGACGTGGGCAGTGATTTCCGTCAGCTGTCCCGCAACGGAAGCGAAAGTGTTGAATCTGAGCGCGCAGATGCTTTTATAGTGCAGGTGCGATGTCTTTTGAAGCCAGAAGCAATTTGCTCATTTTGAGAGAATGGAGACGCGCAGTAATGCTGAAATTACTTACAAAAAAGTTTCCAAATGACTGATTGATGTGATAATCTTTTGTTGATTTATTTAATAATAAACATTTGCAGTAATTTCCCACTTCATAAACCCAAAACTTGCGAGAGTGAGTAAAATTATGCGTAATACCCGCATCAAAATTCAGACCCTGTATGGTATCGATTTAATATCGGTACTTCGGTATTAGATTGTGGTACCGTACCGAAGACAAAATTGTGGTATCGAGCCATCCCTACTACATAGACTTCACTATAAAATATACATTGATTCTTATTAAAGCTACTGTATTAGTTTTTTCAGTCAAGAGCAGCGAGTGATTTTCTCTTTGTCTTTTGTTGTTGTATTAACATTAAACGGATAGTTTATTCAAAAATGAAAATTCTTTCATCGAGAAATGAATACAGGTTTGGAACAATATTAGAGTGAGTAAATAATGACATAATTTTAGAGGTGAACTGTCCCTTTAAGGACCGCGTGTTCACTACTGCTCTGTTGTCAATTTAAGACCTCCGTTCTAATATACAGACACACACAATTTTACTTTCACTTTAGACATAACCGACTGTGTTTGTGTTAACCTTGTGTGTATTTGACAGTATTAGCGCAGTAAGACGACTACTTAGTTCAGTAATCACGTGTTTGACAGGCGTTTAGTGCGCATGTTAAAACCGCGCACGCAAATGAGCCGGCAAGGCTTTAAAACGCATGCAAATAATGAACTTTCTTGATTGTGAATATCTATAGTGTTCTGTGAGTATAACTCTACCACTAACGTGTGATGTGAATGTATGTTGCGTTGTTCAGTAGGCTATTGGGATGGAGGCAAATCATAGCATTTGTAGAAAAATTATTATTTAATGAAAAAACGAAAAACTGCAATTCACAAGCGCGTATTGAACCGTGAATGCCGTACCGAACGGTTCAATATTATATTGAGAATTGTGGCATCCCTAATATATACTGTCCACTAGGAGGTGCTCTAAGCATATCTTATCCTTGATTTGTTTTCCCTGAATTGATGCTGGTTTTGAAAGTGAAAGTGACGCACGTTCGTTGTTCTGTGTCTTTAATAATATCAACACATTAATTATTTATCTCTCATCCACCCGTAATTAATTACAATGTTATGATCCGCTCATCACAAACACACTCAAAAATATCCACGCACACACATACGTCCGCTAAACTTCACTGCGGACAAATAAGCATGATCAAAAACATTTGTGATCTTATTTTTCCTTCAGACAACAAGTTAAGAGAGTCAACAATGCAAAGCAAGAAAGGAATTTTATTCACTATTTAAAATAGCCTGTCGGGCAGGGCGGTGATACGTTTTGCGTATTCCTGTGAAGTTAAGGCAGTAACAGAAAAGTTTAAAAAGAGTAAAATATATTGAGAATAAGAATTCATATCAGTATCAATTAAAAACTAGAATTGTTACTGATTAGTTGGCGTCCACACAGTAGGGGTGGGACAAAAAATCGATATGCCGATTTATCGCAATATTTCCGGCCGCGAGACGTTATCGATACTCTGGCTCCAAGTATCGATATTTTTAAAAACTGAATATTTAAATGAATGTCTACATTTTGGCTTACCGGAGTGGCAGTACCCCCAGACTTCCTGTGCTGGCGGCGTGGCGCTTCCCAGATTGCAGATGATCAGATGAACCGAACAGTGAAGAAGAAATACGAGCGCAATGGCTGGCCGACAAAAAAAAAATCACAAATGCACCCGCGTCTTTTAAATCAAAAGTTTGGATCCATTTTGGATTTTGTAGTGACGATACAAAAAAAGCTCACTAAAGACTATGTAATCGGCAAGAACTGTCTCGGAAAAATAAAATACAATGGCAACACAAACAACATGCATTCCCACCTCGTGCGCCATCAGTGAATCAGCCTACGCTGGATGACATTTGTATGGCAAAGCTACCTTTTTTGATAGAACTGCTTGTGCTTGGTTTGTTACCACAGTTATCTGTGTGCTTCCTCAGTGATGAAGTTTAACATTCGCGGCTGTCTTTTCTTAAACTCCTCGGGATCCATCTTGACGACTGCAGTGCAGGCAGATCGCTCGCGCGGTTGTGATTCTCCTGGGAGAGCGCGCGCCGCGCGGCCACAAATAAACTTATATGGATTTGAAATTATTTTGTCAACTTGAAATACAGGCATATTTTAGTAGATCTGTTCCTAAAAATATGCATATATGTTTTAGGAACACATCTACAATATACATGCTTATATATTCGTTTGCACGTGACTGTTTAAAACCCGTGTTTAGACCCGTGTTTCTCCCTTGTCCTACCCGACCTGCACCCGTATCCGACACACTAGGATGTTTTTCACCCGTGCAGGACTCTGACAGTGTACATGTTTAAAAGACAAGTTTATTATTGTACCGCTTGGTACTCAAATGTGACCATATTTTATTATATAAGGTTTTATACTGGGTGTGTTTTTGTACATTTTTAGTAATGTGTGCATTTTGCAATTTCTAAATATGAAATGTTGCTGCTATGAATAAGTTAGTGATGTGACCTTTCTTTATTAAAAATCATTTAGTCACAGAAACTGTTCTCTCATGGCTTTTTGATAGCTTTATATGCACTTACTGTACTTTAATGCTATTTCAAAAAAGATGAAGTTTTAATAAATTAAATATATGATCATATGACTTTTTTGATGCTTGTTTTTCCATTTACAAAATGATATCGTGATATATCGTGGGTGATTTTCTTCCAATATATCGTCTGTCACAGAATTGCTGGTATCGTGATATATCGTTATCGTGGGCAAAATATCGTGATATTATCGTATCGTGTGTTGACCTGTGATTCCCACCCCTACCACACAGCCTTCCTGCACTTTTACAAGTAGAGTAGGGTAACTTACTTGGTTGTTCATTCATTGACACATCTCTGCCGCTTTCTATCTCTCTCCGGCTGGCACAGCCGTCAGTGTTGTTGCTTGATAGAGATGAGGGCTTTAAAAAAGCATGATATTTTCCGTTTTGACATACGTTTCTGGCGCATATTTTGGCGCTCAGACTTTGATTTTGCAAACTTTGCTGCGCGTCGTCTCATTTTATTACATCAACACACAACAAGACTGGTCGCCAATGGCGATCTCAGCAAAAATTTCACTCGCAAATTAATATTTTCGGTCACAAATGCGACCGTTTTAGTCGCAGTCTGGAGCCCTGAGATAAATACAGTGTTTAATGCGTTTGAAATGTGGGGCTTTCCTCTGTGCATAGCTTTCATGTCACAGGTATATTCTCCATCTGTAAATGTTAGAAAGTCATGCAAATATGTTAATTTTGCTGTCCGAAGAGGACGGCCTTCTGCATGTGAATCTCCGCTAAAATCCAGGCTTCCGTGAATGAGCTCTGCCATGCACATGCGTGCCAAACAGAAGGAACACGATAGAATAGGAACGCAATAATGCTGACTAAAGTGTACATAGCCTATTTCTAAAATATTTGTTGTTGGACAATAAATGTGCTGTATGTGGAATTTTAAACCTTTGAGTAAGTATATTTTTATGAAAGTGACCATTATAATGGGGTAATCAAATTAGAGATGTTCCGATACCCTTTTTCCCTTCCCGATACCGATTCCGATACCTGGGCTCAGGGTATTGGCCGATACCAAGTACTGATCCAATACTTGGGTGTGTATCTGTATATACAGCTGTATATACTACTAGCCCTGTATGAATTGCTAGAATTATTTTATGGTGTGTTTCAGACTTATCCCTTAATAAAACATGAACAAATACATACAGTGAACTACTGTATTCATACAGAATTTTTATTATCTGACATGCATTTGACTGTAATATTATTGGTATCGGATCGGTACATAGGTTCAAGTACTCGCCGATACCGATGCCAGAATTTTTTCGGACTCGGAACAACTCTAAATCAAATATAGGCTAATACGCTCTTTGTTTTTATTAAATTTTAAGTGAATTTAAAAACTAAATTATTAATTTTGTTTTTAGATTGTAAACCCCCTTTTTGCACATAATATATTGCATAGGCTAAATTACATTCACTGTATTTGTATATAGCCTTCAATAATCAATATTTGTTTTTAGGACATCACTGGGCAGGATGTGAAATAAAATTATTATTAAAATAAATACAGATTTATTTTTATCCAGATAGAAAAACGTAGAAAATACCGGGATATATATTTTTTGGCCATATCGCCCAGCCCTACATGGGACCTTCAATGCGGTAGTACCGTAAGGAATGTTTTATGTGCGGCAGGTACACTATTTAAAGTGTTAAACATTAGGGGTGTGACAAGACGCTTATCTCACGAGATTGGGTTCACGAGAACGAGACGAGTTAAGACTTTTACATAGTATATTTAAGAAATTCTCAATGATGAAATACATGACTAGAAAAATTGTTTGCAGGTGCATTTGAAATGTTTTAACACTTCTTGTAATGAATGTAATTTCAGTTCAGTTACGTTTGAATGCGCTCTCCCGTTTATTTTTCACTTTCACGATCGTGCGTACTCTGTGAATAGGGAGTGGTGGTGCTGAACGCACATTTTAAAATATACGTCTGACGCTTCTGCTGCACAACGTATCCTCCGCCACCACGGTCCAGTCCACTAACATGTAACACACACTCGTACACACACTCAATGCGAGAGCTTCCCTTACACGTAACACACACACTCATAACACACGCTCAATGTCTTATCGTCACGTGATCAGTGCTGCACACTAGGTAAACTCCAAAAGCTTGTGTTCGATGAGCTGATGGAATTGAAGCGACTAGGGATGCAACAATACAGTTAGTCCACGGTTCAATACATACCTCGGTTTTTAACTTCGGTTCGGTTCTGATGGCTTGTCACATCAGTTTTTTGCTATTCTATTCTTAGGCGACAGGAACAGCAAGAGGTTAAGGAGAAAAAAGACAATTTTTTATTGCAATACTCTTTCTTTATTTTACTTAAAAGAATTGAAAAACCTTACTTAAACTTAAAACTAAAAAAAAAAAAACCCTTGTACACATTCCTAGTGTATTGTATAATATAAAATAAATATATATAAAGATTTACACTGGCAGCTCAGAGCTGTACAGCAGCATTTAAGTATGAAATGTAAAAATAAAACACTACATAGACTTCACTATAAAATAAACACTGATTCTTATTAAATCTACTGTATTAAAAGTTTTTAAGTCAAGAGCAGTGAGTGATTTTCTCTTTGTCTTTTGTTGTTGTATTAACATTAAAGGGATAGTTCATTCAAAAATGAAAATTCTGTCATCGAGAAATTAATACAGGTTTGGAACAATATTAGAGTGAGTAAATAATGACATAATTTTAGAGGTGAACTGTCCCTTTAAGGACCGCGTGTTGACAAGGCTGCCTGCGTGCATCTAATATACAGACACACCGATTTTACTTTCACTTTAGACATAACCGACTGTGTTTATGTTAACCTTGTGTGTATTTGACAGTATTAGTGCAGTAAGACAACTACTTAGTTCAGTAATCACGTGTTTGACAGGCGTTTAGTGCGCATGTTAAAACCGCGCACGCGAATGAGCCGGCAAGGCTTTAAAACGCATGCAAATAATGAACTTTCTTGATTGTGAATAACTATAGTGTTCCGTGAGTATAACTCTACCACTAACGTGTGATGTGAATGTATGTCGCATTGTTCAGTATTGGGATGGAGGCAAATTATAGAATTTGTAGAAAAATAATTAATTGAATGCAAAACCGCAATTCACAAGCGCGTATTGAACCGTGAATGCCGTACCGAACGGTTCAATATTATATTGAGAATTGTGGCATCCCTAGAAGTGACTGTTATCCACTTGAAGTAAATCGTTTTTTTTTTTGTTTTTTTTTTAAAAAGCAAAACTACAGTGGAGGCATAATGTAAAGGTAGCGTTGGCATATTCTATCCTAACTTCAGGAGAAAGGGTCTGAAATTATTTAAAGGGGTCATAGAATGACATTTTTGTACAAGTTAATATGATTCTTTAGTGTCTAAATGAAAAGTTTGTAATATACTTTAATTAAAAATTCTCATTAGTATTGTAAGAAAACACTCATTTTACCTGGTCAAACCCAGCTCAGTTTTCAGCAAGTCATTTCAGTGTATGTGACTTTAAATGATAATGAGCTCTGCTGACCCCGCCCCCTCTGCTCTGTGGGGCGTTCGGTTCGACCCGACACAACACCACAACACACGTGGAGTGTTGCCTTGACAACATTTGAGGGTATATTTTCGAGAAATAATGGCAACGGGAGTCTCTGAGGACACATCTGAGCAACATTATCATTTTGAACCGGAGTCGGACCAGGAACAGATGACGAACCCATCGAAGTTCGAACAGGACGTTTCTGAATGGTTGGTTAACGTCATGTCACTTTGATCTATCTTTGTACTGGCAGAGTAGTGTAGTTGCTATGTGTTTACTGATGTATGTGTTAGTTCATTGACAGATTGATGTTATGTTTATAAGATTTTTTTTTTACATTACTTCTTAATCAGTAACAGACACCGTTATAAACCATGTACAAAAGTAAGCTTAGTGTAGTGTTACCACGTTAACTTTATAACCAGAGTACACAGTTTGTAATAACAAACATAACGCGTTGTTCATTATAAATGTGGGATTATGAATTATATTGAGAACGTCATACACAGAAAGCATGCCGTAATGTAACTTACCCTGTAAACTTTAGCCTCATTCATCGTGAAGCGTGCAAGCGTCTTGCAAAGATTAATATAAAGGTTAATAAAACGTTACACTCGCATCTTCCTGAGGTGCAGCAGGAACACAATCCTTTTTTCAAGAGCAGCTTATTAGCAAAACCTGCTTTATACTGACGCTCGTTTATAAAGCAGTCTGCTGAGAAATGATTCGCGCAAACATTGACGTTGATCGGGGGGAATATTCCCTTCTAAAACAAAACTCAGCAGCCACTGGGTCTTCAGCGGTTCGGATTTAGGAACATCAAAATGACTGCTATGTTCGTTATTACACCAACAACACCACAATCGCTTAGACGCCATTCTGCTCCAGCGTATATCAACAATGGCGGACTGATGACAGCTCGCTCAGGGCGGGTCTGTGTTGAAACGCTGCTGTCAATCAACAATCTTAGGAGGGGCGTACACCGTGTAACGTCACACGGTCAAACGGGTCGATTTGAGACAGGGGAAAATATATAAGGAGATTAAAAAAAAACTCTGGATGTATTTTTATCATTGTAGGATGGTTGTGTACAGGCACTGCCAACACACATTTCCATATAATCAACTTGTAAAAGTGCATGTACCATTCTATGACCCCTTTAAAAAAATAGCAGCTCAAGCTGCATCATTGAATCAACATCATATCTTTATATAAATTGTATTATTACAGTTTTTTCAGTTACACTTTTGACCACTTATCTGGAACAGGTGTAATAGTTGAAGACGATTCAGATTTCAGACAAATGCAATTCCATTCATCAACATAGCAGCTTTGCACTCAGTTCTTATCAATCATATTAGGGATGTGGCGGTGATGAAGTTTTCCACCAGTTAATCAACATGTGACAACACCGGTAATTAGGGATTGGTATTGAGACAAATTTCACGATTCAATTAGATTTCCATTCACAATTAGATTCAATATCGATTATTGTAAATATTAGGGCTGGGTATTGACACAAATTTCACGATTCTATTTCCATTCACAAGCATTCAATTACGATTTCTTTACAATATTGTGTATATATATTATATATATCATTATTAGTTTCTTAACTAATGATGTAAACTATACCTGGTAGTCAGTAGGTATTCACTGTATCCTCCAGAGTTAGATAAGTCCATTCTCATCTCTGTGCGTGCCATAACTCTGTCTGACGCACCCATCGCTAGCCTAGCTTAGCACATAGACTGGAGGTAAATGGCTCCAGCTAGCCTACTGCTACTAGCCTACAAAATAACGGCAACATTTTCCTATTTACATGTTGTGATGTGTATAGTTACATTGTGTACTAAGCGATTTTCTAGACCGATATGGCTAGGAACTATTCTCTCATTCCTGCGTAAGGATCAAGGAACTTTGCTGCCGTACTATGGGTGCAGCAGGCACATTGATATTACACAGCGCCATATGGTTTTTCTGAGCTAAATGTGACATTACATGACATTATTTACAAGCTGTTTTATTGACATCTTTCCACTGTTGAAACTCTGATTGTGCGATTACATGTGACATGTTACGGCTTTTGGAAAGTTAAAATATACAGTGGGGAGAACAAGTATTTGATACACTGCCGATTGTGCAGGTTTGCCCACTTACAAAGCATGTAGAAGTCTTTCATTTTTTTAATTCAAAAATCCAGAAAATCCCATTTTATGATTTTTAAAAAATGTATCTGCATTTTATTGCATGACATAAGTATTTGATCACCTACCAACCAGTAAGAATTCCGGCTCTCACAGACCTGTTTTCTTTAAGAAGCCCTCCTGTTCTCCACTCATTACCTGTATTAACTGCACCTGTTTGAACTCGTTACCTGTATAAAAGACACCTGTCCACACACTCAATCAAACAGACTCCAACCTCTCCACAATGGCCAAGACCAGAGAGCTGTGGAAGGACATCAGGGATAAAATTGTAGACCTGCACAAGGCTGGGATGGGCTAAAGGACAATAGGCAAGCAGCTTGGTGAGAAGGCAACAACTGTTGGTGCAATTGACCTATCGGTAAGTCCCGCCCCCCTTAGTTACTGTTGCTAACTCGGACAAACAAACGCAGTTGCTATATCTTACAATGACAGCTGTCAGTGTGAAAACCTTATCCCAAGATGTTTTTGGACACAGAATGTAGTGTATACCCCGTCCGAATGATGGCCAAACTTTACTGATGGTTTATCAAGTTTATTACATTGTTTTTCACTAAAAAAAAATCACTGTATTAACGTCTCATTCACAAACTCTCTCTCTAGCCCTCTCTCCGTGGCATTACAATTAACATACACAGCAAATTACACAAAAACACTCACAGTAAACAAACCTATACACAGACCATATGTCTTTTCGGGGGTTCAGTTAATAACTGGTAAACTTTGTATCTGCAAAACAACTCCGATAAACTGCGTGCAAGCTCTTCCTTTCATTACTACCCGTAGACTAGAACACCCATCAAAATAGGAGTCCTCCTTATAAGACAGATAATGCAGACCTTTAAACATATCTAAACGATTATATCTAAACGAGCGATGGTTTACAGATCTCAATGCAAATGGGAGAAGACTCTTGTTACGATCACAGATGATAACATCCAGGATCAACACTGTTCATGTACCGCAGGGTAAGATTACATAAATTCACATTTAATCAGTTTAATATGGAGAGATGCACTGAAAAGTAGACCTTCGTGTTTCTGACCTACACCGTTGCATGTGAACAGTTAGGTATAGTTAGTTGGTTTGTACGTTAGCAGGGAATTAATAACTTTAATAGTAACTTAATGAGAGTATGACAACCAGAAAACCCTCTCAGGATCCCTGTAATCAGTGTTGCAGTACCTCAGGCACGACGTTTACCATTTTTGTAGCATAAACACCATCAAACCGATGAGAGCTTCGGATTTTCCAATGTTTCTCTATGGCGCTGACACCTAAAGATATCCGAGTTCCGGTCCCAGCGCAACTGATACTCAACTGCCATTGGCTCATCTGCGTTCGATGGGAGGGGCTTACCGATAGGTCAATTATTAGAAAATGGTAGAAGTTCAAGATGACGGTCAATCTCCCTCGGTCTGGGGCACCATGCAAGATCTCACCTCGTGTGGCATCAATGATCATGAGGAAGGTGAGACCTGGTCAATGACCTGAAGAGAGCTGGGACCACAGTCTCAAAGAAAACCATTAGTAACACATGGTCATGGATAAAAATCCTGCAGTGCAGGCAAGGTCCCCCTGCTCAAGCCAGCGCATGTCCAGGTCCGTCTGAAGCCAATGACCATCTGGATGATCCAGAGGAGGAATGGGAGATGGTTATATGGTCTGATGAGACAAAAATAGAGCTTTTTGGTCTAAACTCCACTCGCCGTGTTTGGAGGAAGATAAATGAGTACAACCCCAAGAACACCATACTCAATGAAAGTATGGTGAAGGGGCTCTCCACGGCTCTGCTTTCGTCTGCGAAAAAGTTAAGAAACTCAACGCTAAGCCCTCAGTACTGAGCCGAGCAACTCCCTCACAGGGAGTACTTGCTGTATTTTGCCTTGTTTTTAATGTACTGTATGGAAAATAATGTGTTAAATGAACTTGAGAGAAAATTAGATGCATGGGACAGCCAAGTCAGATCCGCGTCATGTTCGGCAATGGCCAATCTTTTTATTTTTTTTTAAATTTTTTATTTTTTTAATTGAAGTTGCATGACATAAATACACATTTGGTCATATAATACATATTTTGCTCTTGTCCTACAACATCATCTTTTTTCCCCCAGACGGCAGTGGCCAATCTTAAAGTGACAGTAGCACTGATAATGTCTGTCATTAAAGGGGTGGTAAAACACATTCTTTTGAAGGCTTGATTGTGTTTGTGGGGTGCACTGTAACATAAGTTCATGCTTCGTTTTTAAAAAATTGCATTATTTTTCATATATTTTACCTTTATTCTACACTGCTCTGTCCCTCTTTGTAAAAACGGTCTGATGGTTTCCGGGTTCTATGAAGCCAGACCTCTCACACTTGTCAGCATTGCAATTCTCTTTGTAGGCCTATACACTATTTGATAGATATCATGTTTAGACGCACTACACTTAAACAACGTTTTATTCAATTCATTACATTATATTTATATTGACTAGTACCTACTTTAGATGTATAGATTACGTTGCTCATGCAAGTTGCAAAACAGGTTATAGACTGTTAAAATAACAAACATTTTAAATTAAAACTTATGATAGACAAAAACCGACTCTCGTCTTTTCTTTCGTTTTTAAATCTTTTTACAAGAAATCTTGCAGGTCATAAAGAACTTTGTTTTTCCACCTCCAAGAAAGGACAGGTGCTCTCCATTATTTCTCCTTGTTTACTTAAAGGTCCCATGGCATGGCATTTTTCTATTATTTTATAATGTTTCCTGAGCTGTACTTATATTGTTAGTATGACTTTTACATCATAAAATGTCATAATTTAGAAATAAAAGGCATTTTTTCTATACTGCTGTTTGCCCTGTGGCTGAATGCCCTGCTTCAAGAGGCGTGTCTGCTGTGAGACTTCAGTAAAAACACCCACTGTTGTGATTGGCTGACATCTTTGCATTTTATATGAGCGGAGGGGGCGTGGTTTAACGAGGCACGAGCAGGCACGAGTCTGCCAGGGAGACGGATGGACCTGAGTTCACTTCACATCAGTTCTCAGCATGTCTGAACTGTTTTAGTTACAGCATATACTTTAGGTTATTAGTCTATTTCTAGTCGGAGGGACTGTCACTCATGTCAGAAAGTTAGTAACTTTAGTAAATTATGGATCAGCGCTGACTGGAGACGCGAACCGTTTAGAACGATTCAGTCCGATTTGGTGAACTGATTCGGTTCACTAAAAAGAACTGGTTCAAAAGAAAGATCGTTCGCGAACCGGACATCACTAATGTATCAGAGACTGAGCTCAGCGATTGCTAACAAAGTTATTTATAGTAACTACTGAGTTATGAGAGCGCTGTCAGTCAGCGCGAGTTTATTGTGTTTGTATCTGAGAGTTCTGAATAAACAGTCATACCGAGTCCGTCTCTTCATCATTATTCTACCAACTTTGTAACACATGCAAAGTACCATTACAGCTGTCGAGATGAACGAGTTAAAAGTAAGTGTTGATAATAGCATTATTTTTTAAATAAAATAAAAGCGTCAGTGACGCGCGTTGAGTACACAGCGCAAACAAAGACACAACAGCAGTAATCGGATGTAATCCAGTTTATTGTGGGGCTAGGCTGGCTAGCCCGGATATGCTCAAGCTTACCCCCTTCTGCTTAAACTCGCGCCGCGTTTGGTGCCTCCGCTGTGGGCCAGATGCAGTACTGTGGGTCGGGGATGTTGAAGGCCGAGCTTCGGCGTGTGTGAGGTTTATCTCTGCTGATGTTGAGCAGAAACTCATGACTGTATGCACATTTTAGAACCGATAGACGCGACGAGGACGTACAAAAACACTGACTCACAAGATATAAAACACGAAAACACCGTTCTGTCTGGAGAGAGAGAAGCCGCATTGTGTGCACGAATAATAAATAATTAGCTACACATCAGAAATCACTGATCACAGATCAGAAGGAACTGAAAAAAGACTTCTGTTTTCATTTGTACATCCAAACACTGAGAAACTGCCAGCGTTCACTCGTTCACAAGCAATGATGCAATGATCTCTCGACGAGCGTTTGCATGGGCGTGCCAGATTCTCTGGGAGGAGGAAAGGGAGGAAACCGTGCCTGCTTGGACGTCAAACCAGGAGACTTCAGGATTGGCTAGTCTGGCCTGTCATTTTCTCAAAGGCAGAGAAAGACAGCCACAACTCGGTTTTACACCGATCAACATTTCTATCCACTTGGGGACAATATTCAGGCTAGGGGAACTCATATTAATGTTGAAAAACCTCATAAAATGAAAATGTCATGCCATGGGACCTTTAAAGGCCGTTTTCCTTGCTTTACTCGAGGCAAAAAGCCATGTGTTGACTTTGAAACAGAGTAGACTTTACATTATATGCATCTGTGGTGGAATTGCTAGATTTTCACATCGATACATGTTTATTTTAATGCGGATGCGCTCTCACTTTAATTCAGCGCCAGCACATCAAAAAATAGACTCTGTGCGGAAACGATCGCAGCACATCTGTATGGCTACGCGCTCCTGGAACGACTGACGGACCGAAGCCGCGTGCAGTGTGAAAGCTGTATCCGATAACATGGGTACGGAAAAAATACGCACCGCATGCGCACTGCAAACGGAGTGTGAAACGGGCGTCAGCAGGTGCCATGCTCGATGTATGCGCCACTTTCATACGGCTTTCTTGTGCCACAGTGCCTTCATACTGTTACAGATTTGTCCACCACCCTTCTTCTGTCATCATTATATTTTACGGGGAAGCCAAAATGCTCCCATACATACGATTTGAATGATGCGGGAGGCTTTTCAAGTTCTTCTCCGCTAGCCACTTTTGACTGATTAACATGCCGTGTTCACGTGTTTCTCTGAAACATCGAGTTTAAAGGAACGAGATCACTTAAAAAGCAATATCGGCAGAAAAACTTTTCTTTTAAAAGTCTTTATGTCTGCGATCGCTAAACAATTCAGATTAATCCACAAATAAAAAAAAACGTGCGTGCCGAACCGTGGGTCGTGATCCGGACAGATCACGGATTAACTGCAATCCGTTAAACCCCTACTGGGCTCAGGGTATCGGCCGATACCGAGTTCTGATCCGATACTTGGGTCTGTATCTGTATATACAGCTGTATATACGACTAGCCCTATATGAATTGCTAGAATTATTTTATGGTGTGCTTCAGACTTATCCCTTAAAGGGTTAGTTCACCCAAAAATGAAAATTCTGTCATTAATTACTCACCCTCACGTCGTTCGAGACCCGTAAGACCTCCGTTCATATTCGGAACACAAATGAAGATATTTTTGTTGAAAGCTGATGGCTGAGAAAGGCCTCCATTGGCATTCAGTACACTTATACTCCCAAGACGGATAAAAGGCACTCAAAACATCGTTACAAAGTCCATCTCACCACAGTGACTCTACAATAATCTTACGATGCGACGGCAATAGTTTTTGTGCGCAAAAAAAATCAAAATAACACCTTTTTCCAACTTGTATGCGTCGTCGAGGCACACGCGGAAGGCAATAACAAGCTGGATAAAGGTGTTATTTTGATTTTTTTTTTTGCGCACAAAAACTATTGTCGTCGCATCGTAAGATTATTGTAGAGTCACTGTGGTGAGATGGACTTTGTAATGACATTTTAAGTGCCTTTTATCGGTCTTGGGAGTATAAGTGTACTGAATGCCAATGGAGGCCTAACTGAAGCCTTTCTCAGCCATCAGCTTTCAACAAAAATATCTTCATTTGTGTTCCGAATATGAACGGAGGTCTTACGGGTCTCGAACGACATAAGGGTGAGTAATTAATGACAGAATTTTCATTTTTGGGTGAACTAACCCTTTAATAAAACATGAACAAATACATACAGTGAACTACTGTATTTATTACAGTATGTTTATTATCTGACATGCATTTGACAGTAATATTAAAATAATCTCTTTACAACAAAACAAGTGAAAAATAAGCAACCATCTAGGCATTATTATTATTAGTAGAGACGTATTATTATTACTTGGAGACGTAGCTAAATTTTAGGGCTGGGTAAAAAAATATCGATTTCTCGATTTTAATTGATTCTCACTTTTACAAAACAATATCGATTATTAAATCCCAAGAATTGATTACCGGTAGTCTATTTTTTTTTTACGAAATTCAAAAACATAAATACCGTTTTGGCGCTTTGGCGTGAGATCGCTCTGCCGCAGCTCAGCTCAAGAGAACCAGCAGCGCGGAGCAGACATGAACGGATCTTCTCTTCCGCCTTAATACCAGTAACAGCGTGAAATAAACACGAATGAGCTTCTGTAAATGTGTTAAAAGATACAGGACAACTTGCCAAAATCCGCATGTCACATAGAATCGCTCAATCAGTGTTTCAACCGCAGAAAGATGCAAGTAAAACGGCTTACAAGTAAACAATATCACGTAACGTCACAGTTACCTCAGAAAAAACATATCCAGTGTCCATAAACTCGTTAGTCAGCTAGAAAAATTTACTCTATAGAGGAGCATTTTGCTAATTAAATGCACCACATTACATAGGATATTCATTGTCAATGTTCTTCAGTATTTAATAAATCTGGCAAGTTTTTATGACAACCACCCTTTAAATGTAATTGGATACTCTAATTGGAGTAGAATTATGATTATGAAATTGTAAAGTTAATATTTTAACTTTATTATTATATAATTAAAAAACATAATTTAGTGTCATTTTAAGTGTTTGTATACAAATCAGTTAATTTTTACCTTCAATATTAGTAGGCTAATGTAGTATCAACTGACTCCCATAGTTTACAACATTAGTTCAGAAATTAGTTTTCCTTGAGAACATTTTCCATGTATTAGGCTATACCTGATACATATCCAAAATAATCGATATTGAATTGATTAAAAAAGAATCGAAAATCGAAAGCTTGTGAATCGAAATCGAATCGAATTGTGAAATTTGTGTCAATACCCAGCCCTACTAAGTCTACTGTACAACAGTAGCCTGATATATTCAGTCAATTAAAAAAATTTTAAACCAAACTTTTATTTTGACGGGTTTGCCATGAAGATATTTCAGTGTCTGTGTTCATTATATGACAGTTTTCTCAAATGAAACGGTAAATTCTCATGAAGTGACAGTTTATGCGTCCGTGCCCTCATATAGTGTGAATATACACGTAGAGAAACTGGGGGAGGTTGCCGCTTGATAGTGGCAGAGATTACAAAGATAGCGAGCGCGGGCGCCCGCCATCCACACAGAGACGAAATACTGCTAAACAGCGGACATACTGCTAACCATAGACAGTAAGCTGCTAACGCGTTTTCATTTCTTCTTCTTCACTGCTCTAAACAGGGGTTGCTTGTGGTAACACAGCACAACTTCCTGTGTTTGCAATGCAATCCGAGTAGCAAAGAAGAACCGTGCAGTGGTTAAGCAAAGCTTGCGGTCATAACTAGGTCTTGTTTAAGAAAATTATATTGGATCGGTACATGGGTTCAAGTATTCGCCGATTCCGATGCCAGAATTTGTTGTGGTATCGGTGATATTTCTGATACTAGTATCGGAATCGGAACAACGATAAACGATAAACGAAAAGCAAAAATTTAAACGGAAAAAACTGAATTTGGGAAAAAATAAAACCCCTACCCAACCGTGAAGCGTGGAGGTGTAAACATCATTCTTTGGGGATGCTTTTCTGCAAAGGGGACACGACGACTGCACCGTATTGAGGGGAGGATGGATGGGGGCCATGTATTGCGAGATCATGGCCAACAACCTCCTTCCCTCAGTTAGAGCATTGAAGATGGATCGTGGCTGGGTCTTCCAGCATGACAACGACCCGAAACACACAGCCAGGGCAACTAAGGAGTGGCTCCGTAAGAAGCATCTCAAGGTTCTGGAGTCTCCAGACCTGAACCCAATAGAAAATCTTTGGAGGGAGCTGAAAGTCCGTATTGCCCTGCGACAGCCCCGAAACCTGTAGGATCTGGAGATGGTCTGTATTAGGGCTGCAACGACGCGTCGACGACGTCGACTACGAAAATGCGTCGACGCGTCGGCGGCACATTATTTACTTTCTAGAATAGAACAGAAGATCTAGAATAATGGCAGCTTCTGCTCCCGGGCATAGTGAAAATGATAATTTATCATATAAAGCCAGACCGCGACATTCAAAAGTGTGGGACTACTTTAAACAGAAGCCGAATAAAACTGTGCTTTGTTTGCTCTGTAACGCCGGTTCACACTGCACGCGGTGGCAGAGCAGAAGCTGTGCGCGTGGAGAGCGAGAGCTTTCACTCTGCCAGTCAGTGTTGCCAAGTCCGCGTTTTTTCCGCCGCGGGCTGTGTCTCATGTCTGCGGGTTGAAGCGCTCCCAATTATGTGATATTTATCCCCGGGAATGAGAATTTTATCTGGCAGCCCTGCAAAAAAAACCCACATAGTTAACCCCCCGAACGCGATGTTTACCGGAGAACCTCCCCGAAACGCGATTGGGCTTGTTTTGGGCTAGTTTTGAGTAACGAATGGGTGGGTTTTGTTGTGAAAACCTGGCAACCCTGCTGCCAGTGTTCGTCTCGCGCAGTTGAACCGTGGCGCGTGTATTGCAACAGACGGTCACATTTTCCGGTGTTCTTCTCCGACCCCAGTACGTCTCGTGCTTTTATTTATTATGGGGTGCATATATCTGCTGTAAATGCGACCTGGTTCACCTCTGTCCCAAACACATATGCATAATAACATGCTGTATATAGGTAGTTTACATGATTAAAGTAACATTAAAGTTAAGATATGCCTCTAGCTTTAATCATTTAAATATGTCTTTGAAATTTGGGCAAAAACTTCTGGCAGCTTTAGTCGTTGTTTATGCACATGTATATCTTCAAAATAGACGACTAGTTATACATTAAAACTATGCTGAAAGCTCCTGTATATGAACCTTTTGCTGATAAATACAAGTGCATTTTCGTTTACTATTGACACAAATCAATAAGTAAATCATACTCAACTACTATAGTAAACAACTTTTCCTAATTAGGCCTACTCTGTATACATTTTATGATGAGTAGTATCATTATAAATGATGTTTAAAATGCTTCTTGTGTCCATATATTTAATTATAAAATGGCATACTATGTACACTACCCTTCCTGAAATACAATTAATATTGTCATCATTCATTGATTTCATGTTAAAATAATATACAAATTCACTACCCTCTTTGAAATACAATAATCAGTAAAAAAAGAATCATAAAATGAATCCGGAAAAATAATCGTTAGATTAGTCGACTAGTCGAAAAAATAATCGTTAGATTAGTCGACAGAAAAAATTATCGTTAGTTGCAGCTCTAGTCTGTATGGAGTGGGCCAAAATCCCTGCTGCAGTGTGTGCAAACCTGGTCAAGAACTACAGGAAACGTATGATCTCTGCAAACAAAGGTTTCTGTACCAAATATTAAGTTCTGCTTTTCTGATGTATCAAATACTTGTGTCATGCAATAAAATGCAAATTAATTACTTTAAAATCATACAATGTGATTTTCTGGATTTTTTTATCAAATACTTGTTTTCCCCACTGTATCTTTTAACATACCTTCAGACGTTCATTCATGTTTATTTCGTGCTGTAACTGGTATTAAAGCGGAGGTGATGATCCGTTCATGTGAGCTTCGCGCGATCTGTCACTACTGCGATCTGTCACACCACATTAAACAGCGGCAAAACGTAAAAATTTGAAATGCATCAAATGTAATTTGAAATCTGAGAATTTGTTTCAATTCAAAAGTATATCTGAACATGCAATATATCAAAACATTTTTATCAATACTTGAATGTGGGTAAGTTTCATGGGAAAAAAAGCAACATTTTAAGCATTGTGTTAAATTGCGTTTTTTGTCAAAGACTGCATACAGATTGGATTCATAACGATGATCAAAACACAGATGGAGTAGATTGAGTCCATCAACACCCCCAAAGCTTCACAGTTCTATAGCTCGTCCTGGGTCGACATTTCATTTAATAACATAGCCGTTTTTATTTATATGCGGTTTAATGTTGAAGATTGCATTATTTTGTATATGCATCTGCTTATATGAGAGCTCGTTTCTGCTTCTTCTTCGCTTGTTTTTTATCAGGCGATTCTGTACTCGTTCAAGAGATGTGTAATAGCGCAACGGCAGGGAAGCGTTTTCTCATAAAAGATGAGATGACAAAAGATAGACAAAAAATTACTCACTGCTCTTGACTGAATAACTTTAATAAGGGTAAATCTATTTTTATACAGTGAAGACAATGAAGGGATATTGTACATTTGATTACTATTTCTGTAAAATCACGCTTAGACCTGAAAATAACTGTTTTTCATTTATGTTTGTTCTGTTGTATTTGTTGTCTGCTATCACCAGACCAAGTTCAATTTAAGATTGAACATTGGTCTGGGGAGTTTGCTATGTATTTTCTACTGCACAAGAGGCGTAATCAACGAGCATAAATTAAATGACTCTGTACACAATTGTATAGTCCTTCAACTAATCAGACCACAAGAGGCGTGATCAATGGGCAATAACCCATCACTTCTCTATTAGGGCTGTGCAATTAGTTAATTGAATTTTGATTTCGGCTCCCAACGATCACCAAGATGGTACAATCGAGAAAACGATTATTTTGCCATGCTCTGTTTTGCAAGAACACTCTTATTTTGTCTTGCGTTCTGAATGAAACGCGCACGCGCACATCCGCCCCTCCCGAAGCCACAAACTCACTCAGGTCGTGACTCGTGCATATCATCCGCTGGAATTTAAAAACTCGGCGCGAGTAAAGATGGCAGAAGGAGGGAAGTTACAGCAGCGTTTGGTGTGCGTGCGTGCGGGCCTACATGCCATGCGTGTTGGGGGGTGGGTGGGGTTGTACACATAACTGATGATGATTGGTGGGTGGGAGACAAGGTTGAGGTTGATAGGTTGAATTCACACGCACACACCTATGACGCACACGCATATGCACAGTCACACACACCAAGTCCAACGACTTCAAAGGTAGCTTTCGCAAACTGGAAGTATAAATGCTACTTTTCGCTCATTGAGGTGAAAGGTAAGAATGTTTATATAACGTGCAACTTATGCCCAGGAAGAAAGAGTCTCTCCACGTCGGTGGCAAGTCATTCTTGCTTGTCACATTGTCAAACTATCAGGAGCATTTTTGCCCACATATCTTGACATTTCCAACCCTAACTGGAGAGCTGTATGTTTTTTTTTTTTTTTACTGATTTTCTTTTTCTTTTGTTGTTTGTTTAATGTTAATGATACAGACAGCATGTTTATTAGGCTATCCTCATGCACGATCCAATATACTGTTACTAGGGATGCACCGAAATGAAAATTCTGGGCCGAAACTGAAAATAAACGAATAATCAATTATTCAAACTTTTTTTTTTTTTTAATGATCAACACTCAAATAGCTAAAACTGAGTTACACATGAAAGGTATTTAAAAAAAAAAAAATTGTAACAGAATCGTACTCTTTTGGTAAACTTTGTGGGGAAATATAAGCATTTAAAGGACAATAAACTGTAATAACTTGTTTTCATGACAGTTTTATTAAAACATACATTAAATAATGAAGACATCACTAACAGGTTAACTAAAAATATAATGAATATGTAATACAGTGCAAAATATTCAGCAAAATGAGTTTTTTTTTTTCTAACTAACTGAGTTTATGACATTGAATACCTTTCTTGAGGTAAATGTATAGTTTAGTGATTGTAAAGTAAAGTGAAGGGATTGTAAAGTTGAGTTAAGTGAAGTGATTGTACAGTTAAGTGAGGTAATTGTAAAGTTAAGTGAAGTGATTGTAAAGTTAAGTTAAGTGAAGTGATTGTAAAGTTAAGTTAAGTGAAGTGATTGTAAAGTTAAGTTAAGTGAAGTGATTGTAAAGTTAAGTTATTGTAAAGTTAAATGAAGTGATTGTAAAGTAAAGTTAAGTGAAGTGATTGGAAAAGTGAAGTGATTTGTAAAGGTAAGTGAAGTGATTGTAAAGTTAAGTGAAATGATTGTAAAGTTAAGTGATTGTATAGCCTACAGGCTGTTTTATTGATGTCTTTCACTGGTTGAAACACTAGTTGAGCGATTACATGAGACCCGATTGATTTATTACATGAGACTACATGATTTCATGAGACCCGAATGTATCTTTTAGCATACCTTCTGATGTTCACCCATGTTGATTTTGTGATGTAGTAAAGAGAGGTCATATTAAAGAGTAGGGGTGCACCGATCCGATATTAGGATCGGATATCGGCCGCGATACTGACAAAATAGCTGGATCGGGGATCGGAAAAATGAACAGATCCACAAGCCGATCCAGGTGTTTTTTTCCGTCGCAGCAGAACCTACGTCATTCGTCAGCTTCACGTGTGTCGCATGCTAGAAGGGAGCGAGCCAGAGAGTCGGCTGTGTGGAGGAGATATTTCACGCTTGCCACGCCAACTAGTTCGTCGCTGTTTCGAGGGTATTACTGCAAAGTCAGGGTCTTTCCTGCATTGACATTTTTTTGACGGCCAAAGCCTAATTTGATGAGTTATTGTGATTTACGAGTGATGTAGAACAGATGCTGCGCTTGTGACTGAGTGACAGAGAGACCGATCTGAGAGCTCCTCCCCCGCGCGCGCTCTCTGGGTCTTCAAAATAATCAGTGTTCGCTCTCATATTTCACATATTAATCCAAATCAAAAGCTCGGAAGACCGAAACCATGTTGCACGTGACACATTCGGACAATTTTGTCCTTGAATTATCACTGGGTGTGAATTGCGCTCAAAAAACATTGACTCTTCTCTGACCAGCTGACATAAAGCATACTTTCAATAAGCGGGAGACAAATTATATCCAGTTATGAAGTGTTTTCTGTGTGTTGACATCTTTCGCGATGTTCTAACAGACGGGATTCGCACACAACGCGTCTGCTAATGTCCGATTCGTGACCTAATGACTCCTTTGAACCGAATCATTTTAACGACTGGCCAGAACAACTGATCTGTCCAACACTGAACTCATGAACTCAGTTTATTAATTTACTCAGAACGCAACTGAAATGAGAACACAAGTGTGCTTACCCAATTTAGCAAGAGTGGGTAGTAAGAATTATTTTTAATTATCAACAGTATTTCATCTTATTTCTGTTGACAATGTGTAGTAAAATAAATAGGCCTAGCCTACAATCATTTAATCTGGAGTGAGGTGAAACCAGAACAAAGTTGTTATTAGCTAGCTGAAAATTTTTATTAAATTGCATATGGCAGAAAATTAGACTATTTGTTAATTTGTAATGCTACTTTTTAATATTGATATGATTATATACCAAAACAATTATCTGTAGTGTAAAAAATGTTTGGTAACTGTCAGATTACTATTGTATGTTTGACCAATACACTGTTTTTTGTTTCCACTGCTACATTTTATTTATTTAAAGAAGTTAGATTACATTCTATTTTAGATTTGAATGCACAATTGTTTTTTAAATAAATAAGAATTCGACACCTTACATACATCTGTTATTTTGTCTTAGTTATGTTTAGTTAGTAAAGTCTGGTGCCTTTAGTCTCTTCAAGGAAGGTATAAGGTGGAAGATATACAGTTTATTATTAATTCAACAATATATCAGATCGGTATCGGGTATCGACAGATACACAAAGCCCAGGCATCGGTATCGGTATCGGGACTGAAAAAGTCGGATCGATGCACCCCTATTAAAGAGTGCCAAAATGACATTAAAATTCAGTTGATTTTATGACTGAATGTAAACAATTAAATTTGAGACTTTGCTTCATATTAAAAGTAACAAAGTACAAACCTTTTTTGCGATTATTGGATGTCAGCCGCTCTACAAATGTTCAGTGAAGTTTTGTTCACTCTGCACATCAACAGAAAACAGCACAGACTAAATGAAATTGAAAATGGTTTGAAATCTCATTAGAATGCACACACAGGTATCGATAAGCCGAATCGAAATTATAATTTCATTACAAGTATCAGAATCCTGACCAGATTCCAGAATTGGAATCGATTTTTCATTTCCCAACCCTAGTTAAAAAGAAGAGTTATGTGCTGCTTTTGTTTGCCACAGATTGCATTTGCTCTCCTGACCTACCTGCTAATGAACTGCTCCCCTATTATTGAACAGTCTTCCACAGTAACTATCTTATGAATCCAAAAGTAATCTGAACAACTTAGTTCATTTGTATGCTTGCGAGCTGCGTAAGCCATTGCAGTGGGTTTCATCACGTTGCTGTTCTCAGCTTCATTAGAAGTTGTACTTGCCCAATTCTTATTTTCACTTCTGTGTGAGGTTTTTAAACTTTTCCTTATTGCTGAGTCCAGCTACATCAGTTTCGGCTTAACTAAATGGCCTCATTTGCTAATGGAAATATTTTGTGCTATATATGAGCTATATAAACACACATTTGTCAATGCAGAATTCGCTTTCCTGACTCTATCTCTCATGGTGTGTTTCAGGAGCACCATCTCCAGAGGGCCATCTCCGCCCAGCAGGTGTTCAGGGAGAAGAAGGAAAGCATGGTCATCCCTGTGCCAGAGGCAGAGAGTAACATCACCTATTACGACCGCCTTTACAAAGGAGAGTTCCGCATCCCCAAACAGCTCATTCACATCCAGCGTGAGTGATGTCTACCTCAAATCCCATTGGATATTACATTTCTTGGTTTAAACATATAAATAAAATGTGATTTTGAATTTTAATTTGACCTCAATCTGACCTGTACCTGTTACTCCGCACCAGCTCTGGGTTTGGATAACGAGCTGCCTGACTATGATATGGACTCAGAGGACGAGACTTTACTGAACAGACTCAACCGCAAGATGGAGCTCAGACCTGTACAGTTTGAGACCATGATGGACCGGTTAGAGAAAGCCAGCACCAACCAGGTAATAACTAGGGATGGGCAACAGTGATCGAGTACTCGAGTACTCGAACGTGACAGCGACAATCGATCATGAAAGCGATGATCGCCCTGACTTTAACAAATATATTTGTCTATTTTTCTGATTGGTTATTGTGGCATTGGGGCAGTAACTGAGGTTTGATTGGTTAGCGTTAGACAGCACGCCTTCCAGACCGGCGAAATAAAGTGAAGCGCACTGCAGTGATGCCTGGAATCACTGTGATCATGAAATACAGTTAAGTGCAAGATGTGCAGCGCTAATCTGTCATATACATCGCATTATAATGAAAACAAGATTGTAATAGAATGTTGTAAATTATCTGTTCTTTAGTTCCCCGTGTATCAGCTGTTAAAGAAAATACACAAGCGCGTTGAAGTTCATGTGCGCATCCGCGTCCTTTTCTGCAGATGCAAGTAGTAAGATTACTTTTATGTTGTCCATATCTGATTAATCTCATATGGACACGTTTGGTTGAGTTTAATAACCAGCTAGTAAAGCGCTGCCGTTACCAACTGGTGTTCATTCTCTTCAGTTTCAGCTCACATGCAATGCCCGACATTATCAACTTTAGGTTATTTGAGACGGTTAGCCTATAATCTTTTTAGATAGGCCAATCTGTCATGTACATAACATTATAATGAGAACAGAATTGTAATAGTGTTGTAAATTATCTGTGCTTTAGTTGCCCGTGTATCAGCGTTGTTGTTAAGGGAAGAGCACATTCAAAATATGTAAACTAGCACGGCCAAGTTCACGTGCGCATTCGTGTCCTTTTGTGCTGATGCAAGTATAGCCTACACACTGATTAATCTAATATAGAGTGTGTTTGGTTGAGTTTATTAACCTGCTAGCAAAGCTATGTAGTATGCTGTTTATTCACAGTTTCAGTTCAATTACAATGCCCATTATTATTGATTGGGTTATTTGAGATGGTTATTTTGTTTTTAGATGTTTCTTTTTCAAAAAAATGTATGCATCATAATCTAGCAGTTATTTTTTCTAGTCACATGTTCATGTTTTCATAGACATGTGATGTTTGTATTTGTCAACAATAATTTTCGTAACACTCTTCAAATAATTTAATATCTCCATGACGGAGACGCCCCGCCCCCCGCACAAGCCCCGCCCCAATTACTTGAGTGCTAGTTTTTGAGACCTATCGATGATCGAAAGGAGAAATTGACAAAAATTCCCATCCCTAGTAATAACATGCATTATACTAGGGATGCACCAATACAATTTTTTCAAAATCCAATCCTATATATAGATCATATATATATCGATGTATAATGCAACAATATATAATAGTTTGAGAATGGTAAGTTTTTGAAAGAAGTCTCTTATTATTCCCAAGGCTACATTTATTTGATTAAAAATACAAAACAAACAGCAATATCCTGAAATATTACAATTTATAATAACTGTTTTTATTTAAATATATTTTAAAATGTAATGTATTTTTGTGATGCTAAGCTTAATTTTCAGCATCATTACTCCAGTCTTCAGTGTCACATGATCCTTCAGAAATAATTCTAATATGCTTGTTTTGCTGCTCAAGAAACATTTCTGATGATCAGTTGTGTCAATTTTTTCAGTACTCTTTGATGGATAGAAAGTTCAAATGAACAGCATTTATTTGAAATGGAATCTACACAACTGTTTTCAACATTGATGATGATAATAATAATAATAATGTTTCTTGAGCAGCAAATCAGCATATTAGACTGATTTCTGAAGGATCATGTAACACTGACGACTGGAGAAATCATGCTGAACATTCAGATTTGCATTACAGGAATTATTTACATTTTAAAATATATTCAAACAGAAAACAGTTATTTTAAATTCAGGGTTCATACGGTCATGAAAAAACTGGCAATTTCCAAGCCTGGAAATTTTTGGAAAAATAAATAAACCAGAAAGTTTTGGGAAATTCATCAAAATATTTATGTAATAGAATATATGTTTAAAGAGCTGTTGTGTATCTGACTAACCAGCTAACTCGCGTTATTACTGTCTTACTGTAATACTACTGTAAATCAGCTGTGGGCTGCAGTATTACCTAAAACTGTGTCTATTAATGCAGATTGTCTGTCATTCTTACTACTTTGAGTAAAGAAAAAAGGGTGGAGCAAGATTTGTTTTGCAAACGTTTATGTTTACATCAGCTAGGCTAACGTATGCACCGTTATTGATACAGTTCCCACATGTGCACCGCAATACATTAGACACACACGCACACACACACACACACACACACACACACACACACACACACACAGGTTTGTTGATGGAAGCACACTTACTAATGTTGAGGAAATACAGTTGAAACACCTCATAATGTACCTCAAACTGAGTAGCATCACTAAGAAACATCATGCTCAATGTTCGGGTTGAATAACTAGTTCTTCCATTGTTTCATCATCAATTCAGACTCACGCTGGGATTTATGTAAAATCAACGTCATCATTACTGTCTTTACAGTATGTACAATCGCTTTAGGAAGCCCCCAGACAGAGTGGGAGTTCAGTTATACGCTGTATGCGGTAGACCAATCACAACAGACTGGGCCGTCTGACCAATCAGAGCAGAGTAGGCTCACGGAAAGGAGGGATTTAGAGAGACGGATTCATCCATTGAGTCGTTTGAGAATCATTGAACATTGTGGTGATGTGCAATGTATATTATGAGAAAATGAGACCTTTGATGCATGTAAAAGTCTTGTTGGAGACCTCCAAAACAAAATTAGGAAACTTTAAAATAGCAAAATATGGGCACTTTAAGTGATAATATTGGTTAAGCAAACTTTCAAACTTCGTAAACATACCAAATCATATTAACCAAACGTGCGGGTGCGTTTGTCGGGTTCAGAGGGTTAACTGACATTAATGACTAATAAAGATTTCCTGTTAATTTTATAATTTGAGTAACATTAAACAGTCAGTGTACATAAACATTTATGCTATTTCAGATGCTGTTTAAGTAATTGGTTAAATTTATGTGACAAACGACAACACAGGTAATGATATAAAATTGCACTTATAAATAAATAAAATGCTCCTGGAAATCAATTGCAAGTCTTCAGTGTCACATGATCCTTCAGAAATCATTCCAATATGCTGATTTGGAGCTCAAGAAACTTTCAATTTCTTTACTGTCACTTTTATCAATTTAATGTCCTTGCTTGAATAAAATAATACATTTATTTAAAAAAATCTTACTGACACCAAACTTTTGCCCAACAATATGAACCATGCTCTAAACCCAGTATGTAGTGTCCTTGTCTTATTTTTTTTACCCGTTTTGTTCATGATTTTCAAGAATGAGGATGTCACGACATCTGTCTGATGTAGCTCGATTTTATAGTTAGTTACAAACTGGTCTTGGATATAAATTTTTTTTTATTGAAAATGTTCTCCCTTTTTGTTGTTCTAAATTTGCACAATTACATACTTATATTTTGATTGCAAGAGTTTTGAGTTGTTTTTGATTACACAAGTTGAGAACTGATCTAAAATACACCTCCACATATTTTACTTTTATTCACATGCATTCCTCTGTCTCTCTTTCAATAATTATTTTGTAGTTAGTCACTCTTCAGGAGGCCAAGCTGCTGCTAAATGAAGATGACTACCTGTTAAAGTCAGTGTATGACTACTGGGTGAGGAAGAGGAAAAACTGCCGGGGCCCGTCGCTCATCCCACAAATCAAGCAGGAGAAGAGAGATGGCTCCACCAACAACGATGCTTACGTGGCCTTCAGGCGTCGCACAGAAAAGATGCAGACTAGGAAGGTATGCATTTGCTCTGTTTTTTCATGCAGTATTGTCAAAGGGCATTCAAGCAGGACTTGTTTTTACCTTCCAAATTCAATATTTTGTATACATTTGTGCATCAAACATCCTTGCGACACATAAATCTCCTGTCTGTGACACACACAATCGTGTACACAGAAAGCCACTTCAGACAGCTCTTGAACGGACAAAACACAAAATGATGCCAAAAGGCCTGTTTTATTGAGTGTCTTCACAAGCACACTCTTAAATGAGTCAAATGAAGCCTGATACATGTTAAAATGTATAGCTTTCAATTATACTGTAATGCTGAATGATATAATTAATGGCTAAAATTGAGATAAAAAAAAAATCAATTTCATTGAGACATCAGTAGCAAACCACAGTGGAGCTATTCAGTATATAGACCATTTGACGGCTGTTACAATATAAATATTCTGATTTAACCTTGAGCTTTTGAAGTATTAAATGGATTAGATAGCTTTGATATTTGACCACTATTTACAATGAAACTAATAGATCTTAATTTCTGATAGATATGCAAAATCAATCGGTAGTTATTGAAATTTTTAATAGATTAACGAGACCCAAACCTGTCATATTCAATCACGTTTGCGCCAATTTATTTTTGATCACCGTGCTTCGACACAGCATAGGCTACACACTTTTAATCCAAAAAAGGTTGCAAAATGCGACTAATTGGTCGCAGTCTGGAGCCCTTATATATATATATATATATATTAGGGTCGGGACTCGAATAAAAAAATTAATCTAATTAATTAGAGGCTTTGTAATTAATTAATTGAAATTAATCGCATTTTAATTGCATATAAATATTTGACCTGAGAACAGTGAGAAGTAATTTTTTTCACATGGATTTTTAGTATACCATTGAATAATGACTCTATACATAAGCTTAATCAACAAAATATTGTTTATTTATTTCAGTCCAGCAGACCAGTGCAATGTTTGCCATTAAGTGTAGCAATAGCATATTTAGAAATACAGTACATTTCAGAAATTCAGGTAGCCTATAGATAGGTAGACCTTCTGTAAGCTATGTTTTTTTAAGTAAAACACAATACTTTCAAGTACATTCAGAACATTGGACCTTGTAACTTTACTCGGAGTCGGGCTAACGTCCACGATAACTCCTATGTGTTTTGCGTTGAGGTGATATTTGAGGCTCGATGTGCTACGGTGATACGCAAATTCCTTGTTGCATAGCTTGCACACAACATTGCTCTTGTCGACGATTCAATCATTTGGTTTTTTAAAACAAAATTTCACATCCGTGGGGCCAAGCAAAGCGGTTTCGTCAGCTTCTTCGTTCATGTTCACTGTGGTTTGTTATTGTCGGAAGTCAAGAACGCTAGTTGGTGCTCCAGTATAATCGGTCCGTCGAAACTCATTCATTGAAAAACGTTCCGCAGTGCAAAAATAAGTGTGGTTTAAAATTGTTATTTATTTTTTGCGTAATTAATCTTAATTAACGCGTTAAAGTCCCGTGATTAATTAATCTTAATTAACGCGTTAAAGTCCCGGCCCTAATATATATATATATATATATATATATATATATATATATATATATATATATATATATATATATAGGAATGGGGCGGTTACCGGTTTCACGATAAACCACAATAAAATGTACTGACAGTTATTATTATCGTTTAAAATTTAATTATCATTAAAACCCTGTTTGATGATCACGATTTTGAAAACTCGCGGTATAACCTGTCCAGCCAGAATCTGACGCAGACGCAGCACGCAACATTGTTTTTTTAACAAGAAGAAATGCCGGAAGGCAGTGACAGCGCTCTGGAGATTTTTCAGCCTTCTAAAAGGACCAAATCTGAGGTGTGGTCATATTTTGGCTTTTACAAAAGTCCTGAGGGAAACTAATCGAGGATGGTCACCCTGTCTGCAGAACATGCAAAAAGAAAGTCGCTGCAATAGGGGGAAACACTTAAAATCTGCTGAGTTGTCTTCGTGACCATCACCCACTGTTGTATAGCAAACGCAAGGCAAGTTAATTTGACCTCAATACCAAAAATTACATCTGGGAAATAATTGGACATAAAATGTTGTTTTGAGTTGAAATATTTTATCTCACTCACTTGAAATTAACAGGAAGCTTCGACGAAGAAAAGTTTTCAGCAAATGGCTTTGAGCCAAAGACAAACAAAGATGAGCCAAGTTCAAACAAGACTATTATGGGTGACATTTAAGGGATAGTAATGTATATTCATTGTACACTTATTACACAGATTTTTTTTATCACATAAATAATTACGGGAACATATTGAATTGAGATTGTTTTAAATCTTACCTGTTTATAGATCCATTTTGTACAGCGTACAAAACAATCGTCCAGACAAGATGATCACAACAATATTATAGTAGTATTAATAGTAAAGTCCTCTGATTTCACTTTAAAACCAATTAAAAACGCAAGACGGCAAGTTACATTTGAATGCAACGAGAGGGCGTGTCCGTTGTGATACATGTGTGCTGTTATAATACGTTGCTATTGACGACGGTCATTATAAGGAAGGAAATGCCACAGAATAGAATCTTGCTTAAAACGTGCAGAGAGCAGCTTGTTTTATTTGTTGTTTTTAAAATATAAATCTTGTTGAAATGTTTTCAGTGTGTGCATCAGTTCTTTTTGAACACTCTCATCTCATTTGAACAAAATCGTGATAATTTTGCTCACTATAATCGTGATAGAAAATGTTCATACCGTCCCATCCCTAATATATTCTATATAAACGAGCAAAGATTGCTGCCATTAAAATCACTGAAGCTGTCAGTTATGCAAGGTACACAAAGCTGCACTTTTGCGAAAACTCCCGTTATAATCAGTAAAGCTGTATATGCTGTGCATATGAATCTCTTATTGACATTGTGCTTCATTGGTTATAATGAAAGCGCTGAACAAAAACTCTGCTGTTTTGAGCTGCCTAACTTGAACGCATCTGAGTGGCCATTTCGTTCATGCGCCATGTTGTGAATAAAACATTTGACGCTCTTCACAGAGTGCTTACACAAACATTCATGGCAGTGTTTTAAAGTAGGCGTATCACTACTGCAGAATGGCAGGTATCGTAAATGCCAAAAATATTTTCAATGTAGGAAAAACCCTTATTTATATACACATGCATACATACACACTCACACACCACACACACACACACATATGTCCCTAATAAAGATCACATTTTCCCCTCAATAGAAGTGTGAACACCTACCGGAACCATCCGTCTCTCTGTTATGCTGTCTCTGTAGAATCGCAAGAATGACGAGGCATCTTATGAAAAGATGCTGAAGCTGAGAAGAGAGTTCAGCCGAACCATGAGCATCCTGGAGATGATCAAGAAGAGAGAAAAGAGCAAGCGAGAGCTGCTGCATCTGACGCTGGAGGTGTTTGAAAAAAGGTTTGTCAACGTTACTCTTTTGAGACGATGTCTGTCGTTGCAAATTCGAATTTAAATAAACTGTTATGTATCACTTAACAGTCTGTTTTATGTAAAGTGACTCATCTCTCTCATCTGGTCTTAAGCTTTAAATAATATATTTTTTAAAAATGCAAAGTTGTTTTTACATTTGTTTCTCCTTGTTTTAGATATCAAATTGGAGACTTCTCAGGAGAGATTTTGAATGAAGTCACTGTACCTCTGGCAGAGAAAACCATTTATCCTGCACCCACATCCTTACCCATGAGCAATCGGCACAAGGCAGAGAGCAAAATTAAGGTAAAGGCCAACAGTAGGAGGGAAAAGATCTTTGAAATAGCTTGAATGTGCTCAGTGATAATTATAAAACCATTTCTTCTGTCTCTTTCCTTCAGTCACACAAATCTGGGCCCAAACACCTCCACCCCTTCACAGTCAAGCCAGAGCCTCACTTTGACTTTGTGCGTTGTCATAAGAAGTACAACAAGAGGCCCAAACTTGATGCATTTCGCCAGCCTTGTCGGCCAGAGCGACAGCAAACCATCGTCAAGGCAGACATTAAACAGTACGACTTCCACAGCTCTGGAGAGGAGGATTACCCACTGGTCAGTACACAATCAGTGTTTGGGTACACATGCGCATGTAGATGTGTCTTATTTAGAGGTTTTACTCAAAATACGTTAAAATGATTTTTGTCAGAAGGTATAATAGTATATAAGGTCTTTTTCTCCTTTTTTTTCTCTTCTGAAGTCTCCAGCATCAGAGCCGGATGAAGAGAACGATCCTGATGGAATCTTCGCCTTTAGACGGAAAGTTGGCTGCGGTTACCACGCTGTGAGTTTCCCACTGAACATCATTGCTGGCTGTTAAGCATAAAAGAATCTGCAACTGTGCCAGTCAGAGCTGGGTGATATAGCTGAAAAATTATTATCTTGAAATTTAAGCTGCCCTAAAATGGCTTAAAGCAGTGATTCTCAACCATTTTGACTTTTTAAAGGGATTGTTTACCCTGAAATAAAAATAAAAAGCCATCTTTTACTCACCCTGCTGTTATTCTAATGCCCTATGTCCTCAAAAGTAGACATTTTTTAAACAGTCCTGCACGCACTCCTTCCTATAATGGCAGTGAATGGCGCCCAGGCTAAAACATTACAAAAAATATACAAATGTATCACATAATGATACAGTGAGACGCGCACCATATATGGAAAGTATTCAGGAGGCATACTATAAGGTTTTGTGAGAAGGAAACCGTATTATTCAGCCAAAACACTGAGCACGGCCGTTACTCTGTGCGTGTTCCTGTGATGAATGCGAGCCGTCAGCACTGACTCAGCAGCCCTTCACGCAATGTTGTCATGACAACCGGTTCACAATATTCACTTCAGGAGGTTTTATTTATAGTATTATTTCTTATCATATACCTTATAGAAAAGACGAAAGTCGCGTTTGTTTCTATTGAGCCTGATTTCTCAAAATAGTGTGTGTGCTTATCCTGGGTACCATGACAAGTTATAGTAAGCGTAACGGCCAAGCTCAGTATTTGGGCTGAATAATACGGTTTCTTTCTCACAAAACCTTATAGTATGCCATCTGAACACTTTCCATATATGGCTCGTGTCTCGCTGTATCATTACGTGATACTTTTGTATATTTTTTTGAAATGTTTTAGCCTGGGCGCCATTCTAGGACGGAGCGCGTGCAGTAGGGATGTAACGATTCACTCAACTCACGATGCTATAAGATTCACAATACTACTTTCACGATACGATTTTCTCACGATTTTTTTAACATGAGATTTAAGACAAATTATAAAATAAGTGTCCTTTTATTTCTCAGACAAAATTCTGCATATTTCTTTGTAAACATTTAAATGTATATTTAATGTCAAATAATATCTCAATTGAAATTTTAAAACAAATCCTCAAAAAGTCCCTTCAAGGAGATCTTCCAATGTTGTTTTCTTGGGAGGAGGTTGTTTCAGTGTGTTCACCCTCAAATAAAAAGACTAGGTAAAATTTAAGTACAACAGTGGCACGGGTTTCACATTGTTATAAAGGCAAGATTTGAATTATAATTGGTATCATTACAATTGCAAGAGTTAGAAAACAGAACACATTTAGATAAATATGCCATAATAATCGATTCATTATTGAAGAAAAAATTAATGTACACGAGAAAGGGGTAGTAAAATAATTACAACACCTGGTTCTGCAACAGCACAGATTTCTCCTCCAGTCTGTGGAACATCCTCGCTCTGGTCGTTCTCTTGATGAGGAAGGGCTTGGAATTAATTTACTACGGCAGAAAACAGCCTTAAGGCCTGTACAAACCGGGACGAATATCGCACGTGCTTATCGCCAGCGTTTTTCGTGACGTTTTTCGGCACGTCTTAAGTGTTTACACCCAAGCCATTTTCACTGGCGATGCGCTGAGGGAACGTGCACATTCAGTAGATAGCGCTCCCGGTTCACAAGGTGGTGCTGCGGCACTTAACGCTTCTGACACTCGCTTGTCACACAGAAGAAGAAGAGACAGTATTTACGTGCTTGCCAAAACCATAGACATATTATGTATATGGCCAAAACCATTCACACACTTTTTGCTAACTGGCAAGCAGCATTAGCAGCTCATCTTCTTCTTTGTCTACTTACTACTACTTCGTCGTATTAATGTGTGCTCGGCAAGACCGTTTTGTGCTTGAGCGCCACCAAGTTGTGTTTTACTGTCACTTCAGCAGCTCCAGGCACGTGAACAAAAGCGCTGATCTCATTGGTCGGCCAGTTTTTAACGCGCCGCGCAAAATAAAAAAACGAACCGAGGCATTTTTTTTTTATGACCCTTTTACACCTGACGTTTTGCGCGTCTGTGTGCACACTCACATTGGCGCCCTTTGTTTAGTCACGAGGTGTTAAATGTCGGCGATAAACGCGCGCGGAAATCGTCCCGGTGTGAACAGGCCTTTATATCTTTCGCTGTGAAAACACTGATGCAGCTTGTGATCTCCATGGCAATCGCCCTTGACGCCGCGCGTGGGGCTTTTTTAATTATTCACGGTATTTTGAATAATAATATTGTGCATGTTCATTATTGCGGTATATCGTATTACCGTACACCGGCACATGTCTACACACATTTGTATCAATTTTCAACCGGCTCCGACTGAATAGTGGCATCCCTAGCGTGCAGAACAATTTTTTTAATTTTTGCTTTTGAGTTCCGAAAAAAGATAGAAGGACATCGGGCATTAGAACAACAGCAGGGTGAGTAAAAGATGGCTTTATTTTCATTTTGAGGGTGTACTATCCCTTTAAGGGCCCCATTGGCCACAAAAATATTTGAAGCCCCTCTAGTCGTAGTTTTGCTTAAAAAACTTATTTTAATCCATGGACACCAGTATTGCAGCTGCACTAGCACAAATGTTTTTATAAATTAACTAAAATAATAAAATTTGTAAATATATTTGGATTTTTTTTTGTTTTAATGTATTTTGAGGCTTGTTTTGTCTTTGCTGAGGCCGTCTAGGTCCTGTTTACACCTGTTGTTTTGGTCGATCAGATCAGTAGATGAGGGAGAGAGACACATGTAATATATATATATGTATGTATGTATGGAAAAACACAGAGAGCAGCAGCTCTCTGCTCTGACAGCTGCAAGACTAGTGTGTTAGCGAACAGGAATGGTGAGAGAACATATTGTGTGTTCATTGAAACCGCAGCTAAAAAAAAATGATTTTCAAAAATGAACTTTCCCACTGGGAGGGTGTACAGGTGCTGACACTGGCAGTGTTTTTTGTCTTGACATTTAAATTAAAGCTCATGGCCAACACTGCTGCTTTGCTTTATTTCGGGTGAATATATGTGACTAAAACCTCCTGCCATAGAGTATGCTATACTTGCTTTATTAGTGGCAGAGCAGCATATTATTTGGCTCTGTGGTACATTAGTCATTTCCTTGTGTGTTGTGTCCTCAGCCACTGGTGGATCAGAGCTGCTCTCCTCACTGGCAGCAGTCGGATCAGGACCGGCTATGGCAGCGGAATTGTCTCACCGCCCTCTCTGTGCCGAAACGCTGCATCACAGTGGCACACAGGAGGGTGGGCAGAGGTGGCAGGTGTGTCACTATTTACAGTTTACCCTTTTTATCTTTTATAAGATTAGTTTCTTGTACTTCAGTATGAGTCACTCTATAGATGGTGTGGTTTGAATTTATGACCCTGCTATTTGTTGAAAACTTGATGAGGCTACTCCCTAATGATCAGTGCTGACGGTCACAGATTGTACCAAATATCTTAAAGTGCTATGTTGTATTCCTTCAGGGTTGTTTTGGATCGCTCCTCGTCGGAACTGGACCGTGCCCTCAGGCACTTGGACCCTGACATGTTTTATCCCTCCGCTGGCTCTAGTGTGCCTGACCTCCCCGTCCACGCAAACACAAACTCTAACATCTCCAAATCAACTCCTGAGCGCTCACTGACTCAGCTTCTGAATGACATCCAGACCTGCAGGTGGAAGTTTTTCCGCCCTCGGCCGCTACAGGACAACTCAAGGAGTGAGGACAAGAAAGGGACTCCGCAGGTGGAAAAAGGGGGAGGGACGCCTCTCCCTAACAGTGTGTCAGGTGAGGCGTCTGAGCTGAACAGGATTCAGAAGAACAATCAACTGAATATCGTTCACCTGCATGACAAGCGATCTCCATTTTGCCCGGCTATCTATCAGTTTACTCTAGGGTTTTTCAACAAATTCAGCCTGTCAATCATTTTTAATGTGGCTTGCCGATTGATTTTGATGAAATTGCTGCACTGTCTGATTTAAAATGGCACTCTATGCAAAACTCAGCAGAGTTAAATGGCTCTCAGTGGTTGCCAATTAGCCGACTGCAGTCCATATGCGGAGCACATTTAAGATTTTTTTTGCTGCTCATAATTCAGCTACATTACTTTCATAAACTTATACTGGCACCATTTAGGCACACACATGCCCCTTTTCCACCAGCATGAACCTGGTGCTAGTTCAGAGCTAGAGCTAGTGCTAGTGCCGGTTCGGAGTTGGTTTGACTGACTAGCCTTCTAAGAACCGGTTTGCCTTTGTACGGGCTAGAGAGCCACCACAGAGCCAGGTCTTACGTCACTGTATACGTCTCATCTTTCTCAGCAATGCAAGCGAGGCAGCGGGAAACACAAAACCACCAGGCTTGTTCGAGATGCATCGGCGCTGCACAGACCGATCAGCTTATGATATGCTTTTGAATCGCTTGTGCGGTATTTTGATAAGAAGTCGTATGCTCTCGTTGTACTTCGATGTCATACGGCGATCGGTCTGCACAGCGCAGGTGCATCTCGTACAAGCCTTCCATCAAAATGGCGAATGGTGCGTTACTATTGATGCATATGGCTTTGCGATCCTACATCAGCATCAAAACACAACAAATCCAATGCATTCGTGCAGCTTGCGGTGATTTGTATAGACAGAGTTTACAATCGAGCAGCTATTAGCTCGATTAGCTGCTGTTTAAAAAATGGCGGTCACAAGTTTGTGTTCGTCTTGTTGATCACGGTAACCCCGCCCCCAGCCCCTGACGCAAGCGGTTCTTACTTGTAGACCAGCAATGTTTTGGTGCTACTTAGGAACCACTTTTCCTGGTTCAGAGCTGGTGCTTTGGGTGTCGAAAACCAAAGAACCGATCTGAAACTAGGCTCTGGCTCCGAACCAGCACTGCCTTGGTGGAAAAAGGGTAACATTAAATTGTGTCTTATCCTGTCAAATGTATTTATAAAAATAGCTTACCTGGTAATGAATATTTAGACAAAAGGCATAGTGATACGCCAGCTCAGGTGCACAGTACCACTGTGGCTTATTCAGTAAGGCAGAATTTCATGATCAATACTAGCCCTTTGAAGTATGCCAGTTGTTTTTGAGTTACACTTACATGTTAAGATGTAATCTATAAAACAAATATAAGGTGAGGAGCCCTATTTACTCAGTGTTTACTTGAGGTGAGCTGTGCTTGAAGCACTTTGTCATTAAATGAGCAACATTGTGTATCTTTTTATGTTGAAGGGCTGAGTGCAGTGTACATTTACCATTTAAAAGTTTGGGGTCGGTAAGATTTATTCATGCTTTTGAAACCCCTTATGCTCACCACGGCTGCATTTGATCATAAGTACAGTAAAATCAGTAATAATGTTAAATATTATTACTGCTTAATCTTTTAAAATGTTATGTAAAAGCAGAGAGATGCTGATTTAATCAGGGATGTGATTTTATTTTTTTTATTTTTTTCAGAGTAAATCCAAAGCATAGCACTGTTCATTTTCAGTTTCGATTCCCAGTAAATGCTACTTTATAAGTGCTGTGTTTGAGTCGCTTATATTAATTGCAACGTGCACCAACCATCTTCAAATTCAATGACAATAATTTATAAATCTGTTGTCAACAAGAGAAGCGTTAGGGTCACCCTGAGGTCAAAATAAAAGCTCAATAGTTTAATGTTGAAAGCAAAGAAATTAAGGCAACCATAAATGTTTAGTATTTTTTTTGTCTTTAGCTGATCACATGTCTGTTTGATTCTCAAGTATCATTTCTTATCATTGTTGAAAACCGTTGTGCTGCTTAATAGTTTTGTAGAAATATGCTTTTTTTCAGGATACTTTAAAATAGAAAGGTCAAAAGAACCGCATGTATTTTAGATAGTAATCTTTTGCAACATTATAAACGTCTTGACAATTTGGTGCATCCTTACGGATTAAAAGTGTTAATTTCTTTCCTTTACTGGCACCTAGTGGTGGAAATTGAAATTGCTGGTTTAAAGCCCCTTTAGAACATCATATTTTACCCCCATGTTCTTGCTTGTGCAGTTGGGTTCACAGAAGAGCAGTTTCAGTCCCATCAGCAGCAGCTGGCTCAGATGCACAAACAGTTACAGCAGCAAGAGCTCCAGCAGAACTCGACCGCACCAGAACCCCACACGCACCTGCCTGTGAGTATATCCGCACAATCTCAGGCATTATGGGGCTAAACCTCACTCCTATTCTGTTCTGTAATATGTTTATTTATTTAAGAAATACAAAATGATAATTTCTTCTACAGAACACGGCCTCATCTGAGTGCATGTCTAAGACTCTGGACTCGGCTAGTGCACACTTCGCTGCCTCTGCTGTGGTCAACACTCCCAACAATGAAAACAGGCCCCAGATTGCGAGTGTCAATGGCGTCCTTTCCAATTCAGGCACGTGCAGCTCAAGCACGTTTAAAGGCATTGAAATTAATTGTTTTTTGGACATTTTTAATCCAAGTATTTTAAAACTATCAACTGCTTTATGAGGGAATCATAGCAAAATTTTATTTGGTCATTTATATTACAATATCGACCTCTTTGTTGTGTGGTTAATTGAAAGAAAAGTGAGCATGATCGATTATTTAAATGACTCTTTATTTTTGTCTCCTGCAGGAAGTTTTAGACAAGCCAAATTGAACCGCTCTGCCAGTGGTGGTGGTGAGTCAGGCTCTTTAGTACGGATGACGAATACATCTGGCCTTCAACTGACCGTCCCTCAGTCTCTGCCTCACGGCCACGGGCACCTGAGCACCGTGAGCGCTGTGTCTCCTGCCCACACGCACCACAGTGCACGTCTATGTGCCCCTTCACCCTCAGCCTTAAAGCTGGCCAGCGTTGCTAGCAGTCTGGACCGGGTACCCAAAGTCACCCCCACTAGTGCCATCGACATTGCCAGGTCTGAAACCTGACACAGCATTTAATCATTTTTCTTTTTTTACTTTTTTTTGGGGGGAGGGGGGGTGTATAGTGTCAGTTTCATAAGTATGGGGTCTGTAGAATTTGTATTGTCTTCTATAGAAGTCTCATATTCACAGAGCCTGCATTTATTTAATAAAAAATACAGTAAGAAGAGTAATATTGTGAACTATTATTATTTTTTAATTATATTATTTTCTGTTTTAACATTTAAATTTATTCCTGTGATGACAGTGCTGTATTTTCAGACATTACTCCGGTTACTTAAAGGGTTATTTCACCCAAAAATGTAAATTCTGTCATTACTCTCCCTCATGTCGTTCCTGAGTGATTTAAAAAAAAAAAAACGCCCCGCTCATCCATATAATGGCAGTGAATAGCGACCAGTAGCAAGCTTAAAAAAAGATGCAAAAGTATCACAGAATAGTCCCATGTGAAACGTGTTGTTATATTCCAAGTGTTTTGAGGGTATACTGTAGGGTTTGGTAAAAACAAAACAAAAAAAAACATTTAGAAATTGAATGCATCATTTAACGAAAATCCTGACCTTGGCCGTTGGTCTATTGTCTTAAATTCAGTTGTATCAAATTTAAGGCCAGAACAGGACTTAAATATCTTAAACGGTATAAGAAAAGTCTAATCATTTCAAGAGGTCTTAAATATGGGGACAGAAAAACAGGAATCTCGATATGGCTTAATGTTACAAGGAAACTTCAAAAGATGATGATAATTTGTGAGTGCTGCTTGTTTTAAAGTCAAAACGCAGCACTGTTGCACTTTCTACAGGCTCGCACTTTCAGGGCAGTTCACAATCAATGAATTTTGACAATGTTTACCTTCCAAACTAGCAGTATATATCTCTAAATTGAAAATGTTAAATTGTATATTTGTATTGATATTGCAGGGAGAATCACGAACCAGAGAGGCTGGCTCTCAACGGATTATCAGAGACCACAGTCGCCATGGAGGTCACATAGCCCATCAGAAACACAAAGACTTCAGTGCTGAGGTCTGTGCGCTTCTGCACAGACTTATACCCAAAAGCAGCATATCAAAATATTAAGAGAAATTTGTCAATATTATAAGTGTACATTTTGTAAAATTGGGAATTATCACTACCTTGTAAAATAGTATATTTGTATCATTAGTCTGTCATTTCTGTTACTTGAATCCTAGATTATTATTATTATATATTTTTTTTGGTCATCATGCTTTTGCACTTGAAAATGCAAGCAAGACAAGTGCATCAGTTCATGTTGGGATCATGAGCATGAATATAGGTCCTGTGTCACTTGTTTTAACTATTTATTTTGCAATGTTTACATTTTTGTATCTCGTACAAATAAATCCGATGTTGTGACCACAAAATGCAGACATAGCTAGTATACCATGCTTTTGTGCCTTTTTTCTTTAGAGGAAAGAATTTTGTTTCACGGATGAAGAAATGTGCCATTTTACAAGTGTTGATCTTCCCTCTTGAGATGTTGACCGTATTTCACTGGTTTATTTTTTTTTATTATTTTGTGCCTCTTTCTTGTCTCACCAAGAATAGCATGTTAATTCTGGAGGCCGATGAACCTCCATCAGAAGGTATTTCAATGAAGTTCCCTGAGAAATCCAGCAGAAGACCTTCAATCTGGCTTATAGTTTCTGCTCCTCTGACTGAGTCAGCCGAACGCTCATTTTTTGTCTTTAGCTGTTGCAGGTTAACCAGTCTGAAGGGAGCTGTTCGGGGCTTAGACAGATTTTGTCTTGGAAGTAAACTCAAAGTCTACAGGTCATAAACATTGTCAGCCATCTTGTTTATGAATGCTGGAATTTCTACATCCTCAGTCCAGTATCTTCAAATAAATTCCCCCTTTTCAAACAGCCTTTTTAATGAAATAAGCGACAGCTGCCAGTGTTTGGCTAAAGCAAGTTGTACTTGCTTTAGTTTCCTTGAAAATAAGTACACTAGTTTTCAGTTGAGATGTCTCGGACATGAATGTTTTGTTGCATGTTCTTACAATGTTTAGTGAGAGGCATGCGAGTCTTCAGGCCGTCTTCATTTAATTGTATTCATTGAAAGTCCATTCATTTAATGAAAGAATTTGCTTTCACCACCAGAGGGAGCGTATGAGCTCTTCCAGCCTTAAAACCCAGGGCAAGTAGTTATTTAGTTTGGCAGTTGTTCGGCTCGCTGGTCCCTCAGAAGTATGTGACCTGCTTTCCGCCATCCTTACTCATGGGCACAGAAGAACCAATCACCTGAGAGATGTATATGCCATGTGACTAAAATTACATTCTCTCAATGTTGATGCTGATACACGCCACACAAAGTATTCACATTTCAGGGGAATGAACCTACAAATTGCTTAAGCTGGGATAGTATTAAATATTTTAACAATACCTTCAACTAATGACCATATACAATGTCTATTACCGGATAAATTATTGTCTGAGGAGCCAGGACCAGACTTTGAAGAATATTAACCCATTAAAAAAAAAGTTTTTGAAAGAAGTCTCGGTTGTCACAAAGGCTGCATTTATATGATCAAAAATGCAGCAAAAACGAAATAGCCGTTATCTATTTTAATATATTTTAATATGTAACGCATTTGGTGTGATGCAAAGCCAAATTTTTAGCAGCCATATTACTCCAGTCTTCAGTATCACATGACATAGAAACTTCTTTCAGGATTATTTAATGAACTGAAATTGAAATCAAACCAAAAAAAAAGTTAAATAGATCTCTTTTGTAACATTTTATATGTCTTTACATACACTTTTGATCAATTTAATACATGTTTACTGAAAAAAAATATTAATTTATTACCCCCCCAATCATTTTTTAACAGTAGTGTATATTGACACACTCAACAAAATAAACATGACAAACATTTTGTAAGATTTTTCTATTTATTGTTCCTTAGATGGAGTTCATGAGTTTATACTTGAGACAGAAAAGTGTAAAGTTTAGGATCTTATTTAAAGACAGCTTGTATACAAATCAGCAAAGAACAAAAAATAATTTCTGATTGGAACATTTGTGGTAATTATAGCATATTCATATATTTGACTGAAAGTCTTCTGTATTTATGGTTAATTATTTATCCCATTTAAAACTAAATATTTACAGTTTTGCCTCGAAGTTGTGAGTTTAGATTAAGCCAGGATTAGGCCTTGGTTTAATGAGGGTATTTAAGAAGTTTTAATTAACATGCTTTAGAAAAAATATTGCTGGTTCGCATCTTGAGACAAAACAATGGCACTGAAGATATATGCCAGTTAAAACAGCTCAAATATGCATTTTAGTCTGGGACTAGGCTCAAGCAACAGTGTGATCCTGATTATACTCTTAATTTACTGAAACCTTTAAACAGTGTCAAGGTTAGCTACAATAGACGTTGAAAATGTAAAAAAAACAAATCCGCAAACTTTATTAAATTATCAGTTATTACATTTCTTGCTATCTAAAAGCTGATCAGATTTCTATATAGGCTAAAATCGCTTTTGTCACTAACTTTTTCTTCTTGTTCACATTCTGACTTTATTCAATCTAATATTCATATAATAGCATAAGACACAAAAATAACTCATCTCTTTGTGCAGAAAAGACAATTTCACATTTTAGTTGTTAAAAAAAGGCATATGAAAAGCTGAAAAAGCAAAACCGCTACAAAAGAAAGCTTTTCACGGAATTAAAGAAAGTGTTAAAGATCTGCCACTGTGTCAGAGACTCCCATGTGTAATTCTTGTTCCTCATGGCTCGCAGATCATAGTCTCCACAACAAACGTGTTTTCAAAATGGAGGATCTTGTGGCAGTTCAGAGCCTCGCGCTTCTGCATACCTGCAGTGAAGAATATTCAGCTTTTAGAAGTTTGCAAGTGTGCAACAGCTATGATTTAAAACCTCAAACACCGGATCTTGCATGTATTCGGTTTGTGGCAGGCCAGCACACTTCAAATGTACTTGTTTATACAGTGAACACAATGAGAGGAAATACAGTATTTTTCTCTATTTGTGCTTAAAACTTGAGAAGTTTATGGAAAGACATGACCACTGTTTACTGTAAACACAGCCTTTGTTGGTGTACACTTACCCAGTATGGTGTCTCTGCGCTGCAGTCTGTACGTGTCTTTGGCACCGCACAGGTCATTGATATAATAGCCCAGATCACTGGTGCTGTCCAGCTCCTCCGTCACCATCATCTCTTCACGCACCAGGTACGACTGGGGAAGGTACATTTTTTTCTGCAAAAAAACAATGAGAACATAAACCTAAAGCTCGGGACACACCAAGCCGACTTCAAAGAACTAGCAGCGACAAAAGCTGCCTGTATTGTCGGCTGCATCTCGGCCAAAAATCTGCCCTTGAATACACAAAAAAGGATAACTGGTGATATATCAGCAGGTATCAAATTTAATCATTCAAACAGGGAAACCGAAACTAGGACTGCAGATATGGAAACCGTCAACAAAGCAGCGCTTGGTTATCATTTTGAACATCAATCATTGCTGATCACTTTTCTTTCAAAATATTCGCACATTGGAATGCTTAGGTAAGATTATGTAAAATTAGAACAGCCTTCTGTCTGTGCTGACTTTCATCACCGAGTCGGCATCCGACTAGAGCCAACAGTGCGGAACACACCGAAAAAACTAAGCCGACTGACGCTCAAAATGGCTTGGTGTGTCCCAGGCTTAACATCTGAACTGCATTTGTGTGAGGAGAAAAAAAAAACCACATTCATGCAAACACAAGTTAGAACCACTTCGTCGTCTGGTTTACCTCGATGTTGACCAGGAACTCTTGGAAATATCTTGGTAGCATGACGACAGAGGTGTTCAGGGCGATGATGTAGCATTTGTTCAGATTCAGGTCAAGATAAGCAGTCAGCCTCTGAAAGCACAGAAACACATACAGGTTTATTCACATGGAACCAGAGAGATGCATTTAAGACTGACAACATTATATTAGTATTTAGAAGATGTAAACAAACGTTCAAGATTGAGGAGGGCCAAAATTATAATATATAATAATATATATATATAAAAATATAACAACTGGTCACTGAAAAGTCCATATTGATTGTCCAATAATCTAAATATCTCAATTATGTAAATACTCTGATTTTTATTTTCAAAAACTGGTGATATTTGTGTGGTTTAGCATTGAAAACCCATCAATAATCATTATGTATTTATGCAAGTAGTATTTATAAGAGTACAATTACACCAATGTTAAAAGGTTTGGGGTCTGTAAGATTTTTTTGTGCATTTATTTGATCAAAATACAGTAAAATCATTTATAATTAGTTTTTTTTTGTATTGAATATATTTGAAAATATTTTATTCATGTGATGGCAAAGCTGAATTTTCAGCATCATTACTCCAGTCTTCAGTGTCACATGATCCTTCAGAAATCATTCTAATATGCTGATTTGCTGCTCAAGAAACATATTTTTATTGATACATTTGCTTCCCTGGATTGATGAATAGAATAGAGAAAGTGATTTAGTTCATCCTTGCTGATTAAACAGTAATTTCCTTTAAAAAAAAAAAAAAGTCTTAAACTTTTGTCTGGGGATAATATAACATATAATTCTTTCACATAAAATATATTCTTTTTGCAAATGAAAATCTCAGACATTGAACATTTCAGAAAACCAGTCCAATCCCCACTTTATGATGGATACGAATACAGTGGCAGGACAGTTGAACACATGATTTATGAGTTAGCTAATATTGTTTTTCCCCCTTCAGTTTAGCTTTTTTTTCTTTCAGAAAAATAGTGAAAATACTACAAAAATGCAAGTTGCCACAAATATAGTGGTGATTGGTTGAATTTGCATTAATTAGCTAAATCTTGGATGGACTGATGATATGTGTGGTCAGTGGTGGTTATGGCTGAACACTGTGTGTATGTGTGTATTTTTGCACCATTCTGAAGTCATGCAGGATTATAGCTGGATCGCTGTCTCTGAACTGAGGCACTGGTACTTTGATGAGCTCCACCTCATCGTCGTCATAAAAGCACACACTCTCTTCGATCCTCAGCATCAATCCCCCCTGCTCCTCTTCATCCGAGCCATAATTCATCCCAGAGTTAAACACCTTCTCCTGTAGGGTTAGAAATACATGAACACATTTCAAAAAATGCTTTGGTATGCTCTTCCCTGCCAAAATGAATGGTGACTGGTTGAATTTGGATTAATTCTTGCAATCACAAGATCGCAAAATCCTGGAGGGACTGATAGTGTTCTTTCATTAACGAAGACTATAATGACAAATGTTTGTCAACAACCTTTTTTATGAAGAAGCTGAAATGATGATGAGATGAGACCAACATCATTAAAAGCGACCTATGCCCCTTTTCACAAGATTTATTACAAGATTTTGGTGTCCACAGAACGTGTTTGAAGTTTCAACTCAAAATACCCCACAGATTATTTCTTACAGCTTGTCAAATTTGCCCCTATTTTGGTGTGAGCAAATACACGCTGTTTTTGTGTGCAAATGAGCTGCTGCTCCCTGCCCCCAACAAAACTGGAGAATCTCACGCAGACAAAATGTCAGGAATTGTCAGTAGCGGAGTACTGGTGAAGAGTCTCGGGAAGAAGTTACAACTTTTAGAACGCAATTGGATAAATGTATGTAGTTACTGCGTTAAGTTGATTCAACTCATCGACGAACATGTACCGTCATGGTAATCTAAAAATGTTTCAGAAACAACGCCAGTTTACCCTCGTTTGTGAAGAAGTCCGGATTAAAATGATTTGCGCAAATATATGACACTTTCTTCGGCACATTTTCTTTATAAATTAAATTCAACCACGGTGTCCTCAGCGGCTCAAGGGAGTCTATGGAGACACTTATGTTTGTTGGTACATCCAATAACAGAACATTTGTAATGTTTTACATTGTTTATCTCCTGCTTCTACAGCGAGGAAACAGAAATGGCGGACTGCTGCTTCTCACTCAGGGTGGTATCAATGCTGATAGGCAGATTGTCACCAGTCATGGGCCGGGCTTCCTCCTACTCTTTCGTAAGAGCAGTAGGGGAAATCTGGAACCGCTCATTTAGAGAGACCGTTTATGATTTAAGGGGATTATAAAAAATGTGGGTGGATGGATTTTTAGCTTTATAGGCTGGTTGTTTACACACACTGTGGACAGACATCTGTGTTCAAACCACTGGATTGCTCATCGCGTTCTAAACTGCCATCAGGCAGTGAAGCCAGCGGAAGTGCTCAAGCGGCCATCTTACTATTCCCTACCAGCAGAGGGCATCATTGACCTAATATCACACGATGTGCAGCGCCTCAGTCTCACAGGATTAGCTTTACGATATATCTATGTAAATTAATAGTTACTTCGGATGTTATCTGTAATGTTTGTGGTCTTTTCGGAGAGGATGAGTCATATATTGAAATCATTAATGTGGTTGTGGCTACTGCACACTGCCGACACAGGAAACGTGACTGAACTAACACAAACATATTTCTTTATGTATGGGAAATATTCATTATAAAAGTATATCTGTGTTTAGCTGCAGAAATTGATTTCAATAGCTTATCAAGCCTCTATATTGCACTATATTGTATTACAATTCAAAGTTTGCCATGCATCAACACGGAAATAAAGTAGTCAGCGTTATGATTTGTTTATTTTATTTCCTGATTGAGCAACGTCTATTTCAGACTCATAAAGACAGCGCAAATTTGTGCCGTTAACAGTTTCCATATGAGTTTCCATAAATTCCAGGTGTTATATATATATATAATTATAAGTATTTCATATAAGTGTTTTGTATGCCATGTTGAATTACATATTTATTTAATCATCATTTAAATAATTAACTGCTTCAAAATGCATGCTGTTAACGAAATCATTGTTGAAACATTTGCAGTGCCTACTGTATGAATAAAAACAATACTACAGCACAACATAAATCCATAAACGCAATTTCAGGTTACAAGGCATAAATCTTTATTCCGATTTCAAAATGCGCGCTTTGACAGTTGTAATACCTACGCTGAAGTGTCTCGTCCGCCAGCAGAGCTGATGTTCACTACTGTAATGAATATGAACGTAACTTTTTAATCAGCTGGGGAAATTCTATAAAAGAAGACTATAAAAGAATAACCATTTTCCTGCTCAGGACGTTTGTGTTGTAAGAATGTACAGGGAGACTTAAAAAAATATAAAAGATATAAAAACGGTGTCTCCTTAGGCAATGTTTTCTCCGTAAAATCATTTAATGTCCTATTCATTCAATAGAATGCGTGAGCTGACTAGGGAATACCAACATGGCGGCGCGACGGCTTCAGTTTTTATGACGTCATGAGGAATCCAGTCATTTATATAGATCAGTGGTTCAAATACCTTATACAAGTGAATTTTGCATAATAGGTCCCTTTTAAATGATCAATGTTACTAACAGCAAGCAATATCATTGATGAAAAGAGATGAGAGTAAAATGAAGTAAAAAAATAAAAACCATACCAAAATCTCGATATTTTTAACAAGCCTCTACGAGCGTTCATACTTGCAGTCGCCAGATGTGAAGAGTTTAAATCGGCGTAACTCGTAGCTTCATTGAAGAAATCAACAAGCTAGTCACGACTGTTTCCTGAAATTGTATTGTCGCAAATTTGCCATTCAACCACGTTGGTTAATGATGTCACGCAGGTGATGGAGTAATAACTTATTTTAATTAATCCTTTTGAGTTTGAATTAATGCCAGATTTTTTTGCTATAAATTGCGGACATGAGATCTGAGATCTAGTTCTTATTTTTCTCAATTATTCTGCTTGATTTCTAGATTCAATCATAGACTCGTTCTTACATACTACAGCATGTACGCACACGCGCACTCTTCAAAAACGGTGTTTTAAATACGTAAATTACATTTGTATGTATTTAGTATGTAGATATAGATTGTACTGAATGTCAGCTTGCTTATTTTGCTCAAGATAAGGAAAAGTCCACATCATAGAAACTCTGCTTCTAACCACAGGTCGAGAGCTGTCATTCAAACCACACAACTTTGCGATGCTGTTTGCGAATGTTTTTTGGAACATTTAGAAATGACTCGACACTGTTTTAGATTTCGAAAGATTTTCTGGTTTAACCGTTTTCCTGATTTAGAGAGTGTGTTCATTTATATGATAAAAATCAGGGAACTAAATTAGGTCAAATAAACCATACAGATTTTGTACTCAAAACCATTACGAGTTTGTGCTTGAGGTTGAAAGTGCAAAAAGTCTGATAAAATGTAACAAAAATACATTTCTCAAATGACAACAATCATTGCGATTATAATTTGATGCAAATTAATTGTGATTATCAAATGAAGCATTATGCAGTGTCATGAATGTGTGTCTAAGTTTCCATTGACTGAAACTAGACTAAAATTCCCAGGCGTTTAATTGACTAAACAAAAACAGGATAAGGTTGCCTAAAAAAGTACATTTGATACAGGACTAAATGAACGACGAAGTTAACACCACTGATGATAAGTGTGGTTATGGCTGAACACTGTGTGTGTGTGTGTGTGTGTGTGTGTGTGTGTATTTTTGCACCATGGTGTAGTCTTGGCGGATGCCAGCTGGACCGCTGTCTCTGAACTCAGGCACTGGTACTTTTATGAGCTCCACCTCATCGTCTTCGTAAAAGCTCACATTATCAAGTTTCTTAGGGAAAAACTGCAAAGCTTGATACAGAATGAACTAACAGGAACAGATCTATAAATGTCCTGCTGTCTGAAGCATTCTGCCTCGTTTTGGAAGAAAACTTTCTCTCACGATGTGATCACTTTATGTAGAAACGTATTTTCCTGTGTCTATATTAGTGACTTGTTTCTTAGACGTTGCCATTATGTAATACAAAATAGGCGGCTTGCATCGTTGCACGAACATGCTTATTCTCGTTGCTGTGTAGTCTGGGTTGTATCTTGCATACTTTTATTAATGGTTGAGAATTGCTTCAAGAAACAGGCTTAGACTGATTGTGACATAAATATTGAAACTAATTAAAAAAATGAAGATAGTGACGCAAGATGACAGGATATTATGTTTTGTTTTTGATATCAATATGGTTACATCAATTATCTTACCTCGAACACATAGAACCTATACAGGTAGGCTCCTCCCACCACTACGCCAGAGATCACGAGAGCCAATCCCAGACAGAAGCACCAGCACCACACCTTAGACTGCTGACGCACCAACACTGCTGATTCAGGATCCTACAGGACAAATCACACAGAGAAATGATGGTTACATTATTACATTTACAAGTTAATACTTAAAATCCCTGTTTTATCCCTTAAAACTCATCTTTGATCACCAAGATGACATATTTAAACGTTTTTTCCTGTAAAAAAAAATGTCTTTGTGCCTTAAAATAGAATGTAACTCTACACTCTTTCTTCATTTAGTATACACGGACCCATGAATATGCAAATTATCCCCGCCTCAACTCACTCGCACCAGCTCAGAGATCCACTTGATCGGGTCAAATTTACTAGTGGATAAACTGGTTTAATTCAGCAATATATGTTTGAACCAGAAACTGATTCAGAAGAAGAAGTGGAAGAGAAAATGATATAGGCTTGTATACAAGTCAATGTATCAGAATGGCAATGCGTTTTATGTAACGCTCTCTACAACGTCAGACACATAACGCTTAATAATGCTGCTAATGTTAAACAAACCATGTTCCCGTTTGCCATCTCAATCTGCCTTCTAAAAATCAGCATCTTTAGAAACGCTTTGAAGAATTTATAACGTCAGTAGAAAAAGGCATGTAGTTCATCATAACATCCTAATATACATCAATTCACCGGCTATATTGCTAAAAAAAAAAAAAATTTCATATCGACAGAAAAATATACCAGGATAACCTGGCTTCTCTTGAGAGACCCCAGCTTCGCAGCATAGTAATGATATATGCTAAAGCCCGCCCGATTTATATTTAGAATAAATGCTGTTCTTTGGAACTTTCTATTCATTAAAGAATCCTGAAAAAATGTATCACGGTTTTCACAAAAATATCAACCACCAAGACATTTTTGATTTGTTTTTAACACAATTCAGCATATTAGAATGATTTCTGATGGATCATGTGACACTGAAGACTGGAGTAACAGCTGCTGAAAATTCAGCTTCGACATCAAATATATTAAAATAGAAAAGTTGTATTAATAATCAACGTTTCCGTTTTACTGTATTTTCGATCAAATAAATGCCGTCTTGGTGAGCAAAATAAACAAGGCTTAAACCACAAAAACAGGTCAACACGAGGATTAAAGTGGTTTGTTACAAAGAGTGATTTTCAAAGAAAAGGACAAAATATGAATAAATGAATATTTTTTGATGGAGGTTCATTTCCTTGTTTAAAAGAATCCCTGTTTTTAAGCACCATGTACTGTAAAGGCAACAAGTCAAAACAGGGCCTGACCTTCCCCAGCCTGATCTGTACCCTAAACCTTCAGTCCAGACAGAAGATATAATCCGCCTTGAGATACACTAAAAAAAAAAAGTCTATGTAGAGCCAATTTACACAGAATGATGACTAATAACAGTTATGAGAAAAACAAAAAAAAAAGAAGTGACAATCTCTCTGTTTCTCGTTCTGGTTTCAAGTCAAAATGTGTTAAAACGTGTCAACTTCTGCAAAGTCACGAAGAGCTATAATCAGCAACATTTAATCTAGGTTCAGCTTCCTCACTCAAACAATAACTGCAGACAGAAGCTCACTCACACGAATCAAAAGAGAAAGTTTAAAAAGTAGTTTCTATTTGAAGAGCAGAAGGGGAATTCAAGTGACTATCAAAACAAGAAAAGAGAGACACAGGCAACATGTATAATGCAGAGAAGTGAGATACTGCGCCAATGAATTGTTTCATTGTGTCCTACACATTTAATCCAAATAGTTTATCCTCATTCAATATCTTCGAGGAAAAGCAAAAAAACTGTTTTTAGACTTTTTGAATATTCTCTCACTGACGTAACTGCACAGAACCTTTATTGAGTACATGGAGGCGGATTTTGGATGGCCTTGCCCTTGACCAGGATTTAGAGTTGTGACTGAGTCTTTTAAAAGCGTCTAGAAACTTTGGCTTCAGGCATTATTCTACAGTGAAATCAGATCAAATTGTTCTATATTGCATGCTTGTATAGAACTTTGGGTTCTTCTTCTTGTATTATTGGCTTGCCGCTCTGACTCCTTATGCAATAGACTATCAAAAACATGTTTGAGAGTGCACTCATCAAACATGCCTCAACACGTCTGTCTTTAACAACCCTTGAAAAGTCTCCTGGTAGTGAGTGTAAGGCATTTCTAATGTGTGCTGTGAAACTATGGAATAATCCCATTCGGAGAAATTCGACAATGTTTACTGCTTGAAAAAAGTCTTGGTCTACCCCCCACAGAGACATTTGAAGATGATTATTAAATTAGATTAATTAAATCAAAACAAAACACATATTCTTTCATTCTCTCTCTAATTGCAAATACAAGAAATAAAGATCAAATTATGGACTGAACCCTTCATCTGAATACGACACTTGAGAATTGCATATATTTGAAAACTTTGAGCTATGATGACAAAAATAAAGGTTCTTTATTGGCATTGACGATTCTATGAAGAACCTTTAAAGGGATAGTTCACCCAAAAATGAAAATTCTGTCATCATTTACTCACCCTCAATTGCATATACAAGTGTATCTTCATCACATTCATGGTTATTATAAATATTAAGTTATTATTAATTTAATTGAAATACATTCATTGTCATATTTGAAAGCACTAAACTAAGTGATAAAGATCTCTAGTCATGTTAACCATGGGTACATTTCCCTCTCCACTTCCTGTTAATAACATCTATAGATGTTATATTGTTCACAGTGCTCTCGAACTGAACATGTTCACTCGTGATGGCAGAATACCATGTGAAGTCCACTTCACAGGGCACCTATGGTCAAATGAAACACACCTACTGTTTATCCATCTCAATTTTACATTTGTAACATTTGTAAAGTGACCTTTTGTGAAGTTTTCTCAATTTGATGACCCCTGGCCGTCAGAGGCCATGGCGCACTGGCTCATATAGTCCATCCTTGATTGGGTCATTTTACTTTTGTGGCTAGTCCAAATAAATTGATTTGAAATTGTTTGTATTTGAGAGGTCATTTTTATATATTTGGCCCTTACACTACACACACACGCACAGACAACTTCAAATAACCTCCTGTACCTGACTTTCCTTCCTGTTTCTTTGAAAGGGCACGTTTTATGTGTCAAAAGTATTTCTCAAGTTTTAAAATAAACAATGAAGAGATGAAGAAGACTTTGGGGTTTTCTATCAGCATACAGAAATAACAACCAAAAAGTGGTAGTGAGAGAGCTTGTGTAATTACTTTCCCAAAAGTTAAAATTTAACATTAATATTATTCGAAGAATATGTATAAAAATAAATATTTCATATCATTATTTAATACTACTGCAGTTTTTTTTTTTTGCCAGGGTAGGCTATGTGTGTGTGATTACCCGTCTTTGACAAGCTTTGGGCCGTCAGCCATTTTATAACACTTCCACAGAACTGATCAAAGTCTGTTGAAAAAACTTGAACAAAGAAACACACACTTACTTCTGCATTTGAAATATCGTTACTCTCTATTCTTCTCGCAATATAATAAAAGAACAACGTGCACACATAACTTCGATTAAAATAATGAATTAAGACAAAGGCTAATATTTGGAGGTAACGTAATATTCCTAAAATGCGGTAACGCAATTCAATAGAAGTGAACAAGATTTGTTAATAACTACAGCCTACCTGTACATCTGTAATGAGACATTCCTTCTTTGGATCCTTTAGGGCAAGAGCCTGGTTAAAAGAAACTTTAACCATACTGAAAATTCTCTGTAGTTATGTCCGTGAGAGCGAGAGAGATGTGAGACAGAAATGAAAGCGTTTAGTTTCCTGATCAGCAGCAATGTTTGTTGTGTGACGCACGTGACAGATCACAACAGGCTCTCGCTGCCTCTAGTGACAGCTATTAGAAAATCAACCACAACACCTGGAAACAAGACAAAATTGATTACTATAAGATTACTAGTACTTTTAGTTAATTGTAAATGTGGAATAAATAAGGCAGTAGTTGTAGTAACAACAACAGCAACAACTGGAATAGTTTGCATGGAATTGCCTACTGATTCACCAAACCTTCTCATCCAGGGGTCAGAGACCCACTGAAGACCTCAGCACACTTCTAAGGGGGCCTCAAGATGACTTAAAATTATTTCAAATAAGACAGCAAAAAAAGCTTGGAATTTTTCAAAATGTAAGTGATCATAAATACAAATATTCTGTAAATAAAAAAGATTGAGAACCAATATATGATACATACAACTGAATAATAATTATTATTATTCATAATAATAATAATAATAATAATAATAATATGTAAATATTCTTAAAATTCTTATCGCAATCAAAAACGAATGTGGTTGGCTAATCTTCACCAGCGCTGAGAAACGTAACCAAATGTAAAATGTAAGTACCAAATAACTACGCCATCCGCCGCCCTTTTACAAGAACTGTTTATGTGAACTCTACAGATAATATTTTATTGACGACGACTGTACATTTTGGTCCTTCTGCCAACAGGCGTCACTGTCCGACACATGCGTTTGCGTTTCATTTCTCACGCATGCGCAAGTGAGGAGAAACAGTCATGGCGGCGGCAGAGAAGCCCACGAAAGAAAAGCTTTTATCCACTTTGGATGATATAGAAGTTTTATCCAGGTTTGTCTTCATATATTTTGCACATTTAGATGAAGAATGAATGGCGTGTGTTTTTAGCTAGTACAAAGTTGAATGATAAAATGCTTGTCTGTCAATTCATGAGATTTCCTGTGTTTTCTGCTAACAGTTGCTGTATTAGTTAATAATTGAATGAATAAAGTCATAGTCTCTACACTACTACTGTTCATTCACAGCTCTTCTTTCGTTCTTTTATTTTCTTGTTTCTGTTGCAGAGAGCTTATAGAGATGCTAGCTCTGTCCAGGGCACAGAAACTGCCCCAGCCTGGAGAGGACACACAGGTGAGAGACACTGTTTACACGCACACGCGCGCGCACACACACACACACACACACACACACACACATTCTTGAATATGTGGTTTTTGAGGATTCTCCATAGACGTAATGGTCCCTCTACACTAACCCTACCCCTACCCCTAAACCTACCCATCACAAAAACAGTTTAGTATGTTTTTTAAGTCATTTGGTTTACGTGGACACAGGAAGTGTTATTATCCTCATAAACCACATATACCTGTACACACACACTCAGACAAACTTAATCAGCGACAACACTGTTGAAAAAAAGAAAAAAATCAGGGACAAAGTAAAGTTATCCTGAAAAGTTATGCAATTACATACAAGTAACTGAAATTACATTCGCTAAAATATTTTGCATTAGCTATTTAATTGGAGTCAGTATTAAAATTATGAACGACTATAAATGCTTGCTTGACTATTAGATGGCGGTGAAGTGCATGCAGTGACTGTATGCTGATGTTTCTGTGAGCAGATTCTGGAGCTGTTGGTGCAGAGAGATAAAGAGTTCCAGGAGCTGATGCAGACGGCGATGGAGCAGGGCAGAGTTCACCAGGAGATGCAGACGCTGGAGAAGGAAGTCGAGAAGAGAGACAGCGATATCCAGCAGCTCCAGAAACAACTTAAAGAGGCTGAGCATATACTGGTGACTGACATGAGTCAATGCACATTTCTTTTCAGTGACATTCAATTGTTTCAGCACTATGCAAACCTAAATAATTTATAACTTTATGAATTTTGCAACATTAAAAATAATGTATGCTTTGCATTACATTATTATTAAGAAATTTATATTTTTTATGATTTCTTTTTTATGACTGTTTGCAATTTCCTGCACTTACCACTGCTTTCTGCTTTTCAAGAAACTAACCCTAAACCAAACCTATATTAAGTACATGTTGTTTATTAATATTACTCAGTACTTGTTTTTGTATTTACACTGTGACAAAGTAAGACACCTTAAAGGGATAGTTCACCCAAAAACGAAAATTTGATGTTTTTCTGCTTACCCCTAAGGCATCCAAGATGTAGGTATCTTCGTTTCTTCAGTAGAACACAAATTAAGATTTTTAACTCCAACCGTTGCTGTGTGTCACTCATACAATGCTTGTCAATGGAGACTAATTCTATTAGAGTAAAAAAAACATGGACAGACAACTTCAAATTAAACCCAGTGGCTCGTGACGACACATCGATGTCTTAAGACACGAAACGATAGGTTTCTGAGAGAAACCGAACGGTATTTATGCAAATATATCACCTCATATCAGACGAACGCTTCAGCTCTGCAGACTGCCATCACTTCCCGTGTGTAAGGTCAAAATTCTGGCCGGGTCATAGATATATACATAGATACCTCATTAGTGCCTGCGTGGATCATGGCGTGGATCGCTCGAATGAGGTATCTATGTATATATCTATGACCCGGCCAGAATTTTGACCTTACACACGGGAAGTGATGGCAGTCTGCAGAGCTGAAGCGTTCGTCTGATATGAGGTGATATATATTTGCATAAATACCGTTCGGTTTCTCTCAGAAACCTATCGTTTCGTGTCTTAAGACATCGATGTGTCGTCACGAGCCACTGAGTTTCATTTGAAGTTGTCTGTCCATGTTTTTTTTTACTCTAATAGAATTAGTCTCCATTGACAAGCATTGTATGAGTGACACACAGCAACGGTTGGAGTTAAAAATCTTCATTTTTGTTCTACTGAAAAAACGAAGACGCCTACATCTTGGATGCCTTAGGGGTAAGCAGAAAAACATCAAATTTTCGTTTTTGGGTGAACTATCCCTTTAAAATAAAGTGCAACCCACCCAATCTTTTTATATAAAATGTGTTTGACACATTCGTTAAACTGGAAATAATTATGTTTTTCATTCATCATCAGGCCACTGCTGTCTATCAAGCCAAAGAGAAACTGAAGTCTATTGAAAAGGCCAGAAAAGGTATTGTTGTGTTACACAAAATAAGTCGCACTGGGTCAAAATTGCATTGTTGAGAAAAAAAACTAAGATAATTCGCATCGGTGTAGAAGTCACATTTTATTACACTCAGTAATAATAAAACACAACTTTGTTTACAAACATAAACATTTCACGAGTTTGCCTTAATGGTAAACAAACTTGGTTTGCTGTCCTTGAAGGAGGCTCGGACCTGAGGTTCGGCTCGAGCTCTGAGTTAAACCCCCTCAGTGTTTCCCACAGGATTTTGTGAAACTGTGAGGTGTATGCCCCCCCCCCCCATCCCCTGTAAGAAAACTTTGTACATTTTAAAAATTAAATTCATCAATCTGGTGCACTTTGAGAGTTCAAAATTAAGAGCTCTGACCCATATTAAGTGTGCAAATTGAACAAAGCACAAACAGACAGTCTTTCGCACTTTCAATTTTAGTTTGTTTGACCGCAATGGTGCAAAACACAACATTAAAGACCTTTTATGTTATTATGAGAAGTTTAAATATATTTTCGGCCTGCCACAGTCTAGTTAATGAATGGGAGGCACTGAAATCTATTTGTGGCGGTCAATGCTGATATTGTGGTGGGCCGCCACAAATCAATCAATGTATGGGAAACACTGCCCCTATAACAGTACTGCGCAGCGGAAGAATAAGAGAAATAGAGAAGGAGATAGGGACGAGGTGGGATGCCGGAAGAATTGTCGCTGGGATGGCGCAGTGACTGCTGCTTATATTCGCTCGTAATAATTATGATTGACAGCACAGAATGTTGTTTATGCTCCTCCCGAACCTACGCTTGGAAATACATGTATTTTTATGCTGCCTTCACGTGCTATTGGAAGTTTCCTAATTCCCACTTTAGAAGTCGTGATTACGAGCTTGTTGCATTCAAGTGCTTTGTTGTTGGAGTGAACAGGAATCATGGTGGACACCAGGTTATTCTTGCCTATTTATTGGGATAATCTTGTTAAAACCAACATCATATGTAGTCTCCCATGCACTGACAACCATATAAACATTCCAGTTAGTCCACTTTCTGCTGATTCTATAATTTCAGTCAAATGCAGGCTATTTTCGCTGTGTACCAAACATACAATACGCTTCATATGATTACTCTTACATGTAAATATGTACTACATTAATGTCAAGACAAGACGACCTAGCTGTTTTGGAAAAAAATAAATAAATAAAACCACACCTGCCACAGCAGTCTAGTTCTCCCCGCCACCATGTTTAAAGCTTATGACACGCCCATCTCGGGAATTGGGGTATCAAAATTATTTTCGAACTTCCCAGTGGTAAACACGACATCAGAGGGCGTTCATGTGCAATTTTTACCTAGGAAACTCGTATTTACGATAATTCCGATAGCACGTGAAGGCAGCATTAGTTCCCCTCACTCCACAACAAATCCTTTAAATGTGAACAGGAATGAAACATATCAGAATAAAACAACATAAATTATAGTGGCATTCATTTTAAGCAATATTTATTATAAACGGCAGATTTATTTAAAGCGGAATTAAAACTGGTGACGTTAAGGAAATGCGCTGTACAAATAAATGATTGCCCATGTACCTCTTATTCAGCAAAAATCCAAATGTGAGTGCTTTGCGCATTTTGTGTGCTTGACATTAATTGCGTTATATAAGTTGCTTTAGAATACAAGTAAGAGCATGTTTCAGATGATAAAAAATATGGCTTATATTCTAGTAGTTATCAGTAGAATTAAGTCATAAGGTTGGGATGCAAGTTTTTTGTTTTACTTGATATTTGCTTTATATACCACAGTAGCAGATATTTATTGTTTTAGTTTTAAGTCACATTTTCTCATTGTTTCTTCGGTTTGTTTTGACTAGGGAGTATCTCTTCAGAGGAGATCATCAAGTACGCCCACAGGATCAGTGCCAGTAATGCTGTGTGTGCTCCTCTGAACTGGGTTCCAGGTAAACGGCTTACTTCCTTCTGCATCATGTTCTTCCATTCCTGTCTTTCCTATCTGACTTAATTTACTCTGAACATTTTTCCAGTGATTTGATTGGCTTATGTCCGATTCTATGTGTAAGCTCATATGATGTGTGTGTAGGTGACCCCCGCAGGCCGTACCCCACCGATCTGGAGATGCGCAGTGGAATGTTGGGTAACATCAGCAACATGTCCACCAATGGAGTGAACGGACACCTTCCTGGAGACGCATTGGCTGCTGGGAGGTTACCAGGCACGTTTACTCTTCTGTTCAGATGTTTGATTCATCTGTCCATGTTCTTGTCTTTCTTGGTTGTCTTTAACATGCAAAAAATATTATATTATTTTTGCTAATGAGTATTTCTCCTTTGGCTTTTAGATGTACTAACCCCACAGTATCCTTGGCAGTCCACTGAAGTTTCCATGGGGATTCTGCCTCCTCACCATGGCAACGATTTTGGCCTGGAGCCACCTGGTCATAACAAAGAAAATGAAGATGATGTTGAGGCCATGTCAACAGATTCCTCAAGCAGCAGCAGTGACTCAGACTGAGTGTGTGTGTGTTTGTGAGATATGTCCACAGTAACTTGAGTTTGTCCACCTGAACAGCCTGAAAGGAAAGTGTGTGTTTTCTGCAACAGTATATCTTGTCTCTGTGATTGTGAAGATCCAGACGGCAACATATAATGCCTTGAAGAGTACCAAACCTACACAGGTCCTCTCTTCAGCAAAGCCTCATACAGCTGGATATGTTTTACCATTTTGCTTGTTTTTTCATATTCCAGATGCCTAGAGTCATCTTTTGTTTGCATAATTTCATTCCACTGGCCTCAAATGTCACTAGTGCGTTGTTTTCATTGTGTGCGCCTCATGACAGACTCATTTGCATTTTGCATATTTGTAATCTAGTGAAGCGTTCATTTCTGGTTTACAGTTGGAATATAAATAGCAATGTAAATACCTCTGAACTTTCAGACTCTGTAAATAAAACTTTTTTAAAAAAAGATTGTTTTTATTTTATATATAATTTTTTATATATTACATAGTCTATTGTGTGTATACAGAAGGGCAGTGTACTTTTGAAGCTGATATAACGTAATCTAGGAATCTGTCTGATTTAAATTACCCTTTATATTCAATTTTCCATATACAGCGCTTGACAAAATTAAGAGACCACTGCAAAATTAGCAGTTTCAATGGATTTATTATTTATATGAACATTTTAGATATATTCTACAAACTACTGAGAACGTTTATTACAAATTTCAAATTAAAAATATTGTCATTTAGACAAGAGCATTTATTAGCAGAAAATGACAACTGGTCAAAATAATGAAAAAAGATGCCATGTTTTCAGACATTGAATAATGTAAAAAGTTTACATTAGTTTTTAAACAACACAATAAAAACATTTTTTTAACTTAGGAAGAGTTTAGAAATCAATATTTTGTGGAATAACCCTAATTTCCAATCACAGCTTACTTGCATCTTGGCATGCACCCCCTATCAGTTTCACATTGCTGTAATAGTAGTCTCTTAATTTTTTCCAGTGTGCTATATATATATATATATATATATATATATATATATACTATAGACTTCTGAAAATATACTTGCACAGTGCTCTGTGCATTATCGTTGCTTATAGACTGTCAGCTTAAATTTATTACATTGCTTGCCAGTCAAAACAGTATTCTTCTAACATCCTTGTTAAAATTGCATATGAATTCAGCCTGGACCATTAAAACTATGATAATTTTTCAGCCTTAGGTATCTATATTTAGTTTAAACGTCATTAGTCTTAATATAAAATTCTAAAACAATTCCTATTGACACTGAGCATTCAAAATCTAACCATAATGAATATGTTTTTATTTTTTTTAAGCTGTCTTAAGACTATAGGGAACACTGGGCTCAGAAGATCTTTTTATTATGCACATTGCATCAATCTCTCTCCTTTCTCACTTTTAAAAAGTAGTTCTAAACTTCTGAATTAGTTTCTAATTTTAGTTCTAAAATCAGTTTGCCGCCTTATTATATTGCAAGTGGTGACTGGATTTAACAGTCACAGTGTGCCATTCTGGCCACTGAATCCTTATTTTGTCCATTTCAAGCCAGGTGCAAGTTCAGGTGGTTTAACATTGGCCACCAGATGGCGCATCAACACTAATTGGGCAGTACAGCATCTTCTACGATTTTATATAGCATGCATGCATTAATTGACCAGCTGAACACCGAAATCTTGTGTTACCATAAGACTCCAATGACATTTGAGTGTTTATTATTTATAACATGTACAGATTACTGACATTAGTCCAAACAAATGTAGAAATGAATTGGGCCATAATCATCAATGACAATTTATTTAAAACGAAATAATCTACTGATCGTGGTTAATCAATGGCAGATACAGAGAATTTAGAAGAGTATCAACTATCCTACTCTTTTCAGATGTTTAGACGCGGTATATGCAGTATAAAAGCACAGGCTGAGTACATTCAAGTCTATTTTTAGTCAATTCACCGTTCAGCATTAATATGGTGAGTCAGTGCATGACTATTTGAAACACTAATGTGTAGCTACCAATGTTAAGTGTAGCCTACCAATAGGTGAGCTAATGTGTCAGGACATGTTAGAGATTTTCCTGTTTGTAATTAAGAATTAATTGTTAGCGAATCACACAATAATTTCTCTGTGCCTAATTTACCATCACAAAGGGACGGGAGCAACTCCCTTCGCACTGTGCATCTTTTCGTGCTTCTTCTTTAGCTCTTTCTCGTGTCCATGTTCTCGGGCAAGCAGTGGGGAGAATAGGAAAGGACGAAAGAAGAGCTGGAGGAAAGAATGATTAAGTCTCTCAGAGGTGAACTATAACGCAACACAGAGCGCTGCAGCCACATGCTCTTGTCTATATAAATCTTGCTCAATCTTAAAGTTATACAAATATTTTTCACATGATCGAATGTGTAAAAAAAAAAAAAAAAAAGAATTCAACAAACCATAAACAATGCTGACTATTTTCACATCACACTCACATTCAACATTTACTACCCTTTAGAATACAAACAATACTTACATCATGCAGAGACTCCTTTCATTCTCAGCTTTTCTCTCTGCTCTTCGTTATCTTACTGTATATTGGAAAGCAGACCAAACGAATAAAACAATGTGTCCAAATGATGGAAGACATACCTGTGACACTTGGCCGATGGGTCAGAGACATCTTCTCACATCCCTAATGAGACGCTGAATGATACATCTCTAGGTATCACAACCTTGTTTATCCACGGAGGGAAAGAACTGATTTAAATTAAATCTGTGATGTAACAGTTTGTACTGCTTGTTCTGTGTTCAAGATTGACTAATTCCCAACAGAACGTCTTAGTGTACAATATGTTGATAGACAACAAGCTGCATTTTGTGTTTCAGTAAAACATCTCAACATGTGTCTTAAAATTTTTTTTTAATAGAAATTATTACTTTCATTCAGCAAGGGCACATTAAATTGATCAAAAGTGACAATAAAAACATTTACGATGTTACAAAATATTTATATTTCAAGTAAATGCTGTTCTTTTGAACTTTCTATTCATCAAAGGATCTTGAATAAAAAATATATCAAGTTTTCCCACAAAAACCTTAAGCAGCGCAACATTGATAATAATAAGAAATGTTTCTAGAGCACCAAATATTAGCATATTATAATAATTTCTGAAGGATCATGTGACACTAAAAGTTTCATCACAGGAATAAATTACAGTAGCTGTTTTAATATTTTGTTTTTTTCCACTGCTAGATTTTGTACAAGTAAACCTGACTAAATATTTTATTTTATTTCGTATTTTCTAACAGTTATTATAACAAAACAATTGCATTTATTTATGTTATTTAATATTAATGCCATTATTAATATAGATCTAAAACAAATATTAAATATTAATAAAAATCAAAATAAAACACACACGTTGGGTTTTCAATTTTTTTATGGGAACTTTCCATAGGCGTAATGGTTTTTATACCGTACAAACCGTATTTTCTACCCCCCTACACTGCCCCTACCCCTAAACCTACCCATCACAGGAAACATTCAGCATTTTTACATTTTCAAAAAACATCACATAGTCTGAATTATAAGATGTTTTCCTCATGGGGACCAAAAAATGTCCCCACAAGGATGAGGATTTTGGATATTGCCATCTTTGTGGGGACATTTTGTCCCCATAACGTAGGGTTTACCAGGCCACCCACACACACACACACACACACACACACACACACACACACACACACACACACACACACACACACACACACACACACACACACACACACACACACACACACACACACACACACACACACACACACACACACACACACACACACACACACACACACACACACACACACACACACACACACACACACACACACACACACACACACACACACACACACACACACACACACACACACACACACACACACACACACACACACACACACACACACACACACACACACACACACACACACACACACACACACACACACACACACACCTTAAGAGGGCACATAATGGCTCAGTAAATCACAACAAGGTGGCCATCGTCTCTATGGCAATCTCTGACTCAGTCGACAACATCACAGTCTTTAGTCCACCAAAACAGTCCCATAATGCAACAGGAGTGTAAATGAAGTGATGATTCCCAGCTTCATTAGCCTATTATATGAAATATGTGTAAGGTCTTTGCCCCCTATATTCCTAATCTTCCCACTTTCACATGATATATCATACTCTTCTGCAGAATTAACTGTAATGAAAATCTAATCTTGTTCATGTAAAAAATGTGTTAGACTAAAGGACTATATATTAAAGACTTGCCTTCATTATTTGTTCTAGTTGTGAATGATGATCTACTTTTAGGGTGTCTTTGATCACATGAATGAGCTGAAGCCTGGAGGCATCTCTCTCTCTCTCTTGAGTTAATGTGCTATTAGCAGTAACTGACTCTAAGGGCTTCTCACCTGCTCACCATATGTGTTTTAGTGTTTCTGTCTACCCTGGTGCTGAAACTTTATAGTTTTTGTTAGTTCCAACATTAAAGTACTCAATTATAAAATAATTACAGTAAGTATAATTACCATAAATAATTATAGTAATTTACATGGAGACTCATTTAGTTTTAGAAAAAGTGATTGTAAGAGCATTACTGTAAATTAAGAGGGGTTGGTTGGGTTCATATGGGAGTGTATTGTTATCGTCTCGGTTACTTATGTAACCTCGTTCCCTGAGAGAGATTTGCATATGGGAAATATCCTTTTCTCGAGAATATGAAGCAAAAATGTTATCCTATAATTTATCTATGTAAAGCGCAGTGCGGCTGCACAGCAGATCAAACAGAGCATGCTTCGCTCTGATTGTCTGTGCTGCAGCAACTGCAGGAATCTATATCGAGGCAGCTGAGTGAGCGAACCAATAAGGTCACTATAAAAAATCCCGCCAAAATAGGTAACTTAAATTAGCATATTGAAGCTATAATAGATCGTTTCACCATAGGATTCAGGTTAAATTGACTGAAGCGATACCCTGAGACACAAGCACGGCGCGTTACGCAATACTCGTTCCCACTCACAGGGAACCAAGGTTACATAAGTAACCGTAACGTTCCCTTTCGATAGTACTCTCGTATTGCGTATGGGAACACAATGTAAAATGCTGTGTGTGCTTAACCTAACCCAAAATCTGGCCTGAGGAGATAACGTCTTGGTTACGTATGTAACCTCTGTTCCCTGAGAACAGGGAACTAGACGCTGCATCGGAATGACGCTACGGGGAACGCCTCGGAGTGACAGGTGTCTGAAGCTACGATCGAATCACGGCAAAGTCTTTGACCGACGTCAGCCCATGATGTCATCATTGTGCGACCCGGAAGTATATAGGGGCGCCGTGCCAACACAAACACATCTTCACGTCTGAAGGGACTGTATGGCAGATAGGCCCCGAGGCATGGCAGGCGACGCACCTTCTCATTCCCTGTTCTCAGGGAACAGAGGTTACATACGTAACCAAGACGTTCCCTTTCGAAAGGGAACTTGCGCTGCGTCGGAATGACGCTACGGGGAACGATATACCAACGCCACCATGCTGAGGGGAGTGTCTGCCCACTGGCAGTGACAACTGTCAGCACAAGTAAATTCAACTGAAAAACCTGAGCCACTCCCCATCAGGTCACACTGGGCTGTCAGCGACAGCATTCCCTACGGTCATAGCCCAAGCTATACGCCTAAACGGAACCTTAATGCCACTGCATGAGGACCTATCTAGACTGCTCACAGGCCCAGGACCACTACTTCAACAGAAGGGGTCCCTTTTAAGGGAATGTGGCTAGGGGACCCGAAGGAACCCCAGCCAAGTCACTACCCGGGGAACATATTCACCCGAGTGCCACCAGGGAGGCCTGACCTGGTGCCCTAAGTGTTATGGACACTTCGGTTTGGCCAACCCTGTCTGTTCAGAAACAGAGCCTCCGGACGGTGCCTCAGAAAGGCATCCAGACTAAGGGGACTGAAAAACTGTCAGTCCTTCTTAGCCCGGATCTCAGAGACGGGTTATCCCAGAGAGCAACACTCAGCGTAGCGCTTTACAACCCTTGCTAGCGAGGGAAGTCTTCCTGCTCAAATCAAGGATCTACCAGGTGCTTGTGTTTCAAAGCAATAGGGAGGCCGGAAAGGCCTATGGATCGGTCTAACAGGGAGGCCTCACGAGAGGCCTGCGACTGTCTGACCGGACTCAGGCGGCTGTGTACTCATAGACGACCCTCAGTGAGGGGAGCACTTGACCTGCCTGGCGGGTAACCCCCAGCTGTAGGCTAAGCTACCAAAGGTTCTCTTCCTACAGAGAACTGGTAACAGGGAAGTGCCTACACTTGGGAACTTCGCCCTCAAGGAGGCCCCATGGGGCCTACTACCTGATAGCCAGTTTCTCAGGGAAGCCCAGAGAGGCCTACTACCTGACAGCAATTTATGCCGGCTCCTAGAGCGTTGAAGCTCCCCTTCAGGGAGGCCTGGGGAGGCCTACCACCTGCGAGCAGTAAATGCTAAACCCCAAGCAGCTGAGATCACCCCTAGGGAGACCCAGTGCGGACCTACTGTCTGATAGCAGTTCATGCTAACTGACCAAGTGACCACAATCTGGGCGCTCGCCCTCAGGGAGGCCTAATAAGGCCTTCCACCTGATAACCTGGTAGGCCGCATACCCGGACACCGTACGACGGTGCTCGCCTCCAGGGAGGCCTGGCTAAGGCCTTTCAACTGACAGCAGGCCTTCAGGGAGGCCTGATGAAGCCTACAACCTAATAGTCAGCAGGCTAGCTGTCCGGATGTGGCATATTGAAGCTATAATAGATCGTGGGCGAATGTGCGCGAGGATTTGTTTTACCATCAGCATCTTGAACGAGCGCGTCAAGCGCTTTGTTCAGATGTCTGAGGACTAGGATGGGTCTGAGGCCACCATCCTTTTTCGGGACAAGGAAGTAACGGCTGTAAAAGCCTAACTCACTTAGCGTTGGGTGCAGTTTCGACACCTCGGCGCGAAGCACATGACTCACGCTGCTTCTCACCTAGGTCTCGACCACGGCGCTAAAGAGTGGGGGTCTGCGAGCGAACTGCAGCAAGTAACCTCGTTTTATTATGTTCAAGACCCATTCTGATATACCAGGGATGGCCTGCCAGGTCTGGGCCTGTGTAGCCAGGGGTTAAATTAGATTCGGGGGCGGGCCACTTAGTAATAGGGACCCGGTAGCCCTGTTGTTTTGTGCTTGTAACACTGTGAGGATAGTGTTTATGTTTGGCAGCGCGCACTGTGTAGTGGGCGCGCGCTCCACATTCAGAGCTCTCATGACTGACGTGCCTGGATGCTGAGCGAGTCTGTGAGGTCGGCGTTGCCGCCTTTGCAGGCTGAGGGGGTGGTGCTTTATTGTGATGGCCAGAGGAAGAGCTGGAGCTTTTGGGAAGAAAATGTTGCTTGGCTTGCAATGCTTTCTGTGCCTCAGTGAAGGGCTCTGCAAACCCAACGACTGCCGGGCCGAACAGACCAGTGGTGGAGATAGGGGAATCCAAAAGGTGCCAAAGGTGGTACTTGACCACAGTCAGATTGGCCATATTCCTTCCGATTGCCTGTGCAGTGGACTTGGTTGCGCACAGGGCTAAGTCGGTGGTGGTGTGTTTCAGGATCAGGAACAGACTCGTCCAAAGAGCAGAGAAGTTTGGCCTGGAAGACCTGAAGGATGGCGGAGGAATAAGCTCAACCGGCGAGTGCTGACGTGGTGCGGCAGGGTTTTGAAGGATGTGACACCTTGGCCTGCCATCCTGGAGGAGGGCGGGCAGAGGTGAGCAGCGACAGCCTCTTCGAGAGGGGGAAGGCTTTCATAGCGCTGGGGAAAAGGAGGATTTAGCACAAGCTGCATAAGGCGCCTTCCATGACTTTGTCAGCTCGTCGTGTACCTCCGGAAAAAAGGGGGTGGGCTTCTGAGGGCAGGATTGGCGACGGCTTTGCAGGAACCATTCGTCTAGCATGCTTTGTGTGGCTTCTGGGGTTGGGACCACTCAAGCCCGAGGTCTCCCACGGCCCTGGTGAGCACACGGACCAGCTTGGTGTCGAGGCTGGCTTTGACACTCGTGGCGGGCTGCGTCGAAGCCGAAGGCTCTGAGACAGAGTCTGACCACTCGCTACCAGATGCAGCCACAGAAAGGCCGTCTTCCTCCTCCGTTGCTGGTCAGCCAAAGGAAAGAACAGGCCACTGAGTGGGAGGGGCGCTGTTCTTCCTGGGTGAACATCACAGGTGGCGAGGCACGCGGGGAATAACCCATTGTGTGCTCGTTTTATCGTTCCGGTGGCCTCTGGTCGCGACGCTTCTTTTTCGCACGGCCTGAGAGGAAGAGCGAGCGGGTCAGAGAGCCCTCGGGGTCTGCAGCGCCATCTCGTCGCACTCTGGGCAGCCGCCCTGGGAGAGTACAACCTGGCCGTGGTCCTGTCTGAGACACGCCACGCAGATGATGTGGCGATCCCCGCCGAAAAGAGGGCCTCTGCACGAGGCGCAGGAAGGACGAGGCATTTGCAACAACGCTTTGTCTGCTCTTTTAGAAAGTATAGCGTTGCAGCTGCAAATGCACACACACATAGACACACAGAATGAAAGGATATAATCGCCAGATGGCGCAGCTGGAAAGGCAGGAGTGCTGAAGGCGGAGACCAGAATGGAATCCGACGTCCTCAGGGCTGCAGAATTCTGCTGGTTGCTTTTCTATGGTGGTGGCTCCAATTCCGAAGATTAGTGAAGAGGTAGGTTCGCTGAAGGAGATTAAATCTGAATCCTATGGCGAAAACGGTCTTTTATAGCTTCAATATGCTGATTTAAGCGACCTATTTCGGCAGGATTTCTTATAGCGACCGAATATATTATTCGCTCATGCTCTGTTTGATCTGCTGTGCAGCCACACTGCGCTTTACATAAATTATAGGATAACCTTTGCTTCATAGTTTCCCCATACACAATACGAGAGTACTCTCGAAAGGGAACTTCTGATTTTTCCATTGTTCTATAAAGTTCTATGAAGCTAAATTACCGTACTAAATTATTATGTACAGTATCCCACTTATTAGGCTACACAGCCACTAACCAAATAAAATAAATATGTAGACATTAACTATCGATATGAATACATTAGCCTATTTCCTACTTTCCTGTATTTTATAGGCTAAATGTGAATTGAATATATTAATACTTCCGGCAAGAAAAAATGTAAAACAGTAATATTTAATATACTTAAGTATATATATATATATATATATATATATATATATATATATATATATATATATATATATATATATATATATATATATATATATTAGTGCTGTCAAACGATTAAAATATTTAATCGCGATTAATCGCATTAATGTCATAGTTAACTCACAATTAATCACAATTAATCGCACATTTTTATTTATTCTAAATGTCCCTTGATTTCTTTTTGTCCCATTATTTTTTCTTATTTTAATGCTCTTATCAACATAGAAAAGTGGATCGGCTTGCTTTGTTCAAATGTTTGTTTTATTGAAAACAACATTGGCATACTTTAGTGTTCGATTTCACACCAACATTCTCACTTGGAGCAAATAATCTCACACAATGTAACACTGCCCATCAATAAAAGGGTGAAACAAATACTTTGTTGCACAAACAGCCCCTTCAACAGCCCTTTCTAAGGGATCAAAACAGGGTGATACAAAATAAAATTACAAAGTGCACATGCAAGGTAAACTAGGACTCCGCCTATAGTGCAGTTAAACCAGGGGTCGCCAACTAGCGGACTCCGGTCCGAATCCGGACCGCGAGATGCGTCCATCCGGACCGCGAAGCCTTTTGACATAATGAAACAGTTAACGTTGCAATGCTCTCTGTTACTACGTTCAGACCCAGACGCGCGGTCAAGCATGCAGTGAAGAAGAGACTGATGGTGCGCTCACACCGGACGCGAATGACGCGACATGCACGCCGCTTAATCCGCGCCGCAGAATGTCTATTTGCGTCTTTGCATTGACTTAAATCACTCGCGCAAAACGCTTCATTCGCGTCTGGTGTGTAGGCTACGCACCATCAGAGCAGAAAGCAGCGCTCAAGACAAGCACTTTTAGTTGAAGACCCCTGAGTTAAACCATGGCTTAATACGTTTCTCATTTCGGCGTCTCACGCTTGCCATCCACGTCTACTCTTTTAATGGCCCAAACGAGACGGGCAGCCGCAGCGTGCCTGATGTTTTGTTTCCGGTCTAGCTACATCCGGAGTGGTGTTGTAGTTTTTCTAACGTTACTAGTTGTTGCAACAGCATGTGAAAAAACTACAAAGTTTGTTAGACCAAAAAGAACGTTAATCTCGCGATAAAAAAATTGACGCCGTTAAAATAGGTTTGCGTTAACGCCGTTAATAACGCGTTTAACTGACAGCACTAATATATATATATATATATATATATATATATATATATATATATATATATATATATATATATATATATATATATATATATATATATATATATATATATATATATATATATATATATATATATATATATAATTTTTTAAAATTCATTTTAACTTTTAAGTTTTAGTAATTATGTTTTGTCATTTTGTCATTTTATAAGTTTTAAAAAAACATGCCTTATGTCAGTTTGAGTTATTTTAGTAGCCTAAAACAAATTAAACTAAATTAAAAGGAGAAATGCAGCCTCGGCATATGTGAAGAAAAAAATAGATTTTTAGAAATTGTAGATTTTTTTAAATTTTATTTTATATCACAATCGATAACTGAGACGCAAGATGACGTCAGTTGCGTTTGGATGTGCGCGAGTCCGCGGAGTGATACGAGAGACACGTAAAGTAGCCCAGCGGCAGTTACCAGGATGGACGGTGTTACCATGGACGACAAACAATATCTGGAAACGTCTATCCTCTGAATGTCTCGCTTGTTTGAGCAGAATTCCTGTAATAAGACCATTTTAATGAATGAAAACTCAATAACTCGTTCAAATGTATTTACATTTTGCTCATCTAACGTTACTGGTGTGATACATGGCATAGGTCAACACAATCTTGAACCTCAGTATTTTAATTCTATGGACAGACTAACATCATTGTACTTATTCTTATTTTACATTCTGAACATAATTCTCTTACATATCAGGCCCTCCCAGCTGACGATCTGGTTCTAATGGAGGAAAATTAGCTTCCCGAATCCGACTGACCGGAAATAGCAGCGGTAACTTCACATCTCTCATCTGGACCTTCAGCCTCCCCCAAAAGACTCAAGTCTGCATGGCTGGTGAAACTTTAATAAGTTCTGGAGCCACTGGACTGTAAGGCGAGTTAAACACTTGACACTAAACTCATTTGGACTTGCATCCACATTTATAATAATAACTAACTCATAGTTTTTGAACTCAGACTAAACATATTTATATATTGGCATGAATGTGGCTAGACCTCATAAAGTGTGTAATGGTTCACCATTGAATGCTTCATGAAGCAAAAATAATGTTTGGATGAAGATTGCACTCAATTAATATTTTCACATTGCATGAACATGGCAAGGGCATATTGATACAAAAGAAATGTCAAGGGCAGATTAACCAAGTGCGTTTTATCCCTGCCACTAATCCTGTCCTCAAATATAGGCTTTAGAAGTTTACACTGATAAATAATTGTTTTAACTTGGATCAGATAATAAAAGCTGCATATGCAGCTGGAGAAAAGGGTTTAGAAAAATGGATTTTCTCCTGTCAGATTTGTACAGAGGTGTGAGTGTTTGTTTTTTTCCGCTGAGAGCATCTATGCCTCTTTTCCCCTGACTGCACAATCTGTCTGAACATATTTTTCCCCCTGATATAACAAAGGAGAATCTGTCCACTCCGTAACAAACTGTTAAAGACTATGGTGAATTAGCATCTCTGCTTTCTCTCTGTTTCTCTTGCATACTCAAAAACATGCTTCAAATACCAGAGTTTAATATTTTATTTTACAAATCAATACTTTTCTTTAGTAAGGATGCATTAAATTGATCAAAAGTCACAGTAATGTAAAATTAATGCTGTTCTTTTGAACTTTCTGTTCATCAGAGAATCATGAAAAAAAGTATTATGGTTTCCACAAAAATCATTAAGCACCAGATAAGAAATATTTCTTGAGCACCATAACATACACCATACACCACACCATATATTTTAAAACATAACTGTATTAATAATAGTTAAAAATATTACTGTTTTTACAGTATTTATGATCAAATAAATGCAGCCTTGGTGAGCATAAGAGTTTTCTTTTAAAAAAACATAAAAAAAAAGAAGTGTCTATTCACACCAAGTGCAAATAGCGTGCCTCGTTGGCAAGTGCTATTCGCACTAACTCTGCCTAACAATGCCTTGTTGGGCCAAACAAGATTTTAAAAAGGCACAATCAGTAGAGTGTATGGCTAAGGGATCTTGATTTTGACGCGATTGACATGGGTTCGAATCCGCCTTTTGCAGAGTTTTTTCTTATCTCTTTTCTCATCACAAATCACACCAGAAATGCATTTACTTTCAATAAAAAATAAGAAAATGTTCTAAATGTGGAAATAAAGTGCCTAACGAAATGTTTAATAATAATAAAAGCATTTATTGGGGAGGGTTAGGGTTAAGGGTAGGTGTAGGGAGGGCTTTTATTGTCCCATTAAGGCGTATTTTTAAATATAATCTTTACACTCTATGTTATTATTGCATCCTGTAAATGTACAACAATATTGAGGTGCAAATAGTATGTATCTGTCAAAATAAAGTATAAATTACATGTAATTACTATTTACACATATTGCAAAGAACTGCTACTTTTATTTGGTGTAAATAGAATATATCAACTTATATGCTATTTCACTAAGTAAATAGCATCTACAGCTATTTGCACTTTGTGTAGATAGCATCTATCACTAGGAAAATATGTTATTTTCACTGAGTGTAAATAGAATCTAGTTGCTATTTAAGGCCCTTTCACACCGGACGCGTAACGAAAAAGCGAATATTTCGTGTGCGAATAGTTCGCGTCAAAACCGTTCACATCAGCCGCGACACGAATTTGCGACGTCTGTGACGTTTCAGAGCTCCAACATTCCAAAACATTCGCGGCGACAGCTGAGAAAACACGGACACTTCCTCATCCAGGGAAGACGAGCTTTTCATTTTATTTAAAAGACCGAAAAGAAGGTTTTGGGTGGACCCAGTCTTAAAAGAACAGAGTCTGAAGGGGAGTATGCTAATCTTGTACAGGAGCTAAAACTTTATCATGGCCGGTTCCGCAATTACTTTCAAATGTCCGTGGGAAAATTTGAGGAGCTCCTCCAGAGACAGTAGCAGCGCAACTGACGAGACACACACACACTTCAGGAACCAGTCGATCTGGAGCAGCTATGTTTCCAGCTATGTTTCCAGTTGAGTCACAATGTAAACATTTAAGTGCCACAGTCGTACTGATGGAAACACATTCACTTTCTATAGTCGGGACACAATTAGGTTAGAAAAAAAAACTACGTATTGATTATAAGATCGTAATCTGTAGCCTATAGTGGGCAAACACAGCTGCATCTGTACATCTGTAAACACATCTACAGCTGTAATCTCGTGAGAAATGCGATACCTGGCAAAGGTTAATGTTGATTGAATGGCTAGTGACATCAACTGGACATTTTGTCACCTCTGTTTCCTTGTATGTGATTGGTTTAAGCCTTTTCTGGCGCTGCGAGTGTTAAAAAAAAATCGACATTGAAACGAAATAAAATAAATCGTTTTTTCGCCGCAGCACATTCGCGTTCAGTGTGGAAGCTCTCATTACACAAACAGCTGATCAAAAAATAAAACCATTGCGCGAATTATTCGCGCGTCAAAATCGCGTCCAGTGTGAAAGGACCTTAACACTTGGTGTTAATCGTAAAAAAATCGTACCGACTCCTAACTTTAAATGATGGTGTATATTTATATTACGCAGATGTATTATAGTTTTGGTTACAGATTGTAGAAGGGATGATACTCATGCGCAACAATGAATCCTGTTGAAAGCAGTTCACTGTGGCGCAATGATCCTATATTGAATCCAGAGTGATTTTATCTATTTATAATCAAAATAATTCTTCCCTTGAAGTTACATTACAGGAACACGGTCTCGATTTATACAGCGTGTCTCTCCTGGTTCTGGAACAAACTAGGGCCCTTTTTATTGTAATGAACTCTTATAGACAACCAAGTGAGGTACATTTATTTAGCATAGAATTTGATAAAGAGAGTCTGGAATATTTTGGCTGAGGAACAGTGAGTATTCAAAGCTGACATTCATCTTCAACTCATTCCTCAATTTATAAAAGCTGTCCTGTCCTGACAGAACATTAACAGAGCGAGAAGATATATTCAGCTGCATAAAAACAATCTGACTAGACAAAGCCATGCAGAAAAACATTCTTCATATTTCCTCATGTTTTTGAAGAACAAGTAATTTTGTGCAACAGTGATAACGCTGGGCTCAGTGTGAGGTGGCATTAGGGGAGAGTGTCACACACATACACACACACACACACACACATTGGGTTTCCATGTTTTATGCGGACATTCCGTAGACTTAATGGTTTTTATGCTGTACAAACTGCATATTGTCCCCTTACACTAACCCTACCCCTAAACCTATACTCATCACACAAAACTTTCTACCATTTTAGATTTTCAAAAAAGATCATTCTGTATGATTTATAAGCTTGTTTCCTCATGGGAAACTCAATGTCAAAATTTACTTGCATTACTATATTTGTGGGGACATTTGGTCCTAATAACGTAGGGAATACAAGGACCACACACACACACACACACACACACACGTTTGGTTTCCATGTTTTATGCAGACTTTCCATAGACTTAATGATTTTTATACTGTACAACAGTATACTCTGTGCCCTTACACTAACCCTACCCCTAAGCCTACCCATCACAGAAAACACTAATGCACTCTCGCTCAAACAGGAAACTTTGTGTCCACCGCTCAGTGTCAGGAAATATTAAGATCTAAACCAAGGTCTTTACCCTGTAGGGTTTTGTATGTGTATCAGCGGTTTCAAGCTGCTTGAAGAAAGATTTGAAGATCACTAGCAGTGCCAGCTGTTCTTTCCTTTTATACGCACACAGATATTTCATAAATGACCACAGATAGTGTCAGAATAGGACAGAACAGGATAGACCAGAGAATTGATCATTAAATACACCGAAATATCTCAGTGATGGGTGTCTTTCAACAATATGCCCAGCGTTAAGCTTACTCAATAGGATGCGTAATGTAGGCTTTTCTCTTGTCCTTTTCTTCTTTTATCATGACGGATAATTAAATCTATTCTGTCCTTCCACTATTTCTGTCTATTTATCACACTGTAGTGAAAGCTTGAAGACTATGGGTTGTTTCTGAGCTTGTTTTTCCCTTTAGCCAAAATCATGAATGAAAAGCAAGTGTTCTTATCTGCAGAGAGCAAAGCAGTGGATGAGTCACCTCTATTGCACAGCTAAAAAGAGAGAGATGGTGGTGACTTCGGTTTATTAAGGGTAACATGATGAAGTCCATCTCACATGGCCAGAAGAGAAGGAGAGAGGAAATATGAGGAAGGGAAAAAAAGACCTCATGACAATGAAAGAGACTGATTTCTGCACATTATCTTCAGACAATGAGTTATATTTTCCTGAGGCAGAGATCATTTAGGAATTACTGGTCAACATAGAGCAAATAACCAATTACAGGTTCATCTTTCTGTATTACATTTAGAAACACGCAGTGTGTGCTGTATGTGCTTGCAAAGGTCAGGACTGACACTGATTGCTGTGGAACAGCAGGATTGAACTTGGATTGAAAAAGATTCTCTGTAACACTTTACAATAAGGTTTAATCTGTTAACATTAGTTAACTACATTCATTAACACAAACTAACAATGAACAATACTTCTACAGCATTTATTGATCTTAGTTCATGTTAATCTTAATTTAAAAATATTTCGCTTTTCAGAATTTTTTACGGAATGGTATGAAACTTGGTAAAGGTTTTGGCAAAAACCATGGACATGATTGGAAAAGGTTAAATGGCCCTGAAAAAAATAGTCACACTTGTATTGTTTGCGGTCAAAATGATGAATGGGAGACAAATTTCATCTAGGGGGTACTTTGCCAAACACAAAGTCTTACTGAAAGCTAATTTTTTAAAGATATCTACCTCAAATTTGGAGCACAACTTGTTTAGATTTATGTCTTCTTTTTCAGTTTTAGAGTAAAACATGTTTTGGAAAATATGTATTTCATATATAAAAAAAATGTGCGCAGTTTTTCATAATAATAAACGTAAACTTTTATACTTTTGTTTGACTTAAGCAATAATTTGCCACGGGTCTTTAGACTCCCCTGAAACTGCCTCATCGACACGGCATCTCAATAAACCCGTCTCCGGCGTGCTGACTCAGATTGTTCGAATATTACAATTAAATAATACTTAAATCGATATGTCATCCTCAATAAACCCGTCTCCAGCGTGTTGCCTCCGATCATTCGAATATTGCACTTTAATAATTATTTAATCAACATCATCCTCAATAAACCCGTCTCCAGCATGTTGCCCCCGGTCCCTCGAATATTCTGATCTATTATGACCTCCGAGCTGTAAAGCTGCCAGAATAATAATAATAATACGCTGTTTGTTAATTGGCCAGAGGAGAACTGGTACCCCGACTGAGCCTGGTTTCTCCCAAGGTTTATTTTTCTCCATTAGGTCACCTAATGGGGTTTTGGTTTCCTTGCCACTGTTGCCTCTGGCTTGGCGTGCTCAGTTGGGGACACTCAATTTTTCAACTAAGCATCGAAATAAATCTAAATAATAAACTAAATTAACAATTTAAACTAAATTACGGATCGAATTATTGATCTAAAGCCCACACTGTCACTGTATGATAATTGAAATTAACTGATGACATCAGCGTTTTTTCCAGAATGGCTATACAGCTGAATAAAATTATGCTGCATTATTTTCCTGTTTAACACTGTAAAGCTGCTTTGAAACAATCTACATTGTTAAAAGCGCTATATAAATAAAGTTGACTTGACTTGACTTTAAAAAGAGACCAAACTTAAGTCTATGCTCCAAAGCATTCAAGATTTATGACAGTTTAAGTTTAATTTTCAGGTCAATGCTCAAAAAGGGTAATAAATGGATCATATTCCATAAATATAATTTAGTAACTTAAAAAACAAAATATTAAATAAAAAATATTATTTAATATTATTTAAATAACTAAAATACATTAATTTATTTGAAAGAAAGGTCATTTTTGACCGCCACGCGAGCAGCACCAGAGGGTTAAGATTGAAAATTGTATCTGTTAAGATTAGTTAATGTACTGTGAATTAACATAAACAGGAACATTTTTATTAACTAACATTAACAAAAGTTAAGAAATGCTTTAAAATTTATTTTTAATTTCTAGTTTACCGGTATGTTAGTAAATGCACTATAAATGAGACCTTATTGTAAAGTGTTACCATATTTTCAAACACTGATATGCAAAAGGACAACAGTAAGGGAACCTGGGGATGGGTATGGTTAACTGTCACATCTAGTCTACCTGTGTCATCTTAGTTTCGTGCGATGTGTTTGTGTAAGAAAAATATCCATATTTAAAACTTTACAAACATATTTACAAACTGTAATCTCTAACTTCCACTAACTGTCGTACGCGTGTTCCTGAGAGATTGGTGTTCCAGCGTATGACGTAGGATGCTTTGGTGGGAATATGCTAGTTCTCGTGAGAACCAAGGGTGCATCTCAATCAGCTCCCTAGTTCAGTAGTCAGGGCACTGATCAGGACATAAGTCAATGGGCTGACTCCCTGATCAGTGCCCTGACTACTGAACTAGGGAGCTGATTGAGACACACCCCAAGTGTTGTTTTGCTGTATCCTCTGCGCTTCCGCGTTCGTCACCGGAACTTACCCTTCGCCTGCGTCCGGCGTCATACGCTGGAACGCCATAACTACTCATATACATATTTAATTTTTGGGTGAACAGACATTTACAATTCACTTCAAGTTTACAGACATTTCCTTTAACCCTTAAACACAATGCAGTGTAATGCATAATTCAAGATATGGGTAAAACACTTGTCAATCAATATGGAAAATTCCTTACATTACCACAGTACATTGGGCACTATTTTACAGACTTTTCTTAGTGTTGTACGGCAAATTTTCAGGTGAAATCCATTCATTTTAATTGGAATCCACATGACCAGGAATTTCTCATGTTGTCCATGCTTTTTTAAATAGTGTTACTATCCACCCCACCTACTGTTACAGTTTACCTTCCTGGTGGGGTAGGTTGTAACAACAGCACTCTTTACATAATCATTCATGGTTTAGGATATATTTCAGAACAACATTGTAGCAGACAGATGTGGGAACATTGTAACAAAGTTTGAGATAAATATTACAAAAAACACTGTGATATAGACGTTAAAGCAAAAAGTGCTACAACCCTCACCTACACTGTAAAACATTTCAGGTCTCCAATTGAAAATTTTCTAGTGACTGATCACATCTAAATTTTTTAGTTGGCCAAATTGAATTTCTGTGAATAAAATTGTATCAATTCACAGAAATTAAATTTGGCCAACTGAAAATTTTAGATGTGACCGGTCACTTGAAAATGTTCAATTGGAGAGGCCGGAACACTTTTTACACTTCTCTTAAGTGTAATCCAACCTGATATGTGTTAAAAACCTGGAGGCATGTTCCTGGAAAACTGTATGGATAGTAGACACACACACACACACACACACACACACACACTTTGGCATTGCCTCTCACAGGTCACTGGATCCTGCTCAGCGTTAAACTGGCTTGATGCGAGATCTTGAACAGTTTCTAATTTCCAGTGCAAAAGACCACGACTCTCTATTGAAATGTTGAAATGATAGCTCCTCATTAGGTGAAGCAGCCATTAATATTCATACATTTTTACAGATCTTTTAAAAGCACTTTAATGATGTCGTAGTTGGTAAACTTTAGAGCCAAATCGAAATATTCCGTTGGAGAGATGGGAATTATTTTAGATAGGATTATTAAGTAATAGACAATTAAGATGTCAGCTTTAATTTAAGAGGTCTTTTATCTGTGCAACTTATCAATTACAGCTTATTTAAATCTGCCCCCAATTCCCCTTTTTGCCTGTTAAACATCTTTGAACATTTTCTTTTTATGGAACATAAAGTTTTGACAAGTTTCACATCCCTTGCAGCATAAATAAATAAACAGACTAGATTAGACTTTAGGCATTGTCCCTTGTTATCCTGTTATAGTGGCTCTCTTGGATATTACCACCAGTCTTGTCACTTTGTGAGGTCTGTGCCATGTCCAGCTGAAATTTATGTTTTTCAGATGCCCTAATATAATGTTGTCCACATTTTTAGAAGAATGTTGAAGTTTCAATACGCCTTCTGCTCATTAATAATGGACAAGCCATAGTACATTTTACTTTAGATTGGCTATAAATGTGCAGATTCTCATTTATGTCACTCTGGCTTGGTTCCGACATCAACATTTCACCATTTAAAACTTAGTTTCAGCTTCAGCATGCAGTATTAAATGACATTTAGCACAGTGTATTTGTGCTGTTCTGTTCAGATTTGTATCCTCTGTTGTACTTCAAGCATCATAACACGCATATCTTTCTAAACAGCAAAACATCCAAGGTACTGTATTAAAGCTACAATACAAAAGGTTTGTGCTGATTCTGGAAGAGTTCTAAAATTACAATGATAAATCAAATCTATCTCAGTAAATATCCTGCTGTTTGAGAGTCCTGGATTGACCCGCTAAAAGTACTGAGTTATGCTTAGGCAAGAATATTTTCATATTGATGCTGCAGAAGTTAAGAATGAAGTTTTAAATTATATTTAAGCCCTCCCCCCAGAAGCACTCAGTAGAACGTTAGTAGCATATAAATGCACATTTCCCAAAAGCATCATTATCTGAGTACCGAAAAATTTCCATAAATGAATTAGCCCATTACGTGAACAGGTCCATTATGTGTAACTTAAACAGTCTCTAAGACTTTTAAACTTTTCTTTTTTGCTTTAAGAAATGAAAATAGACAAAATAAAAGCTATTAATTCATTTTGGTCAGTGTGCAACGTATAAAATTATAAGCTTATAAAAAAAATGTTAGTCCCACTCTGCAGTCTGACCTTGTCCTGTAATAATTCTTAAATAAGATGACACACATTTAAGATAAACCTTTGTGCCAGAAATATAGCTGTTATCAATTGCGTATACACCTCAAACCAGATGATCTACGAATGTGACATTGTAATCTTCACTGTGCATCTAAATTTATCAGGGCCGTGCAGAGAGTTCTTCAGGGGCAGGGGCTCAAATGTAAAAAAGGGGCAATATGTATATGTATATATATATATATATATATATATATATATATATATATATATATATATATATATCCTTATGCTCATCAAGCCTGCATTTATTTAATCAAAAATACAGAAAAAAACAGTAGCCTAATATTGTGAAATTTATATATATATATATATCCTTATGCTCATCAAGCCTGCATTTATTTAATCAAAAATACAGAAAAAAAACAGTAGCCTAATATTGTGAAATTATTACATTATGTTCTTTTTAACTTTTTATTAATAAAAGAATCTTGAAAATAGTATCACAGTTTCCATCATTGACATTAAATCCTCATATTAGAATGATTTCTGAATGATCATGTGACACTGAAGAGTGGAGTAATGATGCTAAAAATACAGCTGTGATCACAGGAATAAATTATATTTTAAATTATTTTAAAATAGAAAACCATTATTTTAATAATATTTCACAATATTGCTGTTTTTTATCAAATAAATGCAGGCTTGATGAACATAAGAGACTTTCATAATGCTGCATAATATTCTAAAATGGTAATATAGCTAATAAAGTCCTTTCACGTAACCATTTCGCCTGCCTACACTTCACATAATAGGCCTGTATAGGTGCCGGTGGCACGTGGGGTTTGTTAACTTTGATAGTTTCATGAAATAGTAAACGGTGTATCAATATACATAAATACAAGTGAATTTAACACTTACCATTAATGCGACTTTTGCTGCTGCTGCATGGTTTTGTGCAGGGATTTGTTTGTTAAAATCCATTTTGTCAGTGATGCAATTTATAAAATGAGACAAACCGCAGGAAATCGTTCCACAAACGTTAGTTCGTCTGTCCGTGTCATTTTCAACCGATTTCTGAATAAGAACAGAAAATTACCGCTCTGCTTTGAACTTGCTTTGCCAGATCACGATTGGTTGGTGTATATAGCTACATGACAAACGGGCATTGGTGAATTGTGTAATACTTTAAAATATATAATATATAGATTTGTAATTAAATCAACACATTAGCTTTGATTATGGATGAAAAAAAAATATTGGTTTACTTTTTTCCCGTAAGGCCACACACTCTCTGAAAGGACCATATTTGGCTCGAGAGCCGCTTCCGAACAGAGGAAAATCAGCTGTCAATCAAAACGCACGCGACCCATAGCAACGCGTTACGGCAACGCCTCAACAGAAATTGTCCGACTTTTGAGCCGTTCGTTACCATTGTATACATTGTCATGTTATAATAATTACATTTATTTCGTTTTATTGACCACGATATTATCATTGATATTTGTCTGAGAGGGGCACTTTTGATTCATTTTGAAAAAGGGCAGGGGCTCGAGCACCCAAAGCCCCCCCCTCTGCACGTGCCTGAAATTTATGACCAAAGTAGCACAACTGTAAGCTGTGGTAACTTTTTCTGAAACACTGTCTTACTAATGTCATAATTATTTATATTCAGTATGTTTTTATTATACTTTACCCTTTTAATATACTCTATATTCAGTAATGTTTAATAACTTAGTGTCTTTTTTGCACTATTTGAACTTCGCTCCCACAACAATGCACTTCATGTTTAGGCTACTTAATGAGCAATTGACATGCCGTTTGGAAAACTTTGTAAAATAAAGCACAATGTTAGTTAAGATTATCGTAAGAGCGTGAGCGGCAACGTTATCAGGAAACCCAGACTAAAATGTTTTGTTGTAATGTATGGTGTCTTTTTTCATTTCTGCGTTCCTGCTCACCATGGAATGAGTTCTAATTCCTCTTTTCATTCCGACACAAACGGTTCGCATAAGAAAATGAACGGCTGCAGATTTATAGATTTGAACTACTTGTTTATTCCCCTGCTGCCTTCCCTTTTCTTTCTTTCATTCCCTTCTTTTTCTTGCTTCCATTATTTTCCTTTTCTATTAGTTTGTGTTTAGAATTAGTTTTGCTTCGTTTCACATAATACGCTCTTTTTGTTTACCTGTCATTTTATATTTCCTTTTGTTGCTTTACTATTTTCACATTCAGTGGCTTTCTCTCCCCTGCATTTCACCACAGTTTCTATTATTCTAAAGCTTCTATTTTAATGTCTGAGACATGGGCGTCACTAGGCCCTTTATGTGATTAACTCCCCTTTAAAACATATGAAACTGGCGGGAGGCTCTGGCTTCGTCCTGTCTCTTGTCTGCGACTCAGCATGTTCTTCAATCCGCAGCGGCGCCGAGCAGAATGTGTCAGAAGCAGAGTCTGTCACCGCTCGTCAATGTCAAAATAATTGAGAAAACCAATCAAATCAGAGTAGGCAGGCTTTATGTTCACACAGAAGCTGCTGAGCCTGAACACGAATTTTAGCAGTGCGACTTGACATCAAGTGCGATGCAAGTAGCTAAGCTAAACATTTCATATTTGACAGCTGCTTCTTTAAGTCAGAAATGTTAAACAAATGACACAAATATTCAAGCAAATTAATAAACTTTTGTCTAATTTCGCCATTTTGAATTTTGAAAATTTGCCTATGTAATGTGATTCATAATGTAGTAACGAACAAGAAATATTAGCAAAGCCGTTTTCATCAGATTAGGCATAAGATTAATAATGATTGTATATTGTAAATAAATATAATTCCATTTGTAGCCTTCAGTAAATAAAATAGTTTAAGCCTGTAACTATTGGGCATAAGATAATGAATGTGTGCATATTGTGAATGAAACTTATTTACCTTGCTTTCCTGGTAGCCTTCAGTAAATTAACGTCTAAGAAAATGATTCATAAAACATATAAATATTAATTAACCATATGTTTACTTTCTTCACTGACGAAAATGGAAAAAACTATCAGTCAAAGCTCAGTTTTAGGAGGGGAAGAGACAGGGCAAGATAAAAACAAAGAGAAAAAGAGAAATGTGGAGATGAGACAAATAATCTACTGCTCACTGACATGGTTTTAAAGCTATTGTTATCAAATGTTTTGGCCTTCAGAACATCTTAAAGGTGGGGTAAGTGGTATTTAAAAAATGCTTTAGAAAAGTGTCTCGGCCGAGTACCAAAACAAATTATAGCCAATCAGCAGTAAGGGGCGTGTCTACTAATGATGGGGAGAAAATAGCGCTCAGTGCACGTCATTATTCAAAAGACACGACACAGGACAGACATAAGCCGAGCGGCAACAGAAAAAGAGAGATGGAACAAATGTGGAAAATGTCTGTGGAACAAAAGTAGGCTTACGATCAGGTAAGAAGTATCACCTTTCCAGCGCTGGAGAGAACTCAAGGAGCGAAGGCCGAGGTTGCTTTATTCTCGATAGGCAAGTAACATTGATTTTGTTTTGTTTCACAGAACCAATATATGCTGACTTTTGCTTGAATATGCTCATGTGTCATGTTTGCTTGCTTGTCCATTTGCGATTGTATTCGTTCACCTCAGCTATGATAAAGACCCATTGATTTCCACAACCAATAAGCCTGGAGCGTCTAAACCTCCTCCACTGTCTGTTTCAAGCGTCAGCTTCCAAAGTGCGTCCGAAAAGTAAGATAATGTACTCCTAATATATGTTTGTTTCCTTTGGTTTCTCTTTTCGTGATCGATATAACCCTTTAATCTTGTCATAATTGTAATATGTTCATGCTTGTGCTATCGAGTTGTTCATGAGAACTGTGTTTGTGTTTTTGGAATGGAATGGAGGGTTTTTTCACTGAACATTCGACCTGGATTACCATAGTAACATGCATTGCTTTCACTTACTGATTGACATCATACCCTCGGCTGGCTGGCATAGCAGATTCCGCCATAGTCGTTGCCTGGGTTACGTATTTGTGGGGCGGAGCAATCAAAATAGGGGCGTGTTTGTTTTGGTGATTTGAAATCTGAAAATTGAAATGTCGATCGCCGCATCTCAAGGTGGGCTAGAGTCCTCTGGGGATGAAGATTCGGCTGTGCTGCCGCCTTCTGGTGTGCCAGCATTGCCGAGTCCGACCCGGAGCTGACAGCCATGTTATCTCTGGCAGCAGCGAGCCTCGGGCTGGAGTGGAACCTTCCGCCCTGTCCAGAGCGCTTGCGGCTGTACGATTGGTTTTTGGGGGCTGCACGTCCTTATAGCCCAATACCTTTCTTTCCCCGTTGTCTTCCCACATTCGTTCGGCGGCCTCCTCCGCCTTCTCTGTCCTCGACGGAGCCGTGGCTAAAGGGTACACTGGGGTCCCGCCTGTTGAACGCTCTCCGGTCTACCAGGCCAGGATGCTCAGGGACATGCACGGGGGTAGAGCTGACCCAGGGCTCATGGATGAGCTGCGTGCCGCCACCGACCTTGCCCTCTGGGCAACGAAGGTGACCACACGCTCCCTGGTTCAGGTGATGTCCACAGCTGTGGCTCAACCTAGCCGATATGAAAGAGGTTGAGCGAACGCGCTTCCTCAATAATCACATATCCCCAGCTGGCTTCTTCTCGACCACCCAGAAGCAGACTGAGGCCCGGCGGCGAGCTGCTTTTTAGCTGAATTTAATTCATTTCATATTTGATGATCACAGTTATTGAGCTGAACTGACCTCAGCTGAACAATGACACTATTTTCATTTTAGAGCTTCTTTACACCAGAATTGAATTCTGTTTGCCTCATTGAATCATTATTTTCCTGTTTATCTCTGTAAAGCTGCTTTGAAAGAGTCTGTATTGTATAAAGCGCTAGATACGTAAAGGTGACTTGACTTGATAAATTAAGCTAATCAATTATTAAATGAGTTCAATTCAACTATAAAGCAGCTCTGTGGGAAACAGGTGGATTATGCAGGAGCATTTCTAGCCTTTCGTCAGTACTACAAAAGTATCCAACTTATCCAGGTTTCTTTCTTCTTAAAAAATGTCCCACTACGGTGTGAGAGAAATTGTTCAGTGCATGAGTGCACTTTTTGCCTGTTTGACCAATTAGAGTGTTTCATTCGTGAATTTCACATGGTTAGTTCTTATTCTAAACAGTTAATAGAAAACACACATGACATGATTGCTGAAATATTATCAGGGAAATTGTTTCTTAGGTTGGTATACAGTCTCCATTGTCAGACAAGGATTTATCAGTAGCTTAATATTTTATTGGGGCACAGCTGTATTTCTCTAGGACTTGTGCCCCAGGAAAAAGAGTTTAGTGATGACCCTGGACACATGGCATTAAAAGCATTGCTCTACCCTGGTCTTGGGGGGGACAAGAAGTTTGGCAACTCAGAGGCAAAATTGACTACAGTGTCTCGGCACAATAGCAGTGGTTAGAGGATGGTAGAACCGTGGTAACCAATGTAAATGCCTTACCCACTGAGACACCATCACATGTGAGTCACTCAGTTGGCCCATTGTACAGGAGGAAATGAAAAATGATAACCTCATACTAAAAGGAAAGGTCATTGTGGACCCTGTTTTCAAGCTACTTTCATTCCTTCTCTACCAACCGATTTCTTAGGGGATTGCTGAAAGCGGCGGGACCTTCACACACACACACACACACACACACCCTAATTACCAGCACGAACCAATTAGGACACACATTCTTTAAGCCAAATATTCTTTAATACTTACTTTCATGCTCCGTCTCCCTTTAGCTCTTCCACACACATGCCTATAGTCACCAGTGACCTATTTTCAAACACTTTCAGTATCTGGACCTCTGAGACATTTTAAAACAATACAAACAACTCTCAGCATTGTTTCTCTGCATGGAGAATAAAGTTCATTGCCCTGTTGCATAAACCACCTTTAGAGTAATTTTTTTACTAGGTTTGGAAAACTTCACCTTAAGTGTTACACGGAGTGAGCCGATCAAGTCTTCTAAGCAAGTCTTCTAAGCTGAATCATAAAACATGCATAAAAAAACCTTTTACAAATCTATTGCAAATATTTTACTGAAAGTAAAATCTTTCAAATGCAATTAAATAATTATCTAATAAAATGTAATATTAAGTGTCTATATGTTCTTTTATCAATTGTCAGGGCTTGTTTTGTTTGTTTCATGGATGGCTCAGATAAACAGGCCAATACGAGACTATTAACTACTATTATTCCTTTTAAATTATACTAATGTCTAATTAAACCTTCTACAAATGTACAAAATTGATCAGAGATCAAGTAAAACCCACAGACACTTGTTCAATGGTTCTCAGTGACTTCTCATGATTAAATAATTGAATTAAAACGTGACAGAATACCAGAACCAAGATGAGAAGAAAAGCAATTGAGATTGCTTCTATTAATGTTGCCCCAACGAAGGGGAATCAGCTTTCGAATGGAGCAGCGTTTTTTGTTTTTCAGAGCGGCAGAGACTTGGAGCTGTACATGGAGGAGTTCCTTGACATCTGCCATCACGCCACCTACGATGACATCTGTTTGATGGAGGGATTTCAGTGTGTTCTGGATGAAGATCTCCGCTTCGTCATGCCCCGCGGCGATACATGCTGGACTCAACTTCACGCTGGTTACATCAACTTCACACTGTGGACAAACGAATCCGTGTTTACAGTAGACGAAGCGGAGGATGACAACAGCCTCGTCCAGCCACACCCCCAGACTTCTTGCAAGCCGACCCAGAGCACAGCTCACCAACACCCCACACTACGGTGATGACAACGCCTGAGCCCCCTGCAGACGGAGAGCTTCCGCCCTTTTCTAGCACAAAGCCTGTGATGACAGCGCCCACAACAGCCCTGGTGCTGAAGTTCCCACGTGAGTCTGAGCAGGTGTGTGAGCCGGCACCAGTTGTCCCTGTGGGTATATTGGTGAAGATTGACACAGGTGAAGACTGGCTTATTGACTGGAACACAGAACTACTGCTCCCCACCCTAATCTTAGTACCTTTCCCTCATCGCTGGTTATAGCCAGCACTGAGACTGAATCATCGCCTTGTAGTATCTGTGAACTGTTATCTGCGGATCACCCAACATCCCTCTTCCACCACCACCATTTAATACCGCCAGCCTTCCAGCCCTACCTCAGCTGTCCTCCTGCAGCCCTGTGTTACCCTTCAGTACGGTGAATCCTCAGGACGTGGACTCACCAGCCTCGCCTGATCGAGGTGATCCTTTGGCTCCGCCTCCAGCCTCTGATCCTCTCGTTTCACCTCGGCCCTGTGACCTGTCGGCTCCACCGTGGCTCCTCCCACCCTCTGCGCCACCAGAAACACATCAACCTTGCAGCTCCACCGGGTTCCCTCATCCCTCCGACTCCCCCTTGGTCAGTCGTCACCCCTGCACCACTTGCGATCCTCCCACTGTGCTTCGGATCTCCACCCCTAGGGCTGCAGTGGGATCCTCCTTCCCCCCCGGACTCGCCCTGGTCCTCGACAAGAAGAACAAAAGAATATTAACTGTAAATTAAAAAAGTGCCAATAAAACAACAATTAGTTATAATTTTTCGGTCCATGCCTCAGAAATGACTTATTTGCCTGCATTGTTTAATTATCCCTTAATCTGAATCACCTGGTCTTTGGTTCTTCTCTCAATTGAGAAGAAAAGCAACCTGCAATGACATCTGTGATGACATCTGCTTGATGGAGGCTCCGCCTCAGGCCTCAGGAGTTCTGGTTCCACCTTGGCTGCTCGACACCATGGCTCTGCCCTGGCCACCAGTGCCAGCGGCGACGCTCGAGACCATCAAAATAAAAATGTTTTTATTGCTAAATTATTACTTCTATTTTTTTTCAGAAAAATATATTTATTCTAACATTGACATTCAGTAGACATTTCGGTAAAAGTGATTGACATTTCATCTCCTTGACCATTGTTTCTTTACTTTTCTCTTTCAACTTTTCTCACTGGAGCTGAATGGTGGGGAATGTAGATGCCTTGCTAGTTTAGAAAAGCATAATTTAGCTCGGTGTTGCGTCCCAAATAATGAGCAAGCAAACGCACGCTCGGGTTAGCGTGGGAGATTTAGCAGGTTTCAGGTCCGTGTCTTCTCTTTCCTCTCTCGGTGGTGTGCGTGAGTTAAAATAATGAATGTCATCCTGGAAAATAACCTTTGCTAGATAATTTAGAAGCCAAATGTTGTAGCTGACATTTGTACAGAATGGAGATCCTGACAAAATCATAATACAAGTTGGGAAAATGAGGGCAATTTTCATGTAATGAAATCTTTGTGTGAGGCTTTCATGTGTGTCAGGAACAATAGAGTGCTACACAAAAACAGGTAGTAAAAGCATAAGAGTGATTCATAAGCTTTTCCAGTTCTTCTCTTCTTTTGAATTTGACTGATATATCCTGTTCCTGCTTAGAACATTTTTCAGCCAGCGGTGAAAGAGAAATGTCAAAAAATAAATTGATGTGACAAAGAAGTCTTACCATTTGCTACTTTGATTGCTTGAGAGTGGAGCTCTGGTATACTCTGATCTGCTGTGAATATCCTGAATATTGGCGAGTGGATGTCCACTATGACTCTCCGTTTTATTTCATCTGATTTTAACTGTGCATTCAAACACTGGAAGGAAAGTCATGACTCAATGCATTTTAGGCTTTCGATCAAGAAAGCACACTTACTCTACAGCACAAACAACTGGTTCATTAGTCCATGGTATGTGTTACACTTTGTGTAAAAAACTTTGGTGCAAACATTGTCTGTATACGATTATTTGCTCAGTTCTTTCACTGCACAGATGGAGGGACATTGGAAGCTTGATTCAGATTAAGGGATAATTAAACAATGCAGGCAAATAAGTCATTTCTGAGGCATGGACCGAAAAATTATAACTAATTGTTGTTTTATTGGTACTTTTTTAATATACAGTTAATATTCTTTTGGTCTTCTTGTCGAAGGCAGTGGACCTATATGCATATTCAGCTTTATTTATTTCAAACTTTATATATTTCTTAATGAGATAGAAATGTGGCATGCAATTATAGTTGTAATGTGTGATAAGCCAAAAGACAAAACGTAGTTAATGGACAATTTGGGGGGGGGGGTGAAACTTAGCTCTAACCAAGTTAAATGAATAGTTTACTCAAAAATGAATTTTTTTTCTTTCTGAACTGGGTTTCTTCTGTGGACCACGAAAGCATTTAGGCTATTTATGACATGCAAGAATATGTGAATTATATTTTTGTCTGGTCCTCTCATATACATGTAGTACAGCTTCAGAAGTCTTGGAATATAGCACTAAAGTCATGTGGACTACTTTTATGATGCTTTTTGACCTTTACTTTTATTGTGTGGAAGAGAGCAGCGTGAACATTCTTTAAAATATCACATTTTCTATTCCACAGAAGAAGGAAAGTCATACAGGTTTGGAATGGCATTTTGGTGTTGAAGGAAAAGCACTTTTGTGAACTCTTGGAGTTGTTGTAGCTTATTGGTTGTGGACAGGAGAGTTGCTTAGCCCAGAGAGACTGTGCTTGTGATTAGTGTATTAAAAAAGGCTTCAGATAAAATGCAAAATGACAAATAATAATAATAACAGCATGCTGTTACTTTGCAGTCGAATACACAGGTCAGGAAATCATGTAAATGGCTCACTAACAATGCACGCATCCATAATTGTCAGATTGTTAATGCATTAGTCACCAATTGAATGCACAGTAATCAAGGATAAAATACCCTTTCTGAAATAAGGAGTTTTAACTGCAATGACTCGGCATGTGTAGTTTGTGCTAGCAGACATTTTTCATTGTTGTAAACAAATTGTGTGTGCAGTAATCACTTACATTATTTCAATAAAACGTAGAAAGGGCTCCAAACAGAATTGAGTGTGGTTGAGTAATGATGGCCATTCAGTTTGCATTACAATTTACATTTATTGATTTAGTAAACCCTTTTATCCAAAGTGACATGAGTGGACTGCAACATAAGCTAGACCTGTTCTCCAGAATTTTAATAGCTGAACATCTTTCAAGTGAGTATTCAGAGTGGCTGGGATGAGGAAATCTCCCGCTTACATTAACACCTGCCAAGCTAAGCCTGGCATTTACTAACTTTTTTTACAATCACTTTTTTCCCCCACAAAAACAGAGATTACTTTCAGTAGAGCAGACCTATGTAAGCATGTACATAGCACTTTTTTGGCAGATTTTATCCAAATTAAAACTGGTGTGTACCTAAAAACACACACACAGAATAAGTTATATTCATCCTCGGCAGAAAACCTCACATTTCATTGAGGATAAATTTAGAGCGGCAGGAAAGCAACAATGATTAGAGTATTCCTGCGCCTCATGAGGCCTTTTTATAGATTGACACACTTCCAAGCATCCTCTGTTTACTGCAGTCAACCGTCAAAGAAAATGAATAATTCATGAAAACGACTTTAACGGTAGACATTCATGTGAAGCTCTTGTCAAAGTCTTTCCTCAGCAATCCTCTTGGAGAATATCCGATGAGGACTCATTACCGTCTGTGGTTAGTCATTGCTGACCTTGTTTGATGAGGTCTGGCTCTCCATTTGCATTTGGTTAATGTGCACTTTTTCTTTTTAGTAATGAGAGGTTCACATGGGATCTGGAAATCTTTTTAACATCAGCTCACTAGATCTATTTTTATTGTTATTTTCTGTTTTTGTAACTTCCTCAGAAAGCATTACTTTCATTTTAACACCAACTTAAAAGCCGTTTATGTCCATGATATTGTACTTTGAAGTATGCAGTGACAGTATTGTTTTGTCTCTTCTTCCCCTGCATGAAAATGAACAAAAGAACAGGTACACGTCAACAGATCGTGGATCTGGGGTCATTTGGGTGACTTTATTTGATGGATGTGTTTATCGCCCTGCTGGGTCACCAGTGTCTCACCCTGTGGAGTAGTGTGCTTTTATAGCTGGAGAATATTTCAAAGACAACTCACTGCAATGCTCAAGACAGAGCTCACCGAATCAATAGGTTCAAACTAGAATAAATAGATTGTTGGTTTTCAATTCTCACATGTCATAAAAATTGACAGATTTGTACTGCTGTCCTCTGTGATATTCCGTTCTTGAGAACGTGTTGCATAACACGTTTCATGAGGTGACTCTCCATTTTTCTGTTTTGCATTTCCTCCCTTTTTTGACCTGGGGTTAGTGCATTAGCTGTTATTTTAATAAAGCCAGGCTCACACTGTACGATTTTGGTTGTCTGAGACAAATTTTGAAAATCCTAAAAGATCCCTCTGACCCTGGGCCAAAATCTGAAGTCTTTGATTGCTAGTTTGACCTGTCCGCCGACAAATTGTATGATCACATTTTACCTCTGACTGTTTGACCTTCCTGGATGAAACTGCAGCTTGTGTCTTGTGTGAACTCCTCCATTTTGAACGTACAGTCTTTCAACAGTCGTAAAGGACTGCTATAAATTGTACAGTGTGCACCCGGCTTTAAAGGAGCTCATACAAGCGTAAAAACTTCTGTTAATGCTACATTATTTGTGTAATTTGAATTTAAAACATAGATAAAATTATAATTACTATTTGTATTGATACTTAGGTGTGTTGGGTTTTAATATTGAAAATATGGCGTTATAATTTAATTTAACGATATTCTCAATTTTATTTCGTTTTTTATTACTTTTTTTAAGAGGATGCAATTGCAGACTTTTTATATTAAATACAGTATTTGTGTGTGCGTGTATATATATATATATATATATATATATATATATATATATATATATATATATATATATATATATAAGATTTTTATATATTAAATACATTATTTATACTACACACACACACACACACACACACACACACACACACACACACACACACACACACACACACACACACACACACACACACACACACACACACACACACACACACACACACACACACACACACACTATATGAAATTTGTTTTTATTAAATATATTAAAACACTTTTAAACATAAAGATATTTTGGAAGTTGCCTTCCAGTGTTATTTTAGTACCATTTAGGTACTATTAAAGTTGTTATATTGTGGATTAGTTTTTATTTTTGATATTTTTTGTTTTCATTTTAATTTTAGCAAAATTTGAGTAATTGTATTGTATTTTTTGTCATGTTCTTAGTATGTCTATATAGTTTTTCATGATTTTTTATTTCAGTCTTAGTTGTTTTAGTACATCAGGTTAATTTAAATGCAAATGAGAAATGTTGCTTTGACAACTAGCTGAAATAATACGTTTTTTTATATATATTTTATTTAAAGCAACAAAATTTTTTTTATGGTTTTAATTTTAGTTTCAGTTAACTATAATAACCCTGTTGCCTTCAAAATCAACTCAAAAATCTTGAATGGGTATGATTCCTCTGCTCTTGGTCTTGCTTTCATCTTACCTTACTTAGATGAGAGAAAAAAAGAACAAAAAAGCTGCATTCTTCTGGGAACCAGCAGATAGTCATTTTGTGATGTGGATCTCTGCAGGTGAAGGAGCTCAATAAAGAGAGAGAGGGAGGCAGGGGGTTGAGTTAGTGTGTTAGCATGTCGTGTCCCCACGCTCCCCGCGCTTCTGTCTGTTTTTTTGCGGGGTACATGACTCACTCAAAGGACAGAAAGGCTTTACAGGAGAGCTCAACGACCTGCTGCCAAGACCCAGAGGCTTCAGATCAATGAGCACACAGCTTCTGGCAGTCTTGCTCAACAACAGGCTATGAGCATAGGCTTGAAGAATTAACCACAGGCAGTCAAAGAACAAAGAAGAAAAATGCATTTGAGGAGAGTTATAACACCACATGCTTGAATATGGATATGTAAATGAAAGAAAAAGGGGACTTTTTGTAGGATGCATTGAATTTGTCGGTGTAGTTACAGCTGTATGTTTATATGTTTGGAGATGTTTGGATATACTGCATGTGACATGCTATAGATTTTATGCTTTTGAAAGAGAGAAATCAGTGGGTTTATTTTAACAGACATGCTTGGAGAAACCACATAGAGCCCTGGAGTGTGTTAGTTCCCCTTTGTTACGGTATTGGACGTTTGTGAGGTGAGCAACTGGCACTCAGGGGAGATGAAATGAGCATCTGACATACAAACTGTAGCCTAGAAACTCTGGATCCTTGGGTGTCATTCAGATAATCAGTGGAGGTATGCTTCTAACTAATAGCCCATATGTGAAGATTTACCTATGCCTTAACCAATCAGAATAATTTAACCTGGTGTGATGATGACGTCGTTTAGTGACCTGTGTTAGAGTATAATTACTGCTGTATAGAGTGGCACAGTTACGACGTCACTTTGTAGGCCGACTGGCAGTTAGCATCGCACTGGTTCCCTTGAGAAAAACCAATTGGGATTTTCCCATTGGCTTTTGGATTATCGCTAAAAACAAGCTCTATGAGCAACAAAAGTTTATTATACTTGCACATTTTGTCCATCAAGATAATTATCACAGATGAACACAACTTTTATGAATTTTGAAGCCTAAATGCAGTTGCCGGAAGTAAAAAGCTAAACGTAGGCTATAAACAAACTACACCACGGTCCCACAAATTCAACGTCACCATCATAAGCTTTTTCTAAAAACATTTTCCCAGAACGTTTGAGTTAGACTAGTTTTTTAGAGCAGAAGCATAATGAGGCTGTAAAAGCAGACCGAGGTTACCTGATCGGTGTGATGAAGTGTCTTGAGCTTGTGTTCACCATAGACCTTTTTTTTCAGCCATTTAAACAAAACCCAATTTAAAAAAAAACATTGACTTTGGGACAATGGAACCGGAAGTGTACAAAGTGATGTCATACCTGCACCACTCTATTGAGTGTGTATGACTCATTTTGGAGATGAAAAAAACAAAAAGATCAAGAGGCAGAACAACAAGGGTACAACGGGCTAAAGGCACACCTTGAAAAAAAATAGTTTTTACTACTGCAGATGTATGCAGAAAATATGATTTCAGAAAGTATGTTTTTATTGAACATTGATAGAGCAACAGGTTTTTGTGAAAATAAATCATAAAAGGCACAGAGAATTGTACAAAGTATTAGTACAGATACTTAAGCTAAATATGCTGGGTTAAAAACAACCATTTCTGGGTTATTTGGCAACCCAGCTCTGGGTAAATATTGGACAGAAGAACCCATGCTGGGTTATTTTGTGCGTCGTTCGGCTAGTTTCAAGCAGACTTTAGCTGCAACGCACATGCAAACAAAAAAGGAGACTACAGACATTTTCCTCTTTGGACAGTAATAATTTGATAGGAAGTTTTCTCTCAGGGCAGACCATTGACAAATGTATCTAGTTTTAACCGGTTTGACACAGGCTACCCAACATTGGGTTACACTGACCCTGCGCTAGGTAGGTATGTGAGGGGGTATATTATTTGTATTGACAGTAAAAACGACCAAGCAGCTGAGGTACAGAAAAACTACCCAGCACTAGGTAAAAATATAAAAAAAATACCCAATAAAATGACCCAGCAGGGTGAAACCAGCATTTGAGTTAAAAAAAATAACCCAGCATTTTTTTGTGTAATATTTTTTTAAAACTGTCTATGTAAATACTTGTTCAAAAAAATCACAGTAACAAATGATCAGTATAAAATATGTTTGTTAAAAAAAAATACAAAATGGTAATATTCTGCATTGAAGGAGATCCCATAGTAATTTAATATATAGCTTTACAGTAGTAACAATAAATATGATATGATATATATGATTATGATTTTTTGCACCCCAAATACCATACTTTTACATAATCTTTCTGTTGCTTTAATTACCTGGAACATAACATTAACAAGACTTTTATCTCAAAATATAGTCAATCATTTTATTGATGCTCATTTGCTACATAAATCCACATTTATTTATTTTTTTTAAACATTAGATAAAGTTTCAACTTTGCGTTGCTGTCCTCGATCTCGTCAAGGATCAGCCAAATTTCCATGTGCATAATCGAGCACAGTTGATAAGAAAAGAGCTGAGAAGAATAAAGTCAAATGCTATGTCAGTAGCACAGCATCCTATTGATCTAATTGTGTCCATCTTCACAGCCCTCCTCAGAAAACACCACTTAAACACTTCGGTCCCCCGAACACCATCGGATATCACAGACTCTCGCCCAAAGATCCCTTGATGTATTCTGTCTGAGCACTGTATTCCCCCTCTTACCAAATCACATATTCTAAAATCTGTAATGAAGGCCTCTCTTGGCATTTTTCACTGGCCATCCTAGCACCTGTCATGTCCCAGTGGCAACAATGTCACTGTAAAATTAAATCTTATTTTATACAAACCAAGGTGGTTACTTGCTAGCTACTCTTAGCCCATGCAACGGCTGCAAATGACATGCAAAAATGGCAATAACTGACTTATTTATTTTAGTTTTTGTACTTATTTTAAATTATTTTACATGATTTATTTATTCTAGATTTGTAAATTTATTTAATCCTTACTTTTTATGATTTATTTATTTACATATTTAGCATTTTATGTGTTTATTTATTATGTCATTTATTAATTGATTTGTTACAAAATAGTTAGTGAAATTGATTTTGAAGCAATACATATTGCATGGCATGTTTATCCTTGCAGAAATGTCTGGGGAAGTTCCTCCAGATGTCCACTTCTCATTTTCTGACTGCTCTCTTTTTTGTGACAATAGACTCTTATTTGTTATTTGGCATTTGCTGAGGAGGTTTATTGACTGTCATCAGTGAAATGAGTGCCAGCTGGGATGGTGTGAACACAGAAGGGGTTTGCAAACTGGCCAAGATCTTGAACTATGAGTTAATTCATTACAAATGAAATGGCAAAAATGTTTGATTGGCATCTTGTGATAGAGTTACAAGTAAGGGAAGCAGACAGACAACAGACATGCACCAAACACACAAACTGGATATGTTGGCATGGATCTAAATCACAGAACCGCAGCTGTGACAATTTTAATTGCACTGTTCGCTTCTCATAGATGAAGCAATTAAAATTGTTTGTAAAAATTCAGTTTGGCTGTGCTATCCCCACTCTTCTAAAACAGAGGAAGAGAAAACCACTTTATTTCTATATATGTGCAGATTTAAAGGGGTAGTTCACTCAAAAATGAAAATTCTCTATTCACCCTCATGCCGTTCCAAGCCTGTAAGACTTTTGTTAATTTTGGAAACACAAATTAAACTATTTTTATGAAATCGGAGAGATTTCTGTCCCTCCATTGACAGTCTACGCAACTACCACTTTGACGATTCAAAAAGTTCATAAAGAGATCGTAAAACTAATCTATGTGAATTGAGCAGTTTAGTCCAAATTTTCTGAAGAGACACAATCACTTTGTATGATGAAGAGATTGAATTTAGGCTTTTATTCACATTTAAAGGTAGGGACACACTAAACCGATGCCAAATAACTAGTGCTGATGAAAGCTGACTGTGTTGTCGCTTCTTTGTCGCCTGTATCTGGGAAAAAAACGCAACACACCTGAACACACAAAAAGGACTACAGGTGACTGTCACAGTTGACCTTCTGTTTGTGTTTGCTGATCAATGTTAGACAGAAATAGAGCTTTATTTCCAAGTATGTTTGCACTCACAAGGAATTTGTTTTGGTGACAGAAGAAGCTTCCAGTACACACACACACACACACACACACACACACACACACACACACACACACACACACACACACACACACACACACACACACACACACACACACACACACACACACACACACACACACACACACACACACACACACACACGTTTGTTTTTGTGAAATGTGAGGACATTCCATAGGCGTAATGGTTTTTATACTGTACAAACCGTATTTTCTATCCCCTTACACTGCCCCTGCCCCTAAACTTAGCCCTCACAGGAGACTGTGCAGTTCACTTTCTGTGAAAAAAAACTTGTTCTGTGTGATTTATAAGCATTTTGAAAAGTGAGGACATGGGGAACGTCCTCATATTTCACCCTCTTTTTGTAATACCTATGTCATACCCATGTCATTATACACATTTGTGTCCTGATATTTCACGAAAACATGCCCACACACACACACACACACACACACACACACACACACACACACACACACACACACACACACACACACACACACACACACACACACACACACACACACACACACACACACACACACACACACACACACACAGAGAGAGAGAGAGAGAGAGAGAGAGAGAGAGAGAGAGGAAAAGGGTGTCAAAATGGTCCCTTTAGGGGTACAACAGCTTGTCACTGGGGCAGTTCCTTTAAAAGGACATCTTTGTACCTCTTTTACCACAAAAGTTCATAGTACGTATTTGTATTCTAAGGTACTAATATGCATCTTTTAGGAGTAAAAAAGGTACAAAGATGTACTTTTAAAGGAACCCACCGACTTTTTGGGACTTTAGCTTATTCACCTTATCCCCAGAGTTAGATAAGGCCATACATACCATTCTCATCTCCGTGCGTGCCATAACTCTGTCTGATTTGCTCGCACCACCTGAGAAGCCCCGCGGTGAAGAGCAGAAAGTTTGCTCAGAGTTGGAGTAATAGCAATTACTAGACAGTTTACAATCATGGGTGTTCGCTGTATTTTAAAGAACTGAGACAATAAACAGGGGAGAAAAGGTAGTACCATGATATAGAATTCCAATCGAAAACGCTGACCTGATGAATCTATGGCTGCTTGCTCTGGATATATTTCCAAACACACCTGTAGCCATCATCAAGTACCATCGCGTTTGCTCAGAACATTTCACAGAGGACTATTTTGAAAAAATTTAATTTTGCCACACGGACCATGAAACGTGTGCTGAAGGATACGGCCATCCCATCGGTAGTACAGACAGGACAAAGCGGATCACCCGCGGCTGCTGTAAGTGTTCCGTTATGTTTTTAGATGAAACATAGCCTACTGTAACAGTGCCATTTGCTAGATCTAATGTAACGGGTGGTCACTACTGTATTGCAGTTGTTCCCGTGCTCCATGTATCCCCTGTAATGTTGTATTGTGTTGTCACGAACGTGCTCTGTCACAGTAACAAATGAGCGGTGCTAGAGGTAATTCGGCGTCTTGTCTATCAGCTTCCAAACTTTGTAACTCCTCGTCTGTGTATTCCGGCTCAAAACGATATGGTTCTGGATTTTGGTTTGATACCAAGTAAAAATCTTCTGACAATTCCTCAACGTCAGCCATGATCAACAGTCACGTTCGTTACTAGCTACCTAGTCACGTTGGTTTTGTTGACAGAAATAACAACGGGGCTTCTCAGGTGCAGCGAACAAATCACTCAGCAGAAGTAGAGCAGTACTGCGTCTTCTGTGAATCTAGTCCCCAGTATGTAAACGTTTATTATAAGATGGCTGTGTCTCATATAACCTTGTTATTTGTACACGCTGTGACTATACACATCACAACATGCAAATAGGAAAATGTTGGCGTTATTTTGTCATGTATTGAGCAGTAGGCTAGCTGGAGCCGTTTACCTCCAGTCTTTGTGCTAAGCTAGGCTAACGGTGTGTACGTCAGACAGAGTTATGGCACGCACGAAGATGAAAATGGTATGTATGGACTTCTAACTCTGGGGGATATGTTGAATAAGCCAAAGTACTGCTGTTGTACCCCTAAAGGGACAATTTTGACACCCATTTTCTCTGTGTGCAGAGACATCAGTACACAGATGGTAAAATAGAAAATAAAGAATAAATATATGTGAATAATTGTGAATAATTGTAACATATGATCCACTGGAGGCAAGTTTGCTGAACCCAAGTGCAGTTTATTCAAAATAAACAAAACTTAACACAAAGACTTGACTTGACTTGACTAAACATAAAACTCACCAACAGCAGGTTACAACGATTAATACTAGACAAAGACACATGGCAAACATGAGGGTTTACATACACTGATGCTGCGTCCCAATTCGCCTACTTATACTACGACCTAAAAGTATGTACTTTTTTTGTGAAGAAAAAGTACATACTTTTGGGTGTGTAGCAGAAGAGTATGCAAGCTTTGGGACATACTACTTTGTCATCTATAATGGACTCTGTTGCTTAGTTACGTGCATCCCGTCACCGTTTAAACTGCCCTATCAATCATCGTCACAGTTCAAATCCTCCACATTCAATTGAATTTCCTACCGTATCAGAGAGAAATGTAGTTGCACGTTGATCTGCCATTCATGGGTCTTTAATGCAGAGACTCCTCTCATGTGTTTGCAAAGTTAATGGCCAAACGTATCATTACAAAAGTTCACAATGCTGCTGCTGCAGGTGAAATATAATGTGAATAATATTGAATAAATATTTTTTTGTCAGGTTAAATACTGATAATTGCTCACTCAAACCCCTTTATCTAATCCTCTCTACTCAACCATCAGACTCGCATAACCGTCATGTTTGTAGTTTTTTTTTAACACTTTTTATCCGCGTTTGTATTTCTAATCGAATCCTCATCCATCTCGCAATGGGTTGTGGGCAATATCAGCCATTAGAGTGCGTATCAATCTGCTCTTCGAATTCGGAAATAGTAGACCATCCGGGAATCTTTGGAATACTCTTTTCAACATACTACGATTTGGGACATACTAATTCTTTTTTCGAATACTATTTAGTACGGATAGTATGCGAATTTGGACGCAGAGTGAGACTAATGACTGGACAAGGGACACCTGTGAACAATGATCAAACAATGAACCAATGAGAACAAGACAACAGAACACATGACAAGAGAGCACAAGAGGGCATGGCAATCACATGACCAACCAGGAAACAAGACAGTGAACATGACATTGAACATGATAAACTAAGAACATGAAACTTGCACAGCATAGATGAGTACACCCCCTCTGAAACTTAAGTTCAGCAATTACTCTTTACTTAGAAGACATGTTAGGGTTCTTTAGAGATATAATGTTCCAGCAAGTCTGCCTGATCAATTACCAAAGTCAAATGTCAATGCCAATGTCAAATTTATTCAGGAAAATAAGATTTTCTAATCAAGTGATACAATGTTGTGTTGCAAAAATGAGTACACCCTTCTGAAAGGTAAGTATGTTGAACTAAAACATTTAAATAGAAGTCATTTCTTCACAATTTAAAGTGTTAAATAGCCCACTGAATTATTGTCTTGAGGCTTATTTCTAAGCACAAAAGAGGACAGTGGTACAAGAGGATTACCAAATAATTGTTTTAAGTGTGAAAATATAGCAAACGTAACAGAAATTCAAAAGCTATGGACTTGTGACAAGGCCCCTGAAATAATCAGACCATTTCAAGTTTTCATTTAGTGATATGTGATTTTTTTTTTTTGCTAAACAAAGAGCAGGAGAAATACCAAGCGAGTGTCTCAAAGCCAGCAAAAGCTATTAAAAGAGCGACTGTTTATCTCACAGAAGTGACATGCATGGTTGTTGTCCACGCTGGAACTCTCTACTGTAGCCAAAGCAAAATAAAGTCAATTAGCCTTTTCTAAGGCAAGGCATTTACAAAATATATACTTATGGGAATCCATGCTCTGCTCTCATGAGAACAAGTCAATCATTTTGGTTCTAACAGCATCCAAAATGTTATGGTGTTGCTAGAGGAGGAGTATGGTGAGAAGTGTCTGGTTTCCACAGTGAAGTTCAGTGGTAGAGAAGTTCTTATTGGGAAGTATGAGTGCTGATGGAGTGAGGGAATTGTGCTTTATCAATGCTCTCATGAATTCACACACCACTGTGTGATGTAATACAAAAACTTGAAGCAGAAGATAATACCCTCTCCTCATTCCCTGTGTTGTTGGGTATTTTTTCAACATGACAATGACGAAATGCATTATCCCAAGGTAAAAAACCTTCTGTGGACATGTATTTCCCCCAATCTTTACACTCTCTTGAGCACCTGTGAGGGATTCTGTAGAGGAGAGTTGAGTAACACTCCCCATTAAAGATCAGGGCATTTAAGGAGGTCATCATCCAAGAGAAACAGGACAGATGTGACAATTTCTCATGAACTTGTACACTCTGTCAAGAAACTTTTCTTATGCCTGGCTTTTCTGAGCCCTTTTCCTCACTCTGAATGTATACAGTTCTTGGAGGGTGGGCAGGGTAGCACCAATAATCCTCTCAGCAGTCTGAACCATCCTCTGTAGTCTTCTGATGTCTGAATGGAAGTGGAAGTGCCGAGGACAGACTGAATCACTGCAGAGTAGAACTGCATCAGCAGCACCTGTGGCAGGTTGAACTTCCTCAGCTGGCAAGTACAACCTCTTCTGGGCCATTTTTGCAATAGAGCAAATATGATTGTCCCACTTCAGGTCCTGAGAGATGGTTGTGCCCAGGAACCTGAATGACTCCACTGCTGCCGCAGTGCTGTTCATGATGGTGAGTGGGGGTAATGCTGGGGTGTTTCTCCTAAAGTCCACAGTCATATCCACTTTTTTGAGCGATTTCAGCTCCAGGTTGTTATGACTGCACCAGACAGCCAGCAGTTACACCTCCTGCCTATATGCAGACTTGTCACCATTGTGTATGATGCCGATGATAGGGTCATCTGCAAACTTCAGAAGTTTGACAGAAGGGTCTTGGATTTGAATTTCCCCATTCTCACTAGATGTTGAATCTCTGTCGGAAAGCTGGCGAATAAAGCTAGGAACAGAGAGCTGAGTTAGCTTAGTCTGGAGGAGTGCTGGGATGATGGTGTTGAAGGCTGAGCCGGAGTCCACAAACAGGATACTCACATAAGTCCCAGGTCTGTTGAGATATTGTAGGATGTAGTGCACTTCCATGTGGACTGAATCATCCACAAACCTGTTTGCTCGATAAGCAGCAACAGTCCTGTGATGTCCTTTGAAATTACTTCATGACCACAGACATGAGAATGACAGGTCTGTAGTCATTAAGTCCAGTGATTTAGTTTTTTTTGTGATGGGTATGATGGTGGAGCATTTGAAGCAAAAAGGGACTTTGCACAGCTCCAGTGATCTGTTGAAGACCTGCTAGAAGATGAAGGCTGGACAGCACAGGCTGGTGAGACACTGTCTGGGCCTGGTGCTTTCCTTGTCTTATGTTTCTTAAAGACCTGATACACATCCTCTTCACTGACCTGAATGGCAGGAGAGTGGGAGAGCTGGGTTGCTGGAGGTGTTGATGGTTGTGCAGAGAGACCGTCAGAGTGAGTTTGGGGTGTGAGACTGGGATTTTCAAATCTGCAGTAGAGATAATTTGTGTTGTCAACCAGTTGATTCCCTACAGAATTGGGGGATGGTGTCTTGTAGTTTGTGATGTCTTTCAGGCCTTTCCACACTGACGCAGGGTCCAGATTTTTAGAGTAGCTCCTCTTAGCCACTCTAATCTCTTTTGTCAGTGTGTTTTTGGCCTGATTGTACAAGATTATGACCCCATTCCTATAGGCATCTTCTTTGGCCTGGCGAAGCTGTCTGAATTTCGCTGAGAACCTTCCAAACTGCCAAACTGTTCTCTTTGCCCAGACGGTATGGATATGGCTTCATTTTCCACTGTGGGGCTGATAATGGCTGCTCTTTAGCCTAAAAATCTAGACGCACCCTAGCGGAAGCAAATCTAATTTGCAGCCAGGGTAGTCTAGCAACTCTCCGTTGGCTTGCGAGCTGGAAAAACCAAACACTGGTCAGGCCAATCACATCGTGTATAGAGTCGGTGGGCGGACTTAACATAATGACGGTAAACAAAGAAGCTGGCGAACAACGGTCTTTCGAATCGGCTTTGGCCGTGACTCTGGAAGACTTGTGAAGTCATCCTTAAGAAATGAAGATGTGTTCGGAGTTTTGCCGACCAGATACGATGAAAGTTTAATCTATCAACTAGCTCCGCTTCACCTTCTTCGTTGCTCTGGTTGGTTGTAGCGCTGTCCTATTGTGTGCAGAGGGAATTTGAAAGACAGCTGTTTATCCCGCCCCTTGGACTGAGCCTTGCTAATGGTGAGTTCCCAGACCCAACATCTTGATGTGGGTCTGGCTTGTCAGGCTAGCTGCTCTGTGGAATGTAATACAAATGTGTCAGTCGATGCCTTGGTAAAGCAACAGTTTACTGAAGATATAAGATGTAAATTGCGACCCGTTATGGAGGATGGTCAGATATTTCTTTAAATTGTATTTGCTCAAATAGCGCGATTAGCCAGCAACAGAGAAATTGGTAGCCAGGCAACAGACAAGTGACCAATTCTGAGTTGCGACGTCACTACACACATTCTACCAGCGTGGTTCAGCATGTTAGACAACCATGCTGAGAATTACGGGCCGAGAACGGTTTGTAATCATGCCATGCTGTACTGGGCTCAAGAGGAAATTTGTCATTGATGTATGTTAAATAAGTCCTGGTAGGAATGCACATATCCTTACAGAAACTGATGTATGTGACAGTATCTGTGAGCTCACCCAAATCAGTGTTAGACACTTCCAAAACACTCCAATCAGTGCACTCAAAGCAGGCTTGTAAATCCTGCTCTGCTTCATTAGTCCATCTTTTACAGGCCTTATTACAGGTTAAGCTGATTTCAGTTTCTGCCTGTAGGTCAGTATAAGATGAACCAGACAGTGAACAGAGAGTCCTAAAGCTGCTCTAGGGACAGAGTGATATGCATCCTTTACTGTGGTGTAGCAGGGGTCCTAACTAGTGCGCCAGCTTGCTTCCCGTGCTTATGCGCCTTGGAGCGCTTGAGCTTCGTCTCTGCTCCTCCAACTACAATGTTCAGCAAAAGATCAGAATAATAAAACAAGCAGACGATTCAGTGGTGTGTACTGCAGAATGTTCAGCAGTTCATCACTGGTGAAACTGATTGTATAAGAAAAACAAAAAACAGGACAAACTAACAAAAACAGTAAAACAACTGGAGAGCTCCACACCAAGGCGGCCATATGCGGGCGAAATCTTCAGTATATTTAAATCTCTTCAGATTTCATTAAAAAAATCTTCATTTGTGTTCCGAAGCGAAAGTCTTATGGGTTTTAAGCGACATGAGGATGAGTAAATTATGTTCCTCTCACATCTGTCTTATAACATCCCTGGTGTTTTTTCCACTCAAACCTTAAACCACAATTTGATGGGTATTATCCACTTTGTCTAAGGAAGTGTGTTGTTGGCTATATGTTAATGAGCACTGTACTCACCCAAATCAAGTCTACAGGAAATGTATAACATGACAGGTCATCAAATAGCTCTGATAATGTTGTGTGAAAAGATCCTTAATCTAGACAGAGAAACACTAACTGTTGTTTGTCTGAATTTTTTTTATTCTCATCAGTGTTCCATCAGCTATGACAGTTAAATCTAGCATATTTTGTGTATGAGCCCATACAGTAACATAGTATATAAATATTCATATTTTCATGTGATTTGACAGTTTATTAAATATCAAAATCTAAAAGGTGTGCATCATACCTGACACCCAGATGAACACTTTACAGTTGTTTTTTTATGACTAAGTCGTCATTTTCAAATGCTATTGAAGTTAGAAACGTGTATACCAATCAATGTCGTATGTAACTTTAGAGGCGATCCTAAATTCACGAGTATCGAATGTCTAATGTCAAGCCAACTTTATGCCAGTCCCATCAGATGCACTGTGGTTCTGCTGTGATCTGTGAGCTGCTGAAATAGAAAAAAACAGTCAATCGCTGTATAATGAATAAAGCTTCTGCGTACATCGCATGCATCTCTGCTGTGCTGTTTATGATGAGAGTGCAGATCTCAGTGAGTGAGAGTGTGCTCTGAACAAAACTCCCGCGTTTCAGCGATGACTGATCTGAACGCCTCTGAGAAGACCCGCCAAAGTGGCTAGTAGGAGTGACTGTGTTACACGCCGCAGCTGAAATCCACCCCCGCAAATGGCGGGTTGGCGAGTGTTAATGTCAAGCCCTGCTTAGCATACTAAATGTGGACACCATGGCTGTGTTCGAAATCGCCCCCTATACACTCATTCACTATTCCCTACATTAGTCCACTGATATAGTCCACTTTGAAAACGAGTGAGTGATTTCGGACACTTAAGTGCGCCGGAAAGGCTGCCATTTTTGCAGTTTGTGCTTGCTGTTTATTTGAAACAGAAAACCGGCAGCTCCAGTAATAATGAAAAGATTTATCTTGAACTTTGCCACAGAAACTAGCATGTATAAACCTTAATCAAACAATATAATAATTATTTTAAAAGGAATTTATACCTGTATGCATGATATTGCGCTGGACCAGTGCAGTTTGGAAGATGGATGGATGATTGATTCAGCTGTGTGGGCACTATTTGAGGGAACAGCCATTTAGTGCTGTCCGAAACCATAGTGGACGTTAAGTGCACTCATTCAATCCCACAATGCACCGCAATAACGAGTTTACAACCGATGTATTCTCAACAGCTAGAGAATACCCATAATGCACTGTGAGTCGCGCCGTACATTGAATGAATTCCCGCGTTTCGCCAGGAGATGGCATCGACCCACACACTTGACATTGACCAATGATATTGGACCCACTCACTTTTATCGTCTCAAATTGAGCACATGTCTGTTTACATACCCTGAACACTGATTAAAAGCGTTAGAAGCTTTATTTTCACTTTTCTAATATTTTCTTCATTTTCATTGAAAATAAATGCCTTTCCGATCTGATATGCGAGTTCGGCAAAAGGCGAATTCGAACCACGGGTCGATTTGCGTCAAAACTTGACGCCATGCCTCTTACACCTACACTATTGTTGCTGCGTAAGAATTTGAGTTTTCCGTAGTTTTGTCTGCCTCAACCAGACGTTTAGTAAACAAGCCGATATATTTGTAATTATGTAAAATGTTTCTGTGAAAGGACCCACCCACATTTTTTTGCTTCTGACGCCCATGCAATATAGTATAAATAGTAGCCTACTATATAGTATTAAATATATACTATACTATATATATTTTATACTATAAAATTTGTACATAAAATATTAAGTCTTTATTTTAAAATGAAATCCTTATTAGTTACTTTAGTAAGTTCAGTGCCTCACAAGTAAAGAGCTATAGGGTTAACTTTAAGCTTGTTGGCTCGTTTTTGGAGTACGCTAATGGAGTAATGGAGAATGAGGGTACATGGGGCGAATCAGACAGCGGTAAGTTAATTAATTCAGAGCGCGACTGTGCGTTGAGAGTTGGCTACACAGTCTGGTTGAGAGTGAGTGGGATTCAAAAGCATAATGGTGCGTTCACACCGGACGTGATTCGCGCGATTCGCGTGAGTGATTTACATGTTAAGTCAATGCAGAGACGCGAAATGGCATTCTGCGGCGCGATTCGCGCGAATGAGGCGGCGAGATTCGCGCGATTCGCGCGATTGAGGCGGCGAGAAGGACGCGACTTGAGCGTTTTGAACGCGCGATTCGCGCGAATCGCGTGAATCGCGCGAAACGCTCAAGTTGAAAAATCTGAACTTTGGCGGATATTTCGCGCCGCGTTAACCAATCAGGAGCTTGCTCTAGTAGTGACAACAATGAGGTGAAAATCTGTATATTAATATCTGGTTCAGACAATATGATTATCACTGTGATAACATTAAATGACATGAAACACAACCCAGTCTCTTTTTGTTAAATGCAAGTTTATGTATGATCAATAATACAAAAGTATAAGTAATGTATAACAAGCTATACATGAAATAAAGCAAACAATGCAGTCAAACATTCAAAGTCAGTGCTAGTAGGCTAACGTTACAACTGCAACATACAGTTATAGCCTAAAAATATAAAGTAATGAAACTTATCTTTGCCCTCAGCCTAAACGATTTGCCAGGGAACAAATTATAGATCCATGAGACCAAAGATCGGCCGTTACAAGACGAATTATAGCTCGAGACACACCACAGAGACATCAGAGCCAGCGGGAGACGGCAGAAGGACTGGCCGAGGAAAGGTTGCCCTCGCCGGCTTTCACGTGCGCTGAGCGCGCTGTCCGCTGGAGCTCACAGCTCCGACAACGGCAGATAAAATGTTCAAATAGGCACTGTTTATGTAAATAAACCACAGATTTGAGCTTTAAACAACTACATTATCGACTGAAAAAGTCTTAAAACTACGTTTTGCCACACATTAACAGTAGATATGAAAAAAAAAAAAGACATGTAAACACAGTCCATGTCAGCCATTTCTCAACGAGACGAGCTGCTGGCGGAAGCCCCGCCCATGACGCGAATTCGCATCTGTTGTGCAGTGAATGTCACGCGCGATTTGCGCGAATTTCACGCGCGATTCGCGCGAGTAAACTCAAAATGTACACGCGTCCACCTTCGCGCGAATCGCGTCCGGTGTGAACGCCACATAAGGAGTCGTTTCTCGTTTGCTCTCGAAACACTCTCGTGGGACTTTGCTGTCATACGCCGATCGGTCTGTGCAGCGCAGCATATTCTCCAGCGCGTACATTTACTGTACACTTGTTATTGTGGTGCATTGTGGGATTGAATGAGTGCACTCAAAAACGTCCACTATTGTTTCGGACACCACTACAAATGGATGTTCACTCAAATAGTGCCCTATTTAAGGGTTTGGGGGCGATTTCGAACACAGCCCATGATTTTGTTTTTCAGTAGCAGTTTGAATGCTGTAGTAAATTCAGTTGAAGAAAAAAATAGATAGAAAAGATGATGGCTGACAGAAAAGAAGAGATTTGTTGTGGATGTCAGTGAGTAATCTGACATGGAATTATCTTCGTTAGCTGCCTTCAGTGACATTGACTAATGCATTCACTGAGAAGCATTGAAGTTGGTTATTGAAGATGTCATAACTGCTTTTGTCACTTTTCTCATATGAGCATTTTATCTTAACTAAAGTTAATGACGGTAAATGACATGTGCATTTACTTTTTTTGGCGAATTCGAATTAGTAGTGAATTTGAGCAGATCAAGGATTTCAATCTTCAACAGATGATTCACAGACTGGTAAGGAACAGATTGCTGCAACAAGAGGTGTTGACTGAGGCTGAGTGCTTATATTTATCCACAAGCATAAAAACACTCGCAGATGATGATGATGATGACGATGGGAATGAGCAGCAAACAGAGAAAATTTGCATTATGTAAAAGCCAAACTGTTCATTTAATCTCCATTGGTGTGACTGATTATATTTTTTATCAACAATTAAGAAGAATAATCTGACATTAGTTAGGAGACTGTCTGATTTAGTTCAGCAATTTTCTTAGAAGAAAGTTTCATGTCACTTTGCCACTTTGACTTTCTACACATGCACGCCTCATTACTGAAAAAGAAATAGAATGACTAATGTCCCAAAGAATTTACTATATTTAGTTTAGTTTACTTTCCACATTGATGCTGCATTTTTTCTACACACCATTCGAGTACTATTAGATGTACAAACCTGAAATAAAACATATTTGTAATAATAAATTCTAACACAAATTGTAAATGGTAATAATTATTATATTATATTATATTATATTAATTATATTATATTATATTATATTATATTATATTATATTATATTATATTATATTATATTATATTATATTATATTATATTATATTATATTATATTATATTATATTATATTATATTATATTAATTATATTATTTGCTGCGGTGTTTGAAAAGCAATTGTACATACTTAATTCCTTGTGTGACTGCACCAAAACCCAAAAACCTTGATAATCTGCTTGTGTTTGATTAGACCTGAGTTTAAAGATTTTGCTTTTCGATCTGCTATTGATAGAGCAAACAAATGAGCCACGGGCAGCAAAGGATTATTTAAAGCTTTAGTCATACATCATTTCTATACAAGCCTCAAAGTGGTCAGGCTGATCCCATATAGAGCATGAAAAATATATTTATGTTTAACCCTATACATGTTAATGTTGCTGACTTTTTTCCCCCCAATTACATATTTTTGTAATCATCATAAATTAGGTATCATTCAAAAATTTTAACACTCAAAATTCATCCTGTGAACATCGCTTAAAAGCGAACATTGCATTACCATAAAAACAGATGCTGCGCTATCGACTATGGGAAAACATTTTTTTTGACCGGTTGTGAAGTATAGTGGCAAACACACCAAGAACTTGGCTTTAAATAACCTCTGAGGATGACGTCATCGGAATGCACACTCGTGAGAGGCTATAAATAGACGCAAAACAGGTGCGCCTTCAAGTTTCTTTGTCTTCAGAGACCGCATTGTGTGTGTGTGTGTGTGTGTGTGTGTGTGTGTGTGTGTGTGTGAAAACTAGCTCTTTATCTGTCCACTTTGTTAGGAGTTAGAGTTCCAGTTGTCAGTGTGCAGAATTTTCTCAGCGTGAAAAAACAGAGATGTCGCAAACAATCAGGAGATGCGTGCCTCCCTGTTCACGGCCCATCCCTGACTATGACACACATTAGTTCTGCTTTGAGTGTTTGGGGGAAGAGCATGCTGCCCTTGCTCTTGAGCATGGCGAGTGTGAGCACTGTGAGTTGTTTTAAATTAAATCGCTTTGCGCTCGTCTCTGATATTTCCAAGGGCAAGCTCCCAAAATGAGATTGCGGGGCTCGCGAGTCAATCTAGCTGAGGAACGAGAGACGTGTACGTTCCTTTCGCTCGCTCTCTCTCCAATTCGGGATGTCCTCGCATCCTATGGACCAATGACGCTGCATCTCTTGTTTCTTGCGAGATGGATTTTGAATGCGCCGGCTTCGAGGGTTCCTTCTATGATGATAATGCACAAGAGGAACTACTCGATGTGGTGACTTGTGCAGTGGCTGTTTCAACTGGACTGGCCACAGAAACAAGAGACCCCCCAAACGCTCAGAGTTAGAGGATAGATTTCTGTCTGGAGGCCGAGGGGAGGGACTGAGCGACGGTCTCTCCTTTTCTTTGAAGACCGCCATGACGAGTTAACTCGTTCATGACGAGTTCATTCGTTCATGGGGGGAACCATATACATAATTTGTCTTTGTGCCCTCGGCATCGACCTATTCAACTATCTAGTGGAGAAACTGTATTCGGCCAGAGCTTTGGAACCTTCACGTTTGGCCCCTGAGGGGGACCAACTGAGGGATGCTGGGCTTCCAGCTGATATTGTACATTCTCAGTGCTAGGGCTCCCTCCACAAGAAGAATCTATGCCCTTAAATGGAGTGTCTTTGAAAGGTGGTGTTCTGCACGCGGTGCAGACCCAGTTCACTGCCAGATTGTTTCACTGCCCAATTGTTGTTGCACTGCCAGATTGTGTGCTGGAGTTTCTGCTGGAAAAATAAACAGCATTCACATGCCCGCCCTCAGGGTATTTGTGGCCGCCATATCGGCTTGCCACGTCCTGACTGACGGGGATCCTCTTATCACCTGCTTCATCCGTGGAGCAAAGCGGCTGAGGCCTTACATTAGAGTAAAGATCCCTTTGTGGGACTTAGCCATAGTCCTTAAGGGGCTGGACAAAACCCCCTTTTGAATCTCTAGAGTCAGCGCCTGACATGTTTCTGACCCTAAAGATGTTTTTTCTCATGGCCTTAACTTTGCTAAAGAGAATTGGGGATTTGCAGGCTCTGTTGATTTTGCCATCCTGCTTAGACTTTGCCCTGGACTGGTCAAAGCTATTTTGCACCCTCACTCTGACTATCTACCTAAAGTTCCATTCTGGACCGTGCATCCAGTCATTCTTGAAGCCTTCTGTTCTCTGCCTTTCACTACGCTGGAGCAGGAGGAACTTCACCAACTGTGTCCAGTCCGTGATCTTCAGACTAACGTCCACCGCATTAGCCAGAGGCATAAGTCAGAGCAACTCTTAATTTGCTATGGAGGCCACAACTGGGGGGCAGCTGCCAACAAGCAAACTATGTCACACTGGGTGAGGGATGCCATTGCTTTAGCCTACGAGGCACGTGGTCAAGCTTCACCTCTTGGAGTTAGGGCTCATTCTACTAGTGGGGTTCCATCCCCCAAAGCTTTGGCAAAGGTGCCCCCTTGCAACAAGTATGTGATGCGGCAAGCTGGTCCTCTCCGCACACATTTATCAGATTTTAAAGTTTGAATGTTCATGCTACTCCGGGCTCACATGTCCTTTAGTTGACATCCCAAGCTCATGTCTGAGACCTTTCTCGTGTTTGTGAGCACACAATCTCCAGACACTTCCCAGTGTGACAGCATTGATATTCTCTATCTCATAGAGCATAGGGCAGCATTGAGAGTAGGGAATGTCTTGGGTTACTTGACTGTAACCCTGTTCCCTGAAAAAGCGGGACGAGATGCCGTGCTGCATTGCCGCACTGGGGACGTGTCTAAACGTCTCTTTAGACAAAGTGATATCTGAAGGTGCACCTGTTTCCTGTCTATTTCACACTTACAAATAAGTCAGATAGAATAAATGGTATGCGTATTTGGCATGCTGTCCAAGGAGAGTGCTCCGAGCTCAGTATTTGACTCGAACCCAGAGTACTCCTCCGTATTCCTGGCTGTGGTAGGAACAAGCCAGAGTGAGGTGTCGGGGTGGTGGAGGGATGCTGAAAACTGTTGAGGAATGTCGATATATATATATATATATATATATATATTAGTGGTGGGCCGTTATCGGCGCTAACGTGCTGCGTTAACATGAGACTCTTATCAGGCGATAAAAAAAATATCGCCGTTAATCTATTCTCAAAGTTGGGTTGGGAGCTAGATCTATACTACGCAAGCTATGATGACTTTCACCTTGATATTTTAGCGCGGATTTATACCTAGCCGAATTGCACTTTAGTAGGGGGCGAGAGAACGAGTCTTCGAACCTGTGTGTATGCCTACTAGTGTTGTCAAAAATATCGATATTTCGCTATGTATCGATACTGAAATATCTGAAACGATACGATACTCATTTTCTACAGTATCGATATCAGCTGCGCTCTCCTCTCCTCTCCGACCGACAGCGAGTTGACACGCACCCGCCTCCTCTCATTCAGTCCGTTTAATCCTCTGAACATTGCGAACGGGTGTTCTGTTGGATTTTTCCTCATGGTGTGACCGGTCTGAATTTCGCGCGGGGTTGCACATGACGTTAATTCTTGCACATAACGTTAATTCCCGCAGATTTCGCACTCGCATCTGAAGCGCACATACACATACCTTGATAAAGCCGCCGTTGAAATACAAGTGCAAAAATTAGCTCCTTTTTCAAGCTTATTAATGGTCAAATACACTCAAAAATGTCTCAATGCCCATCTTGGTGAGTTTTAACGTAAACACAGTCGTAACCAGCTCACAGGAACAGTGGGATCCATGCGTGCGTCAGGTCTTAAAGGGACAGAAGTTATTTATTATTCAAACTACAAAAAGACAAACGATCACTTACGAGCACACATATTCTGAATGCCTTTGGCAGAATTCAAATGAGCCATTTTAATCTAGATTAATTCCAAGATTACAGTGAGATTAATCTAGATTAAAAAAAATAATCTATGCCCACCACTAATATATATAGACTTCCTCTCATGCTGATAGGATAGACATGGTAATTGATGTTGATGACGAGTTGATTGGATTGATTATTTGAATGTGCTCTTCCTGGACTGAAACATCATTTATAGCCTCTCACGAGAGCACATTCCAATGACGTCATCAACAGGTTATTTAAAATTCTTGACGTGTTTGTCACACAAACTTCTCAACCGGTCAAACAAAGATGTTTTCCCATAGCGCAGCATCTCGTTCCTACTTTTTCAGGGAACAGGGTTACAGTTAAAGGACAACTCCGGTGAAAAATGAACCTAGGGGTAATTAACACATGGTTACCGAGTAGATCGTTCTCTGGGATGCGTTTTCATGAAAATCGAATGTAAAGAGTTTTATCTCTAAAAACAGATTCGCTTATAATGCGAGTAAATGGGGCACAGAGTAAGTAAAATTAAATCGCTAGTTAGTACCACTAACAAGGCTAAAAATAGCCTCACACTAACACGGTAGCATAATGAGGGTTCCTAAATGCAAACCGAAGCATTGAGAACTTTGTAAGTGTACAAACAGTTTAATAAGAAGATACTTTATAAAGACAGAACATTATGCGTATACAGACTAGGCATATGCCGGTATCAAATTTTCATGTTGCGATAAATTGCTGAAGCTTTTATCACGGTATACGGTATTATCACGATATTGAAATAAGTTGCAAAAAAAGTGTTGTCATACTATAACAGGTTAAATCACTTTCTTATAACAAAAGAACCAAACTTTTAAATACAATAAAGCAATACACAAAAATGTATAAAGTAAACAAATATTTAAAACAGATTAAAGTGCAAAAGAATTATAAAGAACAATAGGTATGCTGAAATGTACATTTACCTAAGATTAATACAAGCTTTAGAAGTATTTTTCATTGTCACTAATGTTAAATACTGGAGCCTTGTAGAGTGTGTGATTGAACAACAGTCAGAACACATTAAAACAATATCTAGGGCATGTAATTTAGTCCAGATTAAAATATAACATGCAAGTCTTTAAGTATTATGTATTAGGTTGTGTGATTACTGGGGAAACGGCTGCATTTCTGCTGTTCCGTCAGCGCCCTCTGCTGTCGAAGAATGAATGTGCACTTCAGCGTCTCCTCATTCCGCCATGTGCTCGGCTCATGCACGGTCTATTTACATCAGTGCGTGTTCCTCTTTGACGTGTTTTTCATTTTAAAGGTTGATGGGTAAAGTATTCTTAAAATTAATTCTAAAAATCTGAATAATTCGTAATAATTAATTATTCACGGTATTTTGAAGTGCCCACGATAACAATATTGTGCATGTTCATTATTGCGGTATATTGTATTACCGTTTACCGGCACATGTCTAATACAGACAGGAGCCATCTTGGAAAACAGTCTCGACATTCGAGCCACGAACGCTGTGCTAAGTGAGCTGGTCGATAGGAATTATCGCAGCTTAGCACAGCGTTCGTGGCTCGACTCGACTCGGCTCGACTCACAACATTTATTTAAACTATTTTATAATCAAAAACTTTTCTAATTTTGTCAAAACACATATATACTCAAGGTTTCATTTTTGGTGACTGTTTTAATAGAAGTGATATTGTGACAGAAATGTTATTGTTACAGGAGAATGCATAAAAAAAATCAATGGAATGTGGGTGTCACCCGCTGACTATTTTTTGTATTATGCCTAAATAAAATCTCATAGGAACCTCCATTTTTGTGATACGCAACTTGGTTAGACATGTGGCTTTGATTTTATAGTAATTTTAAAGTAAATTTTTTTACTTTGTTTTTAATTTTATTATTTTGTAAAATATATATTTTGTTTAAAATATTTAGTACAGTACATTTGATTTACCGTAAACAAACTTTTATAAGTTTTTTACACTTTGAAGTGCTCTCAGTTCATCAATAATCTGCTGTGTGTCTTCTTTAAAAAGAGACGAACCTTGATAGGTCTGTATTGCATTCTTTTTGTTCCTCTCGTTCTGAAGATGGCTATTGCCCTTTGCAGTCTCTTTGTTCTTATCTGTTCGAGCACTGAACATCTCCATGGTTATGAGCCTGTGATAGGTCAAAAAAGAGGCAACAATGTGATTATCGTTTAGTTATCTCATTCCCTATTGAATGCATTGTTAGCGACAAAGCCTTTCCATGGCAACAACTGGCTGTGAGTGGCAGCGAGTTTGCTGATATCTGAGTGGAAAGCAGAGCTGGAGGGCTAGTGCTGATGTCCTGTCCAGTGACCCGGAGTTGTGTTGAGGGTCTGCAGTGCAACAGCTCATGCTTCCAGTGTCTGTATTATTATGAGAATTTTGCTGAAACTTCAAAAGACTTGTGTATAGATGGTGTCCATTTATATTGTGTAAGAAATATCGCAGAGACAACATTCCATGAATGTGTTTGGTACAGTATATCAGTGCCATCACTGACAACAAAGTATAATTCTTAAATCAGAAATTCAGCTACCATTTAATAATTGTGGTACAGCATCACTGTATCACGAAATGTCAACCAAAATACAGTTATAGCTGAGAAATGAGGCAAGAAAAGCACGCAGCTGAAAATGTGATGTTAATATTTGCATAACTTATTCATTACTGCACCTCAGCAACTTTCATTTGTGCTGCTAATGAACTGAGCAGAATAAAGACCGAAGGCATTCTGTCATAACGCTGAGATTATTATTCGCAAATATTGCCATAATTTGAAGTACAGGACTGAACCTGCAGAGTCATCATGGATGACTACGATAGCCATATGACCTTATAACTGCGTTAGAGCAAACTATTTCAACAAAGCTAGTTAAATATCCTTCATGACTGAATGAATCTAAATGTCTGATTTATTTATTTATTTTTACATGCATGCAGGGTTTAACGTTAATGTATAAATCTATAAGTAGTGCTCATTAAAAGGTGAGATCTAATTGGAAGTGAGCTATTGATAGTCAACATCTGACAGGTTCATTTATTATCAGAGTCTCATGTCTACGGTCAACACTTTTTTTATTTCATGCCACACGCCGGACTCATACATTCACATGTAAACCTTTATTCTACAAGACATGACTGCCAGGTTAGATGTACTACAAAAAGGAAGATAAGCGGCACAGTGCTGGGGGTAATGAGACAGTTCAAATGTAAATAAGGGAGTGAGAAGAAAAAGAGAGAGAGAGAAAGCTTGAAATATATAGCACGACTGCATGTTTGCGTGAGAGAAGAGGGATAGATGGATGGATGGATAAATTAATAGAAAGCCGGACAGATTTACATTTGGATGGATGGATGGATGAATGGATGGATGGATAGATAGATAGATAGATGGACAGATAGAGGGATAGGTAGAAGTTTAGGTATGATGGATGGATAGATGGGCAGATAGAGGGATACGTATATGTTTAGATATAGATGTATGGATAGATACTGTAGATGGACTGTGATGGATGGATGGACAGACAGATAGATAGAGGGATAGATATGCATTTAGTTCGATGGATGGCTGGATGCATGGATGGATGGACAGACAAACAGATAGAGGGATAGATTGACAAGATAGATGTATTGATAGATAGGTGGATAGGTGGATAGAGGGATAGTTAGATGTTAAGATGGATGAATGAATAGACAGATAGATGGATTCCAGCAGTCATATTTTAATAGTTCTGTCTTAGCATATTTGTCTTTTCAAGGCAAGTTTGTGTGTTTATATATTTGTCTGTTGTCTGAATGTTTTCCTAATCTTGCCTATTTCCATCAATCACATTTCCTTTGGGCCTCAAGAAAGTGGAGTGTGTGTATTTGTGTCGCCTGTCACATTAAATAAACTCCCTGATTCATCTTGGTAGCTGCAGACGCAGGTGCAGAAGAAAGAGGAAACACCTGAGGAACTTTCACTAAACCCCTGACTCACACTTCTGTCTCTCTCTCTCGCTCGCTCGCTCGCTTGCTCTCTCAGCACAGCTGGATTGAACAGAATGATCACTGACTTGAGGAGGACCAGACTCTGCTAGCTCACACACAGCCAGAGAGAGCAGAGAGAGCGAGCACGAGAGGGAGCGCGTGTGCTCAACTAGCAGGTCATCCAGCTCATAAAATCTGTTGTGTTCTGACAACGAGAACAGAGAGGAGCAAGAAGACTTCACTTAACAGGCACAACTCACTGCACTTTCTGAGATGCGCGGATTATGGAAACCACATTTTATCTATACACCTTACATTTCTGGTTTTCAGGCTTTTTGGTGACAGTAAAAGAGCAGCAGGAAGACTTCAGGAGAGTTTTCAAAGAAGACAGAATGAAGCAAACCTCTGGACTCATGGCTGTATGAAAGATGCCATGAAGAAAAGAAGGATACATCACCTTTAACTGAACTTGTTTTTGACAGACTGTCACTTTTAATAAGGGACATTATGAACTTGCATGCCAACATTTCAAAACCTGTGTTCAAAAGCATCCTCACCGCTTCGAACCTGATGCCCTTTGACCCTGACACCTGGACACCGAACCCGGACACCATGCTGGGTAATGTGGTCCGAAACATTACGTTTGGCTGTAACAGAAGTTGGGCTGATACAGAAGCATCCCTCCTGCCCAATATATCCATCAGCGGCACTTCCAGTGAAATGACAGAACCACTGTCATGGCAAAGGTGCAACGGCGAGATGAGCAAAGAGGAGTTAGTTCAGAAAAACTGGGCAGCACTGTTGATTTTGATTGCGGTCATTGTTACAGTTACGGGCAACATTTTAGTAATCATGGCTGTCAATCTGGAACGAAAACTGCAAAATGCCACCAATTACTTTCTCATGTCACTGGCAGTGGCAGATATGCTTCTGGGACTTCTGGTCATGCCTGTCTCCATGGTGACCATTGTGTATGGTGAGTCTGCTTCGATTTTGACAGCGGCATTCGGTGCCTGTGGTGATTTATTTATGTAGACAGTGGTGTTTGGATGTAAGCTTTCACTTAGACAGTGTTGAATGTTCTCGTGCGATTCTGAATAACAGTAATGTGTGGCACGCGAGTAATGTCAATGTCAAAAGCCATGGTGTGTATATCTATCAGGTTTTCAATAGTTTCCAAACCAGTGATTTGAAACTATATAAAGAGTTGTTGATGTGTTTCCGCTGGAAAAGTTGGAAGTGCACTTGTGGCTGATTTTAATAGGGGGCAGAAGACCCACCAAACATTTTGGGATTTTCCCACCTCCTACTTGAAGATAATGACTGGAACGGTGTTGGATTAGATTAAATCGATTAACCCCGACCTCAGGGACAGCGTCATTTGATATGTCAAAGATGGCGACGACTGTCGAGCATGGCGCGGCGTTATGTTTGTAATGTTGTATTTAAAGATTTTACTCTGACCGCGAGCTTACTTTAAGTGATCGTGAGCATTTTGTATTCATGACTTTTGTTTTTGCCATAATTGGCATAAAAACACAAAGTTTTTGTTGAGCTCTAGCACCGTCTTGTGGTGTATTTGGGTATTCCCCCTTTGCTTTATACTTTTAAAAAGGCTACACTCAAATATTGTTAATGACATGTTAATGTTATGTTTTAAATTGGATATCTGCCCAGTTCAGTTTCATGTTTCCACTTGAGCCTTGTACGGCACGGCTACAAACCGTTTTCAGCCCGGAATTCGAAGCACGTTTGGTTAACCTCCTAAGTGTTCTGGTAGAATGCGTGTTCTCTCTGAAGCTAGCTAAGAAGCTATTTGAGTGACGTAAACACAAATTAATAATAATATTAAAATAAATATCTGAACATCTTCCAAAACGCGGTCGCTATTTACATCTTGTATAATCAGAAAACTGTTGTGTTACGAATGACGCATTTGTATTACATTCCAAAGACCATCCGTTATCAGCCTCACAGTGGAAAATGAAACCATATCCATACCGGCTGGCCCTGATTGGCATGGAATGGAACGTTTAGGGTACATAACACACATAATACACACACACTCTCTCATATTAATCTTGAGTACTTATAGAGTAGTATTGCATCTTTCAAATCTCCAAAGAGTCTTTAGTTTTATCAGATTTATAAAAGACATATACGCTCTACAGATTCACACACACACAATACATCATCGCATTATCCCTGGATAATTTTTGATTCACTATACGTTCGTGTTTTTTATATTATATGCACTTGCACGCCGATTGCCAACTAAACACAGACATTTGATTCAGTTTTACTTACCGCCTGCATCTGCATGACCGGGATCTTTTATCACTGGGATTGCTCAATCTTTCAGTTTCAAACTATCTGCAAATCCAGTGTCAAACTGGGCCTTGTTTAAAAACAGTCACCGAAATGCCGGGAACAAACTAACACACTTGCACAACTCCATTGCTACTCTGGAAAAAAACTAAAAAAACTGCGTACTGTTCCCCTAACGCTGGATTCTTTGGGAAGCTAGATTCTAAGGTTATCTTTACGGCTTCCAAAACTTAAATGAAGCTCGTTTTATGACGTCATACAGGGCCGTACTCGAAAAAACTTTCAGAAACTTATACGAATCCTGAAGGAGTGTATTTGGAACAGAAATATTCCGTCATACATCCAACTAATTTTTTGAAACTTTGGCCATGTTTAGCATGAGAATCCAACTCTTTAACAGTGTAAACAAGTCAGAATGCATGAAATAGCATTAGACATCCACTTTAAGCAAAGAGAACGGATTGGTCCGATGGTGGAAAAGCGGCCATTGTAATTTTATTTCACTTCAGATCATATGCGTTTTCATTGACAGCGGCCTCAGAAAAATATTCACTCGAAAAATTAGATGTGGGAGTATTTTGGTTTGAAAAAAACCCCCTGAAATATTGTGGTGGCTAACGCTAATGAAGTGAATGCTTATGTTTGTTTGTTTATCATAATGCATAGGATTTGATCATAATGCAAGAAAAGCACATTGCATATATATTTTTCAGCACTATTCAGAATAGGATTTCACTGTTTGATTCATATTGGGATCGGATGTACACACACGTTTTTTGTTGTCTTGTTGTGATTTGTTTACTTTTAGACTAGTTGGTTACATAATTTATGTTTAAACGTCAGTGACATTAGTAGTAGCACATCCCTAGTGATGGCACAACCTTGACACAGACGTAATTGGACTAGACAATTTATGTGCCACAGTAACCCTTTAAATTATGATATAAAATCGTAATAAAAACTTCAGACTATTCCATGTTGACTCCCAGTTGAAGGTTTTTGATTCACTGGTTAGTTTTTTCACCGTGCTGATATTTCATTACATATTTTAATATATAGGGTCATGTTTATTTTTCATTTCCACATTGTGTTGTTAATTTTGATTCATTATCTGTCGTGTTTCATTAGGGATATGTTAATTTCTGTGTAATTTGTTATTTGTCTACTTAAAGTGGATGTGTTAATTGATCATTAGTGGCCTTGTATAGACTGACGAGGGTATTTTCATGCAGAGGGCTTGCTAGATGACATTGTAGATTATTTTAATTGCTCCAATATTTTATAATGAGTCCAAACACATGAAAAATGCATGGTTTAGCACACAAGCTTTCATATTCGTTTATGAGGGAGTTTGAAGATGTGTTTACTATTCGAGTGGGAATAAGAAATGTGTTTTTCTGATGGAGCTTGACAGTCAAATGTCATTGTCACGCTGTATTTCAGGCTGATATCAGTGTGCCGAGGCAGCGGCTTTGAAGAACTCAGAGGTTAAAATCGCACAAGAGTGTGCAGGAGAGAAACATACCACCGTCTTCACCGTTTCCATCTCTCTCTGTCTCTCTTCTGCTCGCCTGTCCCCTCTGTATATGCTCTGGGAAGTATTAGTACTATTAGTCAGACTGCGGATGTGAATAAATGTCATGTCATGGTTTTAGGGCAGAGTCACATGTTACAGCTAAAACCTTGTTAACATTTCAAGGTATGTGTGTGTGAGGGTAAAAGGACCTCTGCATGCTGCTTAGTAAATGTTTCTGTTAAATGGTCAAACAAAAGCACCCATTAAAGGTGATGATGTGGAGACGGGAGAATTTTGAGAGAAGGTTTAATTATTTTCTGCTGCGTGAATGCTGGACTGACGCTATTCAAATCCACTGGATGTTGGAGAGTTTCAGCACTTCACCTGTACTCTTATGAAGCAATTTGTCTTTGTCTCCTGGCTGGCTGTGTATTTTAGGTTTTATTGTTCAGGAAAAATGACACTATTGTTGCTCAATCATTTTTATGCACCTTTTTTTGCCTGTTAATTGGCTTGATTAAACGCTTTTTGTCCTTGTGTTTGAGGGTTGAGTCACATTCTCTGTTCCATTCTCCTTTTTGTCTCACAGTCTCACATGAATGCATGTGCATACACAAACACAGCGGAACATTTGGACTGTGAGTCTACAGAATTACTTTTAAGAATATATGCAACATATTATGAATGAATACTATATTTAGAGAAATAATCGTAACTTTTGGCACGTAACCCGGTAGGGATGCACCGATGTTACAATTTTACCAATAAACGATAATTATTTTCATATTAATGTTATATTAATACATTTTCATGTATATTTTATTTACATTTTTCAATTGTAATATTTTCATATTAAAATGATATACAGTTTTGTCTAAGTAAATAAAAAACCCTAAATCCTATAGTTGAATTTAGACATCACAACATTATAAAGTAAATATTAATTTTGTGAGTTGCTAAAGATTACATTGTTATTAAATTATTAGTGTTTAACTTAGGGATTAACTTTAAGTGAGCGTTAGATCACAGCCAAGTTAATCTAAATGTAAAAGTAGGGGAAATGAGCTGCACACTTAAAGGGTTAGTTCACCCAAAAATGAAAATTCTGTCATTAATTACTTACCCTCATGTCGTTGGACACCCGTAAGACCTCCGTTCATCTTCGGAACAGAAATGAAGATATTTTAGTTGAAATCTGATGGCTCTGAAAGTCCTCCATTGGCACAATGCACGGTTCACTCTCAAGACCCTTAAAAGGTACTAAAGACGTCGTTACAAAGTCCATCTCACTACAGTGGTTCTACAATAACTTTATGAATCGGCGATAATAGTTTTTGTGCGCAAAAAAAACCTAAATAAGGACTTGCATAGTGATGACGATTTCAAAACACGGCCTCATGAAGCTTCGAAGCGTTATGAATCAGTGAGCCGAATGATGATTCGGATCGCGTGTCAAACCGCCAAACTGCTGAAATTTGGCGATTCAAACCGCTGAATCGACTCTCTGATTCATAACGCTTCGAAGCTTCATGAGGCCGTGTTTTGAAATCGCCATCACTATGTAAGTCGTTATTTAGGGTTTTTTTGCGCACAAAAACTATTATCGCCGATTCATAAAGTTATTTTAGAACCACTGTAGTGAGATGGACTTTGTAACGACGTCTTTAGTACCTTTTAAGGGTCTTGAGAGTGAACCGTGCATTGTGCCAATGGAGGACTTTCAGAGCCATCAGATTTCAACTAAAATATCTTCATTTCTGTTCCGAAGATGAACGGAGGTCTTACGGGTGTCCAACGACATGAGGGTAAGTAATAAATGACAGAATTTTCATTTTTGGGTGAACTAACCCTTTAAATATCCAATATTTATTGAGACAATACATTCAGAAATCTAATATAAGTGTGTAACTGATATGGTGCAATTATATTGTGCATTAACAGTGTGACTGTAGTACTATTTATATTCTATTAAAATATATATTAATATGTTGAATTCGCTTTTTATATACAATTTTAGCTATTTTGTTCTATTAATCTTTGTTATACTCAAGCATTAAATCATGTGGCTTGTTATGAAGAGGTTTGCAATCTGAGTCATGATTTTTGACTGGCAGATAAAAAAACGGATTGAAAAAAATAAAATGTAATATTAGAAGCAATACCTAGCAACCACTCATAGCACTTAAAACAATCGCATAACCGAATGCTAACAGCCACTCCGAACACCCTAGCAACCACATTACAATGCCCTGGCAACCAAACGCAACTCCTTGGCAAAGCAGTGACAAGCTTTGCACAGGAAAGTGTCAGAAATTGTCTTGTTTGGAATAAGCTGTTTGATCAGATAATAATTAGTGTGTTTTTGAATTGATAATGGTTGGATTCAATAGGCAGCAGCTCTGTATTGTTCCAGCACTGGCCACATGCAGCCACAGAGGAAGGAAGCTAATCACTATAATACTGTGGGCTGCTCCCCCACTTCAAGACTTCAGAACATTGATAAAGAACATTGTATGTACACAAACATTCAACAAACAAACACACACCCTGAGTGAGACTCAAATAAGTATATTTCCTGATGGAAAAATGTATTTTGTCATAAACGTGGCCTGGTGGATAGTGCTCATGCTCCGGCACGGTTGAACAGTTGGGGACAATGAGTTTCAATCTAGCTTGTGTCATTTCATATCTATTATATCCACCCCCTTCAGTTTCCTGGCAATTCTTTTTTGTACTATACAACAAAAAGCAAAAAAAGCCATAAAAATAATTGGAAATAGGATAGTAAGGGGGGTTGGCAAATTGTGCCTGCTGATAGTGCCGTTTATTTAAGAAAATATGCAAATCCGTAACAGCATAAATGCCCACCATGTTTCTGCATCTTGAGGACTGTAAAGCATCTTTACACCACTGTAGTCCCACCACCTGAATTGGCTCATTAAAATGCAATGGTCTGATGTTTGATTGGTTATAATGTAATTATCTTCATCATTTGATCATTTGTATACAAACAAACTGCATTAATAGCGGCTGTTTGTAATTTGCTGATTGTAATTTCACTTCATTTACATATTCTATATTGTTCTCCACCTTCGCATTATCATTTTAAGGGAAATGCTTTTGTAGGGACATTTCACGAGAACTAGACTAGTGACGAGGATTAGTGAAACACCACTAAAACCTCCACTTGTAAACACAGACTGATCCACTGGAGAAGAGCAGAGAGGCTGAAGTGCTTTCAGAAGAGAGGAGATGACAAGAGAGAGCGAGAAACTGACACATGGGTCAGAGATCTTTTTAAAGGTCCACGAGAGAGAGATCACAACTAAACAGCAGGGGTGATAAAATCAGAGAGGAACTCCCATTGAGTCTCAGCAATGCGCTGACGTACTACAGTCGTGACGATGCACGCTCTGAGTAATCCAATGGTAATCAGAGCCGTTTTATAAATAGCAGCATGCGTTTCTAACCCATTATCCGGACAGGTAAGAATAGCTATGTGTGTGTGAATTAGGGCCATTATCTCTAGGAAGCAAAAGAGCCAGTGCCTCCTAAACAAACAAGAAAAAAAAAAAAAAACTAAAGCTGATTAAATATATAGGTGAATATCTCAGCAACAGTTATTAATAAAATAAACAAAATATGCTACCTATTATATCATTGTAGTTTTTTAAGCAATTAAAATCCATAAAGTTGATGTGAGTTGGTTCTAATGAATGTGAATTAAGTGAATAAACACTAAACCATTAGAGGCCATGTGTTATATAGTGAGTATACCATGGGTAATGTGAATTAATATAATGTCTCTTCATTGTTCCTATTTATGTTTATTTTTCTATAGAGTGACAGTTAGGGAAGCCAAAATAAATGGGATCAGAGAAAACACAGACACTAATTTCACCCTGATTCTCTAAACCTCTCAATCTCCCAAACGGCTCCACAGCAGAGCTCTGGCATAATCCCCTGCCATGTCATGTCACCATGACGATAGAGTATTCCAGAACAACACTGAAAGCTCAATAGCTGCCGTTAATGCATCATTGATGTTTCTCTGGGACAGGTGGTCTCTAGGTTGCCACGGCGCTCGCCGACTAAAAAGAGAGGAGTGACTTAATGAGCAGCATGAAGGGCTAATGACGAGCATCTGCGTAGACATAAATATATTTTTCATTTCATTCTTATTAGGGTCGTGGCCACTTCAAGCACATGACACCTGTGCCACATCAGTAATGGCTGCTTAACTATTCTCTATTAATCATACATCTGCATTGTACATCTGGGGTGGGTTGTAATATCTTTTTGGATGGTTATATGGTCGCGGGTTCGATTCTCAATGCCGGCGGGAAACGTCTGAAGTGCACCTAACCCCCAATCGCTCTCTGGGCACCACAGTGAATGGCTGCCCACTGCTCCTGGTGTGTGTGTTCACTACTCACTGCTCCTAATATGGATGGGTTAAATGCAAGGACAAACTCTGAGTATGGGTTACCATACTTGGCTTTCACATCACTTTACTTCACTTTCTTAAATGTGAGCTGCAACACTTTTGCGTCCACTATTTACAGTGGCAAGAAAAAGTATATGTGAACCACTTGTAGAATCTGTGAAAATGTGAATAATTTTAACAAAATAAAAGAGATCATACAAAATGCTTTTTTTTATTTAGTACTGTCCTGAATAAAATATTTTACATAAAAATGTTTTCATATAGTCCACAAGACAAAAAAAAATTGCTGAAACATTCACTGAAGCTCCAGAAGGAAACATGATGCATTAAGAGCCATATCACCCTGTAGCCCAAGACTGGTTTCCCACTGAAGCTAAGCAGGGCTGAGCCTGGTTAGTACCTGGGAGACCAACTGGGAAAACTAGGTTGCTGCTGGGAGAGGTGTTAGTGAGGCCAGCAGGGGTTGCTCACCCTGTGGTCTGTGTGGGTCCTAACGCCCCAGTATAGTGATGGGGACACTATACTGTAACAAGCACCGTCCTTCGGATGAGACGTTAAACCGAGGTCCTGACTCTCTATGGTCATTAAAAATCCCTGCATGTACTTCGATAAAGAGTAGGGGTGTAACCCCGGCATCCCGGCCAAATTTGCCCATTGGTCCCTGTCCATCATGGCCTCCTAATCATCTCCATATATATACGATTGGCTGGATCACTCTGTCTCCTCTCAACCAATAAGCTTGTGTGTGGTGAGCATTCTGGCGCAATATGGCTGCCGTCGCATCATCCAGGTGGATGCTGCACATTGGTGGTGGTTGAGGAGATTCCCCCCTTCTATATGTAAAGCGTTTTGAGTGCCTAGAAAAGCGCTATATAAATGTTTCTTATTTTGTTTAAATATCTTTTTTTTTTCATTTAGTACTGCCCTTCAGAAGCAACAGAAGATGCTTGCATGTTTCCCAGAAGACAAATTGAGTACAATTTACCTTGATCTTCAAATTCAATAAGTTTTCACCCCCCAACTCTTAATGCATCGTGTTTCCTTCTGGAGCATCAGTGAATGCTTCAACCTTTTTTAATAGTTGTGTTTGAGAGTCCTTCAATTGTCCTCAATGTGAAAAGATGGATCTCAAAATCATACAGTCCCTGCTGGAGAGGGTTCAAATAAGCAAAAGATGCTGGAAAACTGAAGAATGTGCAGGACCTGGAGGATTTTTCTGAAGAACATTGGGCAGTTTAACTGATCAGAACAAACAAGGGACTCATGAACAACCATCACAAAACAGGGATCATCCAGGGAACGACACACAGTATTGAGAATCAATGGTTCATAAACTTTTGAACAGGGTTATTTTAATAAATTCAGCAATTTTTTTTGTCTTGTGGACTATATGTAAAACATTTTTTATGTAAACTATCTTATTAAGGACAGCACTAAATAAAAAATAACATGCATTTTGTATGATCTCTCTTATTTAGTTAAAATTATTCACATTTTCACAGATTCTGCAAGTGGTTCAAATACTTTATCTTGCCACTGTAAGTATTTTAGCTTTGCTAAAGAAAAAGAGACATGTTTTCTATTGATCATGAGAGCAGTTATTCATCAAATGATGGAGTCGAGCACATTTTCACATTTTAAAGGAAAGTGAATAATGATGCGCAAACAGCAGATGCAAATCATTCTTAAAGTATTTACCCCTAAATGATTAGGGTTGAAAATTAACAAAGACATTTGATTTTCTCTTCCAACCCTCTCTTCCTTACAAAAGGGCCATTTGTGATTCCTAAAGGCACAGAGGTGTTGATAATGATCATGGTCTAAAGCCCAATATGAGTATATTTAGCCATCAGCTATCACCCTGTAGCCCAAGACTGGTTGCCCACTAAAGCTGAGCAGGGCTGAGCCTGGTCAGTACCTGGATTTTAAAACAAGGAAAACTAGGTAGCTGCTGGAAGAAGTGTTATTGAGGCCAGCAGGGGGCACTCACCCTGTGGTCTGTGTGGGTCCTAACACCCCAATATAGTGATGGGGACACTATACTGTCAGAAAGCACGTCCTTCGGATGAGACGTTTAACCGAGGTCCTGACTCTCCGTGGTCATTAAAAATCCCAGGATGTCCTTCGAAAAAGAGTAGGGGTGTAACCCCAGCATCCTGGCCAAAATTGCCCATTAGCCTCTGTCCATCATCATGGATTCCTAATCATCCCCATGTATATACTGATTGGCTTCATCACTCCATCTCCTCTCCACCAATCAGCTGGTGTGTGGTGGGCGTTTTGGTGCACTATATGGCTACCGTCGCATCATCCAGGGGTGCACATTGGTGGTGTTTGAGGAGATTCCCCCCCTTCCATATGTAAAGTGCTTTGTGTGCAGAGAAAAGCGCTATGTAAATGTAACCAATTATTATGTTGGGGGTCTGCTATTTGTTATAACATTTGTACTGTCTGTTGTAATCTTAAAGACCCCCTGTGTTGAAATCAAGTTTTTAATGTTGTTTATATTTCTGTGGTGTTTTTAAGACAATCCATGTCCAACATCATAAGTCAATACCATTGCTGAGTATTTTCTCCTTAAAACTGCAGTGAACCAAAGACTCAAAAACGCAGTTTGAAATCGTTTGCGTTTCTGACGTCACAAATGGCCTGTTAACCAATCACGTCAACGCACAGGCGGGCTTTAGCATATCATTTACTATGCTGCAAAGCATACGTCTCAAGAGAAGCCAGGCTCCAAGCATATTTTTCTGTTGATATGGAAAATTGTGTATATTTAGCAATAAGGGTGAATTATGTATATGATGTATATTTGGATGTTATGATGAACTATATGCCTTTCTCCGCTGACGTTCTAAATTGATCAAAGTCTAAATTGAACATGATTTGTGTAAAAAACTTTTAAATATCTATTGATTTTGTTTTAAGGGATAACATTATTGACTACAAGGGGTCTTTAAGATATAATTTGCTGATTTGCTACAGCAAATATGTTTTAATCTCACTTTTATTTTTTTAACACTATCATTTAACACAACGTAACTTTTGGTTTTGTTTTAGGTTTAGTGTAGGTGGGATGTTTTTTAAATGCGATAGAGTATTATTAGCCCCACTCATGGATATTTAATTTCCAAACTGTTGTGATACGTACATAATAATAATGTAAGCAACGTTAAAACATTGCCATATTCACATTCATCTGTCTCGGTTAAAACTGAACACACATTTAGTGGCACTTACTGGACATTTAATTTTGAAAGTGTCACGAAACCTGCAACAAGATATCCTTTTTTTTGTCGCCACAGGCTTGTTTTTCTAAAGAGCCTGGATTGTATAAAATAGTTTTTAAAAAATGAATACAATCCTCACGTATTGTGTGTCTTGTGTCACATTATGACACAGCAAGTTTGAATATGCAAGTACAAATTTTCAGAAACTTTTATGATTTTTTGGGGGCGTTTGATAGCTCCTGATCACTGGATGATTTGTGGATCAAAAGGCATCAACATACTTAAAACATGCATCCAGTCATACAGGTTTAGAACGATGATGATGATGATGAATTTTTCTGTGAATTCATATTTTGAGTTGTTTTCAAGGCAAACAAGAGGTAAAGAGGCAGTGAGAGTGTGTGTGCAAGGAGGGAGTGATTAATTAGTCTGATAGATTCAGGGCTGCTTAACGAGGCAGAGGATGAGTTCAGGAAGGGTCAGGGAAAACGGGGTGAGCCAGCGGTATTGTAATTATCCATCTACCGACACAAACGCACACGCACGAAACACTCCTCTTGACATTACAGCGAGTTTCTTGCCTTAGGCAAATATCATGGGCTTTTTTTTTCTTTTTCAACATGGTGACACAGTGATGCATATAATCAAGCCCTCAGTGGGCATTTCCCAGGCATCCGGCTCAAATCAGTGCTTACAAGAAATGCATTTCAAAATGTGCTGGCACTCTAGTGTCAAGTCTTTGCTAAGAGTTGTCATTCAGCTTGCTGAAATCTTGGGCTTGTGGTCAAAAGGCAAAGCTTTTAAGATGGTGGTGCTGTTCGCCTGTGTTTGTATTCATAGTTAATGTTGTCAGAGAGGCTGTATGGTTACATTCAGTGTGCTATTTGTATATAGTTTGTTATAAATATAACCTAAACCTAACAGAAAATGTCCTGCATTTTTACAATTAATTAAAACTATATATATTTGTAAGATATTTTGAAGAATGTTGATAACCAAATAGTTTCAGTTCCCATTCATACAATGAGAACCAAAGCAGTTTAGTTAACAGCATTCTTCAAAATATCTTCTTTTGTATTTCAAAAAAGAAAGTAAGTCATACAGGTTTGGAACAACATGAGGGTGAGTAAATGACGACAGAGCTTTCATTTGTGGGTGAACTATCCCTTTAATCTATTGTATTGTATAACGTTTTACAAATGACGATGTCCCAAAAAGGATTTTTTGTCAGATTTAGCTCACTTCTGGGTACACATTTTGTTAAGCAGGTACACACACTCATACACACTCACTGCTTTCTAAGGTGTCCTCCAACCAAATCAGGCTATTATCCTGCATGGATAGATAATGTTTGGCTTTCATCTAAAGCAAAGGCACAGACACTCTAAGGATTTGAGGGAATTTGTCAGGTTTTTGTTGGGTCTGAGACTCTGAGTATTAAACGCTGAGAATTAGGGCGTCCCCTGAGACTGTGCTCATGAGCAACTCCAATTAGACAAACTGTCTGAAGGGTTTTAAATTGAGTCTTTGACCTTCATTGTTTCTGTTTTCCTAATGCATGCATCTCATAGACCGCACACACACACATTTGGTATTAATGGATTATTAATTAGCCTCTGGTTTTGATGCGCCATCTCTTGTTTTTGAGCTTTATTGAATAAAGCCACAGCTGGCAGAAGCCTCAAAGCAAAGAAAGAGATAACGTTCTTCTCTCTCATCTATTCATAAGCACCTCTTATGCCTGCCACTGCCAGTGATTGAACTTTTATTCGTTTAGTTCTGTATCTTCCTTTTTGTGCAACTTTCATCAAGACTTAGATTTTTATTTATGCCATGATGCATACCGCCACATCAAACAGTGCCCCCCTCTTAATATTTTCTAAAAAGACCTTCATCTCTTCATATCATAAGCCCTGATCCTATCTCTCTTTCAGTCTGTGCTCTACACACATTCCACGCAATGTAGTATAAAATAAGGCCTTAAACTTTTTCTTTTCTTTTCAATAAATAGTCATTGAAATGAGGTGCTTAACCTTCAGAAAATATTGATCAACAAGCTCAAAAGACTTTATTTTCTGTGTTTTTATGTAATATCTGAAACTCTCTTACTCTCAATTTGAGACATAAATTCAATTTAATACTGTCTAAATACAAAAAATTAAATCTAATTTGTGTGGTTTTAATTTTTGGTAATTAAAATATCCTCAAGTTAATTTTATTTTAAATTAATCATTAAAATATTAAATAAATTAGTTTAATATCAGTTCATGAGATTATGTTAATATTATGAGTATGATAAAAATATGTACCATATTCAAGGAGAAAGCCACTCTGTGTACAGTCACATGGGTAACACTGCCTGCATGAGTATGCATCTCATGTTCATAGTAAAAGGCATCTATCTTTAGCTACTGTATCACCTTTCTTTTTATACCTCAATAGATAGAAGACAGGAGAGCGTGGGAGCTTTTCAAAGCTAAAGTAATGTTATTTACTCAAAGTTTATCTCCCATGCTGCTAAATCCGTTTATCAAACTGCAGACTGAATTTTAGCAAACAATTTTTTTTTTCTTTTGCAGAGAAATGCACAGAATCTGTTGTATGGAAAGCACAGGTTTTCATTCACTTGAAAGAACACAGTAAACACAACACACACAGGGAAACTAATGTAATACTGTGGCTCTGCTGAGGTAACAATCCAATATCAAACCTGAGTGAGTTCTGATGAAGAGTGCTGTTTCTGAAACACAAGTGTGTGATTGTGTGCTCTTTGTTTAGGTGATTGATGGTCTTTATCTATTTTTGCACACAAGCTCTGTATATTCATTCACCCACATATGACCATTCTTCCCTTCACTTCCTCTCTCTTCATGCATCCCATTTCCTGCAGCTCCTCCTCCTGTTATCCTTTCACCCATTTCTTTCTCTATATTTTCTACCTCATTTCCTCTTCTTTTGAAAGTCTATTTTCTTTGTGGCACTTCATTTGTGTTGGCTCTTTTGGCTTTGCCGTTGTGTTTCACTTCAGACTTTTGTCACTGACAAAAATAAAAACAACTAGTGAAAGCACTAAAAATAAGAAAGTACCTGACAATAACTGCAAATTGCTATTAATTTGCTATTAATACAACATTTCTCCCCTTCACGGTTTGTGTCTGTGTGTGTCCTGTACAAAGTACCAGGAGTGTTAACAATGAACTTTACAGTTTCAGTCTGGTGAATGGTGGATGGCCATTTTCTGCCTGACTGCCCACAGCAGAGTGAGTTAACTCTATTGCACTTACAAAACTGAACTTAGGGGAGAGCAGGGCACGACTTAATGCTTTTTGACTTTCCCAGTTTGTGTAAATCTACTTAGGGTTCAGAGTATTTCTCTTTTTCCAAATTAATTTCACACGTCTGGTACAAATATGTTGTCTTGTTTCATTACAGACAAACAAAATGATAGATAGACAGAAAAACAGATTTTACAATATTTTTTAAATCAATTTCTAGAGTATTGTAGAAATTAAACTGTCTTTCATCCCCGTTTAAACAGAAAATACTGTCTTGTGCTATTTTCATGAGCTCATCACACTCATGCTTTCCAGTGAAATCACTCACTTGAGCTTAGTGGATTAAATTATCTCACAGGACCTTAGCTTGTGACAGAGGAAAGTCAATGTTTCTGTCAGTTTTATTCCTTCAGTTTGATTACAACTCGCATGTTGTAAAATGTGAGGGGCAAGTTATACAGGTGCTGGTCATATAATTAGAATATCATCAAAAAGTTGATTTATTTCACTAATTCCATTCAAAAAGTGAAACTTGTATATTATATTCATTCATTACACACAGACTGATATATTTCAAATGTTTATTTCGGTAACACTTTAGAATAATGGTCATTAGTTAACATTAGTTAACTACATTAGTTAACATTAACTAATAATGAACTGCACTTATAAAGCGTTTATTAATCTTTGTTAATGTTAATTTCAACATTTACTAATGCATTATTAAAATCTCGTTAACATTAGTTAATGCACTATGAACTAACATGAACAAACCATGAACAGCTGTATTTATATTAACTAACGTTAACAAAGATGAACAAATACAGTTAGAAATTGTAGTAAACAGCACATTCCAGGGCCCAGTTTATGGCCGGGCCACTCTCTGTCCATAACAGTGGACAAAGGTTTGCTACATTTTGATTGGATTTTGGTAGACAGACACAAACAAACTGTCCAACGCCATCAGATAAAGATGCTAGAACAACAGCCAGACATCTCTTAGAGGGCAATAAGAAGAACTCTTGTACCAAGCCCAGGAAGGACAAGACATCTCATTGGTCCACATGCAGTTTCTGCCCTTCACCCAAATCCCTAGTGTCCTGGTCTATGGCTGCCATAAAAATTCCACAGGACCTTAGCAGTAGTGGGTGAAACAAAGACCACAATTATCCATCTAAATCCATTCATAACTATGTTTGGAAACCTTAAGACTGATGTAAACTACACACATCCATTTCATACTTATTCAGAGAAATAAGTATTCTCAGTGACAGCTATTAGTAATGCAACATCTTACACAGAATCAGCTATTAATGAACAAATTAATGAACAGTTAAATCTTTTCCCATCATGTTTTGTTTCTATTTGTTTAGAATATTGCCAAGGGTATTCTGATGGTGGTTTGGAAAGTGAGAAATGCATTGGTAAACTTTAAAGACTTATAACTGTGTACAGTATGCAAATGAGTTCCACAGGAGAAAGGAGGGTGGGCCACACGGTGTGCCCCCTCTGATGCCAGCAGCCAATCGCAACACTGGAATGGAGAAGTGCCAAATTGCAATCTCCTCCTATTCAGAAAAGGATAAAGGTACCCTTTCAACTGACACACCTTGTTCTGAGTTTCTCCTTGAGAGAGACAAACAGTTCACCAAGTTCTGAGTCTGTCCGGCGAGGATGAGACTGTGACAGTTCACCAAGTTCTGAGTCTGTCCGGCGAGGATGAGACTGTGACAGTTCACCAAGTTCTGAGTCTGTCCGGCGAGGATGAGACTGTGACAGTTCACCAAGTTCTGAGTCTGTCCGGCGAGGATGAAACTGTGACAGAGCAACCAAGTTCTGAGCCTCTGGTTAATCTAGAGACAACAAAAGATCCAAGGATCTGAGTCTACAGCTTGTGAGGCAGCAACAGATACGACCACGTTCTGAGCCTCCAGCCTGTGAGGAAAGAGACATTAACAACCACTACGTTCAGAGTTTTAGTCCAGCGAGACAAGTACAGCACGTCCCGAGTCTCCATGCCAGAGAGACAAAAGCGGATTGACCAAGTCCTGAGTGTCTGACCCACAGAGTCAGAAGACACAAAGAAACATCTGCAACAAGGTTAAGCTCAGGAGAGCAAACCTTCATTTCGAGGTTCCTTCATCTGCGTGTTCCAGATTAAGGACCTTCTGCACCTACTTCAGGGCCTCATCTGCGTGTTCCAGATTTTAGGACCCTTTGGTGCTCCAGGAGATCAGCATCCCACAGATCTTCATGTTCAAGACTGTTGAAACGGATTCCAGCTCCTTTTCCACTGCATTGTCACCCAGCACAACCAGTGGAAGAAGTCACCTCCATCGGACTGCTGGACTTCAGGATGGACTAAAATGAACTCCCAAAACGTACTGCCAGATTCTGGAAGATGAATTCTTCAAACAGTGGTACTAGAGGATGTGGTGCTGGTCCTTCAAGAGTCACTCTCAACCTATCTGTCCATAAAGCCTATAAAAAAACCTTCTTCATTTATTTTACAACACTTCAGCTTGTGATTCTTATCTAGTGGGGGTCATTTTTTAGGATTCTTTACCTAACTGAAGTCTCTGAGATCCTGACACCTTGCACTTCTGGAGACTCCAGGTAGGTTGCAGCTTTGGAAAATGGTGGCGCTGGAGACTAAAGGGTTCCTGATGGTTTCACCCTTAATTCTTCACCTTAATTCTTAATTCTTTTGCAGTTAACAGGTGTCTTTTCTTCACCACCTGTTTTTGTCAGATCCTGCTGACCCAACGAGCATTTCACTGTCCAATGGTCATGCCTTAACTGCAATGTCTAGTATTGCATTAGTATTGCATCCTTCTCATGGGCATTTAATACTTTTTGACTTTTCAGTCTGAGTTAAATCTCTTTTTTGGCTCAATTTATCTGTAAAAGAAAACATGCCTAATAATTCTGCATACCTGAATATAAGGTGATTTTCATTTCCAGCCTTCATGAACAATTATATATCACTTATACATTATTAAATACTAAATCAATAGTAGTTATTAGGATTACTGTGGTTTGGAATTGGTCAAATGTGCCTGGAAAAAAAATATGATCAGAAAATCAACGTGCCTAATAATTCTGCACTCCCTGTAGTATGAATGCGTATATGAATGTAATCCGGACGTACTACATCCACCATGTTGTCATTATCACGTGACCTACCAGTGTCAGTTGCATCCCTTCAAAAATCCTCTCCTGTGGCTTCATGGGATATAGCAAAGTGTCCATCGAATGCACACTTCAGAATCTCGCTGGAAGTAGTATGTCATCTGGAGACTTTTCGCCTACTGTTTTTCGTATACTAAGTATTCGGATATACTATGTTGGTGTATTGTTTTTCGTATAAACTATATAGTAGAGAAGTATTCGATTTCTGACACAGCTTAAGTTTCGTCATGCTAGCATGTATGGAAGTATTTCAAATAAGTGTGTTACAACTAGCCCTGCGTTCGGTTGTGCCCTGCTCACCTCTACTCTTCAGGATGGATGGATGAATGGACAGACAAACTAAATGATAGATGGACAGGAAAGTCAATGTTTCTAAGCCTTTTGCTGTCAGTTTGATTTTCTGAATGTGTTTCTCGTCTTCAGGTTACTCCTGGCCCCTCCCTGCAGCACTCTGTCCCATGTGGATCTACTTGGATGTTCTCTTTTCCACCGCCTCCATCATGCACCTGTGCGCTATCTCTCTGGACCGTTATGTGGCCATCCGGAACCCCATCCGACACAATCGATCAAACTCACGTTCCCGGGCCCGGGCCAAAATCACAGCGGTCTGGACCATCTCTGCAGGTGCAACATGTGGGCATGACACAGTGATGTAGTGTGACGTGAAGCCATGATTATGAAACTGTTGTGAACAGGATGTCATTATGTCTGAGTCATGACTCTGATCTAATGTATATTCATGATAACATAGTATTATGCTATTAAGACTCTGCTTTCAGAATATGTAAAATCCTAGAATGAGTATGAGATGACCTTGGCTGTTTAGAGACGCTACTAAAAAGAAGAGTGATCCAAAGAGGGTCTTTAAATGTTTATGTGTACTTGAATTTAAATTGCTTTTTGGACTAGAGAAATCAGTGGCTAATAAACCTCTATGCCATCATTCACCAGAGGAAAGGCGGTGTGATATTGAATACATGAGTGGAAGAGAGAGCTTTGTGAGCACAAGTTAGATACCTGTAAATCAGAAGTATTTAATTGCAGCAATATTCAGTTATATTATAGATTCGAACTGAAAGGCAACAATGAGACCTGCAGTAGTGACTACAGCTTCATCAGTATCCTGCTGATTATGTCAATGGAGCACCACAAAGAAGAAATAATTGAGATGGGGAAAAATAGCATAATGGAAAGATAAAAATGAATGAATTTTACAGGCCTGGGACTGGGTTATTGAAGTCATGAATATTTACACCACACACAGTGTCATTTCCACCACATCTCAAATCATTCTCTGGTGGAAATGACAGTGATGTAAATGAGAGTTTAAACATTTGCGTAAAAATAGCTATGTTATTAGCCTTAGCAAGATCATAAATACACACAAATAACATTTTCACACTATTTTGACCTTGCTTGGAAACTATTCTCAATAAAAATATTGTTCACAAGTGATATTTACCTTAATGTTTCTTTGATTTCTCTTATTTTCCATGTCATGTTACGTATTTAATCTCACGTACGCTCTTCACTAAAAGTGTTGTTGCCTTGGTAAATAAGTAACTTTTGATAAAACAATATTATTAAATTGTGATATAATAATTTGTTTAAAAATTATAGGATATTTATTAATTTATTTATTTAGAGACTGTCATATTAAAAGTCTTGGTCTGGGACAAAAATAAGTAGCAAAAGATAATAATGAAGGCATGGAAAAAAGCTTCCTAGCCAGTTTTAGTATGACCTTCATATATATAAAAAAGGAATCTATTCGTTTTAATAAAAATCAACCACTGCAGTGCCCGAAGTTGAAGAAATGACCAAGCTCTGATCTATTTCAAAATGACCTCAAACCATCCCTGTTTTTCGATCTGCATGCAGCACAGACAGAAATGAATTATTATGAGGAGAAAATGTAATAAAGTGAATGCCATTTGCATCGCTCCAATGCAAAAATAAAAATAAAACGGTGTAATGAAACACATTTATAATGCAAAGCAATATAAACTAAAGTCAATAGAGACCAATATAGAACTAATATAATATAATATCTGCACTAATAAAGCCGTTAAACTGTGGCGGTACACTTTTGGATAGAGCTTCAGTTCCCAGAACTCCAGTCTCAAGCCTCTACCAGATTCAGAGTGGTCATAGAGCTGAGAGCTAGTGTTGCTTTAAAGTGAAGAAGAATTTCAGTTTCAGTAATTATGTATCGTTTGGGGATCAAAGAAGACCTACTAACATTTCGGAGATTAGGGCTCTTTGAGCATGAGTCAGATGCTTTTCAAAGAACAGCATGTCTGGTTGTTAAGACAAAAAGGTGCTTTTGTAATTATCAGTGAGGAGGAGCATGCCACTGAGATGCCTAATTATCTGTCTTTTATTCCAGAACATTTGATGGGTGTATTTTTTTTCTTTTTTTGCATAAAAGTATCCATCCATCCATCCATCCATCCAGTATTTGTAATGCAAACAAAACAGCTCTTAATCTGCTTAAATTTTTTTAGCTAATTTGCTTCCATAGCATGCCCTCTTTCAGACGAGTAGAAAGTGTCCAAAATACACATCTAAGGGTTTTTGTTTAATTGAACAAATATGTTTAATAAATAAATAAAAATTTCTCCTGCACAGAGCCATAAATCTCCACTTCAGTTACATATGCCAAACTTTCAGAGGGGTTTGTACATACAGTATAATTTGGTTGGGTTGGGGGCTGTTGACAGTGCTTTCTGATTGATAAAAAGAGACACCTGGTATTAAGATGCATTTTGTTTCATCGGATCACAAGTAGACGAGGGAGATACATTCACATTTACACCTGGTGTTTTAATGCGTCTCTTTTGTCCACTTTTTTCGACCACTTCTGTCCTGATTTCCTCGAGGGGAGGGTCTATGGGGCGGGTAAATGTATGGGCTTTTTCAGATCTTTTGATCTAATAGACGAAATAAGCTTGTGGAATTTACATATGTTGGTGAGAGAACATTGTACTTTTTTCATCTTCAAACCAACTTTGGGTCTGCAGCCGACAAAGTTTAAACCCTGTCTGTCTAGTGCACTTCCCATAATGTTAGTTCAGTAGTCCGAGAGTAGGCGTCTTTTGTAGCTGTTCGAACACATTCGAGCACATGAGCGTTTATACAATAACTAATACAGGTGAATGCGTTTTTAATTACCTCTGGAAGTGGTCGAAAGGGGACAAGCTCAAAACGTTAGGCCCTGTTTATACCTGTATTTAGATTCGTCCACTTGTGATCCAATCAACCAAAACGCATTTTAATAACAGGGCCTTAATATATCAACAAAATGAAACAAGAATTTTTAACCTGGCTTTGTCCAATGTTCCGCTCATCTGTACCTTTAAAAATAACATTTCAGAAAACTCGCAATACAAAATGTACTGTGTCTTAATGTACTGTGATTTATCAACAGGGGAAGTGTGTTGATATCTAGTTAAAATTCACATGTACTATCTTGCCTTCAAATATCAGTCACCACATAATATCCATAACTGAAAAGAGTTTGAGAGCTGCCAGTGGATTTGAGCAAAGCACCATCATCTCTACTTACATTATAATGCTGCTTTTATAACTTTTTCCAACTCTGTTTACTCTTATCTCCGGGAAAGGATGAGAAATGTGATGTCAGAGGAGGTTGATAACGAGTAAGATAAAGTAACCCCACTTTAAACTCACTTTTAAAGGAAAAACCTTACAGATATAAATTTTTAATCTACTCATCTTTCTCTTAGATTTTGACATTCTTATCATAGTAATCCAAGGCCTGCGGTTATTCGTAGATGCACAATTCCAGATGCGTCATCCAATGGCACTGGGTCCATCATTGGCACCCCCATCCCCCCGCCCTCCTTACCAGCTCTGTTTCCCCCAACAAACCCCAGAGATCAAAAAGATTTGCAGAGATTTACTGTTGCCATGGAAATGTCTTATCACCATGGCAGTTTTACTGAAAGTTTGTCCTTGAGCGATACAAGCTTTCCATTTGCAAGATGCTAGCGGAAATTAGAAATATATCATATACAGCATTATACAAAACTGAAGACTAATGGTTGTAAATAGTTGTGTTATTGATGGTACGCAATGAGAAAAAAAGTCCCATCAATTACTGTGAAGTAACCCAAAGGCATGTGACAAAGGACAGGCTCATATTATTCTAGAATATTCTCTCTATATATGTATATATATATATATAGAGAGAGAGAATATTCTAGAATAATATGAGCCTGTCCTTCAACAAGAGATCCATTAATCACAGGGTTCCCATTGAGCCGCCCAGCAGGTTTTTAATAAATATACGTCACCTGCAATCTCAGTTTAATGATTTGTAAATAAGTGATTTATCAGTGCTTGAAAACATTCATGGAAAATGTTTACACATGATTATGAGCTAAGAGTTATTTAAAGATTATCATCTCTTTTGAAACAAGATGTCGTGACGGGGGATCAGACAGAATGTGTGTGTGTGTGTGTGTGTGTGTGTGTGTGTGTGAGTCTGTTTTCCCTTAGAGATAAGAGATGGTTCATGGACTAATACATTTCTGGGATATAATAGTCAGGTGTTTAAAGGGGGCATAACACACACAGTTTATGCCAATTTCATATTAATCTTGAGTACTTATAGAGTAGTATTGCATCTTTCATATGTCCGAAGAAGAGTCTTTAGTTTTATCATATTTATAAAAGAAATATACACTGTACTGATTCTTTCCGAAAATAGCTGAACTCGTGAAGGCTTGCAGTGGGCGGAGCTAAAGCATCTTGAGCACACACACACTGCCTGGATAACTTTTGATTCACTATACGTTCGTGTTTACATTACTGTAATGCACTTACGCGCCGATTGCCAACAAAACACAGACATTTGATGCAGTTTCACTCACCGCCTGCGGTTTTGACTCATGACCAGGAACAAACAAACACACTTGCACAACTTCCGTTGCTGCTCCTGAAAAACCCTTAACACAGGATTCTTTGGGAAGCTGAACAAGGTGATCTTTCCCTCATAACCAGAAACACACTTCTTTAGTGACATTGTTGATTTCGTGGTCTAAAAACTAAATGACAGTGCTGCCAACAGCTCCTATAACCCGAACGCTCGTTGTTGAGTTGACGCTCTTGCTCTAGTTCTGGGCTGCGTTTCCCAAAACCATCGTAAGCTTAAGTTGATCGTAGAACAATTGCCACCAATGGTCTCTACGATCAACTTAGGCTTACGATGGTTTTGGGAAACGTAGCCCTGGGGCCCCTTTCAGAAAGGAGGTTAAGTGAAAACTCTGAGTATGTTAACCTTGAAATAAGGGAAACTCTGGGTTTTCGGTTTCAGAATGGGAGGTATGTCAAACCCGAGAAAGCAGGGTAAGTCAAGCCAGTTTCTAAAAAAGAGGTAACTTATACTCAGAGTCAGTTACCAGGGTAACTTACTCTGTGAACCTAACCTGGTCAGGAGCAGGTTTTATTTGGTAAACCCAGAGTTTCTTTTTGTCTCCTCCCCCTTTTTAAAGCGCCAGCGGTGTATAAATACTTCATTCATTCATTGAAACTGCACAAACGCGTAGTACAAACGAGTATTTTTGTTGTATTTCAAGTACAAATATAAAAAAATTATGAATTAAATATAAATCTAAAGTAAGCGAAGTTTACTTAAAACAAGTTATCTGCCACTTGACAAAAATACAAAGTAAGAAAAGCATTCTTTGCAGTGCAGGTACATTCATTCATTGCTCATATTTCATCATGAGGACACGGTCAAAGTGACAAAAATGCCATGTCCTTTGAACGACAGGATCCTGACGTTCACTTGATAAACCTCTAGAAGTAACCTAATAATGAGCATTTCCTTTAGGATTTCCAGTGGTTGGTCGCATTGATGACACTCATATTCCCATCATCACACTTTCTGAAAACAAATTATTGTGTGGAATGGAAGAATGCCAGATGGTAGTACGAGATGTATGCCATAACCACCACCACAGCTGTTAAATACATTTATTTACAATTTTTATGCTCAAATTTATTTCATACAAATACTTTATTATTTTTCCTGTTGGATGTTAATATTCTTCCTCCATCTCCTCTTCATCTGTCAGTGGTGCTGGTGTTTGGCTGGCCTGAGTAGAAGTAAAATGTTTAATGTCATTACCATAATTAATAAATGTAACAGGTGGGATTAGAGAACATTTCATTATGTGGAAAGAGCATAGACCCTTTTCACATTTCTGGGTTTCTCAGAGCGGAAGTCGTCATATTTGGGTTAACTTTTATAGCTGTGAATGAAAGAATACATTAAATATATATATTTTGTGTGTCTCCATTTGCTCAAATAGCAAAAGAAAAACTCCACAATAGTGATTTCACAACTTTCCAAAAGAGGGAAAAAACAGAGATTGATAACGACAGTGAAAAGAGAGAAAGATGTTAGTTTTACCATCACTCCCATAGACGCTGTATTAGAAACACACTCACAGCAGCGGTAACTTGTTTTAAAATTTGATGCAAAAGTGACCGTTAAAACACGTCATCACAGTCTGTGAAAAGGGTATATGGGAAAAGCTGCTGCATACTGGACACTGAATGATATTTATTTAATATCCTCCTGGGACCCAAGAATAGACTTTTGTCCACTGTAGTGGACATTATATTTTAGTGAATTTCTCTGACATCATACATGTCACATGTCACAGTCTGGGTGTCCAGTAAAGAGCACATTCGGGGCTTTGCAGGGATACCAAATGTTTGGAGGTTTCACCAGGACAACAACTTCTTCTTGGTCTTTAAAAATGGCTGACATTAATGTTGAGCACTCTTATGGAAATATGATCATATTTTTTAATTATAATTTAAATCTGATTAATTTTCAAATTGTTTGTTATAAATCAACATCTCAGGAAAATGTTATGGGGTTTCTAATCAAAATATGACTTTCTGTTACAGAACAGGGCATTGATTTCATAAATGACCACTATAGTGGACACCAGGATTTAAATCATGTTTATCAGGCATTTTGGAGACATAACAAGTGAACAGGGAAAGAAATTACATATCAATATTCCTATGAAATATTAGATATTATTTTGAAAATGTTGCCAATTTTTCCTCCCATTATTACACTTCTTTTTTCATTACATGTTGCACCAAGAACACATTAATATGCAAATTAGATGCAGTGAATAGATACATTGAATTGAATGGGAAAATCCAAGTATTTTCATTTTACCCACATATTTCATAAAGTAAAATGGTATATGAATGCATTTCATTATATCTTTCATAACATAGTTCAGAATCATCTTTAAATAAAGTTTGTTTAAAAAAAAACCCTGAAACCTAAAAATTGATTGATGAGTTAAAAATAAATCCCATTGTTTTTGCCTATACATGCAATTTCATGTCATTTAATTTTTTTAACAACTCAGTCCTGGTGTCAACTACAGAGGACATATAACATATGAATAAAAGATCATTTTTCAAAAATGTTTTTTTCCATTTGTTTCTTATGCTCTAAACAATGCAATGGCATAAAACAATACTAAATTCAAAAAACTTTTTTTTTCTGGGTCCCAGGAATATGTCATATGTCAAGTCAACCTACACCCATTAACCTTTTATGCTTAAAGCTTTACCTGATTGAATTATGTTTTAATTTTTCATTTTTAGCTGCTGCCACAATCGTTTTTTGCCTGTAGGATACCATGAAAATTAAACTTAATTAAACTAATTAAGAATTAAACTTGCGTATTGACCCAGAAGTGTGCAAATGTCTTTTTGTTGGGTGCTGTTGCCATGGTGAATCATAATTTCGGAGCTCCATTGATCATGGCTTTTCATAGTTGGGGTGTATGTGCTTAACTCAGTCAGTCTACTCAAGAGTTGATTGAACTACCTCAATTCAGCTGTTCTGAAACCCAAAACTCAGAGTTTCCCATCTCAGAGTAAGTCAACTCAGAGTTCAGGTTTAAACTCAGAGTTGGTCGAACCTCCTTATTGAAACGGGCCCCAGAAGGGTAAAATTGGCGTTTATTTTCGTCAGTTACGTCTCGTTAGATCTAGCATTCTGCCCACTTTGAATAAGACACAAAGGTAAAGTAGTTTGTATGATAACATTTATTTGAATGAATGACTTACAGCATTTATTTGAATTCATTTTCGAGAGAGAGAGATGAGAGATGCGTACCTGGGTCAGTGTTCAGTGTCTCTATTACCAATGAAGCTGCATGAGTATAATTACTTCAAAATGGTGATGTAGCCCCTTCGTGAGAAATATAATGTAGTGATTTAGTAGCAAAGCTATTTTATGACTAAAAGTTGCAGGGCAGCGTTGATAAGTTTCTGTGCTTCTGGATGTTTCTGTGTGCACAGCGCGATCTCCGAGTGTCGAGTGACGTATGTATACGTGTGCACGCTTCAATGAAAACAGAGCATTAATATATAACGGTGATTCAACTGACTTGAAAATACCTGTGCATTAAACGGTTTTATTGAACACCGAGTATTCAGACAAACCATGGTATAAGAACTATTATTCATTTATATCTGCTTGAACAAATGAAAGGGACGTAAGTAGAACAGCTGCATATGCAATAGAAAATTGCAGGTCACACAACTTTACTGCTTTTGTGTTTTGTGTGAAATAAGCAACTGTCATTTCTTCTCTTTTGTTTAGTTTTTTGCCACCTTGTTTTTTGGTCTGTCACAATTTCTGCAGACTAAACTAAACTACAAATGCACTTTCTTCTCTCTGTCTTTCTGCAGGCATCTCCATGCCAATCCCAGTCCTGGGTCTGCGTGATCACACCAAAGTTTTCAAGGATGGCAGCTGCCTATTGACTGACAATTCTTTTGTGTTGATTGGGTCCTTCGTGGCCTTCTTTGTGCCATTGATCATAATGGTGGTGACCTACTTCCTGACTATCAGCGCTCTGCAGAGTGAAGCTACGCTCTGCCTCGACCAATTGGTGCCCAGGCCCAAATGGAGTACAGGATTCACCCTGAATTTCCTCCCTGGCCCATCGTTCTCACCCTCAGAGAACAAGCTCTTCTTGCGGCGCTCGTTGAGCCGTGATGCGGGGACAGAGTCTGGGGTTGTGATGCCGCCTTTCGGACGGCACAGTGTACAATCCATCAGCAATGAGCAGAAGGCCTCCAAAGTTCTGGGCGTGGTTTTCTTCCTGTTTGTAGTCATGTGGTGTCCCTTTTTCATCACCAACGTTTTGGCGGTGGTTTGCGACCCGGCGACATGTGACGTCGATATAATGAACGGACTGTTGAATGTGTTTGTGTGGGTCGGTTACCTTTCCTCCGCCGTTAACCCACTGGTTTACACGCTCTTCAACAAGACTTACCGCTCAGCCTTTGCTAGATACATCCGATGCCAGTTTCACGAAGAGAAGAAACCGCTACAGCTAATTCTGGTTAACACCATTCCACCGATGGCCTATCAGTCCACACACCTCCCACTCACTGGATCAATAGGAAATGGGGATTTCTCTCTGCCCCTTCACAATAAAAACCACCATCTGTCCAAAAGCCGCAAAAATGAGAGTGTCAGCTGCTTGTGAATTCACTCAATGAACCCACAAATGCCAACCGTAACCCTGGATTTTTTTTCTGGGTTCGCGTTTGGCATTCTATCCTTCTTACCTCTACAGAAATCAGCTCAGATTGGTCTCAAGTATTAGTATTCATAACCCAAATGCATCTCTGAACAAACAGCATCACAGTCCATGACTTGATCACAGGGTACTGATACATCAAAAGACCTTAGTTTGACCGAGATCTGAGCTTAGTAGCCATCAGTGTCAGTTGAATCGATGAGATAAAACTTCTCTGGTGATAAAAATTGTATATAAGTGTCAAGTCAGAGTTTCGGTTTGATGTCAAGACCTTTCATTTTTCTGTAGCACTTTATATTCCAGATGGCAAAGTCTAAATTCATGGGAGATCAGCCGTGTTTTGTTTACAATGTCAGGTTTTTGGATAAAAGTTGTGATGTGACTAGAGTTTTGTACTGCATCAAACGATTGAGATGCTGTAGCCTCATTCATATAAGCTGACGTGTTTGCTGCTGGTTTGTCATTTTACCATACATTTGCATTCAATGTCATGGAAAAGAACTAAAAGAATCCTATAGAAGCCTGTTTCCACTTCAGAGTAAAAAATATAAGGAGGTCATTATTAAATTATGTTTATAATAAGAAATAAAGTCAAACTGTAAAATATAAAGCTACACATGAGATACCCCGAACTTTTGAGAAGTAGTGTAAGGTTTTTAAATAGTTTTGAAAGGAGGTCACAAAGACTGCATTTATTTGATCGAAAATACAGTATAAACTGCAATATTATAAAATATTACAGTTCAAAAGAAAGTTTTTTTCTATTTTAATATATTTTAAAATGCAATTTATTCCTGCGATGGCAAAGCTGAATTTTCAGCATCATTAGTCCAGTCTTCAGTGTCACATTTCACTCCTAGGTGGAAATGGCCTTCAATAGAAACCTCCTCAAATAAAGACTTCAACCCACATCAGAAAGAATGCTGCTTGACCAGTATTTTTCTGGTGGTAAACAACATGTTGATCCACCAGCTAGACCAGCACCAAACTGGTAACCAGCATAAACCAGCCTTGGCTGTAAACGCAGCACAGGACCAGCATGGAAAGTCAAAGCTGTTCTTTTCAAAAGGGAACTTATCCACTTTTGTACCTTGTCATGTGGACCTATCAAAAACAATTTCTGAGACATTTTGACATTGCACATTGTTCAGATAATGGCAGTACTCATACCCAACACTTGCCTTTGTCAGATTTGAAGTTCATTGAAAATGTGTTTTTAAGATCACCGGTACATTTTTGGTTCTGTATATGTACCTCTGCATTCAGGGTTCCATGGCAACACAGAGAGCGATCTCAGGACCATTCTTGCGTCTCAAGAGGTTCAGATCTCAGCATATTGTGATCAGCACCTTTCTGATTCTATTTCCAGTGTCTGAATTGACAGCGGTGTTGTTGTTGTTATGGTGACAGTCATAAACTTGTTTGCAGACATTGAATGAGTCATTTCTGCTTCATCTTTTTGAGTGGATAATTATGTCAGTTATATATGTTTATGTTTATGTAGATGCTCTGAATAGTTGCAAATGTTTTTATACTAGGCTCTGTATTTTTCAAGTCCACCGCTTGACCAGAATGGTTGAACGACTTCAGATTTTTTTAAAGTTAACATTTATGTGATTAAATGAACAAAACGAGCTGAGACTCAGTTCGCCTTGTGCACAGCAATGACATATTAGTGCTGCCCACAAGACTATTGCTCCTACATAACAGCTTATTTTTTTATCAGTTCTATTGTCTTTTTTATTTCTCACAGATTTCTGCTTGTATTGTAGCCTGACTTCGTCATACTCAGATGCTAGTCAGAATATGAGTCTGATACTGCTCCATTGGGCTGTGATTTTGGGGCGTTTCAACCGAACCAGGAAAGAAAATGCCTCTGCACTCAATTGGATAGACCTACAACCAATCAGAGCAACGGAGTAAGAGGTCGGGTAACACATAGTTGTCAACAGAACTCAACTGCATGCACACTGGAAGAAGTAGAAGAAGAAGATGAGTGTAAAGATCTTTGCCGGTGTTGTAAAAAGAATTTAAGGATACATGGAGTACTTACCAACACGATCATCCTTTTTTGAGAGAAATAGTAAAGGTGAATGCATTGCATATACGAACAAAGTTCTCAGTTTAGTAAACAAATTCAACCCAAACGCTCTTTGGTGAAGTGGATGATTATCATCTGTCCATCATCGTATAAAGCCCGCCCTGACAATTTGATTGGTCCGAACAGCTCTGGTTCGATCATAGTTGCTCCACAAAGGATCAAGTCCAGACCGATCTTCCCGACCTCAAATGTTGTGGGCGGGGCTAAGTTCAGCTGGCATCCAGGCTACTTGTATTCGCTATTTAAATGACGAAATCTGCGAGCGGAAAGACTGAACGCTTCTCCAGAGAGGAACCCTTTTATTTTTAATATTTAAAAAAAATGTTTGTGTGTGGCTGCACTTCCCTGTGTGTAATAAGCAGTGTACGCGTGTAGTGCACCCGCCTATAGACGCATATTATTAACATGCCCTTTAAATAACACAAAAAATATTGACTTTAGACCAGGTTTTTGTTGGTCAATGGCTGTCCTGTCGTTTTCAGTTGCCCATGGGTGAACAGAGGGGTATGAGTTGCTATTTAAACAATGTGGCGCTGGATGTGAAAATGATACCTGCGTCGGGCTGAAACTAGCCAAAAACACTTGCATCGCACTAGCGTCGCATTGCGCCAGGTGTATGATAGGGCCCATTCACACTATATAGAACATACTTTTTTTTAACGGTCGCAAAGTAAGTTTTAAACTTGGATGTTTAAGTCATTTCAACTTAATTACATGACATTACAATAAATAAATGAGTTGAATCCTGTATAACTTGTAAAATGTTGGAAATTGCTTCTTTTTTTTTACATTGTACTATACAGTATGTGATTTCAGATGCAGTGATCATGAATTAGCCTTCCAGTTAGCCTAGGCCATAGATAGAGTGGAGCAGCTTGTACTGTCCTTTCAACTGCACAACTGTCCTGTACTTCCGACAGCTAAAATTAAAGTTAGAGCCGAATATGTGCCAGCGATTCCATTAGACGTCTCAAGAACGCAGACTCTATCTTCATCACTATTTGTACACTAGTTTCTGTTGAGCCAACAGATGTGGACACGTAAAGTATTTCCATTATGCCAGGTCTCCCCTGAGTTACTTGACAAAATCATGAATATGAATGAACACTGTACACTTGTAAAACAAGCAGTTGTGAGAAAATGTCCTGTTCCATCAGCCGCTGGGTGATTTGCCAATCAACCGCAGGCTCAGACCAGCTGCCTGAATCATCACAATATGTTTGCAGTTGCATTAGAATCTGGGCGAGGGAGAAAAAACATGGTAAACAAAATAAATGAAAAAATGTGTTCAGATCTGGAATACCGATTGTTGTTTTCAATAGTAAATGGAAGCTTCCTGCAATATAAAAATAATGAAATAATGCCTGAGTACAATTCAAAATATATAAGATTAAAAACTGTTGAGGCCTCCTGGTTGAGATATACTCTCAACTATATATATATATAATTTCATTGAGTGTTGTTTGTGTATGTCTGCGCTGTGTGTGTCATAATCTGCGTGTGGGTTGTGTCAGGAAGGCTTTTATTAAAATGACTGGCACCTGCGCGATTCCTAATCAGCAAGGTGCAGCAGTGGCTGCTGGGAATCAGAAGTTGTGTGGGTGGCATTTTCTTTAGAAATTAAATAACCCTAAGGTGGCCCCAAAAAAACATGCACACGCACCAATTCACACCTACACACAGAAACACATTCACACACACACACAGGTTGATTTAATTCAATTAAAGAACACTTTGTAAACGGTTTAGTCTTCGTGCCGGAGGGCTTCATCTAACCCAGAACTAACTACTACGCCCACCTAGACGAGTATGAGTATCAATCCTCCAGGGCTAGAGTTATATCCGAGAGAGAGAGAGAGAGAGAGAGAGAGAGAGAGAGAGAGAGAGAGAGAGAGAGAGAGAGAGATATGGGAAAGTCAGACTCAATGCAAAGTTCTTTGAACTTTAAGCATGAAATGCCAACTGTCATGGTTGCTCAAAAATGAGAGAGTGTGAAAAAGAGAGAGGGAGAGAGATAGAGAGGAAAAAGCTGACAAGAGGCACGAGTAAAGAATGAACCCTGTTTGACACTCCTTTCATGTATTTTCTGGGGTTCTCCTAAACCCTCTTCTGAGCTGATGCTAAATTATTCACATATGTCACATCACGCCTGTAATCCTAATTAATGAATCACCTCTGTGATACATGGGAGACTCATTAAAAGAGAGCAGGGCAGAGTCAAGGAGCAAAGGTGAGAAAGATTACGGAAATTAAAATGCCAAAAATCACCATACGTTATGGCCATATATAAACAAAATCCCTGTTTTTATCCTCTACCTTCTTTTTATCTCCCCTTTCCTTTTCTTACGTGTGTTAAATTGCTTTTAGACTGACAGGTAGTAGATGAAATGATCTCAGATGCCTCTGATCCAGCCAGAAATTGGCAGTAACTCAGCTCAGTTGAACTTTTCGCCGACCAAAGCGATGATTTCGAGAGTTTGCTTCCTGTTGACTACGGATGGCTGACCTTCGTAGTTTCTTTTTTTTTTAAAAGCTGTTATGATAGATTCATCTCCCTGAAAGGATGATTAACTAGTCAAATTCACATTTTTATTCACACATGTGCTCTGAAGGCACATACACAGTCAAACCAAAATGTATTCAGACAACTTCAACATTTCCTCACATTATCAGTTTATTCGCTATAGTTTAGAAAATGGTAATAATCAAATATTACAAGAACTCAGAGTTAAACTGTGTCAGAACAAATTAATCTAATATCAGATAACTTAGGTATGTAATGGATTACAATCAACCAATCAGCTGTTAAATTTAAGTACACAATTAGAAAATACCAATTTTGGTCAAACAATGACCAAGCAAAGCTTCATTTTGTTCAGTCTGTGGTGTAAAAGATCGCATTAGCAATTAAAGAAAAAACACTTAAAGGGTAACTTCAGTGATTTAGCATTAAGCTTTGTGTCAGTAGAAACCCGGTAGTATATTCAAATTATGCATTTTATTTCTGGAAAAAATCCTCAGATGACGCAAATATTGTCATTTGCGTCATCTGAGGATTTTTTGGCCAGAGGCTTAAGACTACATCCAGTATAAGGAGCTGTTCCGCATATTTTCAACCCGCCCATAGGGGAGGGATCTCACTCACAGAATGTAAATGCGCACGGCTGCTCAGATCGGGCATTAATAACGGAGCGGTGCGGAGCAGAGTGTTTCAACTTTTCAATTAATTCCTATGAAAGTTAAGCTTCCATAGGCACAGGCCCGGTTCCAGAATCAAATCACTGAGGGTGCTTCTGAAATTACTGAGGGTGCTCTAGTGAAGTGCAGGCTAAGCAACGTCTCCAACATAGCAGTGTACAGTGAAGAAAAAGTCATCACTTTTACCAATAATTGGAATTTCAAAAATATTTTGCTACAAATGTTTGTCTATTAATCTGCCTTTACGTTGCTTTATGCGTTATTTAATGCGGTCATTACATTGTTTGGAGCATAAAAAAGAAATGGATATTTAAAAAAAAAAAAAATCCTATGTTATATGTTGTATCCTCTGCTCTGTAGACGACACCAGAACTATTTATTGAGAAAATTAAAAGACATGAATAGACAAAAACAATGGGATTTTTTTTTTCATTCACCAATTTTTATATTTCAAGCTTTTTTAAAATCCAAACTATGTATAAAGATGATTCTTAACATTCTTAATGTTATGAAAGATAACAGAATAATTTGATATACAATTTTACTTTATGCAATATGTGTGCAAACATGGCCATAAATGCCATTCCCATTCTATGCAATGCATTTATACACTGTATCTAATTTGCATATTAGTGTGTTTTGGGACAATAAGTCATGTAAAAAGACGTGTAATAATATCATAAAATTGTCTCATATTTCAAAAGAATATCCAGACTTAAAACTGTGTATGTTGTCAGAGAAATTTGCTAAATAATGTCCTCTACAGAGGCAAAACCTCTATTCTGGGTCTCAGGATGATATTTCTGTCTTGTGCAGAGTGGCATTTATATTTAGATGTCACTTCCGAAACTTTGCTGCATGCAATTGGCCGTCGGCCCTCTTAGCAATAATAGTTTTATTCAATGAATGACTGTAGCCTCGAAAGTGGGCCAAGATGATCGCTACGATCACTAAAATGCTGTTGCTTTGTCAGTTCATCGCAATCTCACAAAGTTTTGTTATAAAAATGTCAACAATAAATCTCTTACTTGCATCGTGTCTTGACTTTGTTTGTTAATGAGAGGTTTCACGAGCCTGCATGAACTCAGCACTGAATAAAAAACTCTGGCTTTTTGAACGGTGAGATTCTGATCGCGTTCAAGAGATCAACTGATTGGCTACATTACGCACCGCTGCAAAAACTAGCTGTAAATAGATGCATTTGACGCTCTCCAGAGCTCGGACACAAATGTGCAAATCTGTTTCGCCACTATTATTACAGTATCAACGGAGGGTGCTTTTGTTTGCGTTTGAGGGTGCTTAGCACCCCCGTAGAACCGGGCCTGCATAGGCATGATCTGTAAACACGCCAGACTGGACCGTGAATGACTGCCGTGCTTACCTCAGCTCTGCTCAGCTCTTCTCATGATGAATGAATTGAAATCTGACTCCTGCTGTGTCTGTGCCGTGACTTTCGTTTGGCTCACTCACACTTTATTGAAAAGACACGTTCAGTTTTTAATTATAGTGTCTGTTCTCTAACTGAAAGAAATTATTTTATTATAATGAAAATCAGAACAACGGTGGTGTCATGGTGGGCAAGTGATAACCAGTAGCCGTGGCTTTGGGAGTGGCCTCGTTGAGCAGCGAAGCAAGTGCATTCTGGGAGTTGTTGTCTTTCATCCACATGAGACAAAAATACATTTTCTGTCTTTTCTCAGTCTAGAAGGCACCAAATTCAAAAATAATTTCACATTTCTACTACATAAATGACCCAGTTTAAATACACATTCATCTTCCCTGCACTGAAGTGCCCCTTTAAGCAAAATATGGTCAGGTCAAAGTGTCTGAATAATTTCGGTCCCAAATTTTATAGTCAACTGTATGAAGAATTTTTGGTATAATATGTCACAGTTTACTCTATTTTGCTATCCTCACTTACATAAATGAACTATAGTGTTCTGCACCCACTAGTAAAAAATGATGTTTGTTGGTCATAATACAGTAGCTGAAGTCAATCAGAGGTACAGAGATTCAAGACTGTGATCTACAGCGGTTACTTAAAGATGCACTTAAAATATATATTATGTGTTTCTCATACTGTTGGTGATCTATACATCTAATTCTTTTTCTAATAGCAAACTACCATGTGTGACATACTTTGTCCAGGGTGAATGCAGCCAGCGGTAATGTTTTCACAGCTTTTCTGACCTTCCGCTTACTCTGCTAGGGTACAATTTCTTCAAAAGTACTTTATTGGTTTTACAGCTGTAATCTAAACTGCACCATAAAAGCAACATAATTCCAGAGCACATTCTTAAAATCAAAGATCTGTGGAAGATTTATATGCAGTCAAGACCAGTTGGCCCGTTTCTGCATGCAGCTTCGTATTTCTTTGAGAGTGCTAAGAAAATAACACGCTTTCAGTTTCAAAAACAGAGCATTTGGAAATTGCTAGAGTGCATCGCTCAGTGTGAAATAAATCTTTTGAAATGGCGGAGAGGTCCCTTACCGATTCTGATCTTCACAAACAGTTTCGGAGAGCTTTGGGAATCATGACCATGTCATTTCCTTTTTTACGGTTGCGTTCTTATCCTCAGGTGATCAGTAAAGAATTAGGGCAGAGAGAGAGAGAGATACAAGAGGGTGGGGGGTATAATTTCAGGTCATTTACATCTTAATGATGCTTTAATTGTGCGTGTATTCAAATGTTATGTTCTAAAACGGAATACATTTTATTTCAAATTAATAAAAAATTGCAAAAAGGGTTTGACGTATGTGAAATAGCAGCTATAAATAAATCAAATGAAAAGTTCAACAATTTAAACATTTTAAATAAATAAAACTGCAAAACTGTTTTGATGCGTGTTGAATATCAGCAATAAATTACAACTATGAATGAATACAATTAAATAAATGTATAAAAAAATAATAAATAGAGATTCATTTAGCAGAGGTTAGAGAAAGCTTGAGACATAACTTAGTGTTAGCAGGACAAAGGCATCCAGCTTTTGCACTCCATACAAATCACTGGCCTTTCTCTTTGTGTGTAACTGTAAATCAAATCAGGTTGCAAGTACGTGTCACATTAGCTGTAAATCTCACTCTTTTTATGCTTCATCGGTATGTACTAATGCTAAATTAGTAACAAAAGAGTCTAAACCACTTGGTTTAAAAAAGTAATATTGTGTCAAAGGGCGATTACGGCTCACTTCATCCTAATATTGGTGGCCAGCCTTTTATCTAACGTGTGAACATTATTAAGCTTTTCAAATCAGTAAGCCATTCAGACCTGATGATTCATAGCAGTGGATATGTGATCAAATTCCCTTTCAGACAGACTCCGTGCTCATAGCCTATATTATGTGGGTTCCTTTGGAAACCGAAGACTGCTGCTGCGTCCGAAATTGCATTCTAATGAATAGTTATTACATTTGAATTTGAATTTACTTCACAACCGTTAAAAAACTATGAAATTGCATACTCTCTTGATTAGCTATTATTTTGAATAAGTAATTACTTCACGACCACTTAAAAGTATGATCTATAGCTGGGGTGTCCAATTCTGCTCCTGGAGGGCCACTGTCCTGCAGAGTTAAATTAGACAAATAGATTAATTAAAACACACCTGAAACAGCAAATCAAGGTCTTATTAGGCATGCTAGAGACCTCAAGCTGGAGCTAAACTCTGCAGGACACCCCTGTTCTAGTATGAATGTGAGCAGTATGATTGGAATCTGGACGTAATACATTATAACGTGACCTACCAGTGTCAATTATGTCGCCTCTCTGCCATTCACAAATCCTTTCCCAAGGCCTCATGGGATAATAAAGTGTCCATCGTGTGCACACTTCCTTCAAAATCTCGCCGGAAGTAGTAGTAGGTCATTTTTGCCTACTTTCAGTTAGCCACATACTGTTTTTTTTGCCTACTATATAGTAGGGAAGTATGCAATTTCGGATGCAGCCATACAGTATGAATATGAGAAGTATGAATGAAATTCGGACGTACTACATCCAGCATGTTGTTACTGTCATGTGACCTACCAGCGTCAGTTGCGTTGCTTCGCTTCACTGCCATTCGTAAATCCCCTCCCTAAAAGTGTCCTAAAGTGTCCAACGATTGTGCACTTCAGAATCTCGCTGGAAGTAGGCCTAGTTTCGCCTGCTGTTTTTCATTTACTATGTATTCAGACATATTACTCTTTTGTTGTACTGTTTGTTCGCATACTATAGGGAAGTATGCCACATCGGATGCAGCCTATATAGTATGAATATGAGAAGTATGAATGAAATTCAGACGTACTACATCCAGCATGTTGTTACTGTCATGTGACCTACCAGCGTCAGTTGTTGCTTCACTGCCATTCGTAAATCCCCTCCCTAAAAGTGTCCATCGAATGTGCACTTCATAATCTCGCTGGAAGTAGGCCTAGTTTCGCCTACTGTTTTTCATATGTATTCAGACATACTACTCTTTTGTTGTACTGTTTTTTCGCATACTATATAGTCGGGAAGTATGCGATTTCGGATGCAGCCTATATAGTATGAATATGAGAAGCATGAATGAAATTCGGACGTACTACATCCAGTATGTTGTTACTGTCATGTGACCTACCAGGGTCAGTTGTTGCTTCACTGCCATTCGTAAATCCCCTCCCTAAAAGTGTCCTTTAGTGTCATACGAATGTGCACTTCAGAATCTCATCGGAAGTACTGTTTTTCATATTCTGTGTATTCAGACATAGCCTACTACTCTTTTGTTGTACTGTTTTTTCGCATACTATATACTAGGGAAGTGTTCGATTTCAGAAGCAGTGTGGCTCTTGGCTTATGCTGCATGTGTGAAGCTCAATAAAGACCCAGATAAAGTGTTTATAGCGTATCCAGAAAGAGTATTATAGTGTGTGGAACCACAGAAAGTTGTGTCCAAGATGATGTACAGTATATACACTATGCATTATGTATACTGTTTAGTTGATTTTATAAGGTCTTTGGTAACACTTTACAATAAGGTAAAGCCAAGGTAAAACCCTAGTTAACATGAACTAACCAATGAACCTTTATTGAAATTTTTTATTAAATAACGCAAAAGTGAATATAAACAGTAACAAATCTACAGTATTGCTCATTGTTAGTTAATTTGAGGTAATGCATAACGTTATCGAATGGGACTTTATTGTAAAGTGTTACCAGGTTTTGTCATCCAGCGTCAGAATAGGAAAGCTTGACAGTTGAGTACATGAAGTGTCCAATGTTTTGCTCTTTCTGATATACTGTAAGTGAATCATACGGGTATTTGAAGTGCACTTTGTCTTGCATACTACTCACACTATTTATTTAAAAAAAAAAATGGCATAGAATTTTATAAGTATGTGCTAACTATGACTCTAAAAGTATCGCTAGTAGTGTACAGAATAATTTGGAAATATTAGAATGCTGGGTGGAGCGACGATTATTATTGTTTAAAAGATTAATGTTGTTACCAGATAAGGCAAAAACTTTTCTTTTAAATGTTTTTTCTTTATTAGGAAACCAATAAGAAACAGTTGAAGGTAAAATGCCTTTACAGATGGCTGATGGAGAGAGATTGATTGTGTTCTTCTTGTTCTTAAGTACACCGTGTTTCTGCAGTTAAATTAAGTAAGCATTCCATTCCAAGCTCTGGTAATTGTCTGGACAATTTGTCTTTAATGGGGGACACTAATGTATTTTCCGCTGTATGTGGTCATTACTGTTTATTTAGTTTTCTGAAAGGACATGCTTATTGCTTTGAGATACTCAAAGTGACACGTTTCCATAGAGTTTGTCATTTCATCCTGATCACATTTAGCATGCAGTGCAGTGGAAGTAGGCACTGAATCATGCCCAGTGTTTTGTAAATGATGGCAGTACTTAAGGTGAAACCGATATTGGTTTAAAGTGAAGGACACTAAAAGAATAAAGTTCATTAATGGCCCATAAGGATAAGACCTGGCTCGGGCATATGGTGACAAATAATTCGATTTGATAGGAAATTAGATTGTGTCATATGAAGGGTAAATTCATATTTTAGTAGAGCCAAAAAAAGCATTATTGTAACATTATGTCATCTTTATATTATGTTGTTATGCAGGGCACTGATGTATCATTTGCAGCTGCACATCCACTATAAATGAACAAGTGTCCAAAACCATCTTAAAATCCACTCGTTACACCGGGGTACAACATAACCAAGTCCTAATTTAATATTGACTAACTATAGGCTGCTACATCATGAGAAGTAAAGTTTATACGTTGTATTATATCATAATTAACAAGGCACAAACATGTTCAGTTATGTAAGTTTAGCTACAAAATTTTAAGTGGATGGATGGATGGGTCTACAAGTATTGAATTGTGTGCATTCAGAAATCCTACTCAGTTGGTCAGAAGGTGATTATCTAGACTAGAAGGCCAACATCATATTCTCTAGAAAAATATGTTATACATATTATCAATTTACAAAAAAAAAAAAAAACATTGATTACTAAAATAAAATGAACCTTGATGCCTATATTGAATTAATTTTTTATTTTAGACAATTATCCTCTTTCCAAGATCACAATTACATAAAAAGGTTCAAGGGGGTTTATGAACTGCAAATATAAAGCTTGGATTTTGTTTTTTGTTTTTTGGCACACACTAACAGGTTTGGTCAATAATACACTTTCAGACAGAAGGACATTAAACAAACATATCTCTCGAGCGCCCCTGTATGACCAAAACGTAGAAGCACAGACCAAAAACGTAAGGGGGCGTGACTTTACGTCTGTCTTACGCACGTCCTGGCGTCACATTGAACTCTGGAATCCTTTAGCTGCAGAGGTAAGTGCTACAAAGTAATATCCAGGCCATTATCCTGCATGAAGAGGGCTGTTACACGGGAGCTGAATAAAACGTAATTTTCATCACTGTATGCTTTGGCATTCTTTCAAGCGTCCTGAGGCGCTTCTTTTGACCGTTTTCTGCAGATCCCGTAAGCATTCCTGTGAGTTTGGCAGGCCAGTGACTGCAGTGCGCATGCGCAGACTCCATGAGTCTGGAGTGTGTTAAATATGAATAAATTGTTTAGCGAAATTATGGAATAGGCTTCAAATTGTGCCCAGAAACATGAAAAGTGATTGAAAGCGAATGTATTGAAGTCAGATAATGAAGTAATGTTTGCGCATATGTTTGCATGCGAGAGCAAACAAAGTGGTTCTATGAAATGTGATCTTTCATAACTCGAACTCTGATTTGTCTCAGCACAGTAAACGGCGCAATGGCACTGACGCAAGTTTCTTCTAATAAGTGCTGCGATGGATATCAAAAAGTGTTCGAGCATGACAGGTGAGAGACTGTAGAAGTTTCATTAAATCGGCTGAATGAAACATACCTTACTGATCTTAACATAAACTCTATTTCCAGCTCTGAGTTAAAATGTAAAATGAAGTTCGCCATTTACCTTCCTCCCAAGGCCGAGAGCTCCAAATGCCCAGTGTTATATTGGCTTTCAGGTGACGTTACTTGAATGATCTTCTCTAGGCCAGTTTAAGTGAATGTATTTCCTTAAATACTATTTCTGTATACTGCTTACTGAAATATAGCCTACTACATGTAGTTCAAATTGTTGCCTTTAAGTCTGTTTACATTTATGCATTGAGATGCTAGTAATGTGCTGAAAATGCATTTAACCATACACTGTGTTTTCTAGGTTTGACATGCACGGAGCAAAACTTCATCACTAAAGCAGGGAGCCAGCAGGCGGCTTCTGAACATGGGATCATCATCGTAGCTCCAGACACCAGTCCACGTAAACATCTGAACATTTATTATACACCACTCACATTACAGTTTCAAGTCCTGCTGGTCTGTCTCTGGAGTGATTACACCCTATAATTATGATTTCTGCTCGACCGAACCCTAGTGATGCATAGACCAAAACATAATAATTATGGAAACGGGTGGATTGTGGGGCAGAGGTCCCTTGGAAAGTCAGATCATTACAAACAAGAGTCTCCCCTGAGGATCAAATAGCATTGTTCCCAGTTTAGGTCAGGGTTTAGAGTTTCCCGCCAGAGAGTCCCTCCACTGCTTGGAGAAATTCCAGTTAAATCAAACATTAAACTAATATTATGCCATTTAAGTCTGTACTGTTGCAGTAAGAAAGAAACCAACACTAAAATGTCCTCATTTACACATAAGCCCATGCTCATAAAATGAGATGATTCTGCTCTCGTCAGGTGGCTGCAACATTGAAGGAGAGGATGAGAGCTGGGACTTCGGGACAGGTGCAGGATTCTACATCAATGCCACCCAAGAGCCCTGGAAGACCAACTACCGCATGTACTCGTATGTCACAGAGGAGGTGTGTACTTTAGCTCTGTTCTAAAACCTAGTTAGTCACTAGAAAAACAAAGTTGTGCTCTGATGAAAAGTTATACTCTGTTACAATTCAAAATGAAATATTGGCTCTTGCACTCATCATCTTCATCACCTTTCTCTTGTTCTCAGCTCCCACGACTGATTACTTCTAACTTCCCTGCTGATCCGGAGAAAATGTCCATCTCTGGTCACTCCATGGGGGGCCATGGAGCTCTCATCTGTGCACTTAAGAATCCTGGGAAATATAAGGCATATTTTATATTACATGCACTGCTTCATCATTTAGCTATATGAAGTTTGGATAGTCTACATTAATTTCTTTTGTGTATTTGCCTGTTTCAGTCAGTGTCAGCGTTTGCACCCATCTGCAACCCCGTACAATGTGCATGGGGACAGAAAGCTTTTTCTGGTTATCTTGGACCTGACAAGTCCACCTGGGAGGTAAGAGATGATTTACAGTATATGTTTATACTCTACCATTCTGGGGTCAGTACAAATTATTATTATATATATTTTTTTATACAATTCACCAAGGGTGCATTAAATTGATCAAACGTGACCGTAAAGACATAATGTTACAAACTATTTTTATTTCAAATAAATGCTGTTCTTTTGAACTTTCTATTCATCAAAGAAACCTGAAAAACAATATATCACAGTTTCCACAGGATTATTAATTGTTTTCAACATTGATAATAAGAAATGTTTCTTGACATCAAATCAGCATATTAGAATGATTTCTGAAGGATCGTGTGACACTGAAGACCGGAGTAATGATGATGAAAATGCAGCTTTGCATCACAGGAAATTAATCTTGAATAGAAAAGTTATTTTAAATTGCAATAATATTTCACAATATTACTCATTTGTACTGTAGTTTTGATCAAATAAATGCAGCCTTCGCATGAGATTTATTTCAAAAGCACTAAAAAAATCTTACCTACCACAAACTTCAGAATGGCAGTGTATAATAACTTTTGTTCTTATTTAACTTTGTTTTATCTTAGCACACTGCGTTGTACAAGTACAACATCAGGAATCCCTTTGTCTTAATTGTCTGTCATCTCCACAGCTGTATGATGCTACAGTATTGGCTGAATCATATTCCGGTCCCGAGCTTGATATTCTGATTGATCAAGGCCGTGATGACCAGTTCTTGTCTTCTAGTCAGCTGCTTCCTGACAATCTAATCGCTGCTTGTTCCAAGAAGAAAATTCCCGTAGTTTTCCGCCTTCAGCAGGTCAGTACTGAACCCACCGTGATAAAATGAGAGGAATGGCATGTTGGGAAAAACAGTACCTGGGCTTTTTGTGTTGATAGCCACATGCCTCAGCACTTTGAAACAAAAAGGGATCATACCAAGAACTATAAAATGCTAAAAATTCATGTGAAATTTTCACTGAACTTTTTACTGGATTTATTATGCTGATATTATGATTTTTAATGAACATCTTTGTGTTTAACAGTAATAAAATTGAAGCATTTTCACATTTGGTCTCAGATTTTTGGACCATATGGTGGTTGGACATGTCTTTGAATTTTAAATAAACCTCAATAATAAAGTGGTGCATGTATGATGTCACTTTGTAGGCTAACCGGCAGTTAGCATCGCACTGGTTACCTCAAGAAAAACCCAATAGGATTTCCCCATAGGCTTTTGGACTATTGCAAAAAAAAAAAAAAAGCTCTGCGATCAACAAAAGTTTATGATACTTGCCAGTTTTGTCCATCAAGATAATTATCACAGATGAACACAGCTTTTATTCATTTTGAAGCCTGAATGCAGTCGCCAGAAGTAAAAGGCTAAAGGTAGGCTATAAACAAACTACACCACGGTCCCACAAATTCAACGTCACCATCACTAAGCTTCCAACAACTGTCTTTATCTTAAAAATTTTAGACTAGTTTATGAGAGCACAATTGGAAGCATAATGAGGCTGTAAAAGCGGACCGAGTTTACCTTTTTGCCGTGATGACTTTTAATCTCCTCAACAGCCTACGTAGTCCCATTTAGCCACTTGTTACCAACCACCTTTGTTAGCAAGACGCATAACAGCTAAAAAAAATCATGAGTGAAGTAATCCTGATGTATTTTATGTCTTGAGCTTGTGTTCACCATAGACATTCAAAGCCATTTAGCCAAACGTTCAGCCATTTAAACAAAATCCCATTCAAAAAACCTGATTTCGGTACAAGGGAACTGGAAGTGCTAAAATGCTAACTCACTTCTGCATTTTGGACTACAAAGTGATGTCATACCTGCACCACTCTATAACTTTAATGCATTTGACTTTTGTAATATTTTTTTCCAGTTGCATTCTCCATCAATGCAAATAGATCAACTCAGGTCTCAGGATTAGATGTCACTATTTAATGAAGTATATGTTTCAAGACATCAGTGCTCTTCGGTTCAATCTTGTTTTTCTTTTGCTCTATCAGGGTTATGATCACAGCTACTATTTCATCTTCTCCTTCATCAACGACCACATCAAGCACCATGCCAAATATCTGAACGCCTGAAGCTAGGTGACATGATTATGGCAACCAGCTATTGTGCCTTCCAGATCATTACTAAACCTACACACCTGGTATGGAGCCATGTCTTGATTGGTTCCCACAAACTACAGTGCATTTCTGTATTTTCTTATGCATAATTAAGAAAATGGAAGCATTTACATTTCCTTAAATAAAGGCGTTTGGCTGTGGTTTTGTATTTGTTGTTCTGCAGTGAATGATTTGAATGAAGTTGTATTAACTCTTTGAATGACTTGCTCACAATACTACATGTTATTACCAAGCCATCATTTCACACACAAAGCAGGCTAAATTGTTCAGACATCTGATCAATGTAGTTTAGCAAATATATCACCGTTGTGTCATGTCTACAGTGTCTTGAATATTTAAGAAACAAACTAGTCTTTAAAGGTGAAAGTTTTTACTGATAGAAGTTGGTACAAATAATGCATATTTACAGAGGTTAAGGCAAAAGGTGGAATGACATGCATGCTTTTCCCAAAAACATTACTGTACATGCACCTTAAAGTTCACAGAATTGCAAAGGGGTAAAATCCCAAACACAGAAAAGACATGGAAAAATAATTCCTATTTATAAAAAATTAAAGTACAAAAGTGTTTAGTTCAAGACTTTTCTTTTTATACATTGAGGAAGATGACAAAACAGCCACATAACATTCAGCAGTTAAAGATTTGTATCCCACTTTAAGGTGATTTATCAAACACATTAGTCATCTGATCAGCTGATATAGTTCCTCCAAATACTGTAATATAAATACCACGCATAATACTATTTGCCAGTTGCCAAAAAGACAGTCCCAAATATATAAAGTGCAAACCACTGTCATTTCAAAATCAAATCTGCATTTAAACCAATATATAGTGTGTAAAGTAGTTTCACAAATCTTTCTCTGAAGTGGTGGGGAATATTGATATTACAGTAATGATGCACAACTTCCCCACCGTTGCAGATTCTTATACTGTACTTGAATGCATCTAAACTAAGAACATCATTTATCAAAATATACAGCAGTGAATGTATATAGGATGGAAATACTGTCTAAACTATACTTGATTTTAAAATAAATGCAAATGTTAAAGGCTTATCTCCTGTAAAACTACCACCACACACCAAAGAAAGTTCACACACCCTTTCAAATGTCTTTAAAATTACAATTTGTAATCCATACTGTTCCATTTGTTTTCATCAAATTATGACAGGTTTATGAAAAAAAAAAGCCAAGTAGAATAATATTAGGACTATTATGAAACCCAAAAGTTCTGACCAGAATTTTGTCTACTAATTACTGTATAACAATGTGAAAAGCAGTTTTTGTTGGAAATTACAGTACAGGGATAATCCTTGTGAATGTATTTTATTTTATAAGTCTCTCTGGAATTATACAAGGAAGTGTTATAATTGCTTTCATAGAAGAACTTAGATCATAATAAAGTTGCATTTCCCCTGTCAGTTCACATTAATAAAATATATTGTGCTTTAAATGTAGGTAAAATAACCAAATCAAATATATTCTTACTAAAATAAGCACATCAAATATAAATGTTCTGTACATTTTTCACGTTCACACACCATTATCACATTACAAATCCTTCTACAAATACAAAACTCTTATTTTAAAAATAAATTTAAACCGTTTAAAAAGAACTGTATAAAACGATTATGATTGTAAATCAGTTTGATAAGAAAATAGTTTTGGCAACTGTCAAATAATCTCCAGGGAGATTCCAGCTTCAGATGTTTTTGGTCTGTTTCATGGCTGAATCTGTGAGGAGCTGAAGCTTTGGACATCAGAGTTTCCGTAAGCAAATACACACAAGTAAAAAAAAAAAAATTGTCCTTAGACTGACAAACTTACATACCAAAAGTGCAAACATGTGCTCCCGTTCTCTCACTCTCACAAAAGAAACGCTCTCCTGAAGATATCAATCACACATACACAAATAAAGAAAGGTATGTGGCTTTCTACTGTACACACACTCAGACATATTCTTTTAGTGAAATAATACCTGACAGGTAAGCAGAGCAGAGACTATGGAACTATAGTGAGGCCACTCTTCCCCTGAGACAAAATATCAATGGCTCCCAAAAAACAAGTTAAAAAGTGGTTTACAGTTTTTCTTGATTGCCAACACACTGTAACTGATTCATTTGGCACAATTTCCCAGACCAATTATTCCGTTCTCAAAACAAAGACACGTTTCTCAAAGCTTTTAAAGGGGTCCTATTATGCTTTTTCAACTTTAGTTAGTGTGTAATGTTGCTGTTTGAGCATAAAAAGATCTGAAATGTTACAATGCTCAAAGTCCACTCCAAAGGGAGATAATTTATTTAACAGAATTCACTTTCCAAGAACTACAATGAACTACAACGCATTTTTTTCAGGCTTTGCCAATTCACAATTGTTATTCATTTAAATAATCTCCACCCACGGGATATGCAAAAAGGGGGTGAGGTCTGGTTGAGCTAGAGAAGACAGTGTTGTCGCTATGTCAGAGATGCTGTTTTTTCCAACCCTTTTCCAAAACTCTTTTGTTCCTAAGGCCGACAAACTTAGATAAACGTTGGGGTTATAATTTTAACCCCTCTGTGTGCAGCACATTTTACAGAGAACAGCTTCCAGAACATAAGATAGTATAGTGCACGCTACGCACAAAAGCTTCTCCTGAAAGATGTAGCCGTTCCCACTTTGTCGGGACAATCTGTTGTTTGTGGATCACAACTTGTATGTATGTCTTATTATTTGTAGTTGCGTTTTCTATTAACAGTTCCAAGTTTTATGTTGTTGCTACTATATAAACAGGGCATGAAAGCATATTCTAATAAACCCAAAAAACTAAAATCAAGACTTTGTAAAAGGGCATAATAGGGCCCCTTTAACACATTTCACACACATTCCCATTTTCTTAAAGATTTTCACAAAAAATGCCCTAATTTTACACAGGTTTAACCATGTTCTCATTCATAAAACACAAACACATAATATAAATATAGCTTGAAGCAGCCATTATCGGGGCCAAGCGCAAAGAAGATAAGACAAGCCAGCATGGCTGAGAGTGTCAGACCAACTGCAACAATGAGCCATTAATGACCTATTAAGGTGATTTTAGGCAAAATAGCTGTAAAATTACAAATACAGTCAATAATAATGATTTAATGGTTTATCACTTTCGACCAATAGGTGGCACAGTTACGAAATTGATGTGGTGTAGTGAGAATAAGGGAACAATGACACATGCAAAGTTTGGTGTCAATATGGAGTCAATATGTCATTGCAGAGATATAGCCTCAAGAGGCCTTATAATTATAAGTATGGACCACATGGTGGCGCTGTCTCGAAACCTTTTGAGTACCTTAAAGGCATGGTGCTGATGACACATACCAAGTTTTGTAATGATACACCAATGCATTCGTAAAGTATAGCATTAGCATTTTATATCATAATACTGCATTGTAGTCAATGGGAATTTCATGTTTTGTTCTATTATAGCGCCACCAAGAGGCACAATCCTACCATTTTTTTATGTGTCCTTGCAGTGAGTACATGTGTGTGTCAATTTTGGTGAAAATATCTCATTTCGTTTTGGAGTTATAGACATTTAAATGAATAAACACGTAAAAAATGACAGACACCTGACTATGATTGGATTTTACTACCCTTTACAATCAATATTTTGACATTTGGTTATTCAGCTTTTGCTATCGACCCATGTTTCCGAACTTCTGATGCTGGTTTCGTCTCGATCGGACGAGCAGTTTCGAAGATATCAGCTAACGTTTTTTAAGCGCTAAATTACCACCCTGCAAAAACTATACGCCGAAACCTGGCAAGTCTGGTATCGTTAGACTCAGCAACGATTCAGGAGTTTAAGGAGACGAGTCTCGTGAAAATAAGTCAACCACACCCAAAGTTATAAGCGTTTGCAAAAAGAAATTCTCCACTAGGTGGCGCTGTTTCGAAACTTCTCAGGCTCCTTTGGGGCATTGTGGTGATGACCCATACCGAGTTTCGTAAAAATCCGTTCATGTGTTCATAAAATACAGCATTTTAGCACATAATTCATATGGCCGATATGGTAAAATTGGATATCAGTCAACTCGACATGATTTCCCAAATCTAACGAGACCACTTTTATGATTTTTGGACAAACGGTTCAGAAGTTATAAGCAAAAATAGCCCGTTTTTATGTGCATATCACTTCAGGTCATGCATGTGATTGCATGTACCAAGTTTGGTTTGAATACAATAAAGCATTGCGGAGATACAGCCTTACGTCTGTTTTCGCAAGAGCTATGTAAAATTTGTTTGCGCGTTTATCGAAAACGATTTGACGAATCAACTTGTATTCCATAACTTTTTCTAAGCACCGCGTGAAGATAATCTGTTTAAATTTTTGTGCAAATCGGACGAACCGTCTAGGACGAGTTCGCAAAAGTAGTTTTTTTGGAAAATTCTAAATGGCGGGAATTTTTTAAAGACGGAAAATGATGTCATGGTGCGACTCAGAGAAAAATTATGAGAGATTATATGAGCTATTATGGTTCAAAAGTTATTAGCATAAATATGAGTGAAACTTTGGACAGGTGGTGGCACTAGAGGGAATAAGTTAGAGACTCCAAATTTGGTGTGGTTACTATTGGTACTGACCTCTATCAGTGTACCAAATTTCACAACTTTCCCGCAAGCGGTTTTATGGGCTGCCATAGACTCCAATGGCGGAATAATGATAAGAAATCTAACGATTACAATAGGCTTCAATAGAACTTCGGTGCTTGGCCCCTAACTCAAGTGTCACGATGTGATAGCATATTTATCCAGAAGTAAATGTGAAGTAGCAAAACTGATGACAAACCAATCAGACAAGGACAGGACAATATAAATAGGAGCACAGGTGAATGTGCTTTAGAAAAAGCATCCTAACACTGCGAGAGAGCTGAAAGAATCTACAGGGTTTTCATACTACTTATTTACACACACAGTAACAGTAATTTAGTTAAGTATTCATAAGTATATATATATATAGTATGAATATTAAGTTAAGTATTCATAAATTAAGTATTAATAGTATTCACTATTCAATGTACAGTAAACTGTAGCGCATGTTGTACACCCTCAACCTTGTGATTGTCAAATTCATTTGCTCTGTATTTTTGCAGAACTGAGAGACGACTGCCTAAGAGAGGTAGAGAAGGTCTTTTGTCAGAAGACCAAGAAACGGCTATAGTATTCTGTAGTGAAATTTGGCCGAAAGTGCAGATGATGCTTAATTTTTATTTTTAATATTTATTACTGTACTGTAATGGACAGTATACTGTGTTGTGTTGCATACCTAGTTAACATTCAATTCTTTGGTATTTGATATTTTCTTCTCTAGTGCTTTTCATCTACTGCAAGATCACTTTACTGTAGTGTAATGAATTATTCCTAAAGCTCATTGTTGTATTCTACTGTATCTGCACTTTCATTTGTGTTGTATACTGTAATAAAACCCTCTGGGGAATAATATATTCAGGAATTATTATTCAGCTCAATGTCTGTTACAGTGTTATAAATTGACCTCACTGCTGTTTCCTAGGCAGGAAAGTAGTCTGTGTATTTGTTTCTGAGGCCAAAGTTTGATTCTGACAAAGGAGAATATGTTTTTGACTAAAATATTGGATTTTGACCTGGAAGTGTGAGGTACGTGCAAGTTGGTGTGCAGTTTTGAGAAAACAGTGAATTGTTTCATGAATTGTGTGTTAGCAATCGAGAAAAAAACTGTATTAAAAAAATCACATGTTTTAAAACTCTAGGAGGATGAGTGTTTTAAATCTAGATCACTTAAAGGCCCAACACAAATATCATATAATCACACACACAAACACACACACACACACACACACACACACACACACACACACACACACACACACACACACACACACACACACACACACACACACACACACACACACACACACACACACACACACACACACACACACACACACACACACACACACACACACACACACATTGTGCATCTCGCAACTAGCTGCTTAATAAATATGTATATTAAATAAAGGGATTTCATATTCCAAGCTTTTTTTCGAGTTAAATTTGCATATACGACTATGGCCTGGGCAACAGTGATCACATAACAGTACTAAATAATAAAAAAGTAAAGAAAGTGAGGAAAACATGAGCATATACCTGCAGTTCAGGATCAGCTATTATAATAGGAATATATGGACAGTGTCCAGGGAATTTCTCAAAGATCGTCTGGTGGTGGAGGTCCATCCACAGGGATTTGTGTGTGTGTGTGTGTGTGTGTGTGTGTGTGTATGTGTGTGTGTGACTCATGTGAAGAGTGTCTGGTTGATGGTGGAAGTCTCATCCAGCAAAGCTTGGACAGTAATGCCGACTTTGATCAGCCCCTTCTCCTCCAGAATATGATGTGGCAGACATAATTTATCCTGGAGAGAGAGAGATTCACAAAGAGGACAAATGAAGTGCTTAGTCAGAGAGGAAAGAGACAGGGTCTCACAGGCATGTGAATATTCCTTATTTAAATTCTTTATTTTTTTTTTTTACATTTATGCTCAGCTCAAAACATTTAATTGTTATCAAGAGCAATTTCTTCAAACACATTTTTAAAAATCCTTATCTAGTAATCACAAACAATTGCATATTTCACTGGTCAAAAGGAGTAGGAACCCTGACGAGAAATAAAATTAAAACTGAATGCACTCGTTACTAAATGTAGTTTATTAAACTCATAAAGACTCACCTCATTTAGCAGTGATGCCCAATATGATATCAGTTATTCAAACAATCAAATATTCAAAATATATACAAAATATTTGCATCTCAGACACTAAAGCCTAAACACACACATTCTGTTGTTCAAAGGTTTGGGGTCAATCAATAGCCGTTTTTATGTGTTTGAAAGAAGTCACTAATGCTCACCAAGGCTGCACTAATTTGATCCAAAATCCAGAAGAAAAAAAACAGTACAAGTATGAAATACTTTATAGCTTTGTTTCTATTTGAATATATTTAAAATTTCAATTTATTGACTTTTCAGCATCATTACTCCAGTCTTTAGTATCACATGATCCTTCAGAAATCATTCTTATATGCTGATTGGCTGCTCAAGAAATATTTATTATTATTATCAATGTTACACAAACAGTTGTGCCGCTTTATATTTTTGTGGAAATCGTGATCATTTTTTCCAAATAATAATTATTTGATCAAAAGAACAAATCTTTTGTTACATTATAAAAGTCTTTTATAAGATTTTGTCTTAAATACTCAATTTAATGTGTCCTTGCTGAATATAAGTATTAATTTCTTTCAAAAAGAAAAAATATTACTGACTCCAAACGTTAGAGCGTTAACAAGAACTAAATTGTAAGACAAAAACGTCTTAAAGAAACAACCACAAAGCTGAGAAAAACAACCCAAACTGTACATTTATTCCTTTTCAAATACAGGGTCATAAAAACCACAATGCCGTACAAAGTCCATTAGCAGCAGCAGCAGCACTGCACATAATTCAACACTGAAAGAGCTGGACAAAACACAAGCAGCTGAGCTGTCACAGCAATCCATGCAGTCTCATTTAAACCTTTCAAGTAATACAAACACTTTTTGCATTTGGTAGCTTTTTGAGAAATGAGGAAATAACTGGGAAGTTATACCAAACAAAAGGACCTGAAGAGTCAATACTGCCTTTTATTTCTGTCAAACTAGATGATGAAAGCAGTACCAATTATAACTCATGTGACTGCACGGATAAGGATCAAAGTATTTTATATTTTGAAGATATTATGTCAAGAGGCCTCAGTGACATCACTGTCTGCTCATTTACTAATGGCTACTTTTAATGATTCCTGTGATGAGATGAACAAGGTCATTCAATTATGCGAGATAAAGATCAGAACCTCAAATAGAATCAGAGGATCCAATTAGAAGAGACCAATTAGAATCAAGAGAAACCCTGCATACCGACCTTCACAGCAGTTAATTACATACGACCACTACACTGATTACTCAATTATTGAACTCACACAAAATATGTTAATCTGATACTTCATAATTTAAAACCCTGCCTCAGCCCTTTATTACAGATCACTGATAGGATACATGAAGAAAATCTTCACGAAGACTCCATTATTCCTCATTGTTTGGTTTGGATTAGTCACATCTCTGTGGAATGATGCATATTACATTAATTAAAAAGTAGATTCGGTTCACTCTGTGTGCCATTTTGTATTTCTGATTAACAGGAAATGAAAGAAACGATTCATTAGTCCTATTCTGATCCCTCTCATAAAACAACAGAAAATGCCATTGGCGGTGTTTTGGATAAAATAACACTGTAATCATTTATGACTGCGCAGGATATTTAATCATTTTCAATAACACATCAACTTGAAAAGATCAGTCTTTGACTGCTGCTCTTAAAAAAACACTGTTAAGCAAAAGTTGCTGTTTTTTACACCCAACAGATTACTTAGCCCTTATGCTAATGATTAATATTTTTAACCTCACCGTACAAGACTTCTGTGCAAAGCAAAGCTATCATTTTGCTTTAATGACATCTGGGCCTTCACTTACTCACGTGTCCTCATATTATCATCTGTAAATGATTTCTTTGAAGCAGACCTTGAGTCCTGTAGATTCATTGCTGGTCATTGGCATGATTGGCATGAGGCAAGACCTCCATATTCGATTATTTCAGTTTTGTCATGCAGATGCTAGTAACTATACCACTTATACTGTTTATATGTATTTTTCAAGAAGACCAACAAAATGTTCAGCGTTATGAAGGGCTGAAATTCAAAATAAAGGTTCCAAAAGGAGTTTTTCGCAGTGATGCCATAGAAGAAGCATTTTGGGTTCCCCAAAGAACCTTTCCATTGTCAATTCTTAAAAGAACATTTTATAGAATCTAAAGAACCTTTTGTGGAGTGGAAAGATTCTATGGATGTTAAAGTTTCTTCATGGAACCATCAATGCCAATAAAGAACCTTCATTTTTAAGAGTGTTTCTGCAACAGGATTTAGAGGTGAAAGTGAGTGAGAACGTGGCCATTTGTCATTCCTTATTAAAGTGCTCAGTGCACCTCCTGCATGTTTGTAAAACATCTGTTTAAAGATGGTTTCCTTAGCATTTTGCAAAGACTAATAAATGTTATATTCACCAACTAATATATATAATACTTCCTCAAACATGAAAACATCAAGTTCCGGTTTTAAGGAGCATGTTCTTTTTACAAAAATGTTTTGTGTTATGTATGGTTTCACCATAGCCATGTTAAGATGTAAGACTTAGTTAAACGTATATGAAAATATCCATCACAAACCTGTTTTTTGTTTTTACAAATAAAATTTGCTCTGACTGACAGGGACAAACTTTTTCTTCAAAAAAACTGTCCATTTTAAGACAGACTTTCTTAAGTGTGGCCATCACAAACAGTTCAATGTGCTTTTCTAGGACAATAAATGATATAATGTATTATTTGTGCGCTTTAGTGCATGTATGTTATTTAAATTCGCTCCAGCTGTAGGCCACAAACAGCATCACCAGACAGAAAACGTGCAGCAGACTTGAGCCAATCAGATCCCATATTTGCCAGGAAGGAGGTGGAGTCTGAGTGGACTCGGGGATAAGCTTCTTGACCTCTGTCTCTTTCTCCCTGCCACTCTCCACCTTTCCTTCCTTCTGCTTTTTTCCTGTGCTCTCCACCATGAGCAAGGCCGCGACCACAGCCCAGAGTGGACGCAGGTTACACTGCAGAACGTCATAAGCCGAACAGAGAGATGACTGAGAGAGATTCAAAACATAGAGGGGGTGACAAAGAGAACCAGGAAGAGGAAGAAGAGAATAGAGTGAGGATGAAGTATAGGTGGAGGGAGAAACAAAGGGAAAATAAAACCAAATAAGAGGGGAAATGAGAAAAGGAGAGATCATCCGTTCGGCACCAGAGAAAGATAAGGAAGGTGATTAGACAGTGATAAAGGTCAAAGGTAAAATGCTTTGAGCTCAACAAACGGTAAGAATTCTGGATCATTCTCAGGAAACAGTGCCATTTGTGTGATAAATGCATGTTCCCATGACTTTACTCAAAATGTAGTTCACAAGATACTGTACAAAGTCACATTGTTTGATACATTTTACTCGATTTAGTGAGTACTGCTAAAGACAATTTGAAATATTTGTATTAATAAAAAAGTTTACATTTTGTTTGAAAAAGCGTTTTTCATCAAAAACTCACATTCATCTCCATTACATTTAAATGTCCACATTCATCTCCATTACATGGGTTATACAGTATTCTGTTCAACCAGTTACACTGACATTTCCCTCTTTATTTCCTTAAATAGGTCACAAAAATTATCCTTATATTTGTGTCTTTGTTGAACACATGGTTAAAAAAAGGTAAGAGTATTTTTTCAGTATTTCAGTTATTTAAATTTGCTCACACATTGGCATCGTCAATCTCAATAGTTCAGCTGTTTTATGGAAACAAAAATTGTGATAATTTTTTTAGAAAAAACTTTGCACAAAGGGCAAGAACATTGATTATATAATTTGGTGTGGCGCAAATACATTTGTTTTTCTTCAGAAATACTTCTAATATGCTGATTTGGTGTTGTGCTGCTATATTTAAATATGTAAATATAAATGACTTTATTGTCACTTTTAATCAGTTTAATGTGTCCTTTCTGAATAAGTATTGATTTATTTGAAATAAAACATACTGACCCCAAATGTTTAAACAATAGTGTTTATAATAATGTTTGAAAGTGTATACATTTCAAACTTTCTGTGACAATTGGGGGAAAGACTTTGTTTTTTGAAATTATCTTTTTAACCTTGTAAAAAGCACAAATGGCACCATTTCCCAAGAATGACCCTCTTAATGCCTTCTGAAAAAGAGAGTTTTCCGAGAGAGAGCTTTATTAACAGTCATTGTCTCTTTTTCAGAGGGCAGCTGTAGCTGGTGTGAGGTGTGCTGGGGGAGATGCTGTTAGCATGGTGGTTAGCAGAGCATGTGCAGAAGTGAGCGTATGCCAGGCAGAAGTCAAGCGACAGTGTTAAAATAAAAATAAAAATGTACGAAGCAAGAGAGTTGCAAAAGCCAGTACAGAGCAGAGCAGGTCAAGCTAGATTAGTGTGTAACTCAACAACTACACTACACCCCAAGCAAGCTAATAATCAAAACAATTATATATAAAATTATATAATACCAGAATTTACCAAACAAACAAGGCTTGCCACATTAGCCTATCCCTAAACACGTTAAAGGAATAAACTAGCCTGTTTAACAGCATCATCTACGCGTAACAGGATAGCAAACACAAAAGACACATAATGACAAAGCTAGCTGCCATGCAGACTTGCCACAAGCTATGACAACTACAAGGTTCTTGTACGGCAGACTAATCAGAACAGCCTGATATGAATGGCTTGGACCAAGCTCAACCCATAAAGACATGAAGATAACATCTGGGTTCCTACTAGAAAGGCCATAATTTTGGTGGGTAGGATGGCACAACCAATAGAAACCTTTGCACAGTTTCAGCAAGAATGTAAAAAGTGGGACCAAAATTGACCCTCACTTGATTCATGCACACAAAAAGAGATATACGTCATATCAACAACAAACATTTTGTCCATGTTTCAAGGGAACATGGTCGTTGTGTTCATTGTGGCTAGTTTGGACAGGAACTAATTGCTTCTAACTTTATGTGTTTTGGACAATGTATTACGAACATTGTTACACTGAATTGATGAAATAATGGTTTTATTGACGATTTACACAGAAATTCATTCCACTCATGTGTCATAGTCCATTGTCTGTTTATCAGTATACTAGAATTCTCTCTGTCACAGCTTGAAGAAACATGATGATTTATCAGAGAGCAGGTCAGAGCCATTAACAAGATGGAATGAAGCTCTGGAAATGGATGAAGCCTAAAGCCATGATAATACATCTTAATACCAGGGCATAATGCAGCACTAGCATGAGGTTGTGAGAAAGTGCCTTTTAATGCTGTTCTATGATCAGTTTTCCCCAAAATCTATTGACTAGAGAAGGTCTAGTAGGTTCTTTAAGCTTCTAAACACAAGGCTCCAAAACGTTTAAGGGCATGACTGATCATAGGCCAGTTTGAGGCATCTCAGCTGCTTCGACCAATCAGATTAGGGGTGGCTGATGATCAAAATCAGTTATGTCATCAAGTTATAACATGTATTTAACCAGAACCGGTTTTCAAGAAGCCCTGTGTGTAAAGGTTCATTTTCACAAAAAACTTGTTTGAACTAATCGGGGAGATTCCCAGACAGAGATTTATATAAATCCTGAATTAAACAGGAAATATAGTGGAAATCCCAATTAACAGTCCACTTCAATGACAGACTAGTTATATCTGTAAAATGTATAGAATCAGAGTTACAGGGAATTTTTCACCAAATAGGAATTAGATGAATTAGATCCCTTAAACAGCTATGTAGGAAATGTGAATACAAGAAGAGCTCCTATTTACTTGAATGGGGAAAGACTGTCTGTCAGTAATAACATATTTCAAATAAGCAATAGAATCGGGACAAAATAGTATAATATATTGTGCTTCTTTCGTTCAGTAACACTAAAAATGTATTTGATCTGTGATTGACTTCCTATAGCATCACATTGATCATTGCGTTTTTCCCCATTCATTTTTCTACAAGTGGTCTGTCTCCTGCTCCTTATACTGCTGAGAAGTATACCAGTAAATTAATGCTTTTAATTTAGGACAGTACATGAGAGACTAGTACAGCAAAACCCATACAAACAGTGGCCCTTTGAAATACAGATCTAGTTTATTTGGCATTCACAAAAAAAAACATATTCACCTGAGGGACTCCCATTTTCTTGCAGGCGTCCAGAAAGTTTTCAACGTTTCTGCGACATTTAGCCATGCTAAGCTTCGGCTGAGGGTTTAATGTGTCCATGTAGAGATATCAAAAAAAGAGAGAAAAAACAGGTTAACAAACTTCAGTCAGCACATACACTACTCTTTAAACGTTTGGGGTCAATATATTTAAAAAGAAAAAAGAAATGTATACTCTTATTTATCCAGAATGCATTCATCTTCTAAACTGACAGTGAAGACATTTAAAAAGTTTCCATTTGATATACATGCTGTTCTTTAGAACATTCTATTCATCAAAGAATGCTGAAAAAAAGTATCACTGTGAAAGCAGCACAATTGTTTTCAACATTGATAATAATAAGACATGCTTCATGAGCACCAAACTAGCATATTATAATTATTTCTGAAGGATCATGTGACAATGAAGACTTTTAGGTATAAAATACATTTTAAAATATATTACAATAGAAAACTGTTTATATTGTGAATATAGAATACTGTTTATTTATGTTGACTATTTATATCAAATAAATGTAGCCTTGGTGAGAAAAAGAGAATATAAAAATTAAATTAACTTTAAAATAAATCTTGCTGACCCCAAACATTTGAACGGAGGTGTATAGTGTTTGTGTGAATGTGTGTATAATTCAGAGATGACTCACCACTGCAGGGGATGGTACGTGGATACTGGCCACTGAACGTGGCTGAATGTGATTGACTAAGTGACAAAGCACGACCCCATCCATGAGAGAGGAGCCCAGATCTTCAGGAAGAGCTACTTTCAGTCTGCTCTCAATACTCTGGCAAAATCAACATGATTTCGTAATAAATAAAACATTTTAAATATTGTCGGGTCATTGTAAAGCTATACACCCTAAAAAAAAATATGGTTCTATATGGCAACAAAAATGGTTCTTGGCTCGTAATCATAGGGGAACCTTTTTTAGTGCTATATAGCACCAATTTTGGGGCTTCAGTGGTTCTTCAGCGGTTCTTCAGAGGTGCTATATAGTACCAATTTTGGTGCTTCAGTGGTTCTTCAGCGGTTCTTCACCGGTTCTTTGACTAAGGTGCTATATAGGACCTCTGAAGAACCGCTGAAGAACCACTGAAGCCCCAAAATTGGTGCTATATAGAACTAAAAAAGGTTCCCCTATGATTACGAGCCAAGAACCATTTTTGGTGCTATATAGAACCATTTTTTTTAGAGTGTAGCCAGTCAAGCTAACTAACCAACTAACTAATACAGTTAGATTATATACTTAGCTTCTGCGTGAGTGTGTTTCGTACCTCTCGTAGTTGCTCTGTGAGCTCCAGCTCCTCTCTGAGCTGCTCCATCTTTCTCCTCATGGTGAACTGAGGATCCACTGATTCCAAAGTCTTGTGCGTCCTGAAAAACACTGTCACACAACTGAACCGTCATCAGTCTGCACAGAGCACGTTATATCTCGTCTTACTCCCACATGCATAAAGAAAGACTCACATTTATTTAATTTAAAGTCACATCGATCATGATATCCCAAAACTCTAGGTTACATATGCTGATTTTGACATGAAGATGCTAAAACTGTTACTAAATGTCACTATTTTTGGCATTATGCTGCTTTTTAATGGACATATGGCTTTTATTGTCATTGTCAAACTTTATCACAATGAACATCCTGAATTCTGAAGACACTGTCCATTTCTGACAGCTCACAGCCGTTATTATATGAGATTTCCCCACAAGGGGGAGCACTGGACATGAGAGACAGAGAGGAACATTGAGAAGAGCACAACGCTTCATTCCACACATCTGAGTGTGCTTCTGTAGTTGCATAACTACTCATCCTGTGAAGAAATGAAAGGAAGAGGACAGTATGAAGGGAACACTAAAAGGATGTTATTCCAGAACATTCCTCCCTCTTTTTGTTGTCTCACAGTTTAAAGCCCTGGAGCCATGTTTCGTGCTTGGACATTGATGTAATACAGCAAGCACATGCTAGACTTCTCTGGGCAGCATTAGAAATAAAAAGTGTTATGTGTGTACCTACTTAAACATTTTTGAGACAAATTTGTACCCAAAAGTGAGCAAAATCTGACTAAATCTTCTTTGGTGAAAAAAAAGAAAAGAAAAAGTGTAAAAAGTTGTTTTTTATTGTAAAAATTCAGAAAAGTATAAATAGCAGTATATAAAAAAATACAATCTTTTTGGGAAAGTCCCAAAGTAGATGGCCAAACGAAATGTGTGTGTATCAGAGAGACAAATTATGACTTAAATCATTTCTCATGGTTCAGGGGCGAGTCTGTGTTTTACAGTCCATTTACTTACTTTAAAGTGTGTATTTATTATGTTCAAATACTTTCTTCTTCCTAACATAGAAACACTGACTCAACCAATGGCGTGAGTGTGGGGGCGGGGCCATCTGTTTGTTCACCAATAGCTGTGTTTGGATAAAGCCGTTTGAATTGTTTTTATTATTTTTTTGTGTCTAGTGACACAAATTAAAAACTTTAGTTTTAAAGCAAAATGTCTTTCTCTGGTATTTTCTTTAGTTTCTATCTCACCATCTCTCTAAGAGCAGCACACATATCAATCCAACCCAGGATTTTACTGTTACATTGTGTGCTAAAGACAGCGAGTATTCTGGAATGTTATCAACAAACTTACAGGTCAAAGAAAGAAACAGCACAAGAGAATATCTGACGTCTAACAGGAAGTTACAAATTCTACAAGTTCTCTACAATTATTCATCTTGTGGACAGAAATAAACCTCTGTAGAATCCGAACACCACGTCATTTGCAAAGTGCATGTTTGCCTAGTCTGGTTATGATTTTAACTACCAATTAGATTGTAGTACACTCAGTTCAGTGTAGACATTTGATAATTTAAAGACATTTCACACATTTCCCCTAAAATTTGTTTAGATCATGTAAAAAGGCAGCAGATTCCAGTCTCCTCATAATATAATGTTCAGTAGTAGCCATTAGTATAAAGCTATTCATTAGTAAAATTTTCTCTTTTTCCATCACTTGACTACCTGTTCCTCTTTCCCTCTTGTAAGACGATGAGCAAGTGCGCATGTCCCCTGGCAGTTTTTCATCCTCTGAAAGCATTTCCACTTAAATGGAGGTCTGATTTTCCCTCTGGAGCCATTATCTAATGCTTCAAAATAGCAGCTCTATAAATACATGCATCTCCATTTAAAGCCACTGGGCCACCCCAAATTTCAGCTCGACCACATCCCCTCTCTCACGCCTGTGTTTTAAAAGACCGTTTAACGCTACACCACAAACCTCAGAAACATTTTTTACTTTCATACAAAACAATGTCAGTACATGAGGAGTGACTAATTTTATTAAAGTTAAAGGTATAGTTCACTCAAAAATGAAAAATTCTATTCTCGTTTACTGACATTTATGTGATTTCAACCCGGTACGGCTTTATTTCTTCTGTGGAACATAAAAAAAAGACATTTTGAGTAATGTTTGAGTAATTTTTGTCCATAAAATGGAAGTCAATGGTCATCACCATGGTTTGGTTACCAAAATTCTTCAAACTTCTTCTTTTGTGTTCCGCAGAAGAAAGAAAGTCATACAGGTTTGGAACGACACGAGTAAATGATGACAGAATTTTTATGTTTTGGGTGAACTAACCCTTTAATCGGAAGCTGGTGCTAGTGAATCTTGTTAGGAAATAATTATTTAATTCATTTCGTCCACATCTGAACTCTCAGTCAACCAAACCTGTTGAAAGTGAAATGTTGGTCAGTGGGCTGAAGTATTCAGCCATCTCAGAATGTCATTTCTAAAAATTGATACCCAAGCTTTAAAAGAGACAAAAAGTTGGACAAACTAGATTTTTATATTGTCTACGGATAATAAAAAAGTAATGCTTGCCCAAGCAAAATCTGCTGCCATCATGCTAGGGTACTATGGGTGGTTGCCAGAGCGTTGCAATGCAATGAGTGTTACAAGGCAGTTGCTAGAGTGTTCTGGATGTTATTAGGCATTGCTATGTGGTAGCTAGAGTGCTGGGTATACTGGGGCGTGGCTAGGCGGTGGCTAGGGTGTTCTGGGTGGTTTAACACCATGTAGAAACAGTGCAGAGAGAGTTTAATACTAGTTTTATATTTAGGACTAATGGTTTCTCTATATTTCTATGATAGTGACTCGATGCCTTAGCACCAACAAAAAAAAGATTTAACATTTTTTAAATATATAAATTATAATATATTATAAAGAAGAATAAAAATACCTGAAATTTCACTTTTGAAAAAAAAAAACACAAAGAGACTAACTGCAACGTATGTGACTGCACAGGACGGTACATTGAGCAGACCTACCACTGCTTGGCATGTCTCCTTCAGCTGGTCTAGGGGGCGAGTCTCTATCGGTGGGCAGGGCCTGTGTAAGTGGGAGGGGACAGGGCGGAGTCGAGCATGGCACAGAGGGCGAAGCTAGATGCAGGTATCAACATAAAGGGCAGTGCCAGTAAGAGGAGGAGCCAACAAGGGATTTTCATTGGAAAACCACAGGAAACAGGCAGGGGTTTCAGGTATCAGTCAGAAAATGGGAGGGTGCCAAGCAACAGGAGTTTGTGTAATAAGAGCAGACACACGCAGGCAAGCAGCAGTTCGGGGAAACAGGTAAATAAAAGGAAACGGGAAGATATGCAGAGCGAAAGTGACATGTAAATACAGCACAACACAAAAGAGAAATATTAAAAACAAAAGAAGTCAATCTTAACAGTATTTCAGTACCAGTTTGTTGGCATGCTGTTAATGCATGCACCTGGTACAAATGACTATTATTTATGTTAACTGTCAGGGCAAGATAATGCTGTTAATGTTAGACATAAATAACAGATCACAGATAATTATGCAAATGCTAGCTTAGATGTTAGAGGGGGAAGCAACAAGAAGCCACTAGGCAGCTAAACAAACAGCTACATCAATTAAACTGCATCCAGATGAAGTAAAGTAAGTTGTTTGGTGTATTTATTTAACCGTATACATTAATAATGAATGGTGTATGTGAAATGTATAACATTTCTGTGTAAATAAAAAGAAAATGCAGGACATATATATTTAGTTGCCATGTACTGATTTCCAAACCAGATGCAGTTTAGCCCCCAAAGCAAGAGAGTTATAATAAACAGCAGTATGGATGGATAAAAAGCCTGACTGTTATATTGCATGACAGTTATGAGTTTGACAGGATAATAGGTATTGGCCACAGGTAAAAGGATATTTATACACAAACACTTCTGCCCTCTTACTACTGAAATGTGCTGATAATAAGAGGAGAGCCCAAAATGTGCACCATCCTCTAAAATGCAAAGCCACCCATGCCAACCAGCGCATTGGCACCATGTGTGTTAGTAAAACAACACTGCTCTCACCTGATCTGGGCTTCAGACCAAAGGGAGGTGAGCTCAGTGTGGGACTGGAAACTGGGGTTGTGTCTTCGTTCTGGTACAGGACACAAACACACTCAGCACAAGTGCACTGAACCAAGTCAAATTCAGTGTCTCATTACATCATTCAGTGTCTCATTACATGCTCTGATCATAAGGTGCACAAGTGTAAAGTGCACCTTATGATCAGAGCAAAGCCATGGTAACATTAAACAGTCAACAAAAAGACTTACCGTGGTAACTTGGCTCTCACAACTATCACCTGATCCTTCCTGGCCAATCACGTCACCCTACGAGTGAGAAAAAAAACAGGCTGTGGGATTCTTGATATGATGTCAGATGTTAACACACAAGCTCTTTAGACATAGTGAAACAATGCATCACTGTTCTCCGACTCGATACAGTATGAATGCCTTTCTCAGTCTCTGTTTGTTTTTCCTGTTTTATTAGATTAGAAAGATAATTGCATGATTCTCAATACCCATGAGTAAATTTACTTTAAATAAATAATTTTAATTCAGTCTATAAGGTCCAGACTACATTATGGACTAAATGTACATGGACCAAAATGCTGTAATTAATACTCCACAATTAAAAAACAAACAAATGCATCCAGCACCACAAATATTAAAAATATTGCATATTAAGTGAAAATCAGGCCTAGATACAAAGGTGTAATGTGGGGGGAGGGGGAATCTGCAGAATTATGGATTTAAACATGGTAAAATCTGCTAAGAGTACTTCACTCTTTGTAGCAGAGGACAGCAAAGTCAAATTCTCGTGTTATTGTGAACTTTTCATCAGTGCATATTTATAAAAAAATTGTCGATATAACATTGAAGGGATAGTTCACCCAAAAATTCACAATCTGTCATCATTTACTCACCCTCATGTTGTTCCAAACAGTGTTGGGGAGTAACTAATTACATGTAACTAGATTATGTAATTTAATTACAAAATAAATGCTGTAATCAGTTACAGTTAATTGTTACAGAAAATGTTAATTGATGTTACTGGCGTGATGTTCGCTTTACTAAACGGTCTTTAAATGGCAGGAGCATGGACTGTAAAAAAAATATGGACGTAGTGTCCGTGACGTCACCCATAGGATTCTGAAGAGCAGCTTAGAAGCGTAAAGTAGGGACGAGCTGGCTGTTGCCATCTTGGCAGCGCGTCATCGCACGTCACTCTCGGATAACAGAAAATGAGCAAAGAGGCGGGACGTGGGCAGAGCTGAGGTGACGTGATGACTAACAGACAGCAGATAAATGGCTATCCACCTGTCACTCAAAGTGGCCACGCCCTTAATTATGCAGAACTTTAAGGCTTTATATAATGTAAACGAATGAGTTATAAAAAATTCACCCCCCTCACAGTTGTTATGAAGCGCCAAATTAGCTGTATAGACCAAAACCACAATTTGCTGTAAAGTTGGGCATTTTAACATGGGGCTGAATGAGATTCTGCTCCCTTCTGGAGCCTGTCCCTAGTGGCCAGTCGATGACGTGCAGTTTAAATCACTTCCGTATTGGCTTCAAGAGAAACTGCGGGAGGTTGCCGCTTGGGCAGGAGGCATCATGCATATCAAAAACAGGCAAAGCAACAAATAAACATTATTCAACATATCCTAGCTTTTTACAGAAAATATTCATATTGCCATTTAAAGGCCGTTTAGTAAAGCGATTGGTTCTTGTTTGAATTTGCAGAAGCCACGTCTGCCAATAACATCAATCCACATTGCCGCTGAAAGTCTGAGAGTTGCCACCATGGCAAGTGATAAAAAGTGCTGGAAATTTGAAAAGTAATCAAAAAGTAATCAAATGTAATCAGCTACATTACTTTAATAAAGTTATTGAAATAGTTACACTACTTATTACATTTTACATAGGGTCACTTGTAATCTGTAACCTATTACATTTCCAAAGTAACTTTCCCAACACTGGTTCCAAAACTGTGACGACTTACTTTCTTCTGCAGAACAGAAAAGAAGATACTTGGAATTTTGGTAACCAAACACATTTCTCAAAAGATCTCCTTTTATTTTTTTATACGAGAGTGAGAGTTTGAAAATAATATTTTTTGGGTGAACTATCTCTTTAACTATAAACTATATCACTGACCAATAGGTAAAATACTATTTTAGCACAGTTTTAGCAATCTGGTATCTCACATTGTGGTATGGAGCACCCACTTCATGATCCAGTCACTTCCATGGATAAAATCAAGTCCAGCCCAACATTTTTCACTCAGAAATGTGACAAATTACACAAGTAAAAAAGGTTGCGAGAATGAGAATTCACATTGATTTTAATGAACGAACATGCAGGGGATAAACAGAACTCAGTCGTTCCAATTCTGCGAAAATCTGCGGAGCTTTATTAGAAGCTCTGTGTGCACAGATTCCGCGTGGGTCTGCTGGGAATGAGCTGCATTTACAATAACACAACTACAACAAGAATGAGGTCACCACAGCACAAACAAAAAGCACATATGTGGCAGCTACATCAGAACCACTTGTTTGGGTAATTCGGTACAAAATGCACTGGACACGAATGACAAACACATTTGCTCCGAATGATGAATCATTTCTCAGAGAGCAGCTGCATTTGTTATTATAACAATGTCCCCACTTGACTTGTACAAGTTGCCCAAGTGTTCACCGGTCAGACAGGGTGTATCTGTAGGCTGGATGGCAGGACTGTCAGATTACCTGTTGTGCCATGTGCAGGGCATACTGTTGGCATGCGAGCTGGGCCTCGAGCCGGGCCCGTTCTAGAATGTACTGTCTCTTCCTCTGGAACTCCCAGCATTCTCCAGGAGCCGCCTTCAATGACAATCACTGCTCTTAACACCATCACACTACGGCTTACCAACCAACAGCACACATCACACTGGTAAAAACAGCCCTTGGAGTCTAACTGCCTGTAACTATAACATACAAGATACCAGGCTAACCAGAATTGTTGCACACCATGACTACAGTTAATTATAGTTTTATCTTTAATAATAGTCAACACTCTTATCATCCAAATAATCAGATGACAACACAGGAATCTACGCACACAAACAAAAACACAAAAAAACACATTGACAGACCACTGCACACCGAAAGCACAACATATACTACCGTTCATAAGTTTGGGGTCAGTAAAAAAAAATTTGGGGGGAGAGAAATTAATATTACTCATCAAGGATGCATTAAATTAATCAAAAATGAAAGTAGAGACATGTATACTGTTACAAAAAGTTATATTTCAAATAAATGCTGTTCTTTTGAACTTTCTATTAATAAAATTCAATTCAAGAATAAATTACAATAAAGTAAATAATTCAATTGAACATTAAATTAAAATAAAAAACAGCAATATTTTACAATGTTACTGGTTTTGCTGTATTTGTGATCAAATAAATGCAGTCCTGGTGAGCATAAGAGACAAAAACATTAAAAAAATCGTACCAACCACAAACCTTTGAAGGGTAGTGTTAGTACTTCAAACCACATAGCGCTTTGTAATCAGAGAGGCTACTGTTTTCTTTCATTTAGTTCAGTTTAAGTAAAGGGAATAGATTTTTGCAGCTGCTCTTGAAAGAATGAAAAACTAGCAACTTTTGATATTATAAACCTTATGTAAAATGACGTCACATAACTGACATCACGTCACATAAACATTCTAAAAGGTGTATGAAAGACAATCCTCCTGGGAAACAGAGAAACCGGTCGACCTTCAACAATAGCCCACTGATCTCAGAGGAACTCTAGAGAAACACTGCAGTCTACAGAGTCACTATAAAGAGGAACTGAACAGGACACTCAGAGGAACCAGTAAGGTCCTATTAGTGAAACATGTTTATCAGTTACATAACTTAGACACATATGTACTGGCGTTTTACCTTAGGTGTCGCCTGACTCTCATCACTCTCTTGGCCACTGCACAAAGACAAAAACAAGAATGATGTGTTGGTGAAAACTTTAACATGCAAAGCAGCATTTGAATTTACTTCTACTACTATTTTGTATTTACTGCGAAATATTTAAGCTGTGACGCTAAAGTCACTTACTTGAGCGACTCGTCTACTGTAACCATTTCCACAGGATAAAGCTTAATACCAGAGAGATCAGCCGAGTTCATGTTAACCCTTTACACAAACACAAAAAAGTCAGGTCAATTTTATTTGTATAGCGTTTTTTCACAATAATACATATTATTTCAAAGCAGCTTAACAGAAAATGTTAATGTTTAAAATATCTTCATGCTGTAGTTTAAATTTTGCAATGACATACACCTTTAACACTGGCTTGGGATAAAAAAAACCAGCAAATTCAATTTTTTTTTTTATCTATAACCTACTGAGACCACCATGCATGTGGTGGCAGTTCATGGTATGACAGTTATGGTTCGTTACCAATGCTGAACTCAAAGAAATGTATCAGATATTAACAGTCAGTGACTTTGCATTATTGATTAAATATGGAACTCAATTGAATATCACAAAATGCTGACTTGTAACAGGATGAGAAAAATGAAAGAGAATGAGGAACACCCCAGCCATCACCTATTGACCTACCTGTTAGGATCCTGTAGCATCTCCACAGCTTCCTTTAGCTGATTGATCATATTGACCTTTGACCTGTTGGACACAGTAACATGGTATATATGGATATGTTTTAACTAGTGACCAAATTTAGAGAACGCAGGAGTCAGTGAGAATAGACAGAAACAGAGAGATACAGGCATAAAAAACAAAAAAGAAAAGGACCTGATGATAAATATACGGATATAAAACATACGTTTGTTCTGATGCCCAGTTGGTGTCTTCGTCTATCCTGAGGGGTTCATCGAAGTCAGCACCTCGACCCTTCAAACACACACACACACACACACATCAATTCCAGCTGCAAACTCAGTCACGTGACAACAAACTAAAGGCCTGATTTGCTTGAATTTAAATTCAACCAGATCAGCCACTGGCTGTTTGAGAGGGTGATGCAGACACATGGGAATACACACACCCCTTTATACCACAATGTCCCTCTAGATGTAGATTAGTTCACAAGGGAACTGCTAATGCACAAATAAACACTGTCTGCGCCAATCCTATGATGTAATGAGACGTTATCAGATAAACTGACAGTTACTGGAACATAAAACGTTATGCCAAGAGAGGCAGATTCAAAAATATGACAAGAAAAGAATGGAATGAAGGGAAATAGGGCAGATAAAGACAGGTAAGACAGAACCAAAAGATCAATATTGTATTGAAGAAAAGGACATTTAATATACTCCAGCCAGGGCTCAAACTACACTTTCCCCCGGTTTCACAGACAATGCTTAAGCTAATCCTAGACTAAAATGCATGTTTGAGCTGTTTTAACTGAAAGAGTCTTGCACTGACAAATCTTAAAATATGTCAGTGGCATTGTTTTATCTCAAGATGCACACCAGTAATGTTTTTTTCTTGGGCACGTTTATAAAAGTTACTTAAATGTCCTAATTGAACTAAGGCCTAATCCTGGCTTAGTCTAAGCCCTGTCTGTGAAACCGGGCCTTTATCTATTAAGAGAAACATGAAATAAAATTAAGCCAACATTACATAAAAGTAGTACAAAAAACTAAACAAAAAAAACTGATCAAACCTGTTTTAAACCAGATCAGCCCACAATATTCAGTAAAGTGGATCATTTCTCATGAATCTTTCAGGAAACAACAACAATGACAGAAAAACCTTAATGAACGTCAAGTTTCATGTGCCTCTTTTCCATTTAGAACAGTGTTTCTCAACCGGGGGTTCTCAACATTAACTTTATTTGCACATAGCACTGGTGCTACAGAGGTTGAAAGTTTTGTAGCACATGCCAAACAATTGTAGCACATTTATAAAACGTCTGTTAACATGTCTGAAAAATGCAAAAAAAAAAATTATTATTCTATTTTACAGAAAACATATCGTTAGAAATGTCTAAGGTTTTATTATAAAATATTAAATTATAATAAAATAAAATAAAACTGTGACTGTAATGTCTTCATTTTTGTCAGGAAATCTTATGCATCCAATGAGAGAGAAAAAAAGTACTGTACACTTTACAGAATATAATAAAATAATATAATTTCTGCATCATTCTGTGATGTGAAGCACATCTGATCTCAAAAGTAGGTTATTTCAAACACTCAATTAAATGTTCTCTTTTGTTGAACAACAGGTTTGTAAACGCTTCTCATTACAAGTTTAGAAAGATGTTTGGCACATGTTGCCTTTGGCTTTTCGCAGCGTTGGTCTGGTCCTCCAGGTAGTGTCGGGTTCGCTACCTCAGTGCGCACTGAGCTCTGCATGACAGTTTCCAACTAAACTGCCAATGACTCACAGCGCTTGCAGAGATAGCGCATGTACTGTGAACCAATCGATCCGCCCTGAACAGTGCTGCGCTTCACCTGCATATATATTTATTTAAAAATGGAAGCCTTTGCGATTTCACACAAGCACAAAAAAATTCTCACATCACACAAACGAGCTCTGTCTCACATGATAAACTGTATCGCACACATGCTACTGGGATAAATGTATTCATCGCACAGACCGATTTTTTTGTAGCACGTGCAACATATATGCCGCACTGTACAGCCCTGTTATACATTTAATATTTCTAGTTATGCCAAGCTCTGGAATATTTTATAAATTCTTCTTATTAATCCTTATGCAGGAAAGAAAAGTAGAAAAGGCATGGAGACTTTGAATATTGTTTAGGACAATGGGATGCGCTTGGTGTTGGTGCCAATCAATTAAGCAATAGATATGAATAAATTTCTGACAGCAGTGGCGGCTCTACATTGAATTGCACCCTGGGCAAGACCTCCTTCGAGCGCCCCCAATTATCACTATTGATTAGTAGCTTATAGCATGCATATTAGTATATCGGCTATTTATTTTACAAATATTAACGCCTTATTCAGCATGACCACATTGTTTGTACATCCCGTATCATATAGGAATGTAGCCAGGTTTATAATCACTGAGATCCCAAATGTGAGTTTAGGGGCGTTCGGCGGCATGCTCCCCCGAGAATTTTTTTTATTTCTGTGATCTACATATGTCCATTTTAAGATGTTCTGAAGGCCAAAAAATTTGATAAAAATAGCTTGAAAACCATGTCAGTGGGTAGACATTTTCATCAGTGAAGAAAGTAGTAAACATATGGTTAACTGATATTTATATGTTTTATTAATCATTTTCGTAGACACGTTAATTTACTGAAGGCTACCAGGAAAGCTAGGTAACTAAGTTTATTAAATTAATTCGCAATATGCACACATTCAAAACTAATCTTAAGCCCAATACAGGCTGAAAAAAGCTGAGCTTTTTTATTTACTGAATGCTACAAATGGAATTATATTCATTTACAATGTACACATTCATTATTAATCTTGCCTAATCTGGCTTTGTTAGTATTTGTTAGTTTGTTAATTTTTCTTTGTTTGTTAATTACATTATGAATCACATTACATAGGCCTATTTTCAATTAAAAATGGCGAAATTAGACAAAAGTTTATTCATTTGCCTGAATATTTTTGTAATTTGTTCAACATTTCTGACTTGAATAAGGAGATCAAATATGAAATATGTTGAGACGCGCTGATAAAATTTGCGCCTCATCAGCTTCTGTGTGAACATAAAGCCCGCCTACTCTGATTTGATTGGTTTTCTCAAATATTTTGACATTGACGAGTAGTGACAGACCAATGAGGCTCAGATGAACACACACACCTCTGCTTCTGGAAGAGACCCAGAGGTGAACTGTTCCCCGCGCCCCCTCCTCCCTTCTCACACACACAACCAAAGTGCACGGCACCTTCTAAGCAAGCAGGGATGCCTGCAGCTGCAGTCTGTGCAGAGGGCATCAATTTACCAATTCCCCACTCAGTGAAATGATAGATAGAAAACCGATTCGCGGCGCAGAGGATTTATTTAGTTTTTTTACCTGCTAGTGCCGCCCCCCATGTGTCATAAAAAATGCCGCCCCGGGCGACTGCCCGGTTCGCCCGTGCCCAAAACTGCTACTGTCTGACAGAGCATAGAAAAGAGCAATTTTGATCATGCTTACTTTGATATAGTTGACGAATGGAGAGCTGAGTGCAGAGTCTCGATAACCCAGATGTTCCTTAAGAGATTCCGACGGACTTCTGTCTGCTACAAGACACACATAAACATGGATAAATTATTATAATTGACTATGATAGTGAGTTTTAGATGAGTTTTAAATAGATTTGGGTTTTTTACAGACACTAAATGTAAATCTAAAGGAAAAATAAAGGAATTAAAGTGCAGAATTCACTGTCCACAACTTACAATTACCTACCAATGTAAAAGACTTTCTTTAAATGCATTTTTTGTTTAAAAAAATAAAACAAAACTGACATTATGTCATAAATTGTTATCAATAGAACTTAATTGGGACTCTGGAACATTCCTCTTACTGAAACCAAACAAGCTCAAATTCAGTCTTCTAGAATGAACTGCACACATGTACACACAAAGTGGACATGTCAAGTAAATCTTATTGAAAGCTTAAAGAGTAAATGACCCTCCCATCAGCTTAGCAGTCACACACACTTTTTCTTTCTTCCTGCAATGTTCTCAGTTTTCATCTCCTCCTCCCTTAATTCTCCTTATGTGCTGACACTGACTTCCTAGCCAGTATCCACACTTCCTGTCCGGGACCCTCCCATGGGCTTAACCTTGGTCTCATGCACACACTTGCAGGCTGTCTAAAGTCTCACAGCAATGTTGTGTCAGCCTAGTAAGAGGATGTTTCTTTTTACAGGCCTTCAATATCCTGTGTCAACACAAGTGAGGGTGTGTTTGCGTGTGTGAGCAGCAGCACCTGTCAGGGCGCTGATGTGTTCACTGGAGTCGTCTTTGCTCAAGCCCTCCTCCTCTGTGATGTTGGTCATAGGCACATTCAAGCTGAGACTGTCTTCATCTGAAGGCTAAAAACACAAAACCACAACATCTAAAACAAGTGAACTGAAAGTGAAATCACATTAGGCCAAGACTTTCTAGCACATGTAACACTACACTGCATTCTATTCACTTTTACTAATCACTCATTTCAGCCTTAAAATTATTTTTTAATAGGCAGTATTTTCACATTTATTATCCATCATTTATATTTTATTGAAATGATAATGGCAAAATAACAGTCAATCAGAGAACAGTTAATGTTTAACCCAGAGCTGTTGTGAGCGGGATTTTGGACCAATGCGATTTTTACTATGGGCGGGGTTACCCAACATGACACTACAGAGAAACCAAACTACTGACACTGTCCTGACACTAGGACTGTGTTTTACAACCACAATTGACCTGACAGTGACACTGTATGCTACATGATAATTGTCAAATACCAACTAGACCTTTGTCCCTAAAGCATATGAGCTCAGTTTTGCTAGAGTTTTCTACTGCAGCCCAGCCATAAGCAAACTAACACATATAGCTAAACAAATGCTTTTAACAGTGTTATTACCTAAAATTTGCAGCATTGATGAAAACAGTATATAGCAGATAAATACCTATACACCAAACATGCAAAGAACATAGACAAGATGGTCACACTCTTCTCTTCCACTCAAACAGGCGCACACCCACCCACCCACACACACACACACACACACACACACACACACACACACACACACACACACACACACACACACACACACACACACACACACACACACACACACACACACACACACACACACACACACACACACACACACACACACACACACACACCTCTGTAGCAGAAAGGCGTTTGTCTCCATTATCACTGCCTACCCCAGAGTCACTGTCAAGTTTCTTGTGCTGATCAATGTCCTCAGTGCTGAGACAAAAAGAAGAGTGGGATTAGAAGTTAGGGTTCGCATAGGACAGAAAGACAGAGAAGTAGCCTATGTCTCTCATATGAGACAGGGAAATAAATCTTTTGGTCTCTCTCTCTCTCTCTCTCTCTCTCTCTCTCTCTCTCTCTCTCTCTCTCTCTCTCTCTCTCTCTCTCTCTCTCTCTCTCTCTCTCAGAAGAGTGACCCCCTGCAGTCTATTAAAAGGATTCTCCTGAGATAAGGATGATAATGACAGCCAACACACATACACGTACGACCTGGATTTTTTTGAGACTCCACACTGTATTCCACATTCAGATCTTTTTATACACCCATCTAGACGTGCATGATTTGATTAAAAAAAATTATATATAATATCTGAATATATATATATATTCAGACTATATAAAGATTTAATATCTCATATGGCTGACTACGACTAAAATAATAAAAGAACATTGGTTTTGACAAAGGATTCAGATTTCTTTTCAGTTCATTTCTCAGTCAAGTTTTTATAATATAATATAATTCATATAATATAATACAATATAATTCATATAACTAATATAATATAATATAATATAATAATATAATATAATTCATATAATATAATACAATATAATTCATATAACTAATATAATATAATATAATATAATTAATATAATATAATATAATATAATATAATATAATATAATATAATTAATATAATATAATATAATATAATATAATATAATATAATATAATATAATATAATATAATATAATATAATATAATATAATATAATATAATATAATATAATATAATATAATTGTGGCGAGCAGCAAGGCTGAGGGACCGTGAGAGCGGGACGAGGCCGCGGTCATTATGTTTGATGAGCGCCAGCTGCGTGTCGCATCGGCCTCCTGTCTCACGGAGGAGTGACGGGAGTATAAAGGAGGAGCGACAACAGTGAAGGACGAGAGATGACCAGGCCTGGATTTTAAGTTGTGTTTTGTTATGTGTGTGCGCGGCAGTCGTCCGTGAGGGACTGGCGCTTTTACTTTCATTTTGTGTTCATTTATTTGATTAAAGTGTGTTGAACGTTCACCGGTTCCCGCCTCCTTCTTCCCACATGAACTAACGTTACTACAATAATATAATATAACAAATTAAATATTATAACAATAAAACAAATCCTTTAATTTTCTGACAAAATTGGTAATTATTAAAAGAAAACCTGTGAGTTTGTGCAGGCATATGTTGATAATTGTTTTAACAGGTGTCATGACAAGGATTTTTTTGTTCTTTCACTTACAATGTTAATTATTATTTTTTTGCATACAAAAAAACACACACATACAAACACACATATACATATAAATGTGGAAAAACTACTATTTTCAACCTTAATTCTGACCCTCTGTCTGAAATGACCCATCTTTAAGGGGCGGCTCCTTTAAGGCTTGTCAGTAAATGGCCACTGTAATGATTGGCTAATGTCACTGCATAGGAAACAGCATCAACAGCCGCTCGCTACTGCACCTAAGTAAGTGTTTCGAAAACATTATACATATCAATCATATAATCCAACCAGAACGGCATTAAAATAAAACCATCCACTTGTTTTCGATGCTGGGATACTTCTGAATTCTGAAGTCTGTACAGAGATGCAAACAAGCTGTTTAAACTGGATTTGCTTTTGACGCAACGCTTAAATTTGGTTACATTGAAGTGGGCGAGGCTAATAGTGCAATGAAGTCAATGTCTTGATCAGGAGGCAGTCATACACAAATGTAAAATGCAGGATGTTTAAATGTAAGACCTCTTAAATGTCAAAAGTTTGTCAAATTTGATTTCTCATGTCATGACCCCTTTAAATATATATAGATGATATATAGATGACAGAACATCATTTTCCTTATGTGATTTAATAATCACCATCAAGGGCATAGATTTGGTTTGAACATTGGGGGGGTTGAATGTTGGTATGCTGCCTGTAATAAAAAAAAAATAAAAAAAAATGTATGTGTATTGTTATTGAATAATGTATTTCTTCATATCTATCTATCTAGGCCTACATGCTTTAACTGATTACAAATTCAACATATACAAATATGAAAGAGAAAACATTTAGACATTTATGTTAAGATTTTTACATTCCACCTTAAAGCATTTTTTTTTTTTTTTAAAGGGAAACACATCGGCTCTTGAACAACTGTAAATCATTGATAATTACAGACACTATTAAAAAGTCAACTAGCAAAACAGACAGCTGCTTTGGTAACTTGTTATAGGCTACTGATAGTTATAGCTAAATACATTGCAATGGCTTAGCAAGCTTAAATATGTGTGGTGTGTACTTAGCTATTACACAATATTCTCATACCTCATTCTCAGTACATGTTTTTTTTTTTTTTGCATCCCTCTCTGACCAGTAGTTAAATATAGTCCGCTGTGCAGGCCTTCTCTTCATTTTTGGCGCTAATGTTACCGTGAAAGTGCGACTCATTGGTTGGGCGTTACCAATCAGTTCAATGGAGGGGGAGTATTTTTTGTCTGATTTATTATGGCAAACAAAATTATTGTTACAAAATAAATGAATTCTACATATTTTTCATTTGATCTACTGTGATTTTCATGCTGAAATATTGGGGGGGGTTGTAACTGATGGATTTGAATACTGGGGCGGGGTTACCTCGACCCCCCCCCCCCCCCCCCCCCCATAAACTACGCCCCTGATCACCATAAAACAATTTAAATGAATTTAAACACAATTTAATTCAATCACTCTACTTGATAAGCATGACGACTGACCTCCCATTGGTGGGCCTTGTCAAGCTGAGGCGGTCTGTGACGGGAAGGTACAAGGCATCGGCCATCTTGTCACTACGACAAGCCTCCATGGCGAGGTATTTAAATATATGAATTTTGCCCTTCATGCAGATCTAAAATCAACAAAAATAAAGTCAGATATAGTTCACTGAGAGCACTGGGTATAAAATGTGCATGTGTGTTACCTGTGCAGGAGGGCTCTGAAGTGGATTGATCTCCAGCAGTAGTGATTGGAGCTGGGCCATTTTTCGATAGCAGACAGGAATCGTAGAAACCTTATTACAGGAGAAATCAAACTTGACCAGGGGTAAACCTGCCAAATCTAAAAACACACATAGAGAAAATTACTAAACCACAAAAGTGAATACATTTTGCACCACGGGAGCAGAGGGGGCTGCCAAAAGTTAAAGTGCCCCTATTATCCTTTTTTAGATATTACCTTTCATGTAGTGTGTGTAATATAGCTGTCTGTGAATGTAAAAAGACTGCAAAGTTTCAAAGATGAAAATGCATGATAAATTGAGTTATTGCCTCCTTAAAGAATAAACTCATTCTGAACTGCTTGAAACGAGTCGTCAGTAATTCCTCAAGCTCGAATTGATACGGTAAAACCGGCACCATTGCTACTATTCGCATCACTGTGTATAGTTAGTGGTACTTTATTGTTAAGCCCAAGCTGAAAATTGATCTTTGGTCTCGCCACACAATCACAGAACAGTTAACAGTACACAACATCCAATAGATACATCCACAATGACAAAATTAAAATATTCACATTTCCTACCTCTTATTCAAAAGACTTATTGCATTTGGTACAAAAGTTTGTTTATATATTGCTTTAATTGCTTTTGGCACTCTATAATGACGACGTGATGGTAATAATTCAAAACCATGATTCAAGGGGTGTGCTGAGTCTCTTGTTATAATCAAAGCTTTTCTCTGAACAGCAATTTGGTATAACTGAGCGACTGATTTTTGCTTTAATCCTATAATTTTTCCTGCTACTCTTGTAATTCTGTCTACTTTAACTGTATTTGCCGACGTAACTCGTCCGAACCACACTGTAATATTATACCCTAAAGCACTCTCAATTAGACCTGTATAAACTCTTTGCAACACAGCTTTGCTCACACAGAATTCTTTCAATTTCCTTAGCAAGAATAGCCTTTGATTTGCTTTCTTACAAATAAGAGCCACATTATCAGAGAAGTTCCATTTACAGTCAATCATGATTCCTAAATACTTAAAGCACTTATAGAAGTGCTAAGGAAGCCTCTGGAGCTGAAATTCAGAAATGGTAATGGGCGTTTCGTTTCCGACACGTGCAATAAGCGGTAGACCAATCACAACAATCTGATCGATCAGAGCAGAGTAGGCACTCAGAAAGGAGGGGTTTAAAGAGACCGAATCCTTTATCAAACCGTTTCAGACACTGTGAGAAAGTAGTTTTTTTTAACCTTGGACGCATGTAAACATATTGCAGGAGACGGGGGCGCCTTAAGATAACCAGAGGGCCCTGGGCTACAGCATTACAGTACGTCCCCCTACCCCAGATAAAAATGTGATATTAGCTTCCTGCAAACTCTTTGTCAAAATGTATCTTGTCGATACACCGGTTAACATTTACAACACTGTGTGTATGCTGCGTAAAAATATGGGTCAAATATAGGTGAATATGCAAATTCACTCTTTGCCAGTAGGTGGTGCTTATGGAACAGCAGAATTATAGCGGTTACATAAACAAAGCAGCATTGCAACACTATGTTATTACAGGCATTACAGACACACGGAGGTAATATGAAAAGAAAATGCCATCAAAACTTTCCTGGCCGAAATGTGATTTTACAGGTGTGATATAAACACCAAAAACAGAAAAAAAGTTTGCACACCAAAGCTCCAAAATGTGCAAAAAGTTTTAATAGTGGACACACGTCTTCATCAGACCTGTGTTGCTCGAAACGTAACCCGTGTGTGTGAGTCCACTCAACATTTCTTTTGTCGAGCACCAAACTTTGAACATATTTTTGCCTGTGATGTGTGTGCTTTTTTCCTGTTTATGATATAAACACCATAAATTAAACCAAGTGTTAATTATTCATCAGCAATAGATCAAAACAATCACTTGGCATAAATGTGGGCTATTCAGGGATTGTAAACTGCTCTAAAAAACGCGTGAGCACGTAGAATGCACAACAGCACCTTGTTTTTTACTTGGAAACATGCAGTGCTTACATTTATTTAATTAAATCATAGCCTTTTGAAGCTTATATCACATTTAAGCAATATTCCAATTACTGTTTTCTCCTGAAACTACGATTGAGACTTTAGCAGCACCGATGGAACACAGAGGCCGGATCTAAAACCTTCAGATGACACGCAGATTATATCCACGCTTCTGTAAGTTACTGAACACGCTTTCAGCGCAGAGCGCCTCTCTCGCACTATATGACGTGTCTAGTCCGGTTCAGTTCACACAGCAGGGCTTCGCTGAAAATGCTGTTGCGGGTCCTGAAAATGTACAGGTGTGAGTTTGTTCTGCATTTGCCACAACTGTAAACTCCCATACATACAAATAATTAGTTGAAAAATATAATTTTCTTGGAGCCAGTAGGCCCCTGGGCTTCAGCCCATGGATGCCTGTGCGTTAATGCACCAGGGGAGACCGCCAAAACAAATTGAAACCTTTAAAATAGCATATTAGGGGCACTTTAAAACAGTAGGGAACCAGGAAAAGACATGCACACAACAGCTCTTGAAAAGAAAATAAGAGATATTCAGTGTTTGGAAGATCGATAATAAAGAATCAGACTATATCATCTTAAATCCAAAAAATCTTAAAATCTTGTTGGGTATCAGCAGGCCTTTATAAATGTTTTTTTCTTTCTGGTTATTTACTAAAAGACAGCAAGAACAAAAAAGTTTATCTCTCAGGCATTATATATTATCAGCTTCAGCACTCATTTTGTGCTTGGAGAGCATTGTGTGTTTTTCATAACCTGCCAGCATAATTTAGCTGAATAATTAGTTGAGCTGCAAAATCTCAGCCACAGATCTTTTTTTTGCCAAGGTAAGCTGTTGATATAACTCCAGCCACGTTTCAGACAATGCTTGGCTCACATAATAATTTTAGCACTTTTTCTTGCTTTTTTTTAGGGAACACACCCACACTTTACGTTTATGTTCTTGGTAGTCAGCTTTTCTTCAGAACAACTTACAAAACTGTTCTGTTAATGGTAGTTTATATAAGTACAACATGAGGCTGAGCGTTTTATTTGGCTTTGTTACAATATGTAGTGAATGTTTCAAAATCATTGCTTACTGAACACCATGTACGAAGGAGGGATGTAGCGGCCAGACTGGGCAATAGAGTTTGAAACTGGCTTGAGAAAAAGCACTTGATGTTTAGTATTTTGAATACTCAAGTAGCAATCTGAATGCGCTCAATGGGTGTCGTAACAGCAATCTGCGAGAACTGAACTGCATTACTTAATGTGTCGGTTTACCCAAAATGTTAAATTCTGTCATAATTTACTCACCTTATTATCATTCCAAACATGTATTAATTTCATCATTGAAACAAATGAAGATATTTATAATGAAATCTGAGAGTTTTCAGTGCCTCCATAGAAAGTCCATTCCGCCAAAACCTAAGCACATTAAAAAGTGCAAGAAGACATCATAGAAGTATTTCATATGAATTGAGAACAAACCTAATTGGTTCTTGCGGAAGTTCAAACATGCTTGCATGACATGCAAGAAAACCCTAATTGGTTCTCGTTTCAGCTTTCGTTTACCATATTTGATGTGTTAATTTGTTTATATATGTTTAATAAAAGCCTAAATTAAATCTGTTCATAAATATCAAGTGGTTTTGTCTCTTCAGAAGATTTCAATTACATTTACAATGTCTCTATGAACATTTTGAAGCATCAGAGTTTTGTTTGCGTAAACTTTCAATGGGGGGACAGAAATCTTTCAGGTAAAAATATCTTCATTTGTGATCTGAAGATGAATGAAAGTCTTTTGGGTTTAGATAGCACAAAATAAGGGTGAGTAAATGATGACAGAATTTGTATTTTTGGGTGAACTAACCTCCCTGTGATTTATGACACAGAGAGGGCCATGAATAAGAAGGTTGGTGGCGTCGAGGTCAAACAAGGGGTAGATTTCCTGTAGCTGTGGAGCTACCGGAGGATGTTTTTATGGGCAATGTGATGAGTAGTGAAATAATTTCTGCAGAGATAAGAAGGTTGGAGGAGGGATACATACACACACAGATTGCAGACTCACCCTCTGGTAGAACACAGAGAAGGTTTCGGTGCACATTGAGTTCCCTCAGAGCTTTGAGTTGGCCAATGTGGCGTGGAAGAGCTGTGATTTCATTACAGCTTACATCCTGATGAGAAAAATGTAGAGTTGCATGTTTATCTTCTCAAACACAACCTTCTACACAAACATCTCATTACACTAAGTACTAAGCACTTGTTGTACTATATTTGGTTGTAAAATATGAGGGGCCATTTCCCACCTAACATAGCCCCACAAATCCTGGTCTGTGTCTGTTCTCATTTAAGGTTACAAAAGAGAGCAAGAGGAAAAAAAAGAAGAACTACCAGAGAATAAAAACTAGAGAGAGAGAAAAGCAGTGCATTTAACATAAGCAGATATGAGCCAAGTCGCGAAAGGGTGAGTCAACATGGCAATTCATAAAACACAAAGTATCACAAACATTTCATGCATATGCAGACGTCGGAGGTACAGCACACACGCTCACACTTACCAGCTCCATGAGATTGGTGAGCTGGCCAATGCTTTCTGGAAGTGCGTTGAGTTTGTTATTGCTGGCGTTGAGGACTCGCAGAGGAAGACCACACACACACGCTGGCAGCACTGACAGCTGGTTCCGGCTACAGCACGCAACATTCAAACAAAACACGTTACAGCATCTTTCTGAATGCAACTCCTCAAGCAGAAATATTTAGCTGGAAAACTTCTTTCTGATTGATCAATGACAACATTTATTTATCAAAGTGGGGTAACCACTGTAATCTTTTAATTTGCCTACCCTCTTAGTATTTTCTTTATAAGGGATATTTTTGTCTTTGACATTTTGTTATTTGTATATATTTCTGTATATTTAAATCCACTTTAATTTAACCTCATGTGTTGAAGTGTACGTCTTACCTGAAAATTAAAGTTAAATTTTTTTTTTTAAATTATTGATGCTAATATAATCTCTAACAGAGAACATTTTTTTAAATAAAATACTTTTCACTAGTATTCTTAGACTTAGACCCATTGTATATGCATGTAATTAAATTTATATGTGTGAAATTTATAGAAGGCTTATATTATTAAATATTATAAGAGAGGCTTATGTGCAATATTAACTCATAAAAGACTGATATCCAAATATAAATGATAAATAATCTGTTTTCCTGTAACACTTCATCATTTCTTTCTGTACAATATTAAACAGGAAAAAGACTGACTTCAGGGAATTGTTCATGGGTTCAAGAGAAGTAATAGCTAGACAAACTTTGCCTGTTATGACTAGAGGATGACAGACAAATATACAGTTTTTTTGCTGTGTATGTGTGTGTGTGTGTGTGTGTGTGCGTTGAAGGAGGCACCAGAGGAAAAATATATAAATCTGTCTCTTTTAGCTTTCTTTTGGCGCTTCCATATTCGTATTATCTTTCATCCATTTTTCATGACCTCGCTCGGTTTTTCTGCTTGATTTTCCATCTCCAGTTTATGTTCACTCTTCTCAACCGTTCAAGAGCTTAGTGCTTCATTAACTTCTTACAAAACAAATTCCAGTGCTAATTAACTCAGTGTGAATATCAGGCCTTCTGCAGGAGACATTTGGCTGAAGAGAGAGAACCCAAACAGAGCAAACGTGTATGTGGCTGTGACTGTGGCTGTATTTACATTTAATAGATGTGAACAGAAGCAGGAAGGACAACCAGAGGGAAAAAGTAAAACATGTTTATTTGGTTCACTTCACTGCAGTATGTTATATGTCATGCACTTTACGTTTTGGGTTGTCCTATATGATATTTAATATATTATCCTATATGTTATGTTTGGAAAAGAATGCTAACATAAAAATTATATGACTGCTCAAAGGATTGGGGTCAATACGTTTTTTTTTTTTATGTTTTTGGGAGAAGTCTCTTATGCTCACCAAGGCATTTATTTGATGCATAACTGTCACATGATCCTTCTGAATCAATCTAACACGCTAATTTGACGCTCAAGAAACATTTTGTATTATTATAAATGTTGAAAACAGTAGAAAACAATGTTGCTGCTTATTTTTGTGGAAACCGTGATACTTTTTATTTCAGGATACTCCGATGAATAGAACAGCATTTATTTGAAATACAAATCTTTTGTAACATTACAGATGTCTTTACTATCACTTTTGATCAATTGAATGCATCCTTATTTCTTAAAAAATGTTTTTACTGACCTCAAACTTTTGAATGATAGTGTACCACAAATTCTATCCTTTTTTATCCTTATTGTATAAATATTGTATGTGAAACAAAATGCAATATGCACTGATAAGTGTTTTAAACAGTTATATGCTAAATTGTTGACTCATAACCTTTAGGTTTAATTTCATTCATTTATTTTATTTTATTTATGTTGTATGTTAAATTGAGTGGGTGGTGTTCAGTTTTCATCTTGGCAATAAATATGATTATTTTGCAGTTTTAATCGAATTTGTAAAAAAAAACTTTTGTCAGTCTAATAAAGTAATGAGTCAGGTGGGAGATTGTGGATGTTTATCACAGATCATTCATCCAAGTGGATATAGAAGGTCAAATTCATCACATGCATTGTAGGACAAATCTAGTAACGCGTCATCAGGGTAATTCATAGTAGAATGTAGTATAGAAGAATGCTATTTTGAGCATACTCTCACATTTTTACATTTTCCCACAATATTATGTTAATGCATTTTGAGACTAAAGACACAACTCAATGCCATTTATCTCTTTGAAAATGTGTGTGTGTGTTTGTGTGGTCCTGATAAACCCTACGTTATGTGGACAAAATATCCCCACAAAGATGGCAATATCCGAGATCCTTGCCCTTGTGGGAATATTTCTTGGTCCCCATGAGGAAAACAGCTTATAAATCAGACTAAGTGATGTTTTTTGAAAGTTTACTGTGATAGATAGGTTTAGGCGTACGGTTTGCACAGTATAAAACCCATTACGCCTATGGGGAGTCCCCGTAATCCACATATTCAAGAATGCGTGTGTATGTGTTAGAGTAATATTCACCTGATGTTTAAGCAGGTAAGGGACTGAAGGCTGATGATGGTATCAGGAATGCTTCTGATGCAGTTGTGATAAAGATTCAGCGTTTCCAGGGAGACCAGATGACACACCTCTGACGGGATGTCAATCAAGCGATTCTTCGACAGGTCTGGGAGAAAAAGACAGCTCAGTTAACACTAGCACTTTAAAAAAAAAAAAAAAGGCTAGAGAAGTTATTATGCAAATAGCACAACTTCATATTACACTCAATGCTAAATATATTATTGTAGTCCCCTAACTAAACACAAGGTGGCGCTTTCATAACGAGAGATATCAACGAAGAGAACATCAACACAAAAAACAACAACAACAACTGTGAGTGTGTGAAGTAGGGGATCCCAAGGTTAAGTATCCTTCCTGAACACACACACACCTCAGTTCAAAAGCCATAATTGGTAGTGCCCGAGTGCAGTTAGTATTTCACGTGCCTAAAGGTGATGTCATTGTTTAAATGACGACATTCAACAAATGTGTGTGTGAGGCTTAAACTACCAGATCATTTAATCAAAGTTACTGGTGTTTTGCTTTCATGCTGCCATGTTTTTATATCAAATTCATAGTAATATTAATGAAACTGTGCAGCAGTTGAATTTGCTGTGTGAGTGTGTGACTGAACTACTAGCTCACTGTATACATTATGTATGCTATTAATGATACAACAAACGACAACTCCACCACTGACCTATAACCTGTTGTCACTACGCATTAGTGTTTCCATGGAAACCATACACACAGCCCTATGAGAGACTGCGTGAGTGCTAATAGTAAAAGACAGTCCAAAAGAGACACACACACAGTATTTTTCATGCATTAAATAAGCCTGTCAAGAGGGACCCCTAATACACTTCAGTATAATTTTGACAGAAAAACACACTCTGAGATAGGACCTAGACAAATAGTCCTACAAACATTAACCCTAATAAGAAGTTTAGAGGTTGACCCTTGTGTGGTGTTCATATTTTTGTTATTCAGCCAGTGTTCGTGGGTCTGGTGGACCAGCTGCATTTTTGGGTTTTTAATTGAACACAATCAAAAATGATATGTTAAAATATATGTTTACTTCATCCCAATTACAAGCAATATAAACAGCATATATGGTTAATATTTTCTCTTTACCTTTGTTAGATCACATTTAAGAATTGCAACCTTGTGTGGGAACGGCACGGGTAAGTTATAAACAAAACTCACTCTTGCACTCTCTCACACTTACACACAATCTCTCTCTCTCTCTCACACGCACGCACACATACACACACACACACCCATAACACATACACACAAAACGCACACACACACACACACACACACACACACACACACACACACACACACACACACACACACACACACACACACACACACACACACACACACACACACACACACACACACACACACACACACACACACACACACACACGGATATGTGGTGTATGGTTACTCCCCATAGGCATAATGTTTTTTTTCTAATGTACAAACTGTATAATCTATCCCCCTACACTAACCCTAACCCTAATTTCCACACTTTTATTAGCCCCGGGTCCAGTGGACCCGAACATCCTGTGTGTAATATAAATGTGTAGGGTGGGGTGTACAGTGTGTGGTCATTGAAAATGTGTTCTGATATATATTCCTCACAGAAAATGAGCCAAGGCCAATGAGTCTCAGTTTGAAAAAATAATTAATCGTATCATTTTTCTTTTGATAAAAAATGAAAACGGGTCCAAAAGACCCGAACACCATACAAGGGTTAAAATAACACATGATAACCAAACCATAACTGACTAAGTAAAAGCAGTAATAACACCTGGTGATAGTCAATTTTATCCATACTATGGACGCACTGATTTTGACATTCTGGAAAATACTTATCAGCTGATAATTATTAATGCACAATAGTATGGTATAACACCCTTGTGAAAAAGTACACTTTAGAATACTTTTAAAAAGAGCACTTATTACATAAAAGTGAATCACAAGACCGTTTTGAGTGGGTCACAGCGTGTGTAGTCAAAAAAACAAGAGACTTTTATTTTGAAAGAGACGCGCGGGAAAGCTGTTGACTTCTGTCAGACAGAACACATTTTCCCACTCCACTACGCTACTATTCCATTGTTTTTCTATGCTTGGCTGACGTGTTTGAACATTGCACTTGTGTCTTTTGCAGCATTTTGAGCATGACTCGATTCAGTATCTGCTGTCAGATGAGATGACATCAGGCTATATATCAGTGTCATTATTATATTGTTTTTTTTGTTTTGTAACTTGAGCCGGTTCACTCAGAATGCATTTGTGCGGTTTAAATTGCAATGCAGCGGTTAAAATGCTACATGCAACGTCATAGTTACGTTTGTCAATTACCAAAATTACAAAAAAGTACAAAGAAATTACACAAGTGGTACATTGTGTGTAAGCTGGGAAGGATTTGCATGCAGGTATGATGTTCGTTCTATTTATCAGGATCAGTGCCCATATGTTTTATTAAAAGATCATGTTAGTATTGTGTATTTACCATGTAACTGTAGTTTCTGCAACATTAACCAAAAATACCAACAATTCTATATTTTTGATGATTGTGGTGGCTCATACCAACTTACTAACTTTATTTTATTAACATAAACCAGTTTGGGACAGCTATTTAATAGCCTAACCTTATACCCTATAATACTGTTTATTCATCAGTGTTAGTGAAATTCTATAATATTTCCTAATTTTCCTCAGAATTTCCTCATGTCAAGACTGACAAAAGGTCTAAAAATACTAGGTCAAACCTTTATTATTTAAAAGAGGTGTATGTTGTAGCCATTTCAGTTTGAGTGCTTTTAAAACAGCTCACAAAGCTCAACTTCACCTCAAACACTGGAGTGAACATGGCAGGTAACCTAGATGTGTCTTGGTTACAGGCTGACAGAACAACTGATGTCCTAGAGGCAACCATTATGGGCTAAAGGCAACCAGTGCCTATTATTAAACATCAGAGCATTAGTTTACTATATGTGTGCGACCAAACAGCCCTGTCGGTTCAGCCCAGTCACGGCTTTATGGGAAAAGATCAAAATACAGAGGGATGAATAATCATTTAATGATTTTAGGCCTGTAGGTTAAATCTGCAGCCTGTATAGCAGATAAGCCTATAAGACCAAGTAAACAACAAAAAAAGATTTTAAAAAGCATATCTACAGATTTTGTTACAATTTACATCACATTGTTCTACTGAACAACAATAATTAAACACACATACTCCAGGCAACTGAGCGTCCCTTCCACATGGACTACTGTAAGTCAGGTACAGCCAAGAAAGAGAGAGACAGAAGACAAAACACAGACCCGGAAACACAAGAAAACATGGCTGCATGATGTTTCTGCGGGACAGAGCCAGAAGAAAAGTTGTTCTGATGTCTGTTTTTTTTTTTTTTTTTTTTTTTTTTGTACAACAGTCTGAACCTCTTCACAGACTCCTGATTTTCTTAGTCGTACAGAAATCGCCCTCATGGTCTCTCATCTGTCTCAGTGTGAATTGACTCTCTGTCTTGCTGAGCTGTAATAGTGGTCTGTGTTGAGGCTGTTTGTTCTGTTCAGAGCACACAATGGGCATCAAGATGGCACAGATGGCATGGATTATCAGACTAACCCTGACGAAAAGCATGCGCATACACATCCCTTTCTGCAAGAGCATGTATGTGTGTGTGTGTGTAGGTATATTAAGATACTGTGATAGTAAACAGACACATGAGAAATTGAACAGGAGGGAAGGATAGTAGAGAATGAGCCTGAATGGGCCTCTATGTCAACACATGGCTGTCAAGGGAACACTGATGTAAGAGGATTCTGGGAAATGTAGGTCTGTAATGGGAGTCTGTACTGCAAAAAAAATATGATAACCAATAAGTGTTAGTAAGAGGATCCAAGTGCCCCTGTTATGCTATTTTAAAGGTTCCTAATTTTGTTTTGGAGGTCTCCTACAACAGGTTTACATGCATCAAAGGTCAAAAAACATTTTTATTTTCTCATTATATACACTGCACAGCACAAGCGCCTCGTCTGAAGCAGTCAGAAGATTCAGTCCCTCTAAATCCCTCCTTTCTGCGAGCCTGCTCTGCTCTGATTGGCCAGATGGCCCAGCCTGTTGTGATTGGTCGACCGTTTACAGCATGTGTCGGAGGCAGTAACGATAGCGTCGATTTTTACATCATAGAGTCCGATGATGAAACATTGGAAGAACTAGTTATTCAACCTGAACCTCCATCGCAATGATGACTTGAGCAGGATGTTTCTCAGTGATACATTTTTACTCATGTTGGCCTACATCAGCATTAACAAGTGTCAATCAACAAACCGATGTGTATATTTCTAATTTATTACGGTGCACATGCGGGAAATGTACTCATCCTTTGTTAGATACAAAAATAATTCACTTTTGCAGTGCAGAAACTAGCGTCTTCTCGACATGTACACAACACAAACCAACTACAGGTGTTTGAGGGCGGGTTAAAGTAGATGTTGTTCACAGGCAGCCAATGAAGACCATAAGTGGGCATTATGCAAATTTGTTACACTGTTACGTATGAATGTTATGGAAGTAAGACTGGAATTACTGACGACTCATTTCGGTAGTTCAGAATCTATTCTTTATTTAGGAATTTTATTTATTGTGCACTTTGATCTTTAAAACTTTGAAGACCTTTTACATTCACAGACAGTTCACAGACAGCTATATTGCACAATAAATGAAAGGTAATATCTGAAAAAGCCTAATAGGGGTAGGGTTGGGTAGCAAACTCTGTACTTTTAAGGGCACCGACTAAATTACGTCGGTACTACCAAGTACTGATTCACATTAAATCAATCTGTACCAAATTTTGGTACCTGAGAACACATCTTGTGATATAGACTAGTGTCTGTGAATATTAAACAGCAAAAAGAGTATTTAAATACAAATCCTGCATGTCTCTGTGTGAATGAATGGTGCTGATGCGCAGTTTAATTTACCTAACACACACACACACACAGAATCGCGCATGACTGTCGTGTGTTTCCATCTCATTCGAGGACATGAATGCATGTCCGTCATCTCCAGAGCTTTTTACTAGGGGTGTAACGATTCGTTTTAACAACGATTCGATTCGTATCACGATTTGAGGTTGTCGATACGATTCAAGGACGATATTGGTTCATTTAGAACGATACGATCCGAAACGATTCAGTGACTTGAAATCGATTCAGTAACTTTTTAGCCAAAAATTGTGTGACTGAAATAAATATCTGGATACTGGTCAGTGCAGGTGAAGTTTCCTAGATTCCTGTTGTTTCTTGTAAGGGAATCAGGTATCAATTAATTATGGATATAAATAAACAAGTAAACAACAATTAATGGCAAATGCATTCAAATTTTATTTGAATAAAGTGCAACCAACAGTTTAGGTTGAATTAACAGGAAGTTAACCTTTTCTGCTCTCATTTTCAATATTCAATAAATTTTCAATAAAAGCACAGTAAGTGCAACCAACATTTCAACAGTAGGTTAACCTGCTACTTCTGCTTTTGTTTTCCAACATAAAAATATTACAATATTAATATCAAAAATAAAGTGCAACTAACTTCTTTTCAGGTTTAATTAATAGTAGGTTTACCTGCTACTTTTGCTGTTGTTTTTCAACATTAAAATAATACAAATACAATATTAATATCAAAAATAAAGTGCATATCTTCAGGTTGAATAAACTGGCTGAACCTGCTTCTACTCTCAGTTTAATAAACAAACAATATTTAACAAAAGATAAAAATTTAACCAACTATTCTTCAATGACTCTACAGATTTCTTTTTCAAAAATATCAACATGATCTGACCGCAGAACACTTCTCTGTGCGTTCACTATGTCGCCAGCTGTACTAAAAATCGCTCTGCTGGCACACTGGTCCCAGGAATGCACAGGTAACAAGCAAGGGTTGAAAGTACAGGTAGCTCTTTCTCCTGGTGGCTTGATAATTTCTCGCTCATTGGCTTCTCCTCTGCCATCCGCCATGCTATGTTTTGTTTTCTTAGCGCTGCTGCTGGTGCGTTGCGATGATGTCACAGATAGGCAGACTGAATCGAGTAACGTTTAACGCCTTTATTATTAAAAGTGCTAAGAAAAAACATCCATATAAAGCCTGACGTGTTAAAATCCAATGCGTTATTTCCTATTATCGATACAATCGATTGATTACCTTTTAAAACGATGTTAGATCGATATATGTCGTCCGGAAGGCCAACTTGCCGAGCACAGATCGATGTAGTTAGATCATAGGAAAATAAATCGATACATCGATGTAGTAGATGAATCGTTACACCCCTACTTTTTACCATTTAATTTGAGAAAAACTACCGTCATGTCATAAACACACAGAAACTCAAGATCTTTACGGCAACCCGTCAAAATAAAAGTTTGGTTTAACTTGACAAATATATTACTGTTGTACAGTAGAATTTAGATACGTCTCAGTGTAATAATAATACTAACACTAATATAATAATACCAAATAATCAAAACTTTATTTTTAAAGTAATAAATCAAATTTTCTTCCATGTTTTAATTTTAAAAGTATAAAGCTCAGTTGTGCAGCACTTAATTACACAAAAAGTTTGTTTAATTAAGTTGAAAGATAAATTAATGTTTTATGGCTTCATTGATCACCAGAAAATACATAACACAGAATTTAGGGGAAATCATTAATAGAAATTGAATAAAAAAAATAAATAAAAAAATAAGTATTAAGTTTATAAATTCAATTAATTAAGTAGCTAGTAGCCTACAATTTACTGGTAAGTATTACAGTAAACAAAAATCACAGACAATGGCAGACAGAGACCAAGGCAGCTCTGGCATAATGTCAATAACACTTCTATAAATGACTTACAGTTCCTTTACAGTTATTGATGTATCCCTAAAGTACAGAAAAAAAGGTACTGTTGGGTATCAGTACCGATTAAAGTGTGAACGGTACCCAACCCTAAATAGGGGCACTTTAAAATATAAACAAACCGTGTTTTTGATTCAGATTGTGTTGTCAAACGTTGATGATCACCAAAAATACAATGACCTGTTGCTGATTTAAACAATTTTCAACTTCAACAACCTCATCTATGTTTGCCACTAGCCAGCTAGATAACCTTACTAGATTACATGGTGACACTATGTGAATTTAAATATATATAACACAGCTAAGAATTTCACCATAAAAATATGGTGACAATGTCTCAAGCATTAGGATGTCATATTGGTGCCTGTATATTTGACAACTTATAGACATACATTTCATTAATTGTATATTTATTCTTCTCTAAAATGTACTGGTAACCACCACAACAATGCAGATGGTAAAATGGAAAGCCATATGAATCAGAGTTCATTGTAAAGTGGCCCGTCTATAAAACAAGGCTAATGCTTGTTTACAGACAGTGCACAGGGTCAAACACACAAAGACAAAACACCATCAGAATGACACACAACAGTCAGATAATGCAATAAACATTAAATAACAGAACAATTTGCAATTTTACCGTATATTGTATGATAACTTACAGTTAACCAATGAACAGGTTTTCACTGTAGCATTTTTAAAGTCTTTTTCAATAAAAACGACACAAAAAATTTAGTGTATATTTATATTTACAAACATATACAGTAGTATTATGTACAGTATTTGGCTTGGGGTAAGATTTTGAAATGGCAGCAGCTTATACACAGACACAGATACATACTTCTGACTGACTGAGTGAGTGATGTTTTCATTATGCTGATTACATCTCTCCTTCATTCATTTGAGCTCTTACACTTTAACACTCTTATGTCCCTCTGAAGTGGGAAAAGTGCGTTGAAACACAGTCTGTCATTATGTTGCTCTGGGTGTGGCCTCATCCAGCAGCTTACAGCTGAAATAATCAGCTGAGCATGTGTGTGTGCTTCTGTACTTATTTACAGTATGTAATCAAACAGATGGTTCTGACTTAAATTTATACCAAGTGTGCACAACAGTTAAATGCACGTATAAGCAGAGTGATGCATTTGTGCTTGTGCTTTTCTGCCACTCAGCATTCCTCTGTGTGCCCACTTTCACCGTGAATGTGTGTGTGTGTGAGTGAAAGTGTTCTCTTTGAGTTCTGTTGAATAAGCAAACTGTTTCTCTCTGACAGGCACCATGATTCACACTGGATGGGTGGAGTATGTGTGTTTGTGCCTCCTGAAGTCAGATGTAATCATCAGATGTAAGACCATCAAAGCTCACAGGCCCTGTCCCAAATGGCACCCTGAACACTCGCGGTCTTCCTATGAGTCCGCACTTTAGTGACATAATGCCGCTTTGACTGTCAGGAAGAAGTCTGCAGCTGAGCTCGCTTCAGTGCGGGCTCTGCAAAAGTGTGCATCAAGGGCGCATATCGACCGCAAAAAGCGCTCACAACGTAGCACCCTTTGGACAACCGAAAATGATGGGACACCTTATGGTCTCATGGACATAAAAGAAACACGCATGCGGCGGCCATTGCAAGTCCACAAGACCAAAGTGCATGAAGTGTGACATTTGGGACAGGGCCACAGTTGAGCAGAGATCTCTGGACCATAGGCAATCAAACAGGAAATCACAGCAGTGCTTTCATTCATACATATTGATCATCACAGATGGAGTGAGAGAATCTCAATCTCTGTCAATGTGAATTCATTCAATACCAAAAACATGAAATGTTTGGAAGTTGCGATACTTCGCTATTGCGATGTATATCCGAATGAAATTGCTTCTTTAACAAGAAGAAAAGTAGGGTTGGACTTTTGTCCATCGGAAATTTATTAGGTCATTGTCGTTTGCTCTATTGCTGCGATCTCATCTGTGCACAAAATTATTTATAATAAATACTGCAATATTCCATTTAAAAAACATGAATGGTTGATTTTGAGTTCATTGTGACTTCAAAATAAATATTGACTATGATTTGTGTATTTGTGTATTTGCTTTGTATGGCATCGCAGTAATTCCAGAAAGGTTAACAAAACAGTTAATCTGATGTTATTTGCTTTACAAAAGATTTTGTTTAACCACTGTTTCTGACAGGCTGATAGTTAGCTTAGCAACATGCTAACATAACATTTTATTGGGGGGGAAAACTGACTGGTGTGCCACATTTGCTCTGACAATGATTCAACTTGTTTATGATTCTTTATGATGCATTAAGAAATCTGATATTTTCAGTCCCATTTCAGTTTGATATGGTTTGCTCATTTCGGTACAATTCACAACTGATGTTACATTTGTTAAAATTGTTAAATAGTATTTAGGATAAGGAATGAAATCATAATGCGTTGTGTGTAATGTGTATTATTATCAAAATCATTTTTTTTTATTGTGTAATCGATGCACTTAATTTTCATTATCAGATCAATGCATCAATGCATTTTACACCCTGAGCTATGAGGTCTGATTTATTCTACCATACGATGACCTGATTAGCAAGCTCAATCCATCTGTCTGTCCCCACCACACATACACTAGACTTGCTGCGGTAGTCTGTGTTACATGGTGTTCAGCCGTACAACGCTAACATTGCTTCCTTACAATGGACACTACAATTAACTGAAAGCATCTGCTCTGCTCCATATAGCACAAGCTGCAGAGTCGAAGCACAGTGCAACAGGATTCAGATTTCACTTATCACTTGACGAGAGAAAGGAGCGATGAGATGACTGACATGATGATGGTGGAAGATTTGGTGTGCAACAGATCCTGAGTGTCATTGACAAATATCTTATCTTGTAAAATGTGCAGTCAGTACTGCCACTCGGCTCCCTATATACAGAGTATGTGTAATCTTGAAAGCGAGTGTGCATTCAAAAGTAATTTCAATACCCCACACAACACATATCCACACACATCCATATAAAGAAAACCACCCACACAAGTTGACACAACCCTTTCCTTGCTGCATGATTGGGGACTTCTCAATAACGTACAGTTCTTAAATTATACTAAGTATTAACACATATTAGTAATTTGTAGAACTGATTTAAGATATTCTTTAGTCGCTCTATAAACCATTTTCCTTTACATGGCATTCCCATGGGAGTTTTTACACACATTTAAACAGACTTCTGGCAATTATTGTATAAAGGCTATAAACATATTCAAAGATTAACTCAAAGATCAAGAGAACTATCCATTAATAAAATATATACTACAAACATATCACCTTCATCAGTACACAAACACTTTGACCCTCTTTCTGGTGTCGGGGTGGAGCTCTGATAAAGTGAGCGTCTCAGACTGTATGTAGGGCAGATGAATCTGGCTAATATCAAAGTCTCAAGGACACAAGCAGCTGGTGTCTGTCCATACTGCCTTATATTAAACTGAACAGGTCACCATTTAGCAGGCAAATACAATGGATCTTAAAAGATCGATTTTACATACATTAATGGTCAAAAGTTTGGGATCAGCAAGGATACATTAAATTGATCAAAAGTGACAGTTAAGACATTCATAATGTTACAAAAGATCATTATTTTAAAAAATACTGTTGTTCTGAACTTCCTATTCAATTAAATCATTAAAAAAATAGTTTCCACAAAAATATTAAGCAGCACAACTGTTTTAAGTTTTTTATAGCCTTAATAAAATTATAAATTTATTACATTTAAATAAGCTACTGTTTGAAATATTCTGACATAACTTGTGAAGTTGTGTCTACAAGATTAAAAACAAAAGACAGGGTGTGATAATGAACCATGTTGGTGATGATGTTCTGATGATGTTTATTTCTCTGACCTTGGTCAGATGCCCCCACATTTAATTTGTATATCTTTCTAACTGTATACCAGCATAACACAGGTTTATTCTGTAAAACAGAGGCAGGATGTTGTCTCCTCCCTGGCTCATTGTATGATAACATGTGCAGAAAAGGCCATTTCCTCCTGGAGAAACATGGGAAACACACACACACATTTACACACCCCTTCCCAAATACATGAAAACCTGTCCGGGAACTGCTTGCAAAGAAATCTCACAATGCTTTGATTGGGCATTTAAATGATTCTAATATTTTTTATATAAGATGCTTTCATACATGGTACAGAGAGTATAAATGACATCTGTGATAACTACTCAAGCAAGATTGACAAAGATACACTTGTCTTGAAGTGGCGTTTCATGACATGACTTGACCTGCACTTCAGTCACTTCCGACAGAGTTACACACAACCTAGTTTGCCAGACATAATGTGCCGTGACCTGTTTATTAAGAACTACAGTGGGGTCCAAAAATCTGAGACCACTAGTAAAATTGCATCCACTTAATATAACATTTTATTACAAACTGCATTATTATTATAACAACATGAGTGAAAAGTTTAATTGAAATGAGCATGAATTTTTTATTTGTTTTTTAAATGTAAGCATATAGTCATATGCTATAAACCAAATGGTCATTCAATACTGTCTAGGACAATTCCAACTAAAACTGCATGATGGATAGGTTAAGTAACAAGCCAGCTAGATTAACAAAATATCCAACAAGAGTTTCAGATAACTAGCTTTCAGGCTTTAGCTTAACAGTTTTGAATAAATATTATAATCTTTACAAGTCACATGTCACTTGTTACAGACACTGTTAAACCATAAATCATAAAGGTTCATCTGCTAGCAAACTAAATGTGTCCTGAAGTTAGTCTTGAACTATGGAACCAATCCCATAATGACCAAAGTAAAAACAAAAAAGAAAGAAGTGAGCTAAAGAAAAAACATGACAGCAGGCCAAACAGTGTGAACTTGCTTGGCTATTCCTGTGAGACCACATTTCCTGAAAATGCCCTCACCAAAACTGTGTGTAATGAGCAATTGTTATTAACTGAATTTATGAACATCTGAATTCATGAAAAAGTCTATGGGAGGACAAGTCATTCAATATTGCTCGTTTCTGTCATTCTCTTCTTTCTGACACCAACATTCTTCCCAACAGCTGCTTTAAGGACCGTCACACAGCATCAGATTTTAAAGCACTAAAATATATTCATAATCATCATGAAATCCTGTGACACTCTTACAAACCTACAGAAACATGGCGTAGGTTGGAAAGCCCTGCAACGGTACTGAGCCAAAACCCTTCAGGACACAGATGCCCCCATTAAGTCTCTCTCCCCCCCACACACACACACACACACACACACAGTTTTTTTTTTAGAAATCCACATTAACAGGCCACAATGGAGTCTGAACTGTAATGATTTAGTTCATAATACTTTACAATAAGGTTCAATTTGTTTATGTTTGTTAATACACTGCTGGGTATAACTGGTTACATGTAATCTGGATTATATTACATTTTAAAATTCCCATAATCAGACTACACATATATTTGTATTGATTAGGTCTACATGATTTATAGTCATTGATTGTCTAAAGTCTTCTCGACTTGTGGAATTGCACACACCAGCCCCTAGTCAAGTGGCCATAATTTCAAGGAAAATTGAGATGCAACAGCATTCGACCACTGAATTTACAGAAATCATTTCACTTTTATGAAGTGTTTTCTCAATACTGCATATCTAATCAAGTCCTGATGAACACATTTGAATTATTATTCGAATGATCACTCAGCGAGTCATTTAACCATGTATTTACCATGTCTTTGGAAGGCGTTTGCCTTTTAAACATATTAAAATGCACAAATTCATGTCATTTCACATTTACAGTTATTCCCAAACTTTTTAGGTAACTCAACCTCTTTTGACCTAATATATTTAATAACCAAGTCAATAATTTAGCAAAACATTTGCATATTCACAGTTCTCTGATGTCGATTAATAGCCTTGGCCACACATGACATGCAGGTAAACAACTAAAATATTTAGGGCCCTATTTTAACGATCTGAAACGCAAGTGTCAAAGCGCGAACCGCAAGTAACTTTGTGGGCGGGTCTCGGCGCTGTTGCTATTTTCCCGGCGGGATAAATGGCTCTTGCGCCCGGCGCAAATCTAAAATGGGTTGGTCTGAAGTAGCTTCATTATTCATAGGTGTGGTTTGGGCGTAACGTGAATAAACCAATCCGAGCGTCATCCAACATTCCCTTTAAAAGCAGGTGCGCAAGTTCCATTATGGATTGCTATTATTATGGCGTATTTACCAGGCGCACGCCAGGAGCGGTTCACAGCCGAGGAGACTGATGTTCTTGTAGAGCAGTGAAAGACAGAGAAGTGAAGTTGTAATGTTGTACATTATGGTAAAGGTGATTTCACAGTCTTTTTTTTCTTTCAGTTTTTTCAGTTTTTCAGTCGATTTTTTTTCCTGGTTCTTGACGGACAAACCAATTTGTCAGATGTCCTTATATACATATATGTCTTGCCACTATTGGGCAAACAGGTCTTGTCCTTAATTATTACAATTAGCCTGAATCATTTGTAAGCTAGATTTATGCCTATTTTTTCACATCTTCGTGGCACACCACAATGATTTCCGTCATCTCATGTGTTAATATTTTTTTAGTGTAACAATTTATGATTTGCAAAAATAACTGTTGCATCTGTGTAGATTACATGAGCAAAGTGTATGCGCGTTGTGCACGCTATACATTATGGTCAAGCATGCGCCCTTAAAATAGCATAATGAACAACGGGCAACGCGCCACTGACTTTAGACTAGGTTTTTTCTGGTCAGTGGCGCAATTGTTTAATGGAACAGCAAAATAGCACCAGGGATTGTTTGCGCCGGAACACGCCTCCTTTTTTGCGCTGAACCGCCCTGGTAGCGCAAGTTCATTCACTAGTTTAGCGACGTGCTTCTGTGGAGGGAAAAGCGCGCTTTGCGCGGGTGCAAAATAGGAATGACACATGCGTCGGTGTACAAAGTCAATTGCGCTGGGTGCAAGATAGGGCCCTTAATCTTTTTTAGTATGTGTTGATTTGTTTTTACGATTGAATTAATTATAAGCTTTTCATGCGTTTTGGTTTCATTTTCCCTGATCCTGTTGCCTGTGTGTGTACTCATTCATTGTAAGTTTCCATGGTTCCTGATTAAGTTATGCACCTGTTTCTAGTTGTTAATTATCTAGTTCTGTGTATATATGGCCTAAGTTCTCTTTGTGCAGTGTACAGTCTCGTTTTAGCTTTATGTGGTTTGTGATATCTCCTATGTTTCCTTGGATATCTAAGTGTTAAATATTCTGAATTAAGACGTTTGTCATTGTTGAGCGTTCACTGCAGCAGCCACCCATTCAACCATTTTCATTAGGTTTTAATTCATTTTGTGCATTGTTGTAAAACATTACCTCTTTAGCTTACACTGACAACACTTTCTTGGTGATCCAGGGTACATTTACATGACAACGATGTACTAAAAACCATCAGTTTTCACGTACAGACAACACCACTGTCAACATGATCCCCATTTACATGGATCAGCGAAAACAACTAAAAACACTGTATTACGCATGCCATGCCAGTAGTTGTCTATGTCACTTTGTATACAAACACTACACGCCTATAGATGTGCATGCACATGACGTCACTGTTTTCACAAATTCATGTTTTTCTAGTTTACACAGAGACAATAACGGTCTCGTTTTCAAAAACTTGCACTTTGAAAGCCGTTTTCAAAAGCTTGCGTTTTCAGGCCCCCAAAATGACATTGTCGTGTAAATGAAAATAAAAAGTTTTAAGTTGTTAGTTAAAAACGGTGTAGTGTAAACAGCCCCTAGATATATCTGTTAGGGGTGTTGCATCTGTCATCTGAAAACAGAGAAGACCCTTAGTGGTAGATCATTTTGTCAATCATCCTTTCAGGTTCTATCAGTGAGTGTTTGAGCTTTGTAATGAGTGTCAGGTTGTTGCCATGGTGCGTTAGCACAAGGTGTTGATGTAATGCATCTTTAATGCATAATGTTTATCCAAAGTGTTGTTGCCCAGAGATAAGACGCACTCCTACACATACCCAATATTTGGGGGTTGGAGTATTTGTGTGTACATGTGAGTGGGTTTTATCTCATAATACACCCACCAAAACATTAACATATAAGTACCAAAGAGGAAGAAACCTGGATGCGAGATTATCTGCCAAAATGCTTTTCTGAGACTCTCTCTCTTTACTTCTATCCTATTAGCAGTTGTCGCACTAAAATTAAACCCTGACCATCCGCAACAAAAGACATGACTCAGAGAGCGTGCCAGAGAGAGGATTTGTGCTTGCATGCTCACATTTATAAAAATGCTATCATGTGGAAGAGGGTTTGTTTTGTGATCGTGTATGTGTGTCATATAAATTTGTGTTTCTGTGTATTTGTGTGTCCCAATTCAAAGAATGGAAACCAAAATGTGTAACAAGGTTTGTCTGTATGTGTGTGAGCTCATGTGCAAAGTAATTGTGTGGGCTGACAGCAGAAAGAAGTAGGAGGTGAGAGAGAGAGAGAGAGAGAGAGAGAGAGAGAAAGAGATGGCTTCATCAAAACATAATCTCTCATCTATGGGAATGATGATCACAGGTCACAGGTAGTGCATGTAGGTGTTTGCATGTGAAGAGGAGTGTGTGGATCACACGGCACCTCACATGCTGCAAGTATTGTTCTAAGAGCAAAAAGCAACAAAAACAGACCAAACTTGTTGCATCACGTTGTGATTGGGCCTGTGCTGCCTTTCTAAACTGCAGTGCATCCTGTTAGAGAGCACAGAATGGATCTGTTAAAGTGCCCCTATTATGGTTTTTCTAATATTTTCTTTCTTGCAGTGTGTAATATAGCTGTTTGTGAATGTAAAGTTCTGCAATGTTGTAAAGTTACTATCTCCCAAAAGAAAGAATCGACTCTGAACCGCCTATATGGGTTGTTTTTGTTTCTAATTCCACTGCGTAGCGGTTCTACGTCACTAGAAAAAACATTCACATAATGCCTGCTTATGTCGTACGTTGTTCGCCCGCAAACAACTTGACGCCCACAAACACGTCATTTTACTGATGATTGCTTCTCAAATCTCTGAGTTCCCAAAAAGCTTGTTCTTGAAATATGGGTTAGTACTCGGTTTATTTGGACCAGCTTGCTCCTCAGAATCACAACCTGTAAGTATGATTAATTATTGATTAGGGATGCACCGAATGTGCGGCAACGGAAATTATTCGGTTGAATAAGTGAAAAGGCCAAATACATTTTACCGAAAAAGATTGGTTTTTGATGACGCGATCAAATATAGCAACCAGCGCGTGTGAGAGAGGCACACGCTTCTAAATGCAGCAAATGTCGGAAGTGTGGAAGAATTAAGCCTTGTTTATACTTTCGTCTGGCTCCGCAGCACGAGCCTCCGCTGACTGCGCACGCCTCATCCGCTTGGCACTCTGCGTTGATGTCATTTTTGCTGCGCGGCAGTGCGCGCACCCTTGCGCTCTTGCGGACGCATCGAGTATAAACAAGACTTAAAGAAGGCTTTAAAGTGTCAGAGAAAGACGCAGAAATGGCCGTTTGCAGACACTGTTCTGCTCAATTGTCTAAGCACCCTCAAATGCAAGCAAGAGCACCCTCAGTTGATACTGTAATAATATATTGTATATATGATAACACATTTACAATGTGTTTCTGCAGCGGTGACATAGTTGTTGATCTCTTGTACGCAATGGCCAATATGTTTTAAGTTAGTCAGACTCCACTCACTGCTCAAACCGCCAGAGTTTTTATTCAGTGCTGAGTTATATAGGCTTGCAAAACCTCTCATGAACAAACAAACAGAATTTGATTATGATTTGATTATGATACCTGTAGGCATAATAGGCCAAAGATAAGATAAGATGGCCAACAAAAAAAAAAAATATGTATATATATATATTAAAAGTTACATTGTGCTTTGTTTGTATAATGTCTGCTGGAATGCTAAAAATGTTCAGCGTTAAATAAATATTTTTAAATTGTAGTTGTGTAATGTATTTTAAAAACAAGACAAAATAGTAAAAAAGCTAATTTATGCAAAGGTGAAAAACTTGGCAAAATAAATGGAAAGAAAATTGAAAAACCGCGTTCGTTATTCAGCTTCGGCCGCTGGCCAAACGTTTTATTATTATTCGGCTTCAGCTTCAGCTTCGGCTAAGAATTTTCATTTCGGTGCATCCCTATTATTGATGTATATATTTTCTACTGTTCAAAATATGTGGTTTTGTGTTTTATATTGTGTACATTTTCGGCTAACTCATGTTATTACTGTCTTACTAAAACACTTCTGCTAAGCAGCTGTGGGCCACTACTACCTAAAACTGTGTCTATTAATGCAGATTGTCTGTCGTTCTTACTACTTTGTCTTTGAGTAAAGATAAAGAATGGAGCAAGATTTGTTTTGCAAACTTTAATGTTACATCAGTCATTCACGTTAGCGCTCGGCTAATGTATGCACCGTTATTGATACAGTTCCCGCATGTGCAGTTTGTTGATGGACATGCACTTGTTAATGCTGATGGTGAGGAATGACAGTTGCAACATCTCAACAACTCAAACTGAGTGGCGCATCACTGAGAAACGTACTCAAGTCGTCCTTGCAATGGAGGTTCGGGTTGAATAAGTTCTTCCAATGTTTCATCATCATACTCGGATTGATATGATAAAATTGACGCCTCGTTACTGTCTTTAAAGTGTGTACAATTGCTGAGCTTTAAGAAGCCTGGCGCTGAAGTTCAGTTATGGTAATGGACATTAGCTTTCGACAAGCAGTTGACCAATCGTAACAGACTGGGCCATCTGGCCAATCAGAGCAGAGCAGGCTCACATAAGGTGGGATTTAGAGAGACTGATTCATCCAACGACTCGTTTGAGAATCATTGAACAATGTGGTGATATGCGATTTTTTTAATGAGAAAATGAAAGTGTTTTTTCGACCTTTGATGCATGTAAACCTGTTGTAGGTGACCTCCTAAACTAAATTAGGAAACTTTAAAATAGCATAATAGGGGCAACTTTAACCTCTGATGCATGTTCTCTGTGGCTTCTTGCTATCAGTGGAACTGAACAATAGATCCCACTGCATGGTTCAGCTGGTTAACTCAGTCACACTTTTGGCATTTTCACTAGGGATGTACCAATATTAAAACTCTGGCCGATACTGATAAGCCGATAATACATTTTATTTATATTTTATCAGCATTAATGGAGAAATTATCGACATTTAAATTTACTCATTCAAAACTTCGGGGTTGGTACGATTTTTTGATGTTTTTGAAAGGAGGCCGCATTTATTAATTAAAAACAATACAGAAAAAACAGCATGATTGTGGAAGATTTAGAGCTGCAACAACTTATCGTTAATATCGATTATTATTGACAATGAATTTGATTATCGATTAGTCGTGCTCTGTGCCCGGGAAACCAATAGTCACTAGCTTTACAATAGTGAATAACCAATTTCTATGGACAAAACACATTTGGAAAATAACAGATGGCACAGAAAAAAAAAGTTAAATAAATTTTTTTTAATTTGGCCATCTTCTCATCTTTGGCCTATTATGCCAACAGGTATCATAATCAAATCATAATCAAATTTTGTTTGTTTGTTCATGAGAGGTTTTTCAAGCCTGTATAACTCAGCACTGAATAAAAACTCTGGTGGTTTGAGCAGTGAGTGGAGTCTGACTAACTTAAAACATATTGGCCATTGTGTTCAAGAGATCAACAACTATGTCACCGTTGCAGAAACACGTTGTAAATGGATACATTTGACGTTCTACAGACACAAATATGCACAGGAGCATTTGCCAATATATTATTACAGTATCAACTGAGGGTGCTCTTGCTTGCATTTGAGGGTGCTTAGACAATTCAGCAGAAAAGTGTCTGAAAACGGCCATTTCTGCGACTTTCTCGGACACTTTAAAGCCTTCTTTAAGTCTTGTTTATACTCGATGCGTCCGCAAGAGCGCGATCGGGTGTGCGCGGCAAAAATTACGTCATCGCAGAGTGCCAAGCGGATGAGGCGCGCGCGAAGTCAGCGGAGGCTCGCGCTGCAGAGCCAGACGAAAGTATTAACAAGGCTTAATGCTTCCACAATTCCGACGTGCTGCATTGCTGCATTTAGATGCGTGCGCGCCTCTCTCACACGCGCTGGTTGCTATATTTGATCGCGTCATCAAAAACCTCATTGTTCTGTAAAATGTATTCAGTCTTTTCACTTATTCACGAACACCGAAAGTTCCATTTTTGCTATTTTCGGCCGAACAATCGGTGCATCCCTACCTGTGACAAGTGTTTTCCTCAGCGGTAGCTTACATTTTATGGTTAGGCTATATCCTTATCAGTTAATGTTAGAAAGTCCCACAAGCATTTCCATTTCGCATATTATGACAAGCATCATGATAAACTTCACAGACTTCAATGAACAAGCACAAAAGAGATGGAGCACAGAATAGAAGCACAATAATTCTGACATATTTCTGAGAGAAGTAACAGTAAAGGCATTTTACGCATTAATGTAATATAATTAGGCCTCTTTTTTGGATTCCTTGATGAATACAAAATACACATAAAAGCATATTTGAAAATTTTTGCAACACTATAAATGTATTTACTGTCGAATTTCTTTGAAAATATCTTACTAATCCCGATTTTTTAATGCTACAAATTTAGGTATCAATAACAAAATGTACAGTATGATTCATTTTGAGTTTGAATTAATATTGCATATAACAATGTTATTAAAGCATTAGTGTTTTTAAAGATTTAAATACACTACTGTGCAACAGGCAGGGCTATTAAATTGTGTGCTTTCACTTTCAGTTGGGTTGGAATTTATAGAAAACTCCTTGAAATGATGACTCTAATCAAAACAAACAACAACAGGCATCTTCTTCCCTAAAAGCCAGAGCTCAAGGCCACAAATATATATAAAATCTACACACAGGTTTTTTTTTATTAGCAGTGGAAAATACCTAACACACCCCGTGAAACTCTGTGAGACTTTCTCACTGTAAAATGGTAGAGAGAGAGAGAGTATGTTTGTGAGGAGGACAACATGTCCCAGCTTGAAATATCTTGAATCAGTAAAAAAGAAAAACACAACTTCTGAGGAATCCAGAGCTACAGGGAGAAATTGGAGCTGAAACCAGCTGAACACAGAACACCTGAAAGAGTCATAACCAACACTCCTACCGAGGTCACAAATCTTGGCGACCTTTGAAACATATCTGAAATATCTACAGCCTAAGGATGCAGTGAGAGTAAATATATCTGGTGCTAACTTATCTTCACTAATGGTAATGAATGATTACTTCATCTTTGTGAGCTGTGACACAATGATAGCTTCTTACATTCCACACATCATAACGGACTGAATGTATAATTTCCTGCATAAGTACTTAAGAAGATCCTCTAAGAATGCTAGGAATTTGCCGTTTCCACGGTCTGCCCTTTCCTGTTTCCTATTTTAGCTACTCTCCTGCCTCCGAGCTGAGGGGAGTGCGGAGGAATTCACGGGGAACGGAAGCAGATCTCCCGCTCAGTGAACATTCCCAACTGTCATCTTGGCTTTTCCCGCATCCGTTTATGACTAGTGGTAACCACATATTTCAAGTTTTTCCAAGGAATAGGAAAAGATTTTGATTTCATGCAGACTTCTACAATTCAGTTAAGTGAAAGATTCCCCACATTCACCACATAAAGAAACAAAGTGATCTACCGTACACAGAATGACCTGAGTGAATCATTTTGCTTAAGAGAATCAAAAGATTCGACTCACCGAGTGAGTCTATCACAGCTGACGTCATATGCCTCGCGGAGATGCATGACTCAAGTCATCATCATAACAAGCAGTAGTAGACATAAAAGCATCAAAGTATTCTTTTTTAAATTCAGGACATTTTCATAGTTAGCTCAAGTGTTTCCTCACACTCGTGCAAGTTAATTATTTACGCCATACAATAAAGAGTAAAAAACATAACTAATCCCTGCTGATCATCAGTCTTCAGAGTTCTGGTTTCAAAACATAACCCACAAATGCATTCATTTTCATTTCATGGGCACTGATCTCCAAACATGGAAATGAAATCTCCAGTCATAAGTCTGAGGGGATTTCCATAGTACTCAGTATGTGGGCAAGCTGTCACATAGGAAATCTAATATGGACAGTCCAGTCCAGACAATAACAACATCCTCTACTTTCTTCCCACGCATCCTCAAAGCTATTTGCTGGGCGTTTGTAACGCATTCTGGACACACATCTTCATCCCGGCCCGGACACTGTCCTGTGCGCGACAACATACTCTGTAACATTTTAGGCTATATGCCTGCTGACGGAGACGTTCCATCTGCTTTCTGTTGAGTAATATGTGTATAGTTAAAGTTTAAAACAGCCAGAACATAATGGGTCAAAATGCGACAAAACACATTTCCCGTTTGAATGCAACATTCCCGTTTGAAACTACTCTAAGAGCGTCTGACTGAGCAGGCGCGCGCACAGCGTGCTAAACACAAATTAAGCATCACTTCACTTTACCTGCTTCAACCGTATCCGTTAGGTCGTAATTTGTTGCTGTCCGAGGGAATTCTTTCAGTTTTCTTGAGCTGAGGTTCATAAATCCAGAGTTCGCCGCATCCTCCAGAGCTCTCTCCAAGCCCCGGCTGAGAGGCAGGTTCGTATTGGAGCCCAGTCCGCTCAGGTTCGTCTGTAATGCGGCAGAAGCCAGTTGGGAATGAGGACGGGGCTCCGGTCCCAGCGTCGCCATATTCGCCCCGTCGGGAAAAAAAGCTCGTCGAAGGGCTCTGCGATCGCTATATCCTAAAGAAAATGTGCTGGGTCTCAACAGCAGTGGGTGAATTTCCTCCTAGTGCGCTATCTGACTGTCCACAACGCGTCTGCGCAGTTTGTTCGTGGATCTGAGCTCGAGCCAATAACGTGTTTACTGGCCTTTACTACAGCGCCATCTGCTGCACGTTCACAGGCACAGCAAATAGCGATGGCGCGTTAGTAGAAAAGTTTACTAGATGGAGATACTTATAAAATATTTATAAAAATGCAATTTTTCCCTAAACTTTTGGGAATTCATTGTTTGTATACACAGGGAAATAGTATCAAATACACAACAAATTGTATGCTCTCTATTTACCCTCAGGAATACACATAGGCTATATTTTTTCTAAATAGGCCTATAAATCATAATAGAAAAAATAATAATAATTAGTGGACGTATGAAAATGAGAGTGTTATATTACAATATGCACTATTATAATATAATTGTATTATGCAGCACACACAATATCAAAAATAATTTTTAGATGTTTCAGATTCGTCATAAATGGTACTCGTCATATAAATAAATAGGTTAAAAAGAACACCATTCTAAAAAGTGTTTGTACAAGTGAGTCTGTATAGTGAACTCCAAAAAAACATTTAATTCATTATAATTTATTTGTAAGGTTAAAAATATACAATATGGCTAACTTCATGTAGGGCTTACAGTGACTGACTTTACAAGAACGCTTATAGGAAATTGTATTTAAAAAACAAACAAGCAAAACATTAATCACAAAACACATTAAGAGCATTTAAACAATCAGGTTATAATTTTCCCCCATTAGATTAATCATCTAATAATCAAACAAGTTAGACAACATTCTGCTTCTCTAAGTACTGGCGTGTATTTACAGACAGAGGAAGTGAAACAGCTTGAGACGAATCAGATCATATCATAAACGAAAGCAACAACTTTTCTCCTATTTTCGCGAACAAAATATGGTGAGTTTTACTGGTTTTTATCTCTTTGCAAGATCGCATATCACAAAATCAAAGACGCGTATAAGACTCGGCAGAAGCATTGAGAAACACGGGTAATGCTCCAATGCAGTTTACAGTCAAACTGGTGGAGTTTTGAATCTTAAAGGGATAGTTCAGCCAAAAATGTTAATGACTGTCATTTACTGACCCTCAAGTCATTCCAAAGCTGTATGACTTTCTTTCTTCTGAGGAAAACAGATTGCTACAATTACTACCTCTGTTCATACAATGAAAGTAGGCCTACAATGGGATCCAGTGTTGTTTCAGACCCCACTGATTTTCACTGTATGGACAAAAACAGTTAAAATATTCTTCAGAATATATCTAATATAGTTTGGGAACAACACGAGGGTGTGTAAATGATGACAGAATTTAAACTTTTGCTTGAACTATTTTATAAGCGAGACATAATTTCTGCAGCACTCTACTTAGACAGAATAATGTTCAAAAATAAATAAAACTAAGCCATTTAATCAAAACTATTTATTTTCCCTGTATTCCTGATGCTGTCCTGTCCTCTCTCTTCCTCCAGGCAAATGCTGGTAGCAGCAGTATCGTCAGAGAGCTGCACTTTGTTAACTGGTTAGTGAATTCTGATTTAAATGAGAATCACTCTGACAGCGCTGAGGATGGTGATATTGATGAGAGTGGACTGAAGTTTAGTGAATGGGAACCAGACCTGCACGACCTTGAGAAACAGTACCATCTACCCCGGAGCAGCCCTGTCATATCCCGAAAGAGACATAACACAGAAACAGAAAAACAGTCTGATCTGTCTTTGACACCTCCAATATGCGAACTATCCATCTCTCCAACGCTGAAATCCAACTATTCAAGTGCACATAGATTCAGTCGCTCAGAGACAAACCTTGATCCCTGTGAATCACCCAAGGGCTCTTCAGGACAGACACAATTCCTCGCCGGTAATCATGGCAGAGGCATTTCTCATGTCTCTCAGGACACTCAGCTTCACAGGCAGTCTTTGTTTTCTGGACAGTTGCATGAGGGTTTCCAGTCAAAGGCTAAAATAAGAGCCTGCGTTGACATCCCACCAGCATCTGGTCAGAGGAGCTCAGACCAAACTAATAAATGTGGATCATGTGTTGATGTAAACGCCACTGAAGACCTCTACAGTTTGGACCAGGTATATGCTGTAAAAGTGACTTTTTTTTTTTTTTACTGTTAATTTACTTATTGTTACTAAATAAAATATCTTACATTAAAATGACATGAGACACAACAATGACAAAGACCAGATAACAATACAATATGTCATTCAAAAACTTCCAGAGGATTTGCATCTGCAGAGCTCTCTTTGGTGTCAATCTGGGAAAGCCTTCTTCTGTTTGAGATCTCTTTAATTTGGGAAAAGTATGTAATTTATTGTTGTTTGTCTACAGGAAAATGCTCATTTTGTAGTTGTGGATATGGTGCTGGAAGTTCTGGAGGCTGTGAAATGGGCCGTGTGTCTGCAGCAGTTAAAAAACACACATCCTCATCAAGACAGATGTGAAACACACGATACCTCAAAAACAGACTCAATCTATTCGTTTGACAGCGGGTTTGAGGGTAAGATCGGATTGTGTTGCAACAAAGTTCCTGTGTCATTCGCATGTGATGTCCTGACAAAGATCAGATAATGCTGACCTGGTCTCTTTAAAACAGCAGATCATCAGTACAGTATTGACTTCTGCAGACTATTTAGCTGAAATAAGTATTCACTTCACTTTATTGACCGTAGTGGAAATTACCCCAGAAGACTTCAATGTAATAGCCTTTTAACATAAAACTATTAATGTTACTGTAATGCTGTTGCTCTGTTAGGCTGATTATTGTAAAAAAAAAAAAAAAAATTCTTAGTGGATGCTTTAAGATAATATAAAGGTAAAATCGTAAAATAATATATTCTCAAATCAATATTTCATGTCCACATGTTAATTTTTTTGTATAATGTATTGATAAAGTACAATCAGCTGATCATTATAGCAAAACTCAGTTTATGAAATAGTATATGAAGAAATGAACATTAATCAAAATGTCCTACTTGACCTGCTCTGCATGGACAGGATTCAAACCGGGTCTCTTATTGACCTACGTCCATTACACTCACCCCCCTACACATTACTCCCATCCGAGTCAACAGCACACAATGTAACTGGTCCTACTCGACCCGCTCAGAGCGGGATACGAACCAGGGTCTCCAGCATGGGAGATGGGCATGCTAACAAGGACGTTAAAGACCACAGCAGCTAGCGTCAGTTGCTAGTGTCCCTCTTGAGGCCCGTGGAGTGAGGTTTACACACTCCTACTGACCTAAGTCTATTACACTCAACCCCTACACCTCACTCCCATCCAGGTCAATGGTACCATATGTAACCGGTCTTGCTCTGTTTAGGGTGAGATTCAAACCGGGGTCTCCGGCGTGGGAGGCAGGCATGCCAACAAGGACACTAAAGACCGTAGCAGCTAATGCGCCTATTGAGGCCAGTGGAGTGAGGTTTACACGCACAGCTGTTACACTCACCCCCTAAACCTCACTCCCATGCAGGTCATGACACTAAATGTAACCGGTCCTACTTGACCCGCTCCGAGCCAGATTAAAACCGGAGTCTCAGGCGTGAGAGGCAGGCGCGTTAACAAGTACGTTAAAGACTGCAGCAGCTAATGCGCATCTTGAGGCCAGTGGAGTGAGGTTTACACACACCGCTGTTCCACTCACTCCCCTAAACCTCACTCCCATTCAGGTCACAACACTAAATGTAACCAGTCCTACTTGACCCGCTCCGAGTGGATTTCGAACTGTGGTCTCCAGCGCAGGGGAGTGAGGTTTACACTCACACCTCTTACTGGCCTACATCCGTTACACAATAAATTGTTTCTATATAGTCATAACGCAAAACCATGTCACCCCACCATGCAGATTGTTCACTAGTTTAAAAAGAAACACGATTTATATTCTGAAGCAAATTTAAAGAAGAATATTATTGTGTATTTGTTTCTCTTCCAGATGACAGCGCCTCCCAGCTGTCTTCAAATAGTTACTCACTGGCTTCATTTCAGAGGTATGCACTGAATTCTGCAAGTTCATGTAATCATGTGTATATTTTTTAGGCATAATTTCCAGACAAAATTGTTTTATTTGCAGTTGTCTCCAGAGCTACAGAATGCGGTGCTCTGCTGAAGATTTAGCCCACCATTTGGTGTCAGAGTTCAGGAAGCAGTGGTTCCCCTCTGAGCTACTGCAAAACCCTGTCAACCTCAACTCTGCTCTGCAGGAAGTGAGAACGGTTATGCATAAACACACATTAGCGCAGTGAGAACACACAGGTGCAGCCACAGAAACACACACACACACACACACACACACACGTTTGTTTTTGTGAAATGTGAGGACATTCCATAGGCGTAATGGTTTTTATACTGTACAAACCGTATTTTCTATCCCCTTACACTGCCCCTGCCCCTAAACTTAGCCCTCACAGGAGACTGTGCAGTTTACTTTCTGTGAAAAAAAACTTGTTCTGTATGATTTATAAGCATTTTGAAAAGTGAGGACATGGGGAACGTCCTCATATTTCACCCTCTTTTTGTAATACCTATGTCATACCCATGTCATTATACACATTTGTGTCCTGATATTTCACGAAAACATGCCCACACACGCACGCACGCACGCACGCACGCACGCACGCACGCACGCACACACACACACACACACACACACACACACACACACACACACACACACACACACACTCATGTTGGGTTTTCATGTTTTATGGGGACTTTCCATAGGCGTAATGGTTTTTATACCGTACATACCGTATATTCTATCCCCCTACACTGCCCCTGCCCCTAAACCTACCCATCACAGGAGACATTCTGCATTTTTACATTTTCAAAAAACATCACTTAGTCTGATTTATAAGATGTTTTCCTCATGAGGACCAGCAAATGTCCCCACAAGGATGAGGATTTTGGATATAGCCATCTTTGTGGGGACATTTTGTCCCCATAACGTAGGGATTACCAGTCCACACACACACACACACACACACACTCTCTCTCTTTCTCTGCCACATAAAACATTTTTAAGGACATATATTTTTCAACGGGGTTAATTTATCACCTCTAACTGTCTTTTCCGCAGGTCGCCTTGGTAGAGGACAGGATTAGTCTGACTGACGAGATCATGCAGAAGACCAGAATGAGAGGAACATTAACCTGGGCTCCACCCAGATTTCAAATCATCTTCTTTGTCCAGCCAACACACAGGTGAGCAAGGCCACTACATCTACATTAACAGAGTTTATACATGCATGCAAGCTTGATGGTTTTACTTTAAAAAGAGTACTTATTACAGAAATAATATATTTAAAAGAATATAATTAAGTGCAAACTGAATGTAATGTTTTCAGACACTTAAAGGGATAGTTCACCCAAAATTAGAAGAAGAAAAAAGAAGATATTTGGAAGAATATCGGTAACAAAACATTCGATGAGCCCCATTGACTTCCATAGTATGGAAAAAAATACTATAGTATGCATAGTCATTCTTCAAAATATCTTATTTTGAGTTGATACAGGTTTGGGACAACTTGAGGATGAGCCATTTTTGGCTGAACTAACCCTTTAACTGCAACAAATATTCAAGTTCATCTATGTAGTTTCATATTTACTTCTTTTGTCTTTGAAATATAAAGGCATTTATGGTAAACTAACATTTGATGTAATTTCTATTGAAACTTGTGTCATGCATTTAAATACATTTGTAAATACACATATGAGGATTACACAGGATGAAATTGCAATTTAGTACATTTAAAATATATGTAATACTGAATAACACACTATACAGTTAAAATAAAATTAAGTACTTTACATGTGATGTAGTTATTTAAATTATTACAACGTACACCTTTTTAAAAAAGTGTCCTTAAGTGTGTTAAGAAACAGTCATGAACGTGTACTCTATTTAAGAACACTTAAGTGGCCTTTCACTATCATTGTATTATCTGCAACTTAATAAGACGTAGACTACAAGTGCACATTCAATACAATTAAGTGCTTTTTCACAAAGGTGTTCATATAAATATGTTTTCAGACGAAGTGACGTCATCTCTTCCCAGTACTTCCTGTGTGCAGGTTGTGGTACTGAAATCGAGCCCAGTGAGTAATGAAGCATGCTCTTAATATAAATAATGTGATCAAAAGCTTTTAGTCCTAAATGACATTAAACCTTGAATATTCCTCTCTCCCAAGGGTATATGAAGAAATTACGGTATTGTGACTATTTGGGTAGATACTTTTGTGATGGCTGCCACGGTGGTTTGGAATCAGTGATTCCAGGTCGGGTTCTGAATAACTGGGATTTTGCACGGTATCCGGTCTGCCATTTTTCTAGACAGTTACTGGACTCTATATGGCAGCAACCACTTTTCAAACTTGCAAGCGTGGCCAAAAACCTGTACAGCCAGGCCAAAGAGCTACAGCGTTTCAGAGTGAGTGTTTCATCCTATCCTGTTTTTGTAGAGTATCTGTATGTCTTAATATCAGGTCAATCAGGTGCTCTCATTTGCTTTACAGGAACTACAGGAGCAACTGATATCCATCAAAAAGCTTCTGAGTACTTGCAGACTTTCAGCTGGGTGATTTGTCTCTTCTCTAGCTCTCTTGTTTCTGACTTGTTTCGGTACAGAGAATGCATAATGGACATTCTTAACAGTGCCTTAAGACAATCAGGATATGATGTTTCTTTAAAAAAAAGCTGGCAATGTGGTGCATAGGTCTTTCTTTTTTGACACCTGTTTCTCTAACCAGAGTCCTTGAAGAGTTTGAACAACTTCCTGCTCACCTGATGCAAGAACTCCACCTCTTTTCCATGGATGATTTCATCAGGGTAAAAAAGGGTCAGATCTGTACCATTGCAAAAGCCTTGCTGCAGTCTGCAGTTGCTCACATAGATCTTTGCCAGGTTTGTCCAGCTTTTATTTAGACGCCTACAAAGTCAATTAATGTAAATTTGTTCGTGCATGAGGGATTGTATGATCACAGTTGTGGTCTAACACAGGGGTTTTCAAACTTTATGATGCAAAGGACCCCCAAATATGATGAACCTTTATGAGGGACCCCCTTCCTAAAATACATCTATTTTTATGTAAGAAAAAACATTTAAACTGTCAGATAAATAGTAAGTGTGACATTATAAATACAACATATAGACCCTTTTCACATTTCCGGGTTTCTCAGAGCGGAAGTCATCATAGTTGGGTTAAATATTATTGCGGTGAATGAGAGAATACATAAAATATTTGTTTGTGTGCCCATTTGCTCAAATAGCAAAAGAAAAACGCCACAATAGTGATTTCACAACTTTCAAAAAGAGGGAAAAAATGGAGTGAGATTGATAACGGCAGTCAAAAGAGAGAAATATGTTAATATTTACCATCACTCCCATAGACGCTATTACTAAACACCCTCACAGCAGCGGTAACTTGTTTTTTGTAATTTGATGCAAAAGTAATAAAATACAGGCTGTGATGATGTGTTTTAACGGTCATCAATATCGTAAATCCTGCAACGTTTTTTGTATTTTCATTTTTTTTTTAAATATATGTACATTTATAACACTAATACTTTGTATTTTATTACTTTTGCACTCACCGCTATAAGATTTAACCCAACTATGATGACTTCCACTCTGAGAAACCCGGAAATGTGAAAAGGGACTATTGTTTCCCAACTTAAATTGGCTATTGATGTTGGCTGTATGAACCTAAAGAAGAACATTTTCAATTAAAAATCATTTGTATAAGCAACTTTCACAATAAATGTATGTAAGCAGCTTACGTACTGCGTTAAGAAAACTGCCTTACAACCCCAGTGAGCAAGATAAAGGGGACTATAGTGAGAAAAACTCACTTAAGATACAAAGCAAACATATACAATTCTGGAATGTATACTGCAAGAAAGGAGAGAAACATGAAACACAATGTTTAGATGTTTAGATGACACACCCCTTAGAAACAGTTAGAATATTCAGTAGACTTTATCCATTTTTTGTTTTGTCTTTTTATTCTCTGAAATTTTCTGGGGACCCCTTAGAAATTTCTGGAGGACCCCGCCCAGTTTGAAAACCCCTCGTCTAACAGATCAATATATCTGTCAACACTATACAGAAAATATGTTTTACAAAGAAGATCATTACGCACTTACTGTTATGTGCTATTACTTTATTGTATAAATATATAATCAACAGTCACCATCTCTCTTACAATCTTCAGCTGTGTCAGGCCAAAGGGTTTATCTGTGAGTTCTGTCATGGGAAGGAAGTGCTTTTCCCTTTTCAGAGAAACACCTGCACCCGCTGCCAAGGTCAGACATCAACATACTAAAAGCATTTCCAAATATTTTAAAATAACAATGTTTCTGTCCACCTTGGGTTAGTAGGGCTTTAGCAGTCAGAGTAAGAAGAGAACTCATTAGTATATGCTGATAAGGCCCTTCCTGCATTTCATAAAATGACAGATGCCTTGTATCTTGGATTTTTTTTTTAGATTGCAGAGCCTGTTTCCACATCTCATGTTTCCGTGATGAATCGTGTCCCAAATGTGCCAGACTCCAGAAACGAAAGAAACTCCAGGAAGACATCACTTTATGAAATCTAAATGTCCTTTGCTGCGTTTTAAAGCTGCATGCAAACGTTCAGGTATTCAGAGTTAAACTGTTCAGTTAGGCCTACTTGATAGACTACTGACATATGTAATTGTGTAAATTTCATATTTGTAATTCATATATGTATATTGTCATATATGTAATTGTGCTTTTCATATTTATAATCTGTGCTGTTGATGTTTTAAATGATATTTCCATTAAGTAATACACATTACACAGAGACCTGCCAACCTCTGCTATGTTCGTATTTTTATTGGTTACACAGGATCAGGATTAATTGTCAGAAAATGTGATTGCTTACATTTGACATTCAAATTCATCTGTGCACATTTATTCTACTACCCTGACAAGATACAAAATGTTCTCACACAACACCCCTTGAGTTGATAATTTAGTCAAATTTCATTCTACTATTGGATGTTTTTAAAATATGGGCACTTTGGGTCCTGTGGACTTTTAGAAAATAACACATTTCACACTCAATAGTTCTACAATTTTGTAAAATTCAAGAACATTTCCACTACATCTCAAATTATGTATTGCATTTAAATCCATTCTGTGGAAATTAATGACATTTTTAAATAAAATGGCAGACTTGCAAATGCTGACCTGACACTGTTGTCTCCTTGGCAAACAAGCACACTAACTTTTTATAAAACTTTACAATTTGGTTGCCATCAATTGCAGTCATCATTTTTTGAAAGACTGGTATATGATATGTCCTTTTCACAAAATGTATTCAATGTGTAAATATTGAAATGGTTTATGTTTAAGTCGTTGTCATAGGCTAGTTTTAAACATGCAATAATTAATATTATTTAATATTAATTGAATTCATATTTTGTTTAAGTTGTATATATGTTTAAGATTTAAAATTTCGACCTAGGGTAAAATAATAATAGATTTATTGGGACAAACATTCTATAATTTTTTTAATTAAATAGAAAAGTATTGTCAGAAGTGGGATTCGAACCCACGCCTCCATTCGGAGACCAGAAATCCCGCTTCACAGGAAGGTTTGAACCTTGAGTCTGGCGCCTTAGACCGCTCGGCCATCCTGACATACGTCACCCAACGCACCGAAGCCGTTCTGACTTCTCGGTTCATTTCTTCGAAACTCAAACATTTATCACCAGTACTGTTGCTTAGTGGGTTTTTATATCATACGAATTAACGTTACTCTGTTCAGAATATCACAAAAAAAAATATATATATTTTAGTATTCTTTTACGATACCTCCTCGTGCTCACATTAAAACTGCTACTTACTTAACGTTATTACTTATTTAGCGCGATATAAATATCGATTATCACAACTGCTTATTTCAAAAGCTTTATCCTTTACGAAACAATCAGAAGACTGTACTGTATTCAAAAACAGACGTGCAGTGCTAACGTTAGCATTATGCTATAGATACAGTATGTCCCACAAACAGCTGAGAACAACACAGACAATATGAAAAGCTCATTAGTAAAATTTTCCCGCGTGAGGAGAAATGTGTCAAGCTTACACAATAAAGAGACATGGGTTTGTGATCAATTGAAGAGTTGAAGAAAAAAAATATTACATATATCATATGGATTTATTGTGGTTTTGCATTTTAAAGTCTTTTTATCTTAGTACAAAAATGTTTGGGATTATACACTTATCACAATAATTAATTTTTGAATAAACACATTAAAGACCCGTTAGCATTCTCATTCATATCAATGGCACTTTTATGGTAGTAGCATAAATAATATATCAAGAGAAATGGGAATTCACAAACATAACAAACAGCAAAACAATGAGCCTTTATACACCAATAAAACAATGAGCGTCTTATTTAAGTATTCTCTTGCATAGAATTTAAATGTTTACATCTCCCTTTGAACGGATCAGATATTATAGTGAGCCGCACTCGTCCTGAAAAGTCCAATAGTTTCGATCGCCCCCTGGTGGCTGGATGCAGTATGGGTAAAAAAAACCCCTCCCTCTCCGTGTAATGGAATGGGACCCAATAGTTCTTATCACGTTGACTTGTTCAATTGCTCATTATTTCCAATAAGTTTGGTTTTAGTTAGTTATTGGCAGTGGGGTGTAACGTGATGATTGACAGCTGGGTGTGAATTTAGTCTATAAACACAACTTCTCACCAAACAGGTGTTTTATCTGGAATCAGTGATTTTTTCTATAAATTTAAGTAGGCCTATATATTTCTTGAGGAATGGTTTTGTTGTTATATTTTTTGTGAGTCAACTTTTTAACCATGCAGGACACCTATTAGGCCTACATTATGTGAAAATAAGCCGTTGTTTTTCATTTTAAAGACAGAAGTTCAACAATAGGCTACTTAAAACAATATTAGGTTTAAAAAATAAGAAAGTAATATTTTTTATTTAACTTTAATTTTTATCTTTTGATTTTCTCCTTTTATTTATTTGTTTGTTTAATCAATGTGCCCCATGGCTGTATTTGCAATCCCCCCTTCCCCTGAGAGCGATTGCGAACGGGCCGACCGAAGGGGAACCCGCTTCTTTGCAGGATTTTCGGGAAAGACCATAATTCCAATGGCACCAGCTAAGAGCACAGCCTTTTTATACTGTAAATTCAACCCCAAAAACAAAACAAAACAAAAACAAAGTATCTGTTCAAGTCAAACACACACATAAACGGCGTCATGCAGTGTGTGATGGCCTCAGAGAGATGGGTTTCCTCTGGAGAGATGCTCATCATGTACTGATGAAAGAGCAGCAGGGGTCTGATGTCAGAGCACTGTAATGTTGACTCTGATTGATGGCACTCAGCCGCGGCGAGGGGTTAATGAAACTGCGTTTCTTCTTCTTCCCCATCGTGCATTTCCAACATTTCATGCTTGTCAATAGTTTATTTCGTTTATCACTCTCTCCATCCTCTGGAGGGTTTCTGTACTCTCTGTCCTTCATGCTTTAAGTGTTTTTTTTTTTTTTTTTGATTGATTGACTGGGCATTTGCAATTGAGAAAGCACTGAATGGAAATCTGGAAAGAAGAACCCGGAAATCCTACCATCCTGTGTCAGTATAGGGTTAAAATATGTCCAACTACAGAAGGGTTGTACATATTGGCACTCTCATGACACAAGCTGTTTGTTTTGTAGCTGGTGTAACACTGGCACATGTTGACTGATAATTACATGAGTAATTGAACTAATGTAAAGGCTGCAGCATGTTAAATTATATCCTTACTCATATATATATATATATATATATATATAGGTTTTTATATGTTTTACTGATGAAAATGTAGGTAATTTAAAATGGAAAACTTTGTGTCTAAAATATATCAACGTACTCAGTCCTATTATGTGGCTTAAATAAAATGTTACTTAACTTTCTTGCTTAAGTTACTTAAAAAGTCGTTACTTTCTGTGGCGCTTTATCTTTGCTCGTATGCAAATGTTGCTTTTTTGACTGACTGGAAGTACAAAACCTCTGATTCTTCTTACCTCAAATACAACTGTTTCACGCTGTTTTTTCTAAGAAGAAACTGTATTTCTGGTACTTCACCAACAATGAGTTGGCTATAAAATGATAACGGAGCGCAGATAAAAGTAAAACACTAAATACACACAACTGCTCTGAGCGCGTGCTGCTGTCGCCTTACGTCAAATGTAAACCAATCAGAGCCCATTCCGCTGTGCCTCGCGCTTCCTTGGTTACCGGGCTAGCAACGCAAAGACACTTTCACAAGCGGATGTGTCACCAAACAAACGCTGGTAACAACTTGAAATAACTTTTTAAAAACTAAACTTAACAATAACTTATATATTTCCAAATAAAGTATTGTATTTGCGCGCTATTGCGTAGCATGCAGACCGTTGGCCAGGTGACTAACGTTAGCTGCGTTTTTACGTAAATTGAACAAACTCTCCTCTCAGATGTGTTGACATCCTCAAGATACTGCGTTCTCAAAGCTGCTTCATAAAAAGTGAAAACGACCCATTTATTAAATGTAAATACGCAAACCAAAGTGCAGAACATGGAGATGCCGGTGAGTAAAAAGGCTATAGAGTTTACGTTCGCTTAAATAACATTTAAAATGTCAATGTGCTAAATGCGCACTTTCCGAACTATAATAATAACGTTAGGCCTAATAAGAATACTAACACTGAACATCTTCCAGGGGTCATTTGGAAAAAGCAAGCCCCCGAAGAAACCAGAGAAATATGTGAGTCTTTTACCACAGATACAGAAGGTAAAGCCTGACACTGATCCACCACATCTCTTTTAATCAAGATTATTTTCTCATTCAAACAATTATTGATGGCTTGTGGTTTCAGGTTCGATCAAAACCTCGGTGGAATGAAGCAAGCCCAAGCTTTAGACTTCAGGAACCAGCTCAGGAAGACCCCATTGTCTCTTTGTTCTCCAGTAAGAAATACAGTATATTATGATTTGCAACCCAGACTATATTATTAGTGTGAACATACTTCCAAATTCCCTTTAGGAGAAGTGCAAGGAGCAGGAGTACAATGGAGTCAGAGTCGTCATCAAGGTCCGCAGCATGTAAGGACCAAATATGGAGGGAACTCGAGAGTATCTTACAGGCATCGTGGCAGTGTCCCACCCAAGAAGGATCGTGAGCAGTTTCGCAGTGCTCTCGTCAGCATTATTATGTGGGTTCGATTTCCATAAAGATGACTTCTTGATGACGGATTGTACCTGTCACATATAATCACTAAAAGAACAATATGATTTCAGGCACCGTGAAGATGCCACTACTACACCCATCACAGAAGACACTTCAGGATCACCCACTGCTGCAGAGAAGGACATTTTGGTAAGGGACGGCCTTTAATCTGCAGATTAATTTGAGTTCAGATAATTTCTGCTTAATTTAAAATACAGTATGTCCTCATGCTGTTTGGTCACAAACATTTTGTCTTGTCTTATGTCTTTCAGAGGTACTACTATTACATCCGCAATGGGATAGGCACAGAGGACGTGGCAGCCATGGAGGACTCCTGGCTTGAGAATGTTCTTGCTTTAGTCCCAGAGCATCTGAAAAGTTTGAGCGGAACCATTGAGGCTGTCTCAGATGAGATAAGAGAAGACTATCTGCTCAGCGTCAAAAAAGCCATTGGTATGGTCTTCTGTTTGGCATATCTTGTTATTTGCCATGTAGACACAATTACATTATATTTCGTTGGTCTAAAGCATCTTGGTGAATATCTTGGTGGAATGTTTCACCAAATGCAGATAAAAAAAATGTGATGTTTAGTGTAGGTGCTTGTTTCTACAAGATATTTATTCTTTTCATTTGTAATAAACAATCATTTTTAACTGTTAATGTTGAGTTTTTTTTGTTTATTATTGTTGTTTTTTTTTTTTTACCACTTTTTACCCCATATTTATTCTAACAGCTTTTGTACCGTCTCTATTCTTTGACAATGTTTGCCATGACCAAGTATCGTGTGTGTTGTTGTCCTCTATTCTCACTATTCCTCTATTGTAGTGGATTTTGTGCTGCGGGACCCCAGGGAGAGTCAAGAGCACAAGGCTATAGATCTCCCCCCATACAGACAGGAGTGAGTCCTGCTAAATTTCTTTTAGTGGTACAATTTACAAGACAAAAATAACATCACAGGCATATAATGGACCATAACACATTCTAGTTGGTTTATATTTGTCAAAATAATATAGATTGAGTATGAAAATAATAGTTTTCTGCTTAATTCAAATTCAGCCATATATTATCTGATTTGTCATACATGGTAAAGTGACATTAATATAACAAGAACTTCTGTGGCATGATTCCTGTAAATCTTTAGTGTATCCCCTTCACTTCTACCAAAATGATGTAAAGCATTTTGAATGAAGTTAACATTATTACATTCAGTTAATGACGGAAAATAGAAAATTACCTTCACTGTGGACAAAAAACATATGCAAAATCACCTTTAATATTTTGTCAATATTCTGTCAATCATTGTGTATTAAATACCAGATTTTTTTTTGTTGCCATTTTTGTTTTATGTGTTTTCCCCTTTTTTTTGCAGAATGGAAATTATTCCAAAACCATGGCAAAAATCATTTCTTCAGGCCCAGAAAAGAATGAGAAACCAGCTTCACTCAATCAATCCCACTATGCTCGCAGTACTGGATCTGTGGCAAGTGTCTTATAAGTAAGTGTCAAATGACCGTGAATACACTACAAAACTTGAAAATCTCAGAATGTGTTGAACTTGCATTGTTGAAATAAAGCCTTTGTGAAAAAGAAGTACTTTTTAAAAGAGTAACAGAAATAATATATTTAAAAAAAAATACTATAAGTGCTAAGTTTGAACTGTTTATTGCACTTATTAACTTATTAAAAAATATATATTTAAAATGTAGTAAAAGCAAAACTTTTTAAAACTTGATTTTATTACAAAGCACACTATAACTGTGTAGTTTCTAACAAAGTCATGAAAGTGTACTCTTTTTAAGTACACTTAAATGCCCTTTAATTCAGTAATATCGTATTATCTGTAGTTTTTAATATATACTTTTAAGATTTGAAATGCTCTGCAAGTGCACATTCAATAATAAGCACAATACTTTTAAATCACCAAGGGGCCATGGTTGATATCACAGAGATATTATTTTCAGTTCCATCATTGTGCTTGCCTCTGTTCTCACCTCTTTTTCTATTGTCCACATGATCTTGTTCACTTCTGCAGGAAGTTGCGCCTTATTGATGTGGAGGTCTTTCACAATAGACAGGAGTCTGTGGAGTTGTTCACCTTTCAGCAGTTAGTCAACAAACAAATTGAAAGTGCCATAGGCATTCTTCTCAAAAAGTAAGCACTCTCATCTGTTGAATGTTTATGGAAGAGGGCAATAACTTTGACAATCATCTTATAAGCTCAGCGGACTGTACCCTGCAAAAATAATGCAACTATGATTCTTTATTGTTTCTTTTGTTTTTTAATCAAACAGGTGGATGCTAGAAGTGCAGCAAATCTATTATCTTGGTAAGAAGCGCAAACAGATCCCTAGCAGCACTAGTGTTGCTCAACTGCAGTCTTTCTACAACTGTGTGGCTACGCTCATGACCTCCCAGCTCCAAAGCCTGGCACTGGAGTCCATTCAGGACTACACACACCTCATCGCCCAGGACCCTGTAAGATCGCCTGTACTATTGCGTCGGAAACTCTCTGAACCCTTTTTTCTTTGAGAAAATATGATTATTATATCACTGTTTAACCTTTTTTTTGCTTCAGTGCATCTTTTATTATTTATTTATTTGACTAACATTCCTCATAAATCCCCATGGCCTATGAAGTAATATTTTGTTCCCCCTGTTAAAGCATTCAGTGCGAGCCTATGAGCATCCAGGGTTTGTCCTAAGGCTGGTCTTGGACAAAAATACTATCAAATTTGAACCTGATTTCAAAGACTTTGAAGTAACCCTGCTAAACATCTATGACATGATGCTGAAATCCTTAAGTTTGATCCCCCGAGTGGAGATGAAGCTGTACCAAGAATGGGTAAACATATGTTTTTTTAATTTTATGTTACATTTTGCTTGCTATGTGGTTTGAAAGCTGAAATATTAAAGGGATCATATCATGAGGAATCGCATTTTCTTTGATCTTTTGAGATAAAAGAGTTAGTTGAAAACACTGCATGTTTCAGAAATGTCTTCCCCAGTGAAAACAGACAATGTTTTATCTTTTGCAAAGAGTTTTCTTTCTGAAACAGAACTCCGTTAACATGTACATTTCTAGTAAATTCCGAATGTTTTTGGCACAAAAATATTATTGTATAGGTCTTCAGAGAGAGAAAGAAAAAAAAGTATGTTATCACACCTCTAACAATGTACAAAGATTACCTCTAGTAAATATGATCAGCTGCTATAATCAAACACTAATGTCATTCCTTTAATAAATCTTTACTCTGATTATTGCCATAAATATTTCATGTATTTACACATTTTATACTCTGCTAATTCTAGCCTGGTGCAGAAACAAACCGTACTCTGAAGCCCATCGTCCTACCAGAGATCCTGAAGGCCCAGCAGGAAAAGATCAGACGGGTAATTCATGCAGAAAGCGCTGAACCTTTGAAGCATATCCGTCTCTATGATAAGTATGCTCCGCTGGTGTCCCAGCAAGCTGAGGAGGATGTTACCCAGTTCCTGCAGGAGCAGCACTCCTTCCAGGAGCTAATGATGGAGGTGACCCGCTACCGGCAATTGGCTGATGAAATCCAATACAACACCCTGAAGGTTGATCTTTATTTACTTTAATTGTACCTGTTCACATTCTACTAGCTTTTCCCCACATAATTGTGACTGACTGAGAATCTTCATTTCTTATGTTTAGGTGGTGCGTTTGGGCATGTTTGAAGTGCACTCACATGATCTGGTCCGTGCCCTCGTAAAGCGAGCGGAGGGCCTCCTGGAGAAGCTGGTCACTCATATGTTACAGGGTCATCAAGAGTTCAATAACAAGTAAGACACTGACGCATTTCTGAACATTTTTGTCAGTAACCTGTTAGTAATCTGTGTCATTGATTTCTAGGTTGTGCGAGGAATATGATACAATATCAAAAAAAGCCCTCAGAAATCCATCAAACACACAGGAACTAATGGAACTTAAGGTAATACTGACCAGCTCTATCTTTGAAACATCTTTGTTAAATTACTGTTGACAAAAAACAAAGACCTTTCAGTATGTCATTTCCTTTTTGTCATTTATGCTGTAGGAATATGTGCTGAAGGTTGAGGCAGAGGAGATGCCTCAGTTGGAAATTAAGCTCCAGGAGTCCAATAGCAGTTTGTGTTTCTTGGTGGATTATATCACATTTTCGCTCACAGACATTCAGCTGAACAGCAAAACCTTCCAGCGTCACGCACAAATGCCTTCCGTCTTTGATCAGCACCGCCAGATCATCAAAGAGAACACCAGCCAGTTCCAAGATGGCCTCAAGGTACTAGAGATGCCACACGTTGGCCAATCAGCTATTGGCAACTCTAAAAACAATTGGTCAAACCAAACATGGAAGCATACAGATAATCTCAACTTGGCAATAGATCTACAGACAAAACAAACCTACACATTATTCAACATTTTGTACATTAAACTGTATATTGGATAAATAAGAACAACAGTTAGGGAAAACAATAAGGGACCTCCAAGCATTAGCATCAAGCTTTTATTCTGTACTAAGAAACAACAAAAACACAAGAGCTCTAAAAATCCAAACTTACAAGATAAACGTATAAAATTGCCAATAACACTTAATTCAAATATGTTGAAAAACTGCACTTTGATGTTCATTCTGACACTGCTACACTAATGTATGGAATATTGTGTGTTTTTCAATCATAGTTGAGGTGTGAGAGGGTTTTGGAGGATCTTGAGAGCTATGAACAGCAAGTGGAGGAATTTATGACCTTTGGTGACCTCTCTGAGCTCAGCAAGTATCTGAAAAAGGCCCAGGCCCTCAATTCCAAACTGGACTTGGTTATGGAAAAGGTACAGAAATGTGTGAAAATTATGTTTTTTTTCACTGCTTCTTTAGCTGTTATTAATGTTCTTGGGATGTTGCTTAAAAATTCTGGATGGAAACAAAATTTCCAAAATGCTCTACGATGATAAACTACAATGCAAGTCATTCACCTGATGTTCTTGTCATTCTGAAATGCTGAAGCCAATGCCTGTTCACACAAGTGCAGACAAAATGGATGTTTAGTACATTTGTCAACTGAATTTGTCAAAGAGCTTTAGTGCCTCTAAGAATGGCTGCTCTTATCATCGCACCTGCACAATCAAAGTCATACACTCTTATCCACCAGATCAGAAGCTTCAACCAGGAGGAGGAGGCCTTTGACTGGCCTGTCTCTCAGTACCCACAACGTAAAACTGTTCAAGACCGTTTGCTCCCTTATCTGCGGCTTTATGAGATGGCGGCTGAGTTCCAGAGCCAGCACGATCAGTGGGTGACCGGCCCGCTTGCAGCCGTCAACCCGGACAAAGTGGAAGCTGATGTGGGTAACTACATCCGTTCCTTGTACAAGCTTGAGAAAAGCTTCCAGGACTCACCCAAAGCTCTTCAAATCACTACCTCTGTGAAAGCGGAAGTGGAAGCCTTTAAGGAACATATTCCTCTAGTGCAGGTGCCGTATAGAGATATGATTCTTTTCATTTGAGTCACCTTTTTGACAGTGTGGGGGAAATCTGTGGAATGATTTAAATAGGGTAAAATGTGATAAATAGAACTTAGAGTACATCACTCTTGGTAGCTCAACACATTATAAATTAGTGAACATATTTAATAAATGAACATGCTAGGGGCTGTAATCTGCTATGCTTTCTGGGGAATTCTGAGAGCACAGAATTTTGTGCTGGCCTGCTCATTAATTATGGGGATGATTTGTTTCGGCAGGTGCTTTGCAACCCTGGTCTCCGTGAGCGCCACTGGGAGGCCATGTCTGCAGTTGTCGGGTTCCCCCTCAAGCCCTCAGAGGAGGATGCCTGTGTGGCCCAGTTTCTTCCCCTGCATCTGGAGGCTCACCTCCCTGCCTTTGAAACCATCAGCGAAGGGGCCAGTAAGGAACACGGCCTTGAAAAGGCCATGGAGCGCATGGCCAATGAATGGGCGGGGATGGAGTTCACCCTCCTGCCCTATCGTGAAACGGGAACCTCCATTCTATCCTCGTTGGATGAGATCCAAATGCTGCTGGATGACCATATTGTCAAGACCCAGACCATGAGGGGCTCACCATTCATTAAGCCATTTGAGGCCGAGATACGGTGAGAATTGGGAGGACTTTCATATAATTTTGAATACTTTCTCTCATTTTAGTCAGTATAAACAATAGTGCCTCATGAGTACTTATACACATGTGGTATTACGGCTGTCATATTCGCTTCCTCTCAGGCATTTCTAGAGTTTGATCAGTACTAGGCCACAAGATTTATCAGGGAAATTTTTACTGGGGCACAACTTTTTAATTACTCTCATGCTTCCTCTAAATGTGCATGTGAAACAAGCAATGTATCTGCATGTATCTCAGGGACTGGGAGGGTAAGCTGCTTTTGCTGCAGGAAATTATGGATGAGTGGTTGAAGGTTCAGGGCACATGGCTCTACCTTGAGCCGATCTTCAGTTCCCCAGACATCATGGCCCAGATGCCCGAGGAGGGACGTCGCTTTACTGCAGTGGACAAAACCTGGAGGGACACTATGAGACAAGTCAGCCTGGTGAGTCAGAAAGCCCCACATATGCAGCAAAATATAAACACGAATTTGGGTTTGTTTGAATCTGGAGTTGAGAAAAACTCTTTGGAGAACTTTCTGACATTTCTTTTGTGTGTTCTTGACAAATGAGACAACTTTCAGACACATGCCCAAACATAGTCACTCATCTCAGTCTCAGTGCTATGAGGACATCAATATCTGTTGTCCTCCTCTAAATGGAAAAAAGTCGCCTGGCTGTACCATCAAATAGGAATTATGGATTTTGTCTGGAGGGACTCAAATATGGGAGTGTGCAGAAAACAAGGTCGTCGAGCAGCACGAGGCATGCTGCCTCCACAAGGTTTGAGAAAATGTGTAAATAGGTAAAAAAAAAACCTCAGCATCTTTTAAGGGAGTTAAAAGACACTTTAGAGACTTTTTGCTGAGAGTTGACAGCTAAAGTCATATATAAGCTTGGTCATGCAGAATTTCTTTATATATGAATCTAAAGCAATTCTTTGTAAGCCTGTTTTTGAAAAAACAGCTTTGTGTTTATCAAGCCATAATCGGATGAATCTATGGACTGCAATATCAGAATGTCCACTAGGTGTCTCTCTTCATCTATGTTACCCGCAGAGCTGTTCGTCGCCTCCAGATTTTATTTACTCCTTTCTAATGTGTTTCTAACTTTCCCCATTTGACAGAAACAGAGATAAACATTCTGTAATTGAATTCAAAATTCTGGGATTATTTAAGGATGTTTTCCTTTTGAATAATTCCTACACCACTTCACGATTTCCACATTAGGCTATAAGCCATAAATGGCTCTTCTCGGAAAAGCAAACATATATTATTTCAGCTGGAAGGCAGGTGCTCTTGCCTGTTGCTGCTTAACAGGAATGCTGGTTTCATGAACAGCAGTACATAAAGACATGCTTATAATATCAGTGGGGTGTTTAGAAGAAACATCAGCATAGTAGATGCAGATCTGAGACCAGTTTTTATTTTTCTTGAAACACAAGCAGGGACACGTGAAGCTGTTCTGGAACCCGAGGCATAATGCTACTGTAAATGAAAGGGAATGCATTCATGAAGGAAATGCGATCAGTAACTGTGAATATCTGGATTTGCTGAACAGCCCACCTGCATGTTTCTGCACCCTGTGAAAGGAAGCGGGGGATTTTCAGCATTCAGGCGCATTCCGGCAGCACTCACCCTCTTACTCTAATGTAATTCAGTGTGACGGAGGGGGAGAATAATTAAAAGAGTAATTGGCATAAAACATCCCCTCTCTCTTTCATTAGAGTCATGAAATTGTGTCTTTTTCATGTTTTAAAAGGGTTATTTTGTGTTGACTTTGGTTATTAACAACCCCTCATTACTTCCTCTCAGTCCCTGTCAGAGAACTCTGGCTTTTTTGTCATCCAAAAGTGATCGTTAGACTTCAATCTCTTCGTGAACGTGAAGTCTAGTCACCGTAGGTAATAGAAAATCAATAGCAATCCGAAAAGGGGAAAAAGCAATTATTATCTCTTTACAGGTGAGCAGCATCTGTGAGGGGTGGAAAGGGAGGGGCGGGGTATCCAATTGTTTCCTCTCTCTCTAATGAAGGACGTGGCCTTCATACAACCTTTGGAGCGTTTGAAAATCAGACATCGAAAGATGGAATGAGTTTTGCTAGTGGGAGACACCTTTCATAAATGAACTCTTTTGTAAGAGCAGGGAAATATGGCCATGAATATCATCTTTTCATCTCTGGATTTGTCTGAACTTTGAGGGCAGATAATTAAAAGGAGTGTGATGGTATTTCATTTCCCATGATTTTCATTCTTGTTGAATTTCTCTACTGCTGCTGAACTTGAAAACAGCTCACACGGTCCAGCGGCTTCCTTTAGACATCGGTCTAATATGACCAGCTATGGTCAAATATGCACTTTACTGATCTACTAAATTATTAGTGGTGCTTGCTATATAAGCTTTTTCTCATACATACGGTATGGGATTTGAACAAACCCCTAAGTATTAAACTTCAGCATGTAGCTCGCACTGGCTGACATGAATAATACCATGGGGCTTGTTGAGGACAGGTGTTGAAAATGGCTGAATTTCATAGATTTACAGAAACCGTGCACTGAAGGATGAACCCTAGCCATATCTAAGGACCAGAATAACGTAGAGAGACTTGTTGGTGGTCTCTTTTTTTCAAGCAACCATTCAGAGCATCTTAGCAACCACTTAGAACACCTAATAACTGCATAACAATGACTTGCAACTTAGCATCATGGCAACACGTTTTATAAGTAGCACTCATATTTCCTTAACACAATGTAAAAATCTAGTTACTCCATATCATTGATTCTATAAGACATGTCTAAATGGCTTGCAAACTGTGTCTAAATATATCCCTTTGTGGTATTTATTATGTGCAATACATGTGCTTCTCTCTTAGGACAAGCATGTCCTGGCAGTGGTGGCCATTGAAAAGATGCTAGACAAGATGAAAAGCAGTAATGAGTTGCTAGAACTCATTCTGAAGGGTCTAAATGAATACCTGGAGAAGAAGAGGCTCTATTTCCCCCGCTTTTTCTTCCTGTCCAATGATGAGCTGCTGGAGATCCTCTCTGAGACTAAAGATCCAACCAGGTACAGAGGAACTTTCGAAAGTATTCAGTTGGGACAGTCTGAAAGAAGTCTTTTTGAAAGAAGCCTATGCTCACCAATGCTGCATTTATTTGATCAAAAATACAGCAAAGCAGTAATATCACAATTTAAACACTGTTTTCTGTTTTTCATTATATTTTAAAATGAAATGTATTCCTGGCAGAGGCAATTTTTAGCAGCCATTACTCCAGTCTTCAGTGTCAGATGATCTTTCAGAAATCATTCTATGCTGATTTGATGCTCAAGAATCATTTCTTGTTATTATCAATGCTGAAACGTGTGCTGAAAAGTGATATTTTGTCGAAATCGGGATACATTTTTTTCAGGATTCTGTTCAAAAGAACAGCGTTTATTTGAAATATAAGTCTTTTGCTGCATAAATGTTTTTTTGCTCTAATTTTTGATTCATTTTATGCATCCTTGCTGAATGAAAGTATTAATTTCTTTAAAAAAATATCTTACTGACCCCAAACTTTTAAACGTAAGTGTATATATATATATTGGCATCATAACTGTCATCGCCGACCTTTCTAAATATCATTATACAACAATGAGCCAAAACATTATAACCACCTGCCTAATATGCTGTTGGTCCTCGGCATGCTGCCCCAAAAATGCCAAAACTCTACAAGACCCCTAAAGGTGTGCTGTGGTATCTGGCACTAATACATTAGCAGCAGCAGATCCTTCAAGTCCTGTAGGTTACGAGTTGGGGCCACCTGGTTGTTCCAGCATATGTCACAGATGCTCAATTGGATTGAGATCTGAGGAATTTGGAGGCCAGGACAACACCTTGAACTCTTTATCATGTTCCTCAAACCATTCCTGAACAATGTGTGCACTGCGGCAGGGTGCATTTTCCTCCTGAAAGAGGTAGCTTCCACCAGGGAACACCATTGTCATGAAGCGGTGTACCTGGTCTGCCACAATGTTTAGGTATGTAGCACGTGTCATATTTGCGTCAACATAAATTGCTGGACCCAGGGTTTCCAAGCAGAACATTTCACAGAGCATCACACTCCCTCCACTGGCTTGTCGTCGTCCCACTGGTCATCCTGGTGGCATCACTTCCCCAGGTAAAGGGCGCACACGTACATGGTCGTCCATGTGGAGAAAATGGGACTCATTCGGACCAGACGACCTTCTTTCACTGCTCCAATGTCCAGTTTAGATGCTCACGTGTCCATTGTAGGTGATTTTTTGACAGTGGACAGGGCACTCTGATAGGTCAGGTCTGATAGGATACGCAGCGCTATACACAGCAGAGTGCGATGCACTGTGTGTTGTGACACATTCCTCCCATAACCATCAGTAAAATTTTGTGTGACTTGTGCCACAGTAGACCTTCTGTTGGCTCGGACCAGATGTGATAGCCTTCCTGTCACCCAAACACCCTGTCGCCGGTTTGTGGTTTGTCCCACCTCAGACCACTGTTGGTAAATTGCAACCCACAAGCCTTTGCCATTTTAGAGATACTGTGATCCAGTCGCCTTGCCATAACAATTTGGCCCTTGTCAAAGTCACTAATATCCTTATTGCTTTATTCCAACACGTTGATTACAAGAAATGATTGTTTTGCTTGAAATCTAATCTACCCAGACCTTAATATGCTGCATTATGAGGACTAGGAGATGATAAACGATATTTGCTTCACCTGTGACTGGTCATGTTTTGGCTCGTCGGTGTAGGCGTTGACCATCGAAAAACCCATATCAGCGACCACTGTTGATCATTCTGTTGGATCCATTGTTAAATCATATCCACTGGTTCAGTTACAGCTGTTCCTGGAGCAATATCAAGTGTCAGAATTTCTGTGAGTTTGCACTTTTAGTGTGGTGAGTTGAAGTAATTTACACTTTCTCCACATCATCAAAGGAAAAGATGCTTAAAGGAGACATTTCTCCTTTAAACAACATGATTTATAGGCTTGATGAATATTGTTTGTCAGCAGTTTAGGGGATCTGATTTTGAAGGCTTCTGTTTTCAGTATTCTTGCTATTTGGAATCCGCTTTGTTGATAGATTGCTTTATAATAAGGCCAGGCTGGATGACTGCATGTCGGAAATAACTATGGTAGATCAGTCAGTTCCAGATCAATTATATAAAAAAAAGACATAAGATGATGCAAGTTTTGGTCCATTTTTGAAGTGCATTGCTATTATGCTTTCTTTTTCTGAATGTTCATGAAGAATAAAAGGGATTGAAACTTTATCGCTGCAACTAATGCTTTGAAATGCAGTTTAAAATGGTCCTTATATCATATAGCTGTGAAACAAATCATTAGTAGTATTGAATATCAGTACCCATGAACTGATAGTATTACGCAAGAATGTAGGCTATGTATTTTACTCTTAACATGACATAAGAAACACAACATTCGCTCTGTAGTGCTTTAATCTCAAGCCTGTGATATTTATGAATATATCTTATGTTCTCACATAGCCTACTTTGGCATGTCTCTCAGGGCACATCCAAATGATGTTACGCCGCCTACCTAACCACTGCAGCCTACATGAACATTTAGCATGTGAGGCCTCAAAAGGAACAGGGAAGGACAAATGAAAAGCAATTTAGCTTCACCTCGGTCTCTGAAAACCAAACTTGAACCCCTTAAAACCCAGTTTACTAAGGGAATTTAATTATAGTGCTTTTTCTTCTCCATGTGACACTCTGGCCTACTTTCTCTGCTGTGGCTCCCCTGTGCAGGCCCTTAACATATAAGCAAATCTTGTTATATTTCACCCCAGGTATTTGTTTAATGATGAATGATGATGCCTCAAATCCAAGTTCAAATTGTACTTTTGGTTTCACAAAACTAGGAATGTTGGCCTTAGCTTGCCTTATTTTTCTGCTCTACTGAGAGTTCTGACCACCTCTCTCTTGCTCTCTTTCTCTCTATCTCGCTCTCCCTGTGTCATTCTCACTCATCCTTTGTGTTTCCCCATTTCTTTCGCATTTGAGAGTTTCATCTGAGATTCTAGCTTTACAGAAGAATAAAATTCAAATAGCAGCAGCTGTTTTGCAGAGGTGTCGGTCACAAACTACCAGACGGTGGAAGCGATAATAAATGTTAATAGAGTCACTGACTCCAGGTGGTTCGGCATAAAAGTTGCCCATGCTATCGTCTCACAGGGTTACTCATTCATGTATTTCTTTTTCTCTGAAAGAGAGATTTCTAAACATCTTGGTGTGATTTTCGCATGTCACCTCAAATTAAATATCAGATTTGCATTGGAAAGGGGCATTAGTTCACCGCCATCTTTATGTTTCAGGGTACAGCCTCACCTGAAGAAGTGTTTTGAAGGTATTGCTAGCGTGGTGTTCACTGACGTTTTGGACATCACTCATATGAAGAGCAGCGAAGGAGAGGTGGTGGAGCTGCTGGATATCATCTCTACATCTAAAGCTCGTGGGCAGGTGGAAAAATGGCTCCTGGAGCTGGAGAGTGGCATGCTCCACTCTATACACAAGGTACAGAAATGTATAAACTTTCTTTGAGTCAGTGGATTTCTAAATAACAGAAATGGAAACTATGTAATTGGATTCAATTTAGTTTAGCCTGGCTTGTACTTTTATTGGTTCTGTTGACAAATCCTTCGCACAGGTACTTGCTTGTGGCTGTACAATTGACAGTTTTGACAATGACACATTTTCATATTTTTTGTAAGCACTTTGAAGCATTTGGGCTATATATTTAACTGATTGTTTTGCTACTTATGAACAAAAAATCTTTGTAACATCGAGATTACATTAAGACAATTCAGTCATTAAAAAAAAACCATGCATAGTGAATGCAAATTAACCACCTTCATTTCACACACTGCTTCACACCAGAGCTACATAAATGGATGTCAAATTAAACACATAAAAATATAAACTTTATTTACCTTAAACATTGTGGATTCCTGAGGGCTAAATGTTCATTTCAATTTATAATATCACCATTACAAGCAATAACAGTAAAAAATCTGAAAAAGTGAAGGAATTTCATATCAGCACTATATGTCTGTGCTATTCTTAGAAATGTAAAATAATGCAAACTGTGTCTCTTGGCTCCTGGCTGTCAGGTGATTGGAGAAGCACTTGAAGCATATCCAAAAGACCTACGGATCAACTGGGTCAGGGCCTGGCCGGGTCAGACAGTGCTCTGTGTGTCACAGGTTTACTGGACAAAAGACATTCATGAAGCCATTGCAAAGGGACCAGAGGTATGTCATACATAACAATTTAATATTTTATTGCACAGCTCTCTGGAATTCTTGTGTACCCTTCTCACGGACTGTGATGATGCGTTTTCACATCGCAAATCTAGTACAACTTTTCATGTTTTCACTATATATATATATATATATATATATATATATATATATATATATATGCTATACTTTGTGTTATATTACCTTGGCAATAAATTACAAAAAACTAATGAACACTTCTGCAAGGGTGTTTCAAATACATCGGCTGAGGGAATGACAACAAATTTGACATCTTTCTCTCTTCAGACTGCTGTAATCAGTCACCCTATTTTCTTTTGCTATGAAAGCAAACGGGAAAACAAAAATTATATTTGCTGTCATCTCCCATTCAACACTGTAGAAGTTTACCCAACTATGATGAAATTTGAAAAGGGTCCATTATTTATTCATGGCATTCTACTCAATATCTGTGCATAGTGACGCGCTAAACTGTAAAACTGACTCCCAGACTATATAGCTGTGCTGTTTTCATGTCTTCTTTTTTCTCATATAATAAAATAATTAAACTCGTCAGAATTTCATTTCTATTTATTTATTTACTTATTTGCCAATTAGCCACATTATAAGCAAGCTAATGTGTAGTCATTATCTGCCTCATTTTGAGTTGGGTTTATTTTGCAATAACGGCTGTCTTACTGTACATTATCCCTTAGATAATATCTTATTATGACTGGGTTATTTCTGAATCAGGCTCTTCAGGCCTATCTGGAGCAGAACAATACTCAGATAGATGACATTGTGACTCTGGTGCGTGGCAAGCTGTCCAAACAGAATCGAGTCACACTCGGAGCACTGGTGGTGCTTGACGTTCACGCCCGGGACGTTTTGGCCTCTTTGGTACAGAAGGGTGTGAATGATGAGAACAACTTTGAGTGGCTCAGCCAGCTGCGCTACTATTGGATTGTAAGTCAGTTTGATTGTCTGAAAATGTGATTGAAAATGATTGTGACCTTATTTGTGAATAGTGTGGATATAGTTTTGGATATCAGATTTCTCTCAAATCTTTCATTCGACCCCGTCTATGAAGGAAAACCAGCTTCAGACAAAGATGATCAATGCAGGCTTGGCATATGGCTATGAGTATCTTGGAAACACACCACGACTGGTCATCACCCCTCTCACTGATCGCTGCTATAGGTCAGAATGCTTTACGTTATTTACATATATGCATTTTGGCAGACGCTTTTATCCAAAGCGACTTACATTGCATTCAAGGTACACAATGCAAAATGTTATACAAAATGATCAAAGGTTTTCAGTGTAGCTGCACCCAGAGGATGCTCTACAAACAATCATTTACTAATTGGATTGTAAATATTACGCCATGCTGTATTTTTATCGATCATTTTTTTTATAATTTTTTTTTTTTATAGATATGGTCTATATTGTCTACTTTCGTAGACAATAGAGCACTTTAAAACTTTATTTTCTTCACTTCTAATTACTATTACTAAACAGCATCTTTTAGTGGCAGTGTTTCTTATTTAAAAAAAAAAAATCAATAGACCAGATACACATTCAAAAGTTTGAGGTCAGTAAGATTTGTAACTTAAAAAAAAAAAGAAATGTATACTTTTATTCAGCAAAGATGCAAATCTGACTTAAACTTTCTATTAATCAAAGAATCACAAGCAACACAACAGTTTATAACATTGATGATAGTAAGAAATTATTCTAGAGCACCAAATCAGCATATTAGAATGAGTTCTGAAGGATCATGTGACACCGAAGACTGGGGTAATGGTGCTGAAAATTCAGCTTTGTCATCACATGAATACATTACATATTAATTAAAATAGAAAAAGGTTATTTTAAATTACACTATAATACAATTTTAATGTTTTAACTCTACTTTTGATCAAATAAATGCAGCCTTAGTGAGCAAAAATATAAAAAAATATACAGACCCCAAAACTTTTGAATATTAGTGTGCAATTTTTTTTGTCTTTCAAAATGACTGAAAAGATTTTAAACTATCTGTTTAAATTCAGTAAATAATTTAATTCAGTTAACACAACCTCTGGCTGCACCTTTTCTTTACCAGAACTCTATTTGGAGCTTTACATTTACATCTTGGTGGAGCCCCAGAGGGTCCTGCAGGTACCGGCAAGACCGAAACCACCAAAGATCTGGCTAAAGCTATAGCTAAGCAGTGTGTAGTCTTCAACTGTTCCGATGGCCTGGACTACATTGCACTGGGAAAATTCTTTAAGGTAAGTTTTACAAAGTTATGATGCATGAATAGGTATTTAAAAAATGTTTGTGCTTAAGTCAAGTTATATATAGGTTTCTTTTATTCAGCTCACAGCAAAATATGTTTTATTTAAAAAAAAAAGAAAAGAATATATAATAATATAATAGTATTTGGCATTGTCTTACTGGAAAAGAAATGTGAAATGATGGCTAAGTTAAACATCACACATGAGGTCAAGCTCCATGTGTCTTTAGAAAAAGCCTCTCAAACAGAACAGCACGGCATAGGACTGACATGACCTTCACTGGTTACTATAGAAACACATATTCAGAACGCCAGAATGGTTGTGGTGAAAAAGAAATGTTTTCTTGCAGAAAGGGGTTATGAACTCTTTAGAATAATAGTACATAATGAGATTTGTCTTGTCTCATCTTGTTTTGTGTCATCTTATAGATTACTGAATCAACAAATTATTACTAATTAAATTGAGTCTTTTCTAATCCCGAGTTAAATTAGACATTACTCTGGGGAAAATACATTGGAGTTCAAAAGTCAAAGACCACAATAATTTACTGTACAAATTACTTTGTTTTATTTAAACCTGGAAGTTTATTTCTAGATGTTGTATTATTTTGAATAATATAAAACAAAAACAAAAATAATGTAGAATGAATGAATTCATTATAGGAATGACCAATTAATTTTCTGTAATTTTTTTTTTTTATAATAATAATAAAAAATATAACACTCTCCAGGCCTCCCAATTACCTGCTACATCTTCAGTCAAAAGTTTAAGATTTAAGGGTAACACTTTAGAATAATGGTCATTAGTTAACATTAGTTAATGTATTAACTAACATGAACTAACCATGAGCAGTACATTTGTTACTGTATTTGTTCATCTTTATTAACGTTAGTTAATATAAATACAGCTGTTCATGGTTTGTTCATGTTAGTTCACAGTGCATTAATTAATGTTAATAAGATTTTAATAATGCATTAGTAAATGTTGAAATTAACATGAACAAAGATTAATTAACGCTTTATAAGTGCAGTTCATTATTAGTTAATGTTAACTAATGTAGTTAACTAATGTTAACTAATGACCATTATTCTTAAGTGTTACCGATTTAAGAATTAGGGTCAAACTCAAGACACTGCCTCTTCCAGTTCAAAATCTTACATAGACTACTCTACTCTAAAACAAAATGATATAATAAATTATGATTCAATTATATAAACTATAACAGAATATTCCCAGGTGTTTCTCCAAAATGTGACAAACGCGTGATGGCTGATGCGACCCTGCTTCACAGTTATGCATTATGTCCTATTCTTCAAGACTTTTGGTATAAGATTTTCAGTGTCATCTCTGAAATCAACCTATTGAAACAGATGGATTTTTTAATTGTGTTTGGAATTTCAAGACATGAGCTCTGTTTGTCTAAATCTCAACAACAATTTCTTTCCTGTGGACTTTTAAACGGCCAAAAAACTTTTGGAAAAATAAACTGCCTTTCCAGCTTTGGCTCGACGAACTCACAAATTCACCTCACCTGAAACGTATATGGCTCTTTCTAAGGAATAAGAGATACCAGTTTCCTAAAACATGGGAACCCTTTATAATGTATTTAGAGGGAGGAGACAGTGGAGACTTGGAGGAAACCGATGTTGACTCAATTTGAGTTCAATCTAAGATCTGTTCCACCGTTGGCTCTTTCTCCCCATGCAGTGCATATCAGGCAAACGGAGAGACGTGGGCGGGTGTGCAGTTGCGTGGGTGGTTGGGCAGTTGTTCTGTTCTAGGAGTTTTCTGTGTGGTAATATATGCATATGCTTGCGTGTATTTATGAATATGTAGGTGGCATATGCATGCATAGGTGTGTTAAGTATGCTGGTGTGTGCTTATGTATGTATATATACTTGTTTGTTTACTTAACTGCAGAAGGAATTATAACTTTTATTTGTTCGATTTTTGCATGCAAAAGAAAATATGGAGGATCTTTAAATTCAATTTCTGCTAAGTTATCTGTATAGTATGTATTCTCCAATAAACAACAATAATGTATCAATCAATCAATGAAATGCTTTCATTGAAGCTCAAGATGCTCTTGAGATTTTTCTCAGAGATCAAATGTCAAATGTCTGGAGTTCATGTTCTTTTGGGTTCTGTTGTCATTAAAGCAAAAGAGGAACATACAACAAATACTAAGACATTTTTAAATGAACATTAGTTTCTAGTTAAACCTTTAAAAAAATGTATATTGAGAAAAATTATTATTATATAATTTTTTTTTTCTAGTGGCCTTTGACTTTTAGACCCCACTATATCTATTAATAAATGCAGGCATGTCAGTTTTCCTTTTAGTTTGGTATGCTAGCAAATACTGCAATGCTTTTGTACAGCCTCAGTACTATCAGGGAACCACAGCTGCATCTATGCATCTTAATCAGAGAGCATAGAATTGCAAAGGGTTTGCGTTTTAATTTCATCCTGCTCACCCTTTGTCAGTTATCTGGCAGCACAGGTGTGTTCAGACTACACTGTATGTAGATTTGCTGTATGTCATGGTAAAGATACTTGGTCTCTTTCAGGGCTTGTTGTCGTCTGGTGCCTGGGCCTGCTTTGACGAGTTCAACCGTATTGATCTGGAAGTGCTTTCAGTGGTGGCTCAGCAAATTCTAACCATCCAGAGAGGTGTGTGTTTGTATGCACATTTTGAGTTAGAATGTTCACTGCGATGTCAGTGGATTTTAAGGTTCAATCAGTGGAGCTACAGGAACCCCCCCCCCCCCCACCCCCACCCCCCTCCTATATGCTATCAAACTTAATAGGTGCATACATCTGAATTTGATGAGTTGAATCAACCATTAGAATGCTTACATTGCATAAATCTATCAATATAATGAGATTTCTGGGTTTGGATGCATGGATGCATGTTTTTCTCTGCAGGTATTTCTGCACACGCTGAGATGCTGCTGTTTGAGGGGACAGAGTTAAGACTGAACCCTACCTGTGCTGTCTTTATCACCATGAACCCTGGCTATGCTGGGCGCTCTGAACTACCTGACAACCTGAAGGCAAGTAGAGAACCAAATCCACTCCAAAATGTGTAGAGTATATGGAATATGCTTAATATTTGAGTGTGTCATACTTTAATCACATGCCTTATATACATTTTTTTCAAATTGCTTCACTGAAGCTACTATAAGAAACTTTGTTAATGTTAACATAAGTTAGCAAGTAATAACAACGGCTATTTAATATGAAAATGTACCTGAAGTAAGAATTCTAAGTTGTAAAACTATTATAAAACTAAGTAATATGCCCTTAGTTTCACAGACAAGGCTTAAAGAGTTAGTTCTCCCAAAAGTAAAAATTCTGTCATTATTACTCTCCCTCATGTTGTTCCAAACCATATGACCTTTAAGGTTCATCTTTGGAACACAAATAAAGATATTTTTGATGAAATCCGAGAGTTCTCTGACCCCTCCATAGACAGCAATTTTAATAAACACTTTCAAGGCCCAGATAGGTAGTACATTTAAATAGTCCATATGTCTACTGTGGTTAATTTAATGAAGTGAAGAAGACGTGAAGAAATTGTTAAATAAAGTCGTTATTTAAAAAAAATATATATATTTTTGTCACTTCATTAAATTAAGGTTGCACCACTGTAGTCACATGGACTATTTGAATGTACTACCTTTCTGGACCTTGAAAGTGTTAATTTTGTTGCTGTCTGTGGAGGGGTCAGAGAGCTCTCGGATTTCATCAAAATATCTTAATTTGTGTTCGGAAGATGAACGAAAGTCTTTCGGGTTGGGAACGACATGAGGTTGATTAATTAATGACAGAATTTTCATTTTGGATGAACTAATCCTTTCAGCTCTCAGACTAAAATGCATGTTTGAGCTGTTTTAATTGTAAGAAACTTGCACTGAATTATCTTAAAATATGTCAGTGGCATTATTTTGTCTCAGGATGCACACCAGTTATGTTTTTTTCTAAGGCATGTTTATAAAAGCTACTTAAATGCCCTAATTGAACTCATCCTGGTGAAAAGAGTGGGCCGTATAGTGTTATGTATGAGTGTAATATCCATTGATTTATTATTTTTCATATGATTTTGTGTATTTATAATGTTCCTGTAATGTTTCTTTATTTTTTGCTGCTACCATTTTATTGGAAGAGATAGTTCATTTTTCTTGTTCTATAATTGTGAATGCTGTGTAATTTTCTGCTGCAGGCTCTGTTCCGGACAGTAGCTATGATGGTGCCAGACTATGCTCTGATAGCTGAGATTGTGCTGTACTCCTGTGGATTTGTCAGAGCACGACCGCTCTCAGTGAAGATTGTAGCTACATATAGACTGTGCTCTGAGCAGCTCTCTTCCCAGCACCATTATGATTACGGCATGAGAGCTGTCAAATCTGTTCTGACTGCCGCAGGGAACCTGAAGGTAGGACCTGTATCTGCTAAAAAGCCCCACATGTTGCATTTTTGTCACACTATGAGTTCTAATGTTTTAATTAAAAATAATATACTTTAACTTTGCATTGACACATGAGTATAATACATTTAAATTTTATATTTAATTGTATTTGGCCTTATATTCTTAAATGTTTATTACAAAAGCTGAAATATATTGATTTAGCCTAACTGATTAAAGTCAAAAGAGAACTACTCTGTCTAAAAAATGTTTGTGGTGTTTACCATTGCATTTCAATTCATGGCCTTTTATTTGCAACATCCGTGGCCTGAATCTATAATGATGTGATTTGAAGAATCAGATTTCATTTTGTATTTGTATATGAAGGCCCTTCGTTGTTTTGATTCAACATCTCATTTCATTTAGTAGCTATAGGTTTTGGCTTCTGCTGCTTCTCCTGAGCCCCCTTTTTCTGAGCACTTCACTTAAACTTGTTAAAGCAATTCTGAATGACTCCCAACTGCAATTGGCCCAGTTCCTCTTCGCCTGCCACTGTTATCAGCACAGAGTTACCAAGGGTCAGAGAAGTGAAACATTTCCACTTCATCTCAATTCCCATTGCACGCTCCTTCTCCTCTCTCCCTCTCACCACTTTTCGCCTGTGGATCAAAGCCAAATGAATCTGACATTGAATATAAAGTGTTCACACTCAATTCAGCAGGACGGAGAATTGCAAATTTGTGAAAAACACGAACTATTGAAATTGAGAACTTCGCTAAAAACCTGTGTGCCCCTAATGAATTCTGAGCTCCAATAACTACAACTCTCTTTCTCTCATCATCTCTAGGGTGTAAAAGCGCAGAATGTAAGAAAGCATCCTTTCAACACCACACTTTTCAGATTAAAATGTCAATTCAAATCTGCAGTTGTCATGTGTTATACTATAATTCCATTAGATTTTTAGACAGATCCCCTGAATCAAGGCCAGAACATGGTGACTGTTATGTTCATAGGTGGCCCTACCTAAACTCATTAATTGATCTTTGATTTATGACTGTTGCACTCGTTTCCTCTAAAAGCTTATTTAGTATGAACAAGGGGCTATCCTCATACAGCTCTCATTTACCGACAGTCAGACCCTGTGAATGAAGTCCTAGGACATCAGAGAAGACAGGTCAAAGGACCAACTGCAGCGCTTACACAGTGTGCCTCGAGCAAGATGAATACTGTCTTTCCATTTAGTCTGCTGTTCTGATACGACTGCGCCACCTGAATAAAAGCCATGTCCCTTGTCAGAGCAACACAGGCCACTCATTCCCTGCAAACTTTTAGGAGTGGCAACTGCATTTATTTGGAGGAGTGAATCCCATCTTGTTCTGTGTTTGTACAGAATAAAGGAGTCACTTCTATTATATCAAACTGACAATGGTTAACATAGTAACCACGGCAGCAGTTAGGCATCTTGTGGCTGCAAACAAGAAAGATGCCAACAGCTATTGACCAAACTAACATTTGTGACAAAAGACGTTTTAATGTCCAGCGATTGTTAGTAAACAGGGAACTGTTCATATACTTTTTTGTGCTTCTAGTCAAGTCCCTTTACATTTAAGAAAAAAAATTCTACCATTTTCCACCCTCTTTTAAAGGCTTAGTTCACCCAAAAATGAAAATTAGCCCATGATTTACTCACCCTCAAGTCATCCTAGGTGTATATGACATTGTTCTTTCGACGAATAAAATTGTAGTTATATTAAAAAAGTGTTGGCTCTAATGGCAGTGAATGGCTCTGTTTTTGAAGTCCATAAAAGTGCATCTGCCCATCATATAATGTGCTTCACACTGCTCTGGGGGGTTAATAAAGGCCTTCTGAAGCAAATCGATGCGTTTGTGTAAGAAAAATATCCATATTTAAAACTTTATAAAGTAAATTATCTAGCTTCCGGCCGATCGCCTTCCGTATTCAACTTACGGTTGAAAAGTGCCTCTCGTGCAGTTCAAAATGCTTACGCTACATCTGACAACATTGCACACCAGTTACGCTCGTCAGACGTAGCGTAAGCATTTTGAACTGAACTGATCATTTACTTTTGTAAAGTTTTAAATATGGATATTTTTCTTACACAAACGCATTTATTCACTTCAGAAGGACTTTATTAACCCCCCGGAGCCGCGTGGAGCATTTATATGACGAACATATGCACTTTTATGGACTTCAAAAACAGAGCCACAATCACTGCCATAATAAAGCTTGGATTAGCCAGGACTTTTCTAATATAGCTACGATTGTATTCGTCTGAAAGAAGAATGTCATATACACCTAGGATGACTTGAGGGTGAGTAAATCATGGGCTAATTTTCATTTTTGGGTGAACTAACCCTTTAAAAGGGGCTATATATGTATAATTTAGAAACCTTGTTTTTTGCGTCAGCAGTGGCCATTTAGTGAACTGCAGCCAGCTCATTCACAACATACCGAACGTAATTCAATGTGCCGATATACTCAAAGCAAAGTTCTTTTTCATTCTTTGCTCCGAAGTAAAAAGATGTTGGAAATACCTTTGCAGCGATAAACTACTGTTAACAAACATCCAGACGTTGTCCTGAGAGTGACATTTAGATTAATATGTAAATATGTGCTGTATGCTTTCCTCTCAATAACAAAAATAACAGCAAAAATGACAGCAGTGAGAAAGCATCTGATCATAGCGATGTGGATATGTTTGCACAAGCTCTTTAATAGCCCAGCATTATGTCAACAGATGATGTAATTAAAATTACACAGTTATGATAGTTTGATTATAAAGTATACTGTTTTTGAGAATGTAGACTTTGTGAGACTATAGTTTGAATTAATCCCTTTTCTTTGCATGACACATTGAAATTACAGTACAGAATAGCTCTTTTTGCATTATCCTAAACATTATACATTATACAATCATATGTTTCATGCGTCATAGTACGGAGGAGAGGCGCTCAGAAGCTTGCGTAAATGTTACATTTGATTAATTTTACAGGCAAAAACATCCTGAAATTAGTCTACAGGATTTCATAACCTATGAAGTCGGGGAAGGTCTTGTGTTTTACCTTTTGTTACAGGCTGTTCACACATTGGCAATAAATAAGTATTTAATGCATGAAAAATTCTTACATCTAGCACCTTTAAGCTGTGGAGCTGTGGATGACTGTGCCTTTAAAGGTGCAGTGTGTAGTATTTATGAGGATCTATTGACAGAAATGCAATATAATATTCATAACTATGTTTTCAGTGGTGTATAAAGACCTTACATAATGAACCGTTATGTTTTTATGACTTAGAATGAGCCATTTCTATCTCCATACACCGCGGGTCCCCTTACAGTGAAATCGCCCTTTTGCACCGTCATGTTTCTACAGTAGCCCTAAATGGACAAACAGAGCGCTAGTCACTCTCTGCGCTTTGACGAGTGTGTCGTCCACCGTAGCTTCTCTATGTGCTAGACACCGCTAAAATTCACACACTGCACCTTTAAGACTATATAAACGCCCTCTTTGCATGAGAATGAAACACTTAGGTGCACTTATTCTTGATTTACATTTATTAAAGTGTTTTTTAAAAATGTATAATGTTCTCTAATGTTCACATATAATGTTATGAAGTTACATCAAAAAACATTATAATTTAGAAGTAATAGGCACATTTCTCTCCTGTTTTTGACTGTTTTGATGGGCGTGCCGCATTCAAGACTTGGAAGTAAACGGCCACTGCTATGATTGGGTCATATTTTTGCATATTAAAATAATTTTTATATTACATTACACGTGTGAAATTGTTTTGAAAACTTACGATAAATATCTCATTATGTAGTTGTGAATGTTCTCGTAGAATGCAGTCATTGACCTAAACAACCCAATATTGTGTGTATAGAACAGGACAAGCGCAATAAGAAACCTGGAATATCAAAGCCACAAAAATCAAATGTCACACAACTGAAAGAAGCAGATGAGGACCCTGACCTTGACAGCTCCAACTCGCTTTTCTCGTTTTTCCAAATTTGAATAGGGTCTGCTTGTGTCATCTCTGCTGTTCTCCGAAATGAATACGCCAGTGTCATTTTCACACCAATCTTTGCACCATCACACCCGAGACCGCACTCTTTTGCCATCTTGAAATTACTTCTGGAGACAAAGGCATGCTCTAAACCCCTCAGGTCTGAGTTGCAAATCACTGTGATGGTAAAGAATGAGCAAAGACAATGTGGCTGAATGCCACTCTCCCCTGGAGACCCTGGAGAAGTGACAGCACAAGCAAATCTTTTATTGAGTGTCACACCTCTTTCTCTCCCCGTGTTTAACATGTCACAGCTGAAGTTTCCAGAGGAGAATGAAGATATTCTGTTGCTGAGATCTATTATTGATGTTAACCTTCCGAAATTTCTGGCTCATGACCTTCCATTATTTGAGGTACAACATCTAGGACCACATCAGTATATTCTACACATACCACAAATAATGCATTCATTAAAATGCATATGTAATTCTCAAATGAATATTCACTAACTCACTAACTTCTCAGTCGTTATGAATCTGTCCAGGGCATCACTTCTGATCTATTCCCTGGGGTCAAGCTTCCAAAACCAGACTATAGTGTGTTGCTTGAGGCTATTCAGGAAAACAGTGCTAAGATGAACCTGCAGGTCACTGACTTCTTTGCTGAGAAGATCCTGCAGATCTATGAAATGATGATTGTGCGTCACGGCTTCATGTTGGTGGGAGAGCCCTTCGGTGGGAAGACATCTGCCTACCGCGTGCTCTCCGCAGCCCTGCATGACATCTGTGAGAAGGTGCTGAAAATGGACAACTGTTCACAAAAACTAGTGCTGCTCAAATAGTCACAGTGGGAGTAGAGCTTTCTGCATTCAACATTGTGTGTCTGTTACATAAGATAGGGCTTTAAACTTTTGTTCTTTTATCCTACTTATTGACTGTTTTTGAGTACTTTTTTCTTTTACCCAGAGGATCTGAAGTCTCAAATACTCCCACATTTCTCCAGCAGTTCCAAGTGGATGTGAATTTGTATCACAATGCCACAATACAAACTGCTCTTTTTGCATAATAGAACACTTAAAGTCTGCAAAATGTGATTTCTTGTGTTACCAAAGAACAGACAACATATTTAGTGATGGTACTGCTATAAATCATTGCACTGAAGCACATTCATACACATGCTAATATGACGCAATTGAAAACAATGCTGCAAACATGTGTTGTGTTATATCAGTAGAACTTAACCTGTTTTGAATGCAGGGTCTGATGGAGGAGAACAGGGTTCAGATCACTGTTATCAACCCAAAGTCTATCACCATGGGCCAGCTGTATGGCCAGTTTGATCCCGTCTCCCATGAGTGGTCAGATGGCATCCTGGCTGTCAGCTATAGAGCATTTGCCACTTCCCAGGTACAATTACCATTACATTTATCTTATTTGTCCATCTATCCCACATCTATTCCACTCATCCTCTCTCCCTCTCTCCATTCATTCAATAACTAATTTATTCAATCAATCATCCCTCCCTTCTTTCCATCCATGTATCCATAACTTTCTTTCATCCCTCTTTCCCTTCCATCTATTTATCCCTTCATCCATCCATCCATCCATGCATTCATCCATCCATCCATCCATCCATCCATCCATCCATCCATCCATCCATCCATCCATCCATCCATCCATCCATCCATCCATCCATCAATTTATTCATCTATCTATACCTAAATCCTCTCATCCATCCATAAATCTTTCTATTCATCCATCCCCTTTACATCCATTCCTATTTTCCTTGCATTCAAACCCCTTCCTTTCTATCCGTTTATCCCCATCCATCCATCCATCCATCCCTTCCTCTCTTCTGCTCTCCTTGCCTTCATTGATCCGTCCTTCCATCCATCCATCCATCAATCATTCCATCCCTTCCTTTCTTCTGCCCTCCCTGCCTTCATTGATCCATCCATTCATCCATCCATCCATATCTCTCTCCTTCCATCCATCCATACACCCCCCCCCCCCCCCACTTATCTAGGCCCATCTGTTCATCTATCCATCCTTCGCCCGCTCCATCACATGTATCGCTTTTCAGCATTGCACACATTGCGTAAGATTTAGTAAAAAGTATTAATGTCTCTCCATGTATGGAAAAATTGTGTTCAAGTCGCTACTAGATACAAAAATAGCAATGAATGTTAAATTCTCTGCCATCAAGTTAAAGCCATCTCAAAGAGCACTTAAATTCCCACAGTGCTATCTTCCTGAAACATGCAGCTCTTATATTTCTTTAACCATGGTAACACTAAGCCTAAATCTGTGACATCTTTTACCCACTAACTTTAATGTTATTCAGAGTGTAGTCATACCCACATTCCCAAAGGATTACGATTTGAAGCTTTGTTACCCCTGGCTTACGATAGAAATGTTTGTGTTAAAACAGTTGTTGGCTTAAGATACGGTAGGGTATTCTCTTTGGTGCAGCAAGAAAGGGAGGAACAAACTTGTCTAATAGCTGTAATTGAGGAATAAAAAGCAATATAATAAGATGAGACTGGTTTCAAATGTTTGCCTCACATTTAGTTTTTGTTTGATTACCACTGCTTTTTCTTGAGGCATTGAATGCATTTTACAGAAACCATTTTATCTGGAAAAGCCTGTTCCAGTGGATAGAACTAGGCTGAAACAATGCAGGCAATACAAGCCTGTGATATGTTAAACAAATGTCACAGTGTTGAAAATTAAGTATCAATTTTTTTTTTACTGGAGAAACTTTCATGAAAACTTTTTAGTTAGCCTCATTTTTCAATCAAAGCATCCAAGGTTTGTCAGTTACACATTAATATTTTCACTTAAAAACGTTTAGAAAATGCTTGGACAATCATCATTTGTTATGCTGGGTAGCTCCAATCTACAAACTAAGTGGTCAAATAAAAGAACATAATGTTCAATAATACCTATTTTATTCTGACATAGCCACAGCACAAACAGAAAAGTTGAAGTTAGATTGTTCAATGTGAGTCTGAAATGACTGTCTGCTGCCTCCCCACCAGAGTCCTGACAGAAAGTGGCTGATTTTCGATGGGCCTGTGGACGCAGTGTGGATTGAGAACATGAACACTGTACTGGATGACAACAAGAAGCTTTGTCTCATGAGTGGAGAGATCATCCAGATGTCCCCGCAGATGAGCCTTATCTTTGAACCCATGGACCTGGAGGTGGCTTCGCCGGCCACGGTGAGATAACAGGCAGATGTTAAACTTACAAATAATGTGTTTCAATTCAAAACTTATAGTTCTATCATTTTGAGTTGAGAATCTCTTACAGAATTAATTTGCATCAAATAATGTATTTGATTTTTTTTTTAAATGACTCCTGCAGATTTGCCAGTGAATCTTATAAGGAATGGAAGAAGTTTATAAAGATTATTTTGTGAACCGTTGATCATTTATTCTTGCTGTGTGACATATCATTCTTCTATTGGTCTTCTATTTCAATACACATTTGCAGGTCAGATTTTGCCAACCTTGAACTTTAGAATTCAGCCAGTCACATGAGCTTGCATTTCCGGGCTCCTGAATTTGCATGCCTATGAATGGAAGTCAATGGAACGATAAGTGTAGTATGAACATCCATTTAGATTTTTCATTTATTTTGTTATTCAGAAAACCATATGATTATAGTTATATTTTAAAGAGGATATTAACAAGGTATATTCAATTCACACATCTCCCCCCCCAAGACTTATCATCATTTTTGCCATTTAAATGAACTCTTTCCCCACCAGTGTTCTTTTTTTTTAGTTGCCAGCCACCACCAGCATTTCTGATCATTTTCACACAACTTTCCCTGCCCCTAGAACAATTTGTTGTATGAATATCTGAACATGCAATATGTCAAAAGAAACAGAGCCTCTACTTTTAACCAAACAACAATAATTTAAAAAAATATATTCTAGCTTCATGCATTCTTTTTTAATCAACACTTAAATGTGGCTAAGTTTCATAAAAAATAGCAACATTTTGAATAAAAAGCTGAGAAAATCAAAATTTTTGTCAAAGACTATGTATGGATCGGATTCAGAGCGACGATCAAAACACAGAGATAGAGTAGATTGCTTCCATCAACAAAGCTTGCACAGTCCTATGCCACCTCCTGGGCCGACATTTCATTCGGTAACGTTAGGCAGTTTTGATTATATGCTGTTTAATGTTTGATGATCGCGTTATTTTATATATGCATCTGCTTACATATGCTATCGGTTGTTTCTGCTTCTTTTTCATCTGTTTTTCTGGAGATTCTGTACTCTTCCAGAAGATGTGTAATAGCGCCACCTACCATATAACAGTGAAAACACTGAAAGCTGGACAATTCCGTCAATTGTCCGCCAGGAAAGAGTTAAATGGAATAATTACATGGTCATTTTTTGGGGAAATTCCAACTTTCAGGCCAGCGCTGATCTCTTTGCTGTGGTGTTCATACATGGGCTGCACGTTTACTGCTGTGTCCAATTTAGTTAGACAGCCACATCCTTAAAAACAGTCTCTTTGCAAAGCCTCTATAACATTGTGGCAGGCTCGGGAGACCAAAATGATCACGAATCTTGTAAAAATAAACTTCCGTCGCTACTTTCTAACTTTGGGATCGCTTCAGCAAGCATTTGCAATATATTCCAATAATATATTCCTGTAATGTATTCCACCTACAAAGGCAAACATACACTACACATATTTATTTATTTTAAATAAAGTACAGTCTAAAAATGTGATGAAATTTGATGAAAATATATCCTCACATTTCCCAGAGCATTTTGTCATATCTTTATCAGAGGAGACATCTCTCAGGCTGCTTTTGATGTTTTGGGTTGCAAAGAAAGTAGACCATTAAATGGGATTGTCGTTGTCATCTGGCAAACCTGTCAAAAGAGGACTTACCAATTCACTGGCAGTGCCACAATAACACACCCACACCGCGATTTCCCCCTCACCCAGCCTACTCAAGAATGGCATAATGGCAAGTCGCTGCTGAAATTCTTTCTTTCAGAAACACCACCGCGATTTCCTCCCCTTTTTTATCTCAGCGTCTTCTCCTAAGATGGCTTTGTATCTGACAAAGCTGCTGCCTCACACATTCCAGCCTGAGGAAAGGCTCTTATAGTTGTGGATCCCAGCCTTTTTTGGCCCAGTGTAGGCAGAAGACTGATTCAAACGAATGGGTGATAATGACAGAGATTAAACAAGCTATGGAGAAAAAAAGCGTGTAAGAATATCAAAGTGTGTGTGAACATCTGCGTGTTTTTGTGTTGTGTGCAACCGCCACCAGATCTGATTAAAGTAGAGACAGAGCCAGAGGGAAAGATTGAGACAGATATCAAATTTGCGTGAATTTCTTGTCTTGCTTTGACAGAAAAAGAAAGAGGTCTGGCTATAGCATAAGCATACATCATCTCCCTTTGGCTCATATCTGTCTCTTGCAATTTCTCTCTTGCTCTCCTCCTTTTCATATATAGAAGCTTGACTCATATGGCCTGCTGCAAACTAGACCAAAGTTCAGTGAGAATTCAGTTGAACAAGCTAACATGTTCTCGAGGTCATGCTTGGCCCAGATGTCTCCTCTGGCTTAACACCTGTGCAAAAGCACCCAGTTTGCAATTCACTTACACCTTTACCATTTGTATGGGCCTTCCGTGGGAGCTGGTTTCCGACAGCTGTTTCCATCACGTAACCTTGATGATGTGCTATTCATCAAACCAATAAGCACAGAAGACCTTTATCTTTATGATTAACCCAGTGCAGCTGCTGTGCAGATGAATAAAATGGAATTTGTTGCACCATTCCAGATTGCTAAGCAATATATAAAAAGTTGTGTAACTTTTGTTTTGTAAGTTGTGTATCCACGTCCTTTAGAAAGTGCAACTGTGGTCATGAGTGTTGTTTGGTCATTTCATTGCCATTATCTAGTCAAATGTCAACATTGCTGCCTGTTTACCATTCAAAGGTTTGGGGTCAGTATTTTTTTTTTGAGAAATGAATACTTCTATTCATCAGTGAAGCATTAAATTGATCAAAAGTGATTATTACAAACAAATTCAAATTCAAATAAATTCTGTTCTTTTGAACGTTCAAAGAATCCTGAAAAAAAATCATGGTTTCCTTAAAAATCATTTAGAAATCATTAGAATGATTCCTAAAGGATCATGTCAAGTGAAGACTGGAATACATATTTAAACATTTTAACTGTAGTGTATATATTCTTTATCAAGAACTGGGACGATACTGCTTTCTGTGCAGGTATCCCGGTGTGGTATGATATACATGGAGCCTCACATGTTGGGATGGCGGCCTCTGATGCTGTCCTGGCTCAACACTTTGCCATCCACTCTGAGCTCCACGCACAAAGACCTCATTACTGGCCTCTTCGACCGCATGCTGCCTGCATGTCTTCAGCTCATCCGCAAAGGCATTAAGGTACAATTGTAACCGTGCTGCAGATAATGAGTGAGTGCTTTCCCAACTAAATTAAAGGCATCTGTAATATTAAGAGCAACAATTGCACACTCATTGAATTGATATTCTCCTCATGTAAAGCACTGACAAATTATTTCAGCCAGTTTCCTATTCTCTCAAGCTAAACAGGACACCCAATTTGTGATATGATTGAATACTGTTTGTTAGTTTGAATGTTTTTTACTTTAAACATATTAACATGAGTGCAGTCATACCATGAATGGTGTACTTTCACAGTGTATTGGTGTATTATTGCACAGCCAGAATACTAGAATTTAGTTGGTCATTTGCAGAATTCTTTACTCAAATATATTTCCATAATGGTGCTAATTGACAACTTTCCAAGTTGTATACCTCTAATTCATCAGTCTTTACCTCAAATCTCAACCTCAAATCAATAGTTTGTGTTCATTCATGGTGCTGGAAAAAAATATGAGCTAAGAGGAAAATGTATTAATGCTGGGCAAACGATTAATCGTGATTAGGTGCATCCAAAATAAAAGTTAGTTTTTACATAATATATATGTGTGTGTACTATGTAATATTTACATGCACCCACATGCATGTATATATTTAAGAAAAATATGTTATATTTATATATAAAATATGTATATTTATATATAAGATAAATTATATAAATATATATATAGAATATACATGGAAATATTTCTTAAATATATATATACATGAAAGAGTGTGTATTTATATATACTTAATCATTATACACAGTACACACACATATATTATTTAAACACAAACTTTTATTTTGGGTGTGATTTATCGCAATTAATCGATTTCCCAGCACTAAAATGTATATTCCAACATGTTTACATTCTCTCACAAATGTTTTACGTTCCTTCAAGGAACTTGCCAAAAGCATAGTTTTCCTCCCACCTAATAATATTTCCATCACCATTTTTTTTTTGTTATAAGGAGTTATAAAAACAAACTTGAGACTTGTGACCTCTTGTCATAAAAATGCACTGAAAAAGAGACACTTAAACAAAGACATTAGTTTTTTTTATATAAAACATAATTATTACTCAAGAGTCTGGAAGGAATAGGAAATTGTTGCATGTTCTCAATTAAGTACATGCATTACATACAGAATTTCCTTTCCCCGATAATCACAGGCTTCTGCAATTAAGGGTTCTTTTGTGCATTGTGCTCAGAATGGGATAAAGGGCTAATTATGTGCCTTCTTTTTTTAAATACCACTTTTCCTGACAGTCCTGTTTTGTCTCTTATTGCTTACAGCACACTTTGGTTATACAGTTATTGTCAGACAGAGTAGCGCTTTCTTCTGCCACTCATTTGCTGCTGCATTTCTTCCCTTGTTTGTCATTTTTGTCTAGCCTTTAATATTGAGTTTTTATTATCTCATGTTGTAAGATTTTTTGTCCAGTATGATTGTCCACACAACCAATCATCTAGCCACGGGTTCTTGGTCCAGACTAATGGAGTGTGTTGTTTTGTGTGGGCATTCAGGAATTATCTCCCACGTCCAACACGAGCCTGGTGAAGTCTCTGATGAATCTGATGGACTGCATGATGGATGAGTTCAGAGAAGAGAGCCAGATGAAGGGGATGGATGAGAGAGATGTCTGCTCCTGGCTTGAGGTGAGGAGATAATTTGTGAAAAAATAAAAGTAGAATGTTGGCCACTTATGCACTCAACACTTAAAGCTTTGCCTGTGTAGCTGAAATTGATCAGCACTTTTGCTGAGCCCACGCTGGCTAAAAACCATCAAAACATCTTAGCTAACACATAACATGGTGGTATGTTTTACATAGGCACTACAAATTTTCATCATTTGATATAATTGTGATCAATTATTATGTGCAATATTCTAACATGTATGAATTGTTTCAATAAATCTGACCCATAGAGTGTTCAGAAGGTTATAAATACACTATATCCAGTATATGGGATCTCTTGTGTATTTCAAGGCTCTCCTTCATTTGTTTGATTAATTGGCTTTCATGGCCAGTAAATCAACATTTTGTTTGTTTAGTTTCACTTAGTCCTCAAAAACATACTAGGGAAGTTTTTTTTTTTCAGTTTGAGTGGTTCACTGCAAATTCACCATATTACTGTAATTGCTTCTCTCAATGTCTTCGCTTTACTGCCATGAAAGGTCATATCTCAAGCCGAAGGCAACTTTTGCCATTTTTTTTGTGTTGTCTGACTCTGAAGTCTGTCAATACTGTCTGCATTTCTCTTCTGAAGGTAATAATCTTTCTCTTCCTGCTCCTCTGAGACAGAGATCATATCAGTGGATCAAAAAGTACCAACATAGACGGCGAGTCTCATTGATTAGCTGCTGGTACAGGATCAATGCTTCCAGATAGGAATGACTTTATTTGCTTTCTCTCAGTTGGTCATCAGAGTATTGCACAATCTTAAAGTTTTTTTTTATGCCAAAGGAGCACAAAGCATCTTGTCCCAAATCAATGATGGCAGTGTTTGTATTGATTGTCATTGCTGCAGCAGATTGATCTAAAGGTGGAATGGAGTTTGTAAAGAATTTTTTATGAATAATTGATTGGATTAGCAGCTGTGGGAAGGTCAGCACTGGGTCATAGTGATTAAACACAGCAATTGAGGATGTAACAATTTAGATCATTTAAGGAAAACTCAATATATGATACCTAAAAAGTGACTTAACAGAGGTCAACAGTAAGATGTTACTGAGCTGTTTGTAAGTCAAAATACACTATCACTAGCTTTGACTTCACTAGCTGTTTTTCTCTCGTCCTGTATAGGGCATCTTTGTTTTCTGCCTCATGTGGTCAGTCGGGGCCAGCTGCACTGAGGCTGGACGGGTAAAGTTTGATGGTTTAGTGAAGGAGATGCTGGCAGGTTGCCTCAGTGAAGAGACACGCACACAACATGGAATCCTGGAGCACGTGGAACCTCCCGCCAAGCAGCTGACAGTGCCTTTACCCACTGAGGGCACACTCTATGAATACCGCTTCCTCAAAGAGGTCAGGAAGTTTCTTCAACACATTTGAGTGGATATGTGGAGAGAAAGAAATTTGGCTCTTTTGTGAAGTTTTTTAAGGGGGTAATTGGGTAGCTGACATGAAAATGTCTTGAAAGATGTTCTGTGATGTAAAATGCTCTACTCCATCTAAATCTATTTTAACAGCTTATTGATCATTTAAAAAATTAAAGAAGCATCTAAAAAACATATTTTATGTTATCTATATTATCTCCACTTTCCTGCAGCTTCTCATTCCTTCTCAGAGATGTTTCTCAATCTAGATTTCTAGAAAGCAATTGTGCAATTCTAATATTTAGCCTGATTTGGTATTGAAATGCCATCTTGGTTTGATCTATATTTAGAATACACACAAAGTGTAAAATCAACTACTTAATTTCTGGCGCTTGAGGCATGTGAATTTGATTATTTCTTTTTCTCTGAAATACTAATAAGCAAATCCACTCTCTGCTCAGGAAGCACACTCTCCTCATCCTGAATGAGGTAATCGGTCTTATTAATTCTTAGAAATCACAAGCTTCATCTCTGTGTAATAAAACTTCAGGCATAACCTAGACTAATTTGCCAATTTCATGCCTCATTAAATGCTGAAAATGTCATTTATTAGAGAAGAAATGGATTATCCATTGCTTACATTTTTCTGTTGTAGATAAAAGCCTTTTTGTTCTGAACAGACAGAAACATGAACAAGCCCATAATTCCTTTGTGGTGTATATAAGGCTTCTACAAAGAGTGCATCTTGAAATTTTTGAGGGTGTCATGATGGTGGAATTGGAAACACGGCTGCATTAATACACACTGCAGTTTCAGACAGCATTGAAGGACAAACAAAAAAGCTAACAAGAACATTTGTTTAAATTGTTTTTCATAAAAGTGGTTTACATGAGCAATGATACTCTAACAGGGTCCAGGCAGATGGGAGTTGTGGACTGAGGAGTTGAAGGATTTGCCCCCCATCCCCAAAGATGTGCAGTTCAATGAAATAATTGTGCCTACGGAGAACACTGTACGCTACACCGCCCTCATGAAGCTGCTCATCACTCATCAGAAGCCCACCGTCTTTGTTGGCCCCACGGGAACTGGCAAGAGCGTCTACATTCTAGTGAGTGTTTCAGTGCAGTTTTTTCTACAATGAATGCCAGCCTACCACTATATTTAGAATACGATTGTCAATCCATTACCGTGGAAATGAAGCAGTCAGTCAAGTTAACATTATTTAGTTAATGGATTTCCACTCTATTCAAAAATTATATAACAAACACGATAAATGTAAGGATTAAAAAAAAAAAAAGATGTTTTGTTATAGCTTTAGTAGCAGTACTACAGCCTGTGGCGTCACAGGGTTGGTTGTCTTGCCTGAGCTCAAAAGATACAAAGAGACAGACAGTGGAGGACAGATAGTGAAAGATGAAGACAGTTAAAGATTGAAACTGGAAAGCCACAGGGCATCAGATGACAAAAGGGAGGTCTCTATTGCATTACTTTAACACTGTAAATATAATTTTTACATCCAGGAGCAAAGGACAAAAGAGTCTATTTTCATAAACTGCCGCTAAAATGGAGAACAGTACTGCTTTGCTTCCCAAAACACATTCAGACAGAAGTCCCAATGCCTCAAGATTTTCATAGATATACTTGGATATACAATATGTTGCCAAAATGACTGTCAGGAATAAAATGAACCACAATCATTATAAACACCCGTTTGTTATTCCACAACATACAGAGATAAAAGCTAATGGAAACCACTAAATAAATATTTCTTACTGTGACGTTTGCCAATCTGACTCCACATTATACCCAATTCCATCATCTTCCTTGCCATCATTTTTTTTTATCCTTTTGCATTTTGTGCAATAAAATTGCAATTGCCGGAATTGCCTTGCAAATAGCACTGGAGCCGTCTATTGGTCTACTACTTGCTGACAGATATTATGAGTTTATCTATTACTAGTAACGATTAAAGAAAAAAAGCATACAAATGTCAACTTGACTGACTGCTTCATTTCCACTTCCAACTAATATTGTATGTTAATATTGTAACACATTTCTTTTTTTATAATTTTCTGTACTGAATTAACTCATTAAATTGACACTCCTAATTTAGAATATTTTAGCCTATGTGTTCTGTAATATATTTTATATTTTCTGCATAATTCTGATTCTGTTGGTTGTGCCATTTAATAAGGAGAGTTTACTGCAATTTAAAACGGTAAAGTGATTATAAGTCAGTTTAGAATTAAAGGCAGGGTAGGCAATTTGTTCCAGAAACATTTTTTGTTATGCTGGTTGAAAGTCTTTTAACAACCTGATAGAAACTAAGTTAAGTTGTCTAAATATATTTACATATATCTGTCTGTGGAAGGTGAAGGACTATAAAATGTTTAAAGTCCCAGTGAACCGGAAGTTGCAACTGACTTTATTTCAGTGCTGTGACGTATTTCCAAGTGAAACAGAATATTGAATAGAGGGCAGGGTTTTACTTCAGCGCTCCTCTTCTCCATCTCGCGCTAATAGCAGACTAACGGATGGAGGGGAGTGGTTAAGGGTATTCAAACCCAAGCCGTCACACAGTCGTCATTGGAAAGGGAACGCCATTCAAGACCGGAAGTTACTTTTCAGATTTTGATTAAAGATTACCGCGGCAAACAATTTTTTTCTGTGTATTAACTTGCACGGATTAGTTGTTCACCCTAAGACCTGTAATGTGGTCTAACAAATTAAATAAGATCGATTTTGATTTCATGAGGACTTTAAAATGTAGCTCGATATTGCTAGCCACTCCGTAAATCGCATACCTTAATCAGTTCACACTAATATAAGTTGTACACTTTGAAGAACACATTTGAATGAAATGTGACTTCAACGGGTTGAATTTCTTTGTATTCATAGGTATAGAAAAGTTTTATGTAAGACTAAAACTCATCTGTTGAATTGAGTCTCACCTTCAAACAGATATTTTGCTTTAAACAGAATATTCTGTCATCATCTTCCCACAGTCATGCCACTCGAAACTCACTGAGACCTGCTGCGAGAAACTTTTTGGGAACATAAAAGAAGTTTATTGTTTATGATATATTTAGTCAGGATTTGAACTCTTGTCCCCTGCCCACTGACTGAAAACTGTACCACTAAACTAACATATCTTACACTTACATAAAGGTGTCTTTTGGTCTTGTATAACTTTACCTATGACACCAAGTGAGCCAGGACTTCCACTGGTGCCTCTGCTCAAAAAAACAAAAAAACAAAAAAAAACTGTCTCTACCCACAGCTGAGCATGAAACCTCTTACGTGATCTTGTACATCTGCACACTGAAGGATGACATGTCATCAGATTGTGATAAATGAGTCAATGGTTCGAGACCAACTGTGGCCCACTATGCATGCACCCCCGCCCCCTTTCCACAAGAGACAAAAACGCTCACCGCTTGTATTTTGGTCGGTGGTACGGTTAGAAAGTCACTCGACTGGAGATCCATCAGCCAAACAGCCTCATCTGTTACCCGCATCATTATGCTTTTGTTTTAAATACACCTGTGGCATCAGTTTAGACATCAGTTTGTGCTTGTGTTATATAAAGATTGAACAGACTGAGTAATGTTTGTAAAAAAATCTATATAATCTGAATCACCAGTTATTTCAGTAAGATTGATTTAATAGGATTCATTCATTCTTTCTACTCACTTACCCGCTCACTTCATAGGTCCTTCTGCCTCCTCTTTCCGTTTTATTTTTTCACAATTTCCCTCTCATGAATCTTTGGCAAAAATGTTAAGGACTCTAAAAGTCTCTATGTTGTGAGTGTGAAATGCCTGCAGGTGCCAATGACTTCATCCCTATCATTTAGCACATGAATATTAAATCATCATTTTCACACTCTGCCACATGGCTCTTTCACAAAATTTTAAGGAATGAAAAAGATTGTATGTGTCATGCATAAGTAGAGCAACTCTTCTCAAACTATAATGAATGAGGTTTCTCTGAAACGTGCATACATTTACATTAATTAGCTGACACATGGTAAAGAGCTTTTATGTTTGTTTGTGCATATTTTCATTTTCATTTAAATACGTGGATTTAAAGAGATACATATTGCATCGTTTTTTAGCATAGTTATTAATATACAAGTTATTATATGAAACACAAGCAAAAAAGTCAGGTGCGAAGTAGGGTTGGGTACCGTTCACATTTTTACCGGTATCGGTACCGGTACCGGTACCCGAAATTCGGTACCGGTACCCAACGGTACCTTTTTTCGGTACTTTAAGGATTTACATCAATATCTATAAATAACCTGTAAGTCATTTATAGAAGTGTTCTTGACATTATGCCAGAGCTGCCCTGGTCTCTGTCTGCCATTGTCTGTGATGTTTGTATACTGTAATATTTACTAGATAGTAGGCTACTAGGTACTTAAATTTAATTAATAAAAACAACCATATTATTTTTTTCTTTTTCTTTTAATTTCTATGAAAAGATTTCCCACAAATGATGTGCTGTGTATTTTATGGTAATCAAATGAAGACATCGACATTTAATTTATCTTTTAATATAATTAAACTTTTTTTGTCAAACAAAGTGCTGCACAACTGAGCTTTATACGGTTAAAATTAAAACATTAAAACAGAAAAATGAACTTATTACTTAAAAAATAAAGTTTTGATTATTATTATTACATTTGTGTTAGTATTATTAATTGAGACGTATATAAATTCTACTGTACAACAGTGATGTATTTGTCAAGATAAACCAGACTTTTATTTTGACGGGTTGCCGTTCCTTTGAATTTCTGTGTTTATGATATGACGGTAGTTTTTCTCAAATGAAACGGTGAAATGCTCATAAAGTGACACAGTGGTTCTGGAGATGACGTTCGTGCGTTCATGTCCTCATATGAGACGACAGAGATGGAAACATGCGACCGTCATAGTGATAGCGAGCACGATAGTGAGTGTGCGTGTGGTAAACCGCACGTCTACGGCATTCATTCGCACAGAGACACGCAGGATTCGTTTTTAAATAGTCTTTTTGCGGTTTAATATTCACAGACACTAATCTATATCACCAGATGCGGTCTCAGGTACCGAAATTTGGTACCGATTGATTTAATGTGAATCGGTACTCGGTAGTACCGACGTAATTCGGTCGGTGCCCTTAAAAGTACCGAGTTCGGTACCCAACCCTAGTGCGAAGGTTATATGAAACTATACAGTTTATAAAATCTGTCATTGTTCCTGTGCCAAAAAAACAATAAGCCCTCTTGCTTAAATTACTATCCACCAGTGGAACTTACAATGCTTATTATGAAGGTCTTTGAGAGGCTTATCAAGAACATCATGTGCTCCTCTATCCCTAACAACAATGACTCGCTCAGTTTCCCTATCGCACCAATCAGTCTAGTAATGACGCTGTGTCCCATATTCTGCATGCCACTCTCACCCACATCGACAGCAATAAAGGGAATTATGTGAGGCTGCTGTTTATAGACTATAGTTCAGCCTTCAACACTATAGTCCCCCACAGACTGGTCTCTGAGCTCAGGGACCTTGGTCTGAATTCCCCCCTCTGTGACTGGGTTCTGGACTTTCTCTCATGCAGACCACAGGTAATGAGAGTTGGCCAGACCATTTCCAAGATCATCACCTTGAGTACAGGAGCCCTTTTGAGTCCCCTGCTCTACTCCCGCTAAACACATGATTGTGTGTCCTCTCACTGCTCCACTTCTATCATCAAATTTGCAGAGGATACGGTGGTGATCGGCCGTATTTCTGACAACAATGAGGCTGCCTACCTGGAGGAGGTGGAGAAACTGGCATCATGGTGTCAGTCAAATTGTCTCTCTGAACATCAGCAAAACCAAGGAGCTGGTTGTTGACTTCAGAAGGAGGCAGCAGCGGAACTACACCTACTCAGCATTGGCAGGACCCCCGTAGAGAGAATGAGCAGCTTCAAATACATCGGTGTGCACATCTCTGAGGATTTGACCTGGACTCATCGCATTCAAGCCCAAGTAAAAAAAAAGCCTGGCAATGGCTGTACCATCTGAGACTACTGAGGAAATTCAGGGTCTTCCCTGCAATCCTAGAATACTGGGGCTATAGAAAGTATATTGACTCAATGCATCTCATCGTGGTATGGGAACTGCTCAGCCCGAGACCGTAAAGCCCTACAGAGAGTGGTGCGCTCAGCCACGCATATATATCTAGAACCTCTCTCCCTTTGCATGACTTCCACCCCAGCCGATGCAGAGCCAGGGCTGTCAAGATCATCAAGGACTCCACCCGCCCTGGAAACTCACTATTCAAGTACTAACTAGGCCATCAGACTCCTTAACATGAACATGAAACATAATGCACTTTAAGATCTCTGGTGTTGATGAGTTATCTAGTAACACACTCCAGTACACTTTATGTTGAGTTACTGTAACTCATCCCTCTGCACACTGCTACATTATTTAAATATTTTTGTACCTTTTATATAAAGTATTCTTGTATTATTGCATAGTCCACGAGTATGCCAGATCTATATAACTTATATTTAATACATACAATTTGAACTATTTAATTGACTCATTTACTTACAGCATCTTTTATAATGGTAGTGACAGGGTTACAGTAGAAAGACTGTTTTCTTATCACTTCTAACACAGGTTGAAAGTGTTTCTGAAAACTGAATTTTGATGCATCATATGTGCCAACTAGAGCTAATTAAGTGTCTCCAAATCCCCCACAGGACTTTTTACTGAATCGTCTGGAGAAGGATGTGTACAGTCCCCTGTTGATCAACTTCTCAGCCCAAACAACAGCAGCGCAGACTCAAAACATTATTATGTCTAAACTTGATAAGAGAAGGAAAGGAGTGTTTGGCCCTCCCCTGGGAAAGAAAATGGTATACTTTAAGCATCTTTTTTTATTACCCTTTTGGTTACTGGAGAAGTTATGATTAAATCTCAATAAATTTTTACTAAGCAATTCTTCTTAGCATTTTAAAATCCATTTATGACTATAATTTGTGCCTAAAATTCTGACTGTAACTTGAAAATGTGTTCTTAATTGCCTCTAAATTAAATGGGAAAAATGTGTTCCTGATTCACAAGTTCACCTGTATTTATCTTCCAACATTCGAAATTACATTAGCATTAGTGTTAAAAAAGCATTTTTAGTCCTGTCATTTTTTTAAGTTAATTTGCCTTTTGATTACTTTGATTAGGTGGTGTTTGTGGATGATGTGAATATGCCAGCAAGAGAGACCTATGGAGCCCAGCCTCCAGTGGAGCTCTTGCGGCAGTGGCTCGACCACTGGAACTGGTATGACATGAAGGACTGCTCCATGATCAGCTTAGTGGACATCCAAATCATGTGTGCCATGGGTCCGCCTGGTTAGTTCATGTCACTTATATATGCTGCAGATTTTATTCTAGGCAAATGTAGTTCTAAGAACAGTGTTCAGCATGGTTGTTATTGTTAACTGAAACTAAAGCAAAAGCTATTACAGATAGTTTTCAGCAATGGAAATAAAGCTGAAATAAAATAAAATATAAACATTAGATGAAAATTATAAATGGCAACTAAGTGAAACCATGAAGATGAAGAAGATGGTGTAGTCAAAAAAATCTATCAAGCTTTAGGAGGCCAATAGTACTTGCATGAAACTTGTTGCAACAAGTTGCTGAACAGTGTATAGTGGTCTGCTATAAATGTTTGTCCATTGTCATGTGCAGGTGGAGGTAGGAACCCTGTGACTCCTCGCTTTTTACGCCACTTCAACACAGTGACCATTAATGAATTTGATGACAAAACCATGTTCACTATCTTCTCAAGAATTCTGGACTGGCACTTAACCATAAGGTAATGGTGCTTCATAGCAATGTGAGTAATACATAAATGATATTTTTAATACATTTTATGTTTTTACCTGCTTTCAGATTTCCATTTCCCAAACCGTTTGCCAGCATCACCTCTCAGATCATCAATGCCACCATGTCTGTTTACCAGGAGGCCACTAAAAACCTCCTTCCAACCCCAACCAAGTCCCACTACCTCTTCAACCTTCGAGATTTTTCCCGCGTCATCCAGGGGATCTGCTTATCACGGCCGGAGACTGCAGACGACCCTACGGCCATCAAACGCTTATGGGTGCATGAGGTAACTGCAAAAACAGTTTTATAGGCCCTATCATAGTAAGAACTTCAACCTGATGTTGAAATATTCTCTCACGCAGGTCCTGAGGGTGTATTATGACCGCTTAGTGCATCCGTCTGATTGTGCATGGATGGTGGGCTTCCTGCAGAAAGTTTCTCAGTCTCACCTGAAAGAAGACTTCCATCAGCTCTTCAATCATTTGGACAGTGATGCAGATGGGCTTGTAACCGAAGATGACCTTCGGAGCCTCATGTTCTGTGATTTTCATGACCCCAAGGGTGAGGACCGCAACTACCGGGAGGTGGGTAACCCTGAGAAGCTCCGTCAGGTGGTGGAGACTCATCTTGAAGAGTACAACAATATCAGCAAAGCTCCGATGAATCTTGTACTTTTCCGGTTCGCCATCGAACACGTTTGTCGCATCTCCCGCATTCTCAAACAGCCCCGTGGTCATGCTCTCTTAGTGGGAGTCGGAGGGAGCGGCCGTCAGTCGTTGACGCGCTTGGCCGCCCACATGGCTGAAGCCGAACTCTTCCAGGTGGAGATCTCAAAGAGTTATGGGGTTACAGAGTGGCGTGATGACCTCAAACTCATCATGCAAAAATCGACATCTGGGGAAACTCACGGAGTATTCCTTTTCACAGACACCCAGATTAAGATGGAGTCCTTTTTGGAGGATGTGAGTAACTTGTTAAACACTGGTGAGGTTCCCAATCTCTTTGCTGTAGATGAGAAGCAGGAGATTTGTGAGCGCATGCGTGTCTTGGACCGTCAGCGTGAACGTGATAAGCAAACGGACGGCAGCCCACTGGCTCTTTTTAACATGTTTTTGGAGCGCTGTCGCAGCCAGTTGCACGTGGTCCTGGCCATGAGTCCTATTGGTGACACCTTCAGAAGCCGCCTGAGACGTTTCCCTGCTCTCATTAACTGCTGCACTATTGACTGGTTTCAGGTTGGTGTGAATGTAAAGGCTAAGCAGTGTTATTTTTGTATAATTGATTTACTTTATTAGTTTTTATTACTATTTTGAATTGTTTGTATCTTAATTTAAATTTTTTGTAATTTAGTTTTTAATTTTTAAAATTTTTATTTAAAGTCACCTTTATTTTTATAGCGCTTTATACAATAGAAATTGTGGTTGCACTTTATTTTACAGTACTTGAACTAACGAGTACTTACCATACCTTTCTTACTTACCTAAGACAGTACTGGGCATTTAGTTACTAACGTACCTAAATGGGTGAAGGATAGGTCTAGAGGTAGGTTCAGGGTTAGTACCTAGTTATTACCCAGTTACTGTATTTACTGTAATAATTACATTATATGTACATGTGGAACATGACTGTAAAATAAAGTGCTACTGAAATTGCTTCCAAGCAGCATCACAGTAATAAATAGGAAGGTAACAGAATTAATAATGCAAATTCCATCAAATATGAGATAAATTCTGCTGTAAAGCATCTGTGGCAAGATAATAGTGTCATTATTCAGCTCAATTCAGATCAGTGCTGATGTCTATATAGTTATATAAATGTGAAACAAATGAACTATAATTGTTTAGAGGAATTCAAGAGTTATTTATATTAATTGTGCATTGTTACAGTGAAATATTAAAAGTGTAATGAATCAAAATGTTCCAAAAGAGCTGGCCAGAAGATGCGCTGCAGGCTGTGGCGTCTCGTTTCCTGGAAGACGTTGAAATGACGGACACTGCTCGTGAAGGCTGCATCAGCATGTGCAAGAGCTTCCACACATCCACCATCAATCTCTCGGCATGTTTTCTTTCGGAGCTGCAACGCTACAACTATGTCACACCAACTTCCTATTTGGAGCTCATATCTATGTTCAAGCACCTACTCCAGAACAAAAGATTGTAAGTCATTCCAGTCTGAGAGGCTTTACATTAGAATCATTGACTGCTTAGGTTTGAATAATAAGGTTGTCACATTTTGGCATGCAAATTCTTTATATGATAAGCATTATTGATGGCAGTGATGATGATATTGATGGTCTCTGTTGTTTCAGTGAGGTCATGAAACTGAAGAGTCGTTATGAGGTTGGTCTTCAGAAGCTAGAATCGGCCGCCACTCAGGTGTCCACAATGCAGGTAGAGCTGGAGGCCCTTCAGCCTCAGCTGCGTGTGGCCAGTAAAGAAGTGGAAGAGATGATGGTGGTCATCCAGCGAGAGTCTGTGGAGGTATCCAAGACAGAGAAAGTGGTCCGTGTGGATGAAGCAGAGGCTAATGAGCAGGCAATGGCTGCCAAGGCTATTAAAGATGAATGTGATGCCGATCTGGCGGTTGCTGTACCCATTCTGGAATCTGCATTGGCTGCTTTAAACACACTCACCCCGCAGGTTGGAGGAAACTATAATTGAATAATTATTCTTACTTTTTGTTGCATACAAATTGTTTATAGCAACAAAGATCTCTTATATTTTGATATTGGCCAGAGAACTGAATAACGACATTGCATAGGAAACAGTATCAACGCTATTGCACTTGAGGAAGCATTTTGAAAATAGTATCCATATAAAACCGTCATTTACAGTCAAAGCATTATCAAATCATTTACTTACGGTTTGTGATGCAACTGCTGTCAGATCCAATACAGTTGGCTGCTTCGTCTTTCAACAGGTTTCTTTGTGAACTCTCCATTACACTGTGCCTCGCTGACGAAACAAAATATCCAAACATATAATACTTCAACGCAATCCAGGGCGACATTAAAATATACCATCCACTTGTTTCCAATGCTGGGATCCTTCTAAAGTCTGTACAGAGACGCAAACGAGCTGTTTAAACTGGACGCGTCAAAGCAAACGCTCTTTCGCTCTTTCATTTGTCCTGTTGACAGACTCAAGTGTGTGGAGCATATCAGAAACTGAACGCGCATCTATATACTGCAACGCGACTCTCACATTCAGTATAGGCAAATGTTAAGCCAAGCGACTGAATACCTATAGTGCGATGATGTCTAACTATTTGTCTTTCTCTGGAGGCAGTCATATGCAAATGTATTTGCCCGTATGATGTAACAGATCACCCAGTATCAGAACAAGCTGTTTTTGGAGCTTGATTAAATAAATGCTTTGTTTATATTGAGGAGGATGTTTTAAGCTATGAAGCTATTTTAAGATACTTTAATGGTACAAAGACCTCTTATATGTCAAGAGATCATAGCAAATTGTATCTCTCATGTCATGACTCCTTTAATATGTACTATTGCATACCACTGATATTCAATTAATCAATCTGTGCCACCCTCTGTAGGATATAACTGTGGTTAAAGCCATGAAGAATCCTCCAGCTGGTGTCAAGCTGGTGATGGAAGCCATCTGCATCCTGAAAGGCATAAAACCAGACCGTATTCCAGACCCCTCAGGCTCTGGCAAGAAGGTGGAGGACTTCTGGGGCCCAGCGAAGAAACTGCTAGGAGATATGAAGTTTCTCCAGAGCCTTCACGAGTACAATAAGGACAACATTCCAGTCAACTATATGAGCGTCATCCGCAACAAATACATCACCAACCCAGACTTCGTTCCGGAGAAGATCCGCACGGCCTCCGCTGCTGCAGAGGGGCTCTGTAAATGGGTTTGTGCCATGGACTCCTATGATAAGTAAGTTATAGCTAAACTAAAGGTGTGGTCACATCAGCTGAATTTTAGCGATATTTTGCAGGCAATAAAGGTCCATTGTTTATTGTCAGTAGTGCAGTGATGAAGGAAGCACAGCTCTTTCAAACAATGCAGCTTTCTGTTGGTCAGCACAGAATTAGCAACAAACCTGTTGATCAAACATTCACTTAACAATTGAAAATGTGACCAAACCTTAATTCATAATTCAAGACACGAACAATAAACTGGATTCTTATGGGTCTCCAAGAGAATTTTCTTTTAGAAAATGTAAAAATCTTTTTTTTAGAAAGATCCATTTCATGATGAAACTTTTTTTCTTTTCCCTTTCACAGAGTAGCAAAGGTAGTGGCCCCAAAGAAAGAGAAGTTGAAACATGCAGAAGAGAAGCTTAAGGTGGCCATGGAGAGCCTTCAAAAGAAACAGGCTGCTTTGAAGGAGGTCCAGGACAAACTGTCCAAACTACAGGAGACCCTGCAAGCCAATGAGAACAAAAAGGCTGATCTTACGAATCAGGTAGGCAGAGGACAAGGCTACACAAGGTTCTAACAATCAACAAATGGTTCCCTACTGTCCCTGAAGCTTTGTGTATTAAACGGTTCTACTATTTTTGTTTGACATTCTTTGCCACCTCTCCTGTAGTGCAGCCCGACCCTGTTGAAAATGTCCACTCCTTGCTGGAAGTTTGTTTATTTAGGCATTTAGTTTATGTTTTTACATCTAAAGTTTCATTGAGGGAATGTTTTCCTTTTCTTCTTTGTTTACTTTCCTTTAGATCATTTTTATGTTCGAACTTTGAAGTTGTAAGAGTGAAGCCTTTGTTTCTAAACCCACACAAAAACACAGGGGCACACGTGCGCGCACACACACACACACACACACACACACACACACACACACACACACACACACACACACACACACACACACACACACACACACACACACACACACACACACACACACACACACACACACACACACACACACACACACACACACACACACACACACACACACACACACACACACACACACACACACACATACACACACACACACACACACTGTTCTCATTTGTCTGTGGAGACTACCTGTCAGTTTACCGTGTTTGGGTAAACTAAGCATCACAAAGGCCCTGCTGCCGTTTTCTGCCCTATTTCACTTCCTTTCATGTTCCTTCTTCTCTTCCCCCCTTACCTTCTCTCCATGTTTGTAATTCAGGTTGTCTGTTTTCCCTATTGGACGGTAGAAATTGTTTATGCCATGCTCTCTCAAGCATGGCCAAAATCAAGGCACATGAATGCACCGAGGAAAACCTGTTATGCTGTTCTTGAAGCTCCACTAAAACGGTCTCTTTCAAATTGTTTTCTCACTTTGGGATATGAGTTGGAAAGAACAGGAATTATGGAGGGATTAATCTCAAAGACAATAAAGTGTCATGATGCCGGATGCACCAATGTCACAAAGAATTAGTGAAGTACCATCTCAGGGAGCGAGTAAGATGTTTGGATTTTTCTCAGATTGTGCTGTCAGCTTCGTGTCTAAGCGCTGAGCTCCTAACACTCCCTGCAATAGCTGTGCAGGCTCACTCTTGTCATTTCAAACAAAGATGATGTTTCTCTAGTGCCAAATTGGGGTTTTAAAGATCTATTTATCTGTGATGATGAAAGAGGGCCTGCTCTAGTGGATCAGACATTCTATTAGATGCTTTATTTGGAAGGATCTTTGTGTAGTAAACATTCATTTATGGTTACAATTTTTTATATAAATGCTGCCATATCTGATCGTCTTTTTCTAAACCGTGTGAATAGCTGATTCTCTCTGAATACAAATGACAACCACATTTACCCTGCTGTATCTTTGATGCCAACACACGTTTCAGCCTGTTTTTGAATTATATTAAATTTGCTTATGCTGTTATATCACACAAAATGGTGACAATTAGAAGTGTTAAGAAGTGTGTTATAATATTGTCAAAAACCTTGCTGTTTGACATTTCTGTGGAAATTGTGACTTTTTTTTTATTAATAGAAAGTTCAAAATAACAACATTTATTTGAAATATCATTTATCAGTTTACAGTGTCCCTGCTGAAAAAAAAATACTGAACCAAAACTTTTGAACAGTAGTGTATGTCTGTGTAACTGTACATTTCCCCTCTCCTTCACATCCTTTTAGTCTCCTTATTTTCCTTTTGTTCTTTTTCTGTAGGTCAAGTTGTGCAGTAAAAAGCTAGAGCGTGCGGAGCAGCTCATTGGTGGGTTAGGGGGCGAGAAGACCCGCTGGAGTGAGACTGCCTTTAACTTAGGGGAACTCTACAACAACCTCACTGGAGACATTCTCATCTCTGCTGCTGTAGTGGCCTACCTGGGTGCCTTTACCTCCAGTTTTAGACAGGTGTGCCAACACATAAAACAATCCATTCCTCTTGCCAAGCCAAATGCTTATCAATCCACATTTTTACACTTTAACAATGCAATTTTGCATGAGGGTCAAACATTTCCACACAAATTTTGCAACAGGTTAAAGTTGGTCAGGGGATTCGCCACACTGATTAACAGAAAGCTGCTTCATTGAAAATGACTCTGTGAGCTGTGCTTCATACTATACAAAAAAATTGTCTCAAAATGTTGCCAATTTTTTGTTAACATTTACGGGTATTCCCTTATTTGTGAGATTTAACGGAAAATGTTAATTTACTGTAAGTGAGCAAATTACCTAACATTGATTTCATGTAAAAAATTTAATATGTTTTATTGTCCAAAGATATAGTAAAATCTTGTAAAATATAGCAATATTTTACAGCATAGGAGAGAGTCTATTGAACATTGAAAGGGACAGGGTCTGGGACAGGGTTTGTCTAGCTAGTCTAAGCACTGTACTGAATATGAATTTCACTTGCGTTAAAGTTTATGCATCTCAGGTGGAATGATATTAAAGTGTTTTTGTTTGTTTTTGTTTTGTTTTCCTACTGTAGCCATTATTTGTACACATTTTTCCCTGTCAGTTGGTTACTCTTACAGTTTTTTTTATTCGCTTTGGTACTATTTTCACAAGCAAGGTGTGCATTTTCAAAACTCATGGTACTAATATCACAACAGATCATCAAAAGTGCACTTTTTTCAAACATTTAAGCATATTTTCAATTGTGTTAGTACAATACACAAAACTACAAAGTATCCTTTTCACCACAAAAAATAACTGTTTCATCTATGTAAATGTTTCATTCACAGTAACTGCCTTTCATAAAGCTCTTTCTATGAAACTTTTGATTTGCATCTCTTCTCGTTCAGTTTAATACATTTGTCTATTATTTAATCCAACAGATCTTAATGGTTAATCAATTAATCATTTGGTTCCCCTATAGATTTCTTTTAGATATTGATTCTATATACATAGTTTCTACTTTGTTTGCAATTTCCGATATAGATAACCATATGTAATTATTTATTTTTACATTATAAGCAATTGATCATAGATTATAACTACTATGTTCAAAGTGCGTGCGCGTGTGTGGCCTGGTAAACTCTACATTATGGGGACAAGATGTCCCTATAAAGATGGCAGTATCCTACAGTTTTTTTTATTCGCTTTGGTACTATTTTCACAACCAAGGTGTACATTTTCAAAACTCATAGTGCTAATATCACAACAGATCATCAAAAGTGGACTTTTTTCAAACATTTCAGCATATTTTCAAATGTGTTAATACAATACACAAAACTACAAAGTATCCTTTTCACTACACAAAATAAGTGTTTCCTCTTTATAAATGTTTCATTCACAGTAACTGCCTTTCATAAAGCTCTTACTATCAAACTTTTGATTTGCATCTCTTCTCGTTCACTTTAAAACATTTGTCTATTATTTAATCCAACTGATCTTAATGGTTAATCAATGAATCATTTGGTACACCTATAGATTTCTATAGATATTGATTATATAGACATAGTTTCTACTTTGTTTGCAATTTCCGATATGGATAACCATTTGTAATGAATTCTTTTTACATTACAAGCGATTTATCTTAGATTATAACTACTTTGTCAAAGTGTGTGTGTGTGTGTGTGTGTGTGTGTGTGTGTGTGTGTGTGTGTGTGTGTGTGTGTGTGTGTGTGTGTGTGTGTGTGTGTGTGTGTGTGTGTGTGTGTGTGTGTGTGGCCTGGTAAACTCTACATTATGGGGACAAAATGTCCCCATAAAAATGGCAATATCCTAAATCCTTGTCCTTGCGGGGACATTTTTTTGTCCCCATGGCCATGAGGAAACTTATAAATACAGAATGTGTTGTTTTTGTTGAAAATGTAAAAATGCAGAAAGTTTTGTGTGATGGGTAGGTTTAGGGGTTAGGGTTAGTGTTAGTGTAAGGGGAGAGAATATACAGTTTGTATAGCTTGTAACCATTACGCCTACGTATACCCAGACAGATTATAAGAGTATAAGGGAGTGGAAATAGTCAATGACGGTGTAACATCAGACTGATCAGAAATCAGAAGAAGGGCAAGAGATGGCATCAAATACAGCATTTTACATTACAGTATGTATGCCATATGATACTGTAAACAGATGACCATGGTAGAGTCTGCCACATTACTGTAACACCCTTAAAAAGCTCAATTATAGAATCAGTCATGTGGTACAGTGAGAACATTTATTGGCAGCAAACTCTGTTATAGCACAGAACCTCATGGCTGTGTCATAACTTCATCGCACCTTTTGATAACACTGAATAATACAATTACAAACATTATGGATTAAATTACATAAGTTAGGTAATGTAAGTGTATTTTCTAATGAGGCAAATGTAGCCTGTGTTACTGTAGATAATTCAGCAACGAAGGAGATTTGAAACATGTATCTTGCATTGTTTTCTGTTGGATGAACTGATTGTTTAAAGTACTAAACTGAAAGAAGATCATACTGTCGTGTTTCGGTGATTAAACCAAATGTTCTCATTACATATTATAATAATCTTGTGTTTGAAACAATGATTATGTGGACTGAAAATATGTGCAACTGAATGAAAGCATGAGATCAGGTTTTGAAAGAATGACGAGCTGTGTTACAAGTGTGAGCAGTTTGGATTTTTGCACTAAGAGTTTTGAAAATGTACACCTTACTTGTGAAAATAGTACCAAAGCGAATAAAAAAAACTGTAATTACTTGTCCTTGCAGGGACTTTTTTTTTTTTTTACTGTAATGTAAAAATGTAGAAAGTTTTGTGTGATTGATAGGTTTATGGGTAGGGTTAGTGTAAGGGGAGAGAATATACAGTTTGTAACCATTATGCCTGCTTATACCCAGAAAGATAGTGAACCAGACATATGTGTGTGAGTGTGTGTGTGTGAGTGAGTGAACAGAGCAGAGTAGAGTATAAGGGAAAGGAAATAGTCAATGACAATGTAACATCAGACTGATCAGAAATACATCAGAAGAAGGGAGACAGATGGCATCAAATACAGCATTTTACTGTACATTACAGTATGTATGCATTTGATACTGTAAACAGATTACCATGGTAGAGACACATTACTGTAACTCACCCTTATAAAGCTCAACTACAGTAGATTCAGTCATATGGTACAGTGAGAGCATTTACTGTATTGGCAGCAAACTCTGTTCTATAGCCCAGAACCTCATGGCTGTGTTGTAACTTCATCACACCTTTTGATAACACACTGAATAGATAGATACTATTACAAACATTATAGATTAAATAACATAAATTAGGTAATGTAAGCGTATTTTCTTATGTGGCATCTGTAGCCTGTGTTACTGTAGATAATTCAGCAACAAGGGTGATTTGAAACATGTATCTTGCATTGTTTGCTGTTGGATGAACTGATTGTTAAAAGTACTAAACTGACAGAAGATCATACTGTTGTGTTTCAGTGATTAAACCGAATGTTCTCATTACATATTACAATAATCTTGTGTTTGAAACAATGATTATGTGGACTGAAGATATGTGCCACTGAATGAAAGCATTACATCAGGTTTTGAAAGAATGACTAGCTGTGTTACAAGTGTGATCAGTTTAGATTTTTGTACTAAGAGTTTTGAAAATGTACACCTTACTAGTGAAAATAGTACCAAAGCAAATAAAAAAAACTGTAACAACAGAGCAGGTTCCATAAAAAATGAATGAATTCAGTGAAAACACTTTGTACAATACCAGGGATCGCTATGGTGAGTTTAAAATAGCACTCAGGGAACAGAGAGTAGTTTAACTTTAATATTTCTCCCTCTGTGAAAGCAATATCTTTTCTCCCAACAGAGGTTTTTTTATATAAGCTTTCGTGCAGGTACATGACACACAGCTTATTACCTTTGTGTGCAGTAAGTCTTTATTGGATTTAAACTGAAAACAAAGATATCGAAGCGATAATAGAACAGTCCACAGTACCGTTATTAAATTGAGACTAACAGATAAGGTTGAATCTATGGATATGTGTTTTTTAAAATAGGATTAAAACTTCTTACATGTATCAGTAGACCCAGTCCTCAGTGGATATTTCTGGATCAAACTGTCTAAAGCAGCCGTGATCATGTTGTCTTGAGCTGTGTGTGTGTGTGTGTGTTTCTGTGTCTGATCTCTACAGCGAGCTACAGAAGAGTGGATTGACACATGTAAGACAAGAGGAATTCCTTGCTCCAAGAACATGTCACTGATGAACTCCTTGGGTGAGCCAGTGAAAATCCGCAGCTGGACCATTGCTGGCCTCCCTTCAGACAGCTTCTCCATTGACAACGGAATCATCATCTCGTGAGAGTTTTTCCCCAATATATGTTACATTAAGTTTGACTATTTTAGGGTGCCATTTGTATTAGATTTTATATCAGACTTATTTTAGAAAGTTTAAGGTTTAGGAAACCAAACCATTTTCATGTTTTATGAGATTCCTTCCAGCGGCATCTAAATGCAGTTTTGATGAAGCGCAACAACAAAATTCTCACTATTCTTACTAGTCAGTCACTGTAAACATGTTTAATCTATTTCACACTTCACACTGGATTGCACATTTTTTAATTACAAAAAGGAAAAAAATGGAAGATTGTACATACTAGATGTGCAGGAGATATAGTTTGCATTCTGTAGCAATACCAGGTTTGGACAGTTTTTTTTAAGGCATTTTATGTTATAATCATCAATTAGCTGTAACAGATCAATGCCGAAAATACAACTTTTAGACACATTGTTTGTAGAGGAATAACACAAATACGTGAATACGTGACCTGGAAGTTATTAGAAAACGGCAAAACGCTCAATTATGGATAAGATGAAGATGATTTGGCATGGACAGGAAACTCTTTCTTCTGTTGCAGTAATGCGAGGAGGTGGCCCCTGATGATTGATCCTCAGGGCCAGGCCAACAAGTGGCTGAAGAACATGGAGAAATCCAACGGTCTCCATGTCATCAAGCTCAGTGATGGCGACTTTGTGCGCACACTAGAAAACTGCATCCAGTTTGGCACTCCAGGTGAGAGGTGACAGCTTTTTAAACACATGAGGACAACAGAATTCAGAAAAGGAATATAAAGCTTACTTTTATAATACTTGTATCACAGCTCAGAGAGGACATTGGTTGAAGTTTTGAACAAATGTTTTTACTGCCAAGGGAACAATCAAATTTGTTAAGATTATTAGTTTTGGTCTTACCAAACAAATCTTAAAAATCAACAAAGATATAAACAACTAAAATATGATCAGGTGCAATACCAGTATTTCTCCCCAGGGGTCCCCCTCCACCATGAAAAACAAGCACACATCACGGTTAGATCCAAACCAGTGCATGTTACCTGTTGATAAATGCACACGTTCTCTCTCTTCCCCTGAAGCAGCATAGCTGTCTCTTGTACACAACACATAAAGCCTGAAAGCACAAATTCCATCTAATTTGACACTCTTGAATGCAAAGGAGACCCAGGGGTGGACCCAAAATGCAACATGAGATACACAAATGAGCCAAGTAATTTGGCCGTAGGTGCCTCTGTCTTCCATCCTCAGCTCCTCCTCATCGGTGTTGCTCTGGGATGAAAGGCAGCTGCGTAGGCAGACTGGCTTAGCTGTCTTGCGTGGATTGTTGTTTTGTTACCGTTCACCTCTAGAATTTGCATTGAGTTTATTTATTAATTTCTTTTTGTTGTTTTTTCCCCTGTTGCATTCCTCCAATACCCACCTCTACTCACTAGAAAAATAGTCAGGAACAGGTAGTAGATCAAATAAATGCACCTGCAGCTTTTGTTTTGGCTTAACTGTAATCATTCATCCATGGTGTATTGTAGTGTTGCTGGAGAATGTTGGGGAAGAACTGGACCCCATACTTGAGCCCCTGCTGCTGAAACAGACTTTTAAACAGGGTGGCAGTGTCTGCATCCGGCTGGGCGACTCCACTATTGAATATGCTCCAGATTTTCGGTTTTACATAACAACAAAGCTACGAAATCCACATTACCTACCTGAGGTCTCAGTCAAGGTGAGTCTGCTTTACATATAAAGTCGCACACAAATGCACACAGGAATACATACAAACTAATGTCTGCTTCTAAACAAGGTCATGTCTCTAAGGCAGCATTTTTTATCAAAAATACAGTAAAGATTTATTGTGAATTATTATAATAAATTAAAATAACAGTTTTTTTATTTTAATATATTTTATTCCTGTGATGGCAAAGATAAATTTTAGCAGCCATTACTGCTAAAGTCTTCAGTGTCACATGATACTTCAGAAATCATTCTAATAGAGTGGTGGGGGATGACGTCAAAACCGGGAAGACTAATTCGCCACTGGTTCCCTCAAGATTTTCCTATGGGGTTTTATAATAGGGTTTTTACATTTATGAGTAAAATAAGGTCTGTGGTAAACATAACTTGACGATACTTAAACGCTTTGCATAAACACAAATTACACCCATATCAAAGACATTAATTTTTAAGCAGTTAGGGCTGTGAAAGTTTATGCAGTTCACGTTGTAGAGCAAAACATTCAAGTATCAAGCTATGTTTACCGCGGACCTTATTTCACTCATAAAATAAAATAAATAAAAAAAACATTGTAAAACCTCATAGGAAGCTCTTGAGGGTACCAGTGGCGAATTTGTCTTCCGGGTTTTTACATCATCTCTGCACCACTCTATATGCTGATTTGGTGCTCAAAACATGCCTTATTATTATTGAAAACAGTTGTGCCTCTTAATAGTTTATGTGGAAATATATAACAACATTTTTTTTTTTTTTTTTATAATAGCATTTATTTAAAAATTGAAATCTTTTGACATTATAGATGACATTTATACATGTCTTTACTGTATTTAAAAAAAATAAATTGTATGCATCCTTGCTGAATAAAAGTATTAATTTGAAAATGAACAACTTTTTTTAACTTTAAATAAAATACCTGCTTGCAATACCTGGACTCTGGACTTGATTCCTTCACAACCACCTAGACTCCTTAATGAGCCTGAGTCTGAGATATAATTTCACTTCTAGGATGAGCATGTGGTGTTCACAATAGGATGAAAAAATAATAATTATACTGTTGAGGAACATCAGGATTACAATTCTTCATCACAAAATGTGTTCCACCACTGACTCGCATGTATAACAGCCGGTAATCAAAGAAATATTAGGTCTAATATTAGCAAACTGTCACAAAACCTTGGAAAATATCATTTTCTAGAAAAGTTAGTTTTGTGGTTGGTTATGCCAAATCCATAAAGTGAATCTATGTGTTTGGAAAAGGGCCTTCTGAGGCTCTTGTAAATAATAAACACAAGGGTCTGCTCTCATTAAAAATAGCATTGTAAGAACAGCCGCCCCCAGCACTGTCAGTGTTTTTCTCCTGTTCTGTTCAGGTGACCCTGCTGAACTTCATGATCACCCCAGAGGGGATGCAAGACCAGCTGCTGGGCATTGTGGTGGCCAGAGAGAGACCTGACCTTGAGGAGGAGAAACAAGCCCTCATCGTACAGGGAGCTGAGAACAAGAGGTATCACCCAGAAACACAATTAACCTGACACTTTTGTCCTATTGTGACTAAAAGCAAGACAAGTTGAATCCTTGGGTAAATAATTATCTCCTTGTGAATGAGGGCAAAGAGCAGTATGCTCTCTCAGTGCATTCATGTCAAAAACAAACCGAACAGGTATCATACATTTGTGTGCGTTGATCCATGTACTTTCTCCCTCTTTTCTTTGTAGACAGCTGAAAGAAATCGAGGATAAAATCCTAGAAGTGCTCTCTGCCTCAGAGGGGAACATTTTAGAAGATGAGACTGCTGTTCAGATCCTCTCATCTTCTAAGGTTTTGGCCAATGAGATCTCTGAGAAACAGGCCATTGCTGAGGTTACTGAGCAGAAGATTGATCAGACACGCTTGGGCTACACCCCCATCGCCATCCACTCTGCAATTTTGTTTTTCTCCATCGCTGACCTGGCCAACATCGAGCCCATGTATCAGTACTCTCTAACCTGGTTCATAAACCTCTTCATCATGTCCATTGATAATTCCCAAAAAAGCGACCTTCTTGAACAAAGGTACTCTGTCCCTTCGGATGTTATTTATAAATGATGTCTATTAGGGTCATTTCATTTATGCCATACTTTGAAAAGTCAAAGTTGCAGCTATAAGGCACTTGTGAATATCTATCACATATTACATATTACTTGATACTTTATAGGATAGTTCAAGTTATTTAATTATTTACTTTTTTGTTGTAAATTGTAAATTAAATTTATTTACTTTTTTTTGTTGGTCCATTTAATGAAAGTATAATGGGCCCCACTGACTTTCATTATATAGACAAAAATATCGGAAACATTATTCAAAATAGTGTTCTACAGAAGAAAGAAAGTCATACAGGTTTTGGAATGACAAAACTGATGACAGAACATTCATTTTTAATTGAACTATCCTTTTAAGGCCACCACAGTTTCCAGAGAGACTATCTCTGACAATGGAAGCATTTGGGTAGCAATGTTGAATTTGCTATGCAATATGCAAAATGGAAATGACATATGTTAAATGGCAATGCATTTCAGTATTTAAATTTACATTTTCCATACCATGTTTGCAATATTTGGAGCAAAATGATCATTCAAATTGAATTAAATAATTTACATTTGCTATTTCCTACACTAGTTTTTACATAGCGTTAAAATAAACGTATATGTTAGCGCTTTATAAGTTGCAAAATTAAAATAAAAATGTATTACAGAAATTATTAGATGTGTTTAACATGTTCAAGCTAAAATTTTAGCAAAATTATCATTTAAATGTTATTTTTCTTAATTTCATTTAAACTCACAGGGAACAGAAATTATTATTATTATTATTATTATTAGGCCTATTAGTATTATAAAAAAATACCCATTACCATCCAGATGGACAACACATCATTTTATTAATTGATTTAATAATTGATGCATTAAACAACAATCAGAATGGTAAAAAGAGAGACAAAATACAACCATACTGATATAGAAAACAACTATCTTGGACAGCTTGTCTAAGATTATTTGAGAGTAAAATAACCTGTTGTAAAGCACTGCTCACTGTTCAGCATTTCAGCAGACACGCGTCCGCGCTCATGTTAAGGTGCACGACCGCCAGGCGTGTTCTCTGCGAGACGTTCTCACAATAACAAACAAATATCCATGGTTCTAATTACGTACTGGTCTAACAGAACAGTTACTGGCAGACGCGCGTAATCATTTCTCTGTTCTTGCAGCACTTCATCTGCCAGTGAATGCCTCGCTCTAATAACCGGGCGGAGACTTGTTTGAACAACAATCAATAAACATGCTAAGAATTTTTGCTTGAACATGTTAAACACATCTAATCATTTCTGTAATACATTTTCCTTTAAATTTTGCAACTTATAAAGCATTAAAATATATGTTTCAATTATATGTTAAAACTTTACATATTGCATTGCCATTTTGCATATTGCATTGCTACCCATATGCTTCCATATCTGACATGGGTTCTGAGGTAATATGGACATCTAGCGTGGGGAGGATTTTTAGACAAAAGAATATGAAGACATGGTTTCCCTGTATGACTATTTAGCATCAGCACTGTCTGACTCGGCCAGTATGGCATTCTGATTTGAGTTTGATATCTGAGAGCTGTGGGAATACTATGACACTTCAGCCCAGGGCAGAATCCTATGGTTAAAAGAACACAGTGCCAAGTCTCTAGAGGACAGAGACACCAAAACTAGATCTCTAAAACTTGAGAGTGCTCTTAAAGCTCTTCTACAGTAGCAGCATGTTTTTATTTAATATTTTAAAGTGTGTGACATTAAAAAAGATGTAATATGTCTAGTGGTTCTCAACCTAGTGTCCAAGACCCAGTCGGACACCATCGGTCGTTCTGAACATTTTTGACTTCAGGGCCCACCATTGTCTACAGCAATATTTGAAGGACCCATTATTTTTTTGTGATATACTTAATAAAGATGAAGGATAACTATTTATTTATCTATTTTTATTTTACCTGATAAAATAGTTCAGAAAATGTAAATTCATTACAAAAATGACCAAATGTAGTCCTAAAAACAAGTGCTGTGCGGTAACTTTTCAGAGGCGTGTGTATTATAAGTTCAATGTACATCAGATCAATCATACACTTTTTTTCTCTAAACTGTTTTCTCAAGATGCTTCTCGTTGAACTGATTTCTGACACAATGCTTTCTCTGTGTATTTAGACTCCAAATTCTGAAGGACCATTTTACGTACTCGCTTTACGTCAACATATGTCGCTCTCTGTTTGAGAAGGACAAACTCCTCTTCTCCTTCTGCCTCAATGTCAACCTGCTCAAACACAACAAGCTCGTGAGTGACTGCCTCCACTTGCATACAGCTGTGATTTATTGAATCAATAAACCTGGGCAAGACAGTGCTTCATCTAATAAATAATAGTAAGAATGAAGAAGTTACTCTCACACAAGTCATCTTAAGGTTAATGACTTGCATGCATCAGTCTGACGATGTTTATATCATGACTGTTTAAATGGTACTGCAACATTCGTCCACATAAACTTTAGTTTAACCGATTTAATCGAAGTTCAAGTGATTTATGATCCATGTTTGTCACACTGGCTCTCCGTGCCTGAGCTGTTACTCAAGTTGCAACTGTCTATCATCCATTTATTGTGCTGTCAGTAGTTTTGTCAGCTCCTGAATCAAGTGGTGTGAGGGTGATGCACCAGTACATTTATTTTCATTGACTGCAGCTTTTCTTCTGGAGACTTTAAGACTCATTCGCTGTTGCTCTGTTCTGTTGAGTTGGATGTTTAATCAAGCACAGCTGCTGAAAAACAAATCGTGTCTAAACTCAGTGAAGGAGAATTTCCATTGCAGATATAACTGACTGAGGTAATGCATGGACAAATTTCTCCTACCACCTTCTGTTCCCTTCTACCTCAGGTGGATGAGAAAGAATGGCGGTTTCTCCTGACAGGCGGTGTGGGTCTGGATAACCCTCATTCGAACCCCTGCACCTGGTTGCCTAAAACATCCTGGGATGAGATCTGTCGATTAGATGAGATGGAGTGCTTTAAAGGCCTGCGGAAAGACCTGGCTCGACTCCGGGAGGGCTGGAAAGAGGTTTACGACAGCAAGGTGCCATTGAGATTAAGCACACACTATTTCTTTCGTGCTCAGTGGTATGAAATGGACAGGGGAAGTTTGAAAGGAACAACAGATTTTTCATTTTATGGTCTGTGTGTGTTCTGCAGGACCCCCATAACACTGCGTTCCCTTCAGAGTGGCAGGAGAAACTAGGACAGTTCCAAAGGATGTTGGTTATAAGATGCTTACGGCCAGACAAGGTAAGGCTCTTTTTAGTTCATTAATACACCGTGGATTGGATTAGAGAGAATTTATACTTTTATTCAGGTGAGAATGCATCAGATTGATCAAAAGTGAGAGTAGAGACATTTATAATGTTACAAGAAAACTCAAAACTGAACATAACTGTGACAGCATGAAAGGCTTCTTTTAAAAACATTTAAAAAAATTACCATCCCCAAACGGTAATGTATGTTATAAGTTATAATGTGGAGTATCAGAACAAACTCAGTTCTTTCCTTGTGTCTACCCATCTCAGATTGTTCCCATGGTTCAAGAGTTTGTGTCAGACAACTTGGGGCAGCAGTTTATTGAGGTGCCACCCTTTAATTTGGCCACAGCTTTTGCTGACAGTCACTGTTGCGCTCCACTCATTTTTATCCTGTCCCCGGGATCAGACCCCATGGCAGCACTGCTCAAGTTTGGCGAAGAACAGGTACTCCTGTTAAATCTCCATAATTTTCGGATTTAATTAATCTGTGTTAGTAGTAAAATACATTTTTTAAACATCTATAATTTTTTAAGGTTTTTGGAATGCACACTGTTTTGGTTTTTGATGGGTCATGCTCTTTTATTATTAACACTCTCTGCCTGGCTTGTTGTTCAGGGTTTCACAGGTAACAAACTGACCTCCCTGTCTCTGGGACAGGGTCAGGGCCCCATAGCCATGAGCATGATTGAGACTGGGGTGAAGGAGGGAACCTGGGTGGTTTTACAGAACTGCCACCTGGCCACCTCTTGGATGTCCACCCTTGAGCGTGTTTGTGAGGTAGTACATAAAGATTTGATGATCCAAACATGATGGAACAGTAGCTTTTAATAGTATTATTTTCACACCCACATTTGTGCCTTCATGTTGACTATTATTTTTTATTGTAAAATACTCTTTACATTTTTAAATGCATGCATTGCACGTCCAATTTATGCGTGTTTACAACAAAACAAAGTGCAGTGGAAATACTCTGAAGCAGCACTTTAACTTTCTGACAGGAGCTGAATCCAGATACCGTTCACCCAGACTTCCGCTTATGGCTGACCAGTTACCCCTCTCCCAACTTCCCTGTGGCTGTACTGCAAAACGGAGTCAAAATGACCAATGAGGCTCCTAAGGGGCTGCGCTCCAACATCATCCGTTCTTTCTACATGGACCCTATATCTGACCCTGAGTTCTTTGCCAGCAGCTCAAAGCCGGTGGGTCTTTCAAAGGGGGAAATCAATAATTTTAAAGTGCTCTCAACAAGATGCATAGCTTTTGATAGTTGTAATGTTTATTTTTGGACACCTTCATAATCAAAATTCCTATTAATTGTTTCAAATAAATGTAAGAAAGAGGCTTCTCTGTGTGTTTTAGGCTGTCTTTAAGAAGCTGCTGTTTAGCTTGTGCTTCTTCCATGCCCTGGCCCAAGAGAGGAGGAAATTTGGTCCTCTTGGCTGGAACATCCCCTATGAGTTCAACGAGACAGACCTGCGGATCTCTGTCCAGCAGTTACAGATGTTCTTGGACCAGTATGAGGTGAGATCACACGTGTACCTGCCTTTTCTTTATATTCACATACAAACAAATTTTCTTTTACTGTTACAACACACACATAGACTCTCCACATCACCCTCTTCCTTTTCATTATTTCCAGCGCGCCCCTTAAACCACCCCTAAAAAAAGAACGTTCTTGACATTTTCCCAACTTCAGAGAAGCACTCCTCATACTTCCCTTCCTCCTTTCAAAACAAGCAGACTGCACCAAGTGATCAAGAGCTTCCCTGAATGCTCTGACATTTCTCCAGTGCTACGGAGTGCCACCCACTGCATTAGCAAGGGAAATTTCAACAGGAAATGTCACACTCCTGCCACTCCTCTGTCCATCTTTTCACCCCCCCAGATCGTTATATCGAATCCACCAACCTGACATGCACCTCCACTTTAAAAAAAAGTCTTTGTTGAGCGGCCCTGCTTTTAAAACAGATGAAAAGGTTGCTGTCTTTGTCTTTGGCACAGCCCTCACCTGAAAAGACTTTGTTAGAGTCATGGTCAAAGTAGCGCTTCACACATGTGGCGCCACTATTCAAAATGAAAATAAATAGCTCATATGATAAAAAAAGGTAAGTCATAATAATGATAAATCAAACTTTCCTTGATCTTTTTAGATAAAATAGCTTCACCTCAGTCCAAAAAGAAAGTTTATTAAAAATTGAGCTGCAAAAACAAGTCATCATGGAAATGGATTTGTCATCTGCTCCCTTAAAATGCTTCAGATAATTAAACTTATTAATTAAACCCATCATTCTCATCTGATTACCATCCCAAGACAATTTTCATCCACCATTTTAGGGATAATTCATTCAAGTTTAGTCTAGTTTATGGTGATTTCTCTCTGTGTCCTACTAGGAGATACCCTTTGATGCTCTTTGCTACATGACAGGAGAGTGTAACTACGGAGGTCGGGTCACAGACGACTGGGATCGCAGGACCCTGCGCACAATAGTTTCCATATTCTACACCCCCAAGGTCATTGACGATGCCAATTACAAGTTTGACCCCAGTGGCCTGTATTACTCACCACCTGAAGGAGATGTAAGTCAAAATGACAAAACTGATGGACAGCATATTCAGTCTGTCATATATACTACCATTCAAAAGTTTGTTGGTTGGTAAGATTTAAAGTCTCTTATGCTCATCAAAGGCTGCATTTATTTGATCAATAATTAGAGCTGTGGAATATAAAAGTTTTTACGATGCATCGCGATGCTGATGTTGAAAAACAAAAGTCAAATTAAATAGGCCTATCATACATATTAATATAATGGTTTTATTGTAAATAAAGTACTCTTATTATAAGCTACATTAAAGGGATAGTTCACCCAAAAATGAAAATTAGCCCATGATTTACTCATCCTCAAGCCATCCTAGGTGTATATGACATTCTTCTTTTAGACGAATACAATCAGAGTTATATTAAAAAAGTCCTGGCTAATCCAATCATTATAATGGCAGTGAAAGGTAGCCCAAAAAAGTGCATCCACATGGCTCCAGGGGGTTAATAAAGGCCTTCTGAAGTGAAGCGATGCATTTTTGTAAGAAAAATGTCCATATTTAAAACTTTATAAAGTAAAGCGGAAGTTAGATATTTCACTTTATAAGGTGTAAAATATGGATATTTTTCTTACAAAACTGCTTCGCTTCACATGGCCTGTATTAACCCCCTGGAGCCATGTGGATTACTTTTATAATGGATGGCTGCACTTTTTTGGGCTCCCATTCACTGCCATTATAAAGGTTGGATTACTTTTAATTTGACTGAACTTCAAACAATCTTCACATAAACCCTTTATAATAATTGTCACATTTACCTGTGCCGGTTCAGATTTTTACTTGCCCTATCAAAATGCATAAAAAGTTATTATTTTTGTTGTCTTTAACCCATATAACCTAGTTTACAGTGCTTTAAGATGTTCAGGTAGGTCTAAAAGGTAGGATATATACATAAATTGATCAGTTTTCAAACACTTCATAGTCTTCTACTGTATAAATTATAAATAAAATATAGATTAATCCTTTATTAAAGCTACTAAAGTTATTCAGTCAAGAGCAGTTAGTGGTTTTCTCTTTGTCTTTTGTTCTTGAATTATCCTTAATGACAGACAGCAGCAGGTTTATTAGTCTGCTGTCACTTTAAGACCTGCCGCACATGACGCGTATCTGACACGCATAACATTTTCTCACAACTCTTTATGTTAATTTAAGGCTTCATTCGACTCATTTAAGACTGTGCTTGCGAGGATACTCAACAAAACAAGCTTTCTGTGCGCACAAGGGTGTGTGTCACACAGACAGGAGATTCACAGACGCACACAAGCACTGTTCACTTTTGTGTCTTAGCGTGCTTGAATTGTTTAAAAGCCTTTGCATGAATAAGAGCGTGATAATATAATGTAACGCTAGGCAAAGGGTGATGAAAAAACTGATGCTAAAAATAATTTTTAGCTGTATCCATGTACTAAGTTATCAACCCTTAAAGAACACATTTTGTAGTCTAAAACCTTGTCCAGTTTTAAAGGGGTGTCAGACAGGATTTCCGTAGCTGACATTAAAGTTAGCTCAATATTTCTGTCATACAAAATTCTAAAATGTTCAATGTTCAATGTTCAATTTATTTATAAAGCACATACTAATACAACAGAAGTTGACCACAGTGCTGTACAAGGGCCAAATACTACATCATTATACAATCACATTCAAATTCAGTTTCATTACACCACCATAAAAATATAAAATCAATTAAAAAATAAAATTAAAAAAAGCATATAAACACCACTAGCACACACTCATGTATGATCGAACGCCAAAGCAAAAAAATATGATTTTAACTGTCGTTTAAACTCCCTAAGACTGGAGCACTGTCGGATATAATGGGGTAATCCATTCCACAGTCTAGGACCAACTGCGGCAAAAGAGCGGTCTCCCCTCATTTTCCGGTACGTCCGTGGGACCACTAAGAGATTTAGTGAATCAGAGCGTAATGATCTCTTTGGTTTCTTTACCTGGATCAAATCGACTATGTATGTTGGAGCAGTGTCATGTAAAGCTTTAAAAACAAATAATAAAATCTTAAAATTAATCCGATAGGAGACTAAAAGAGATTCTCTACACAGATCTAGCTGGAAACCAGACTGAACCAAGGCTTCATTTTCTTTCCTTGATCATATTTCCTTCAAAGGAAGACCATATGCACCTCTGCAGGCCGAGGTCTCTCATTCAAAACGAGAAAGCAATTATAAGAGAAACAACAATTCTTTTCTTTTTACAAGCTCAGTCAAGGTGTTTGTGAGTTCAGTGGGTCAGAATCTCTCCCACATTATACGACTGTTTAAAATGACTACAGGTATAATTGACTTGGTAAACAAACAAAAAAACATGCATCGTTTGGAGATGCATCGTTCTTGCCTCTTTATGAAAGTTTTGAAAAAGGGATTATGAGCTATAAGTTCAATAACTAAACACAGCGGGTTGCTGCCAGTGGGGATGTCTGATTTATTTGCGAGCACATGTATAATCTATGCCCAATTTTATTTGGCATTTTCTCTCGAAATCTTTTATTCATGAATGTCATTTGCATAGCCATTATTATAAATGTCAGCAATCTCAAGGGTAGCCTGTTTTAAGTGCATGCCATTATTTAGCGTCGCCATCCTGGATTTAGTGTTGCATTAAGAAGCTGATTGTTTCCTTTTCAGTATAACAGCTACATTGAGTACACCAAGACACTTCCTCTAAATCCCTCACCTGAAGTCTTTGGCATGAATGCCAATGCTGATATTACTAAGGACCAAGTGGAAACACAGCTGCTGTTTGATAGCATTCTTCTCACTCAGGTGCGTCTCACTCATTTTGATTATTGGTGCAAAGTAGCTCTTAGTAGTACTATTATGACCCGTGTGATGTTTGTAACAGTTATTTTTGCATGATTTCGCCCTCACAGTCTCGTTCTTCAGGTGGCAGTGCTACAACTACTGATGACATGGTGTACGAGGTGGCTGCAGACATTCTTAATAAACTTCCTCAGGATTTCGATATAGATGCTGCCATGCGCAAGTACCCCACCAGCTACAATCAAAGCATGAACACGGTGCTGGTGCAGGAGATGGGACGATTCAACAAACTCCTCAAGACCATCCGGGATTCGTGTGTCAACATCCAGAAGGCCATCAAGGTCTGAACATTAGCAAAACCTCTGTGAAGGTTCAGCACTTCAATTTCTGAATTATGCCAAATTTTCAACAAAACCTTTGTATGGAAGCAATGAAAACTTAACAAAAAAGCATTTGATCATATACTCCCTGCTGAAAGATGCAAGGAAAATTCATCGTGCCTCAGGGCATGTCCTAATGCTGTTCACTCCAGCTGAGCCTCCTTGTCCCTTAGTTTGACTGACAGCTCTGATCCCAGTTAGCATTACCAGCCCGCAGGGTGAGAGGGATGCATATGCTGAGATCTGATCACAACCCTGGCTTTCATTTATACATTGTGAACTCTTATCCTATAATCTAACCCTAAAATAATCCCTTTATCGCTTCTGACTACAGCTTGATGAACTTTTTCTCCTTTATCCTTTCATTATCATTCGTGATCATACATATCTATACAACATCAAATGCTAAGCAAAAAAAAAAAAATGTTTTGAAACCAGCCCTTAGAAAGAAATAAAGAAAATGACAACATCTTTTTTCCTTAGAATAGAAAATGCCAATATACTATAAATATGACCGCTATGAGGAATTTACACAGGTCACATGTGATGGCAATTTGTATGCAATTTTGATAATTATAAATAAAACAATCAAGGTGGAAAGACTGGAAAGTAATGAATGAATGCATGTGTGCGTCTTGACATAGGGACTGGTGGTTATGTCTGCTGAACTTGAGGAAGTAGTGAGCAGCATTTTGAAGGGCCGCATCCCTGCCATGTGGATGAAGAAGTCGTATCCCAGCCTCAAACCACTGGGAAGCTACATCAGTGACTTTCTTGAAAGACTCAAGTTTTTACAGGTAAACTCTTCAGTGATAAAGCATATACAGTACTTTTCATTCCACCACAGCGCATCACACTTTATTTGGCATGGAAATGGCACATTCTCAGTAATTGCTTAGTCAAACTATGTATCAAAGATTACAATCACACCACCGTTCAAAAGTTTGGGGGTCAGTACGTTAAAAAAAATCAATAAATAAATGTATACTTTTATTGCGCAGGGATGCATTAAATTGATCAAAAGTTGAAGGCATTTATAATTTAACAAAAGATTTCTTTCAAATAAATGTTCTTTTGAACTTTCTATTCATCAAAAACCCCTGAAAATCACAGTTTTCACAAATATTAAGCAACACAACTGTTTTAAATGCTGATAATGTTTCTTGAGCCCCAAAAGCTTATTAGAATGATTTCCCCAAACTTTTGAACGGTAGTGTATAGCCCTATTCGGACGGTTGTTGTTTCTCATGGGGTCGTAAGGTATCATTTACAGGGGCTAGTCTGTGATTTTATTGCTGTCTGAATCCAGAATGCCAGTGTTTTTCTCCCACCACCCGCTTAAAAATCCCCAGCCGAATGACCTCTTGTTTTTTGACAAACACCAAGGTCTTGTGGTAATTTAATTGCCGTCCGAATCCACATCTCAGAGTTTTCAAGAAGAGATCACTTCAAAATGCACTGTTTATCCTTTTTGACCACTGCAGAGCACCTTACTGTTGCGCTTCGCAGTAAGTATTTACAAGAGGCCAACCGGCAGTTAGCATCGTACTGGTTCCCTCGAGAAAAACCCAATAGGATTTTCCCATAGGCTTTTGGATTATCACAAAAAACAAGCTCTGCGATCAACAAAAGTTTATGATACTTACACGTTTTGTCCATCAAGATAATTATCACAGATGAACACAACTTTTATTCATTTTGAAGCCTAAATGCAGTCGCCAGAAGTAAAAGGCTAAAGGTAAGCTATAAACGGACTACACCACAGTCCCGCAATTTCTCGTCACTAAGCTTCCGACAACTCTGTAAAAGCGTACTGAGCTTACCTTTTCAGCGCGATGATGTTTAATCTCCCCGACAGCCTCTGTAGTCCAATTTAGCCACTTGCTAGCAACTGCCTTTTTTTTCAAGGCACTGAGCAGCTTCAAAAAATCACGAGTGGGGTAATTCTGATGTATTTTATGTCGGAGAATAAAACGTGAAAGTGTCTTGAGCTTGAAAGTGTCACCACAGACCTAATTTCAGCCATTTAGCCAAAATCCCATAAAAAAAACCCCATTGACTTTGGGCTAGGGGAACTGGCAGTGCTAACTCGCGTTTTGGCCTACAAAGTGATGTCATACCTGCAGCACTCTATGGCTGGTAAACTCCTTTGTACTACCATTGGTCTGTGGTGATTACATAATAGGTAGGTGTGCATGGAGGCTCTGCGGCCTTTCACGTGGAAATCTTTTCTGGTTAATTTAATGTCAGACGTCCGCAAGTGAAAACATGAACACACTGGAGAGCTGCTTTATAGTACAACATGAAGTTGTACTTCTGATGAAAAGAGAAGCTGACAGTTTTTCATGTGTAAAACGGTAACGCTTCTTGATTTTAAGCAATCTATTGTATAAAGCGCTATATAAATAAACGTAACGTGACTTTACCACAGTGGCGAATTGCAGAGCTTGTGCAAACATATCCACGTTGATCAGATGCTTTTCTTATGCTTTATTAAAAAAAAAGAATCTCAATTTTGTTACGTGTTTATTTTGTTATTGAGAGGAAAGCATGCAGCACATATTTACATAGTCATCTAAACGCCGCTCCCAGCAGTGTGAGCAGCGTCAGATGTTCGTTAACAGTATACCGCTGGTCACGTATTTCAAACTTAGTTTTACCCCTAAACGAAGAACGACAAAGAACTTTCTTTAGGGGTAAAACAAAGTTTACTTTCAGTAATGCTATGCGTTAAATATTTGGATTCGATAACCACAGTTCTGTACATAAAAAGAATTTCTAGTGATCAATTCAAGTCTTTACTTCAAATCAGTTGTTTCCCAGTGAGTCGTTGGGATACTGAAGTGCACAGTCATACAGCAGATTTAGCAGAAAGCATTCTAGTGTGCATTGTGAGCCACGGGAAAATCACATGCAATGCAAGTGACTGGCTGTCTCATTCAGTTAGCTCAGATTACAACAGGCAAAAGACTGTATTGTAAATGCATTATACAAGTGCCCTTCCATTCAATAAAAGAAAAAAATACTTGAGTCTGTTACATTCCAAAACTCCTTTTGGCCTTCAAGTTATGCCTTTAGAATCAGTTGATGTTGGTGTTTGATAATAGTTTCATCTGTGTCATCCACACAGGATTGGTACATGGACGACACACCTGCAGTGTTCTGGATGTCCGGCTTCTTTTTCACTCAGGCCTTCCTCACTGGAAGCCAGCAGAATTTTGCCCGAAAATACACCATCCCCATTGACCTGCTCAGCTTCGACTTTGAAGTCATGGAGGACATGGAATACAAAACCCCCCCAGAGGATGGTGAGAAAGATAAAGAGAGAGAAGGAAAAGAAAGAGAGTATTGACAAGCATGAAATGTAAAATATATGAGAGGGAAATGGGTTACAAGTGACAAAAGGAAAGAGAGACGCACAGTTTCATTAACCCCTCGCCGCGGCTGAGTGCCATCAATCAGAGTCAACATTACAGTGCTCTGACATCAGACCCCTGCTGCTCTTTCATCAGTACATGATGAGCATCTCTCCAGAGGAAACCCATCTCTCTGAGGCCATCACACACTGCATGACGCCGTTTATGTGTGTGTTTGACTTGAACAGATACTTTGTTGTGTCTACTTCATTTTTTATAGTTCAGTCAGTCAGTCAGTGTATAAGATGGGGAGAGTTTTTAGTTTGTGTGCAGGGGTGTGAAGTACTGCAAAGATGATACTTACTGTAAAGTACATTTCTGCAGGTCTGCATGTTTTAAATCTTTCTGAGCTTACAAGCCAATCAAAATACACGTGTCCTTGTGAAGACACGTCACATTAGTCACAACAACACAGTCCTTGACCTAAAGCAATATGCTTTTATTATAGCCATTGTTGAAGATGCATGAATGTGACTCACGGTCAATGATCAGTCTATATAAAATCAGCTGCTGCTGAACAAGTTTCAGGTAACAGGTTTTAGTTCAGTTTACTGTAGGCTTGCACAATAGGGACATTGGAAATGGTGAATAAAGATTTATTTACTTAGAAAAGCTAAGAAAAAAAGTTTACTTTGTACTTTTAAATGTGGATCTCACTTTTTTTTTTACATGATCTGTTTTCGGCTTGATATTGTGACTTCTCATGCACGACCCATAATTAATCCTTTGTACTTTTTGTATTCGTGCTTCTGTCAGGTGTTTACATCCGTGGCCTTTTCTTAGATGGTGCCCGCTGGGATCGGAGAACAAAACGCTTGGCAGAGTCTTTCCCCAAAATCCTGCATGACACCATGCCTGTGGTGAGAGACTGTAAAATGTATAATCTCATTCAAATAAGGCTGATGACATCATGCATATCCTCTGATGTGGGTACATATTACAAACAGAGATTCAAGTCACAAGAAAGTCATTCCAGTGTGATGATTATTCAGTTGAAAGATGTATTAAACTTGCATAAACTTGTTTCAGTGCAATTCAAAAGTTTCAATGCAATTCTAAAAATATGTTTGCTTGCAGGCAAACTGTAATAGTAACTATGGAAACGAGAAGCAATCATGAGAGAAAAATATTTTTTTCTCCTGATTTTAAAGCAGCATGCAAAAAATGTGAACCAAGGGACATAATGCTAAAAGACACTGCACTGTGTTTACAACATAAACTGCGTAGGAGACTGACACAGACAAGAATAAATAGTTGAAAAAATTTTTTTTTCCGTTTTTTGCACACAAAAAGTATTTTCGTCGCTTTATAACATTAAGGTTGAACCACTGTGTTCACATAGGCGATTTTAACGATGTCTTTACTACCTTTCTGTGCATTAAAAGTGGTAATTAAATAGATGTCTATGGTGGGGTCAGAGGGCTCTCGGATTTCATCAAAAATATCTTCATGTGTTATGAAGATGAACAAAGGTCTTACGGGTTTGGAATGACACAAGGGTGAGTAATAATGACAGAATTTTCATTTTTGGATGCACTTTCTTGAAGAGGCCCCAAGATGATTTGGTTGAATTATATAAATATATGAATCCATTTTCAAGGAAATTGGAAAAATGTGGTGTCTGCTCAGACCCTCTGCAGGGTATAAGGCTGCCGAAGGACAGCTTTTCCTTCACTCGTGTATTATGCAAGTGTTTTTATTTGGCACTGAACACAGAATAAAGCTTTTCTTAAGTTGCATTGCGGCTGCGCGGAGATTAAAGTCAACATATTTACTTTCGTAAAACATTATCAATACAAAAGTTTTGTCCTTGTTTAATATCCGGGATTGACTTTTTCACACATGGCACCTGATAACAACTGGACTAATCTGATGACTGAAGAGAGGAACCTGAAAGTCTGCACATATGATTTAGATGCTCTGTGCAGAACATTATTCTAATCATGTCTATATACGACAGGTGAGATATTCAAATAGTTCGACTATTAACTCTTTCCCCACCATTGACGAAAATTTCCGGCTTTTTTCTATGTTTTCACTGTTATACGGTAGGGTGCGCTATGACACATCTTCTGAAAAAGTACTGAATCTCCTGATCAAAACACATGCAAAGAAGAAGCAGAAACAAGCAATAGCATATGTAAGCAGATACATAAAATAATGTGATCATCAATATTAAACAGTATGTAAATCAAATATTATAATATCTAATGTTACTGAATGAAATGTCGACCCAGGACGAGCTATAGGACTGTGCAAGCATTAGGACTCGATCTACTCCAGCTATGTTTTGAACATCGTTCTGAATCCAAATCCAGATGTAATCTTTGACAAAAACATGTTTTTCTCAGCTTTTTGCTCAAAATGTTGCTTTTTTATGAAACTTACACACACGCGAGTGTTGATAAACAAAGAATGCACAAAGCTAGAAAAAAAATCATGTTTTTTTCAAGCAGAGGCTCTGTTCTTTCTTTTGATATATTGCATGTTCAGATATTGGGGGGCCATGAACATTTTGTGAAAATTATTAAAAACTCTGGCGGTGAAAGAGTTAAATGTAACAGAACAGGGTGAGAAAAAGACTTCTATTAATTGTGTCCTTTTTATTCTGCACAATGGACGTTGCCACGATAAATAATGCATTCACAGCTGTTTAATATTCAGACATTTCAGGAAAACTCATTACCAAAATAAGGTTTTGACAAGAGCTAAACTTAATTAAACATGCATTTGTCACTTACGGTAAAACTTTGAAATGCAAATTTCTTTTGAAGGCCATTATTCATTTCAGCTGAAAGCATTTCATCTGAAACACAGAGAATAAACACATATATATAAACTACCAACTTTTCATGTACCCCTTTGTTTCTGAGGTATATTAAGAGTTTCTGATAAAGGGGTTTGGGGCTTTGAATTTGTTTTTGGGGCAGCTTTCTTTCAGTTACGTATCTTGGATACCAAGCCGAGGAAAATGGGTTTGATTATCAACAAGGGAAAATTATATGTTGATTCCCCACCATATTTTTTTCTTTTTTTTAAACTGAACAAAAATCCCACTCCTCTCAATCCGTTAGAAATTATGAAATAACCAACCATATTTGCATAGTAATCAAAGCAGATTGTAGGAAGAGAGAAAGAGCAAAGAAACTGCTTCTCAACTACTCATCATATTGTCTGTCTGCAGATCTGGCTGAAGCCCATGAAGAAACAGGATGTTCCAGAGCGCCAGTGCTACATTTCTCCCGTCTACAAGACCAGTGAGAGACGCGGGACCCTTTCCACCACTGGACACTCCACCAACTACGTCATTGCAATGAACCTGAATTCAGACGTGCCTCCAGAGCACTGGATCCGTCGCGGAGTGGCCTTACTGTGTCAGCTTAACTCATAGATATGCTGCTCTGCTTCTAGTATCCTTCATTTGACTTTTGTTTATTTAGATATATCAAACAACATCAAATATGAGTTCAGTGATGTTTCTGTTTCAAGACAAAAAGTATACCATTTGGCAAACACCTAAATAAAAGTCTTCCTATCTCTAAAGGCACAATTTAAAAGATGATCAGTAGCAATAAGAATACATTTATAAAAATGATTAGAAAAATTACATATTCAAAAAAATATATAGTCACAGACTAGAGCATTTTAATGAGATTTTTAATAAGATAAAACTCAAAAGTAGGCTTTGCAAACTTTATTTTCCACTTCTGACAAAGAAATGCACAGACAATCAGCAAGAATGGCACATGTATTAAAAATGCTTTAACATCCAAGATTTTTTACCCCCAAAAAATTGTGCGCCAAAATTGACAAACTAAAATGCACGTAAACATCTGGATGGTCCTTTTTTGAAATACAATGTAAAGCATAAAGAAAACTGGTGTGCGTCGTTTTTATTTATCGAGTTGATTTCTTTGCACCACTTCACCAAGGTGTTTCATTCGAGCTTTAGAGCCGTTTTACTCAAATATTATGCTTTAACAATTTCACAGACGTACACAGGATTTAGACCTAATCTCTGAAGACCATCAAACTCATTGCCGTTACATTCAAGATGTAAAACATACGTACTTTAGGGAAAGAGGAAAATCAACAGCAAGTGTTCCATCTCTCCATTTCATAAGAGAAATGAAACACAACTAGGCAGTTTGCTTCATGCATGTTTCCATCCAATCAAGTACATTTAATGAATGCAATTAATAATGATACACACCCACGAGAACAAATAAATGGATGTCACATGGTGACAGGATAAGCATGAATCACATAACATGCCCCACCAACTCATGACGATAGAGGATTCAAGCAGCGAACAGCAAGTGGAATGTGTAGAGGCGACTGCGGGCAAGGCAGCGCTTATGCGCAAATTCAGGAACAGCCCATATTTGGCACAATCAAAATGTTGCACTCATTAAACAAGAAATCACATTAACAGGGGGACAGATGAACACGTTCTATAGATTTGATTGACTTTCGTACAGCTTCACATAAGGCCAATAATTCAAATGTGTGCATTCATTTCAACAATGGGATTGTGGGAATGGGATTGAGCGTTTAAGATTGTCAAAAAAACACTTCATAATTTTTTACATAAAAAAAAGGAATGGTTCTCCCAAACATAATATGCAAAGTAGGTTTTTAGATGGTCAGTGAATAAAAGGTCTTGATTTCTCACAAAATATTCAGAATTTTATGCAAACTATCGAGTAATACCAAACATGTCTCATAGTTAAAATAAAAAAAGTAACAAAATGCCAGCATGTTTAACAAAAAAATTAGACTTCAGTAGCAAATCTTCTTTGGGGAACATAATTCTTTTTTGAAATTCAACTGTAACAAGATCATTATTTACAACACTTGGATATGAAAAATCAACTTGTATTTATATTCAGAAAGTAGTCTAGATCATGTTAACTTTTATCAATCAACAAATAGACTCCCCAAAGAAAAAGAAGGTATTCCTTGATGTACAGATATGCTCAGCGAGTTGTTCTTCATTTAAAATCACAGTGCTTTAGTATTAGCTTTAATACTGGGCTTGTTCAGTCACTATTCATCTGACCTTCTGAATGCGATCGGTCTTTCGGCAGAACTGTGTCACAGGTTGTTTTTAACACTGTTGCATACCTTTTTCTTCAAATATTCAAAGTTGGCCAAAACAGTAGTACCATGTTTGCCAATAATAACAAAGGAAGAAGAAACAAAAATCAAACATGAAATTCTAAGACTGAGGACACTCCCATCACTATGAACAGTAAATATTGTGTAGGAAACAAACAAGTAGTCAATGCTGAGAGCAAAGTGTAAACCAGTAAAGAAAAGAGCTCTTTTAAAGAGCGTCACGTGTTGTTTCTCATGATCCTGGCACACAATACTGACCAGTACTTCTCAATAAATTAAAAGAAAATCTGCAGAGTTGATGCTAGTTGCGCTCTGTTGCACCATTTTAGTACCTGACACGGCGATGGTGACACACACTAGACATACACAGCACAACACGCCAGTTACAAATGAGTGGACTACGAGTTACAATGCATATGAATGAAAGATGACACTGAACGGGTGACTGATGAATAGCTGCTTCTCTATAGGACACAGTCCTAAAAAAAAGCCCACTACAATATTAAAGGGATAACCCAAATAATGGGGAGTGTTTCTTGTGTGCTGTGGATATGTCTGACTGGACATACATACTCAAAACAAACAAAAACAAAAATGACAAGAGAACGGTTCAGAAGCTACATCTACAAAAGAGCTTGAAGATGACGAGTAACCGTTTTGAGTGGCCTAGAGAGGTGGTTAGAGAAGATGAAATGTAAACATGTTTGTTTGCATGTCCATGTCCACTGTAAGCTACTGATGCGGTCTTCTGAGACATGCTTGCAAGACTGTACCATCACAAAGCCACTTTAGGGCAAAGCACGTGTGTGAATGTAGCTGAATGACACCTCCCCCCCGCCCCGATCACAGTCTCCAGCTAGAAGCCAAAATCAATCACAATGTGATCCTCGAAGATGGCGATCAGCAGCATGATGCCGAATCCCGTGAGCATGCCCAAGTTCTGCAGGACGAAGTGACCCATCTCGCAGCGTTTGTGCTCTTCGCTGTCACCATGAAGCATCTCTGGCAACTGAAGATGAAGATGAAGAGGAATTTGATATTGTTAGATAGAAGATAACATTCTAACACAGACAAAAAAATAAGGTTTGCTGCATAGCTTACAGGAAAAAAACTGATACCATATTACAAGGTTTTATTACACAGGTTACTATTTTGGTTATATACACTGATCAGGCATAACATTATGACCACAGCATGGGCACCCTGACTGGTCTGCGGCTAAGCAACCCCTTATGCAACAAACTGCGATGCACTGTGTATTTTGACAGCTTTCTATCAGAACCAGCATTCACTTCTTGAGCAATTTGAGCTACAGTAGCTCGTCTGTTTGATCGGACCACACGGGCCAGCCTTCGCTCCCCACGTGCATCAATGAGCCTTGGCCGTCCATGACCCTGTCGCCGGTTCACCTGTTCCTTCCTTGGACCACTTTTTATACTGACCACTGCAGACTGGGAACACCCCACAAGAGCTGCAGTTTTGGAGATGCTCTGTAGTCGTCTAGCCATCACAATTTGGCCCTTGTCAAACTTGCTCAAATCCTTACACTTGCCCATTTTGCTGCTCACTTCCGACGTAGACGTAACAATCATGCAACATTTCTTCTTTTTTTGATGCATTAAAATGATCAAAAGTGACAGTAAATACTTGTTGCGAGAATTCTATTATTTCAAATAAACGCTGTTATTCGAACTTAATATTCATCAAATAATCCTAATAAAAATTAAAAAAATTAACTGTTTTCAATATTGATGATATGAAATAATAGCAAATCAGATAATTAGAATGATTTCTGAAGTAACGATGCTGAAAATTCAGCTTTGACATCACAGGAATTACTGTTTTACTGTAATTTGATTAAATAAATGCAGCCTTGGTATTGGAGTATTTTAAGTATTTTAAAATCTTACTGACCCCAATTTTTTAGGTAGTAAATGCAGTTTATGTGAATCTTTTTCAATTTATGCACATCTTTGTAGTTCCATCCAGCCTTTTTATGCAATATCCCAAAATGCACATACAAATAGTTGGCTGGAAACAACTAGAAAAGCTTGCTCTGAACCACAAGGATCAAACATTGTAAACAGGCATTGGGCGACAGCTTCAGTGATTATAATGGGAGTGCTCTAATATTGTCAAGTTGCTTGCGTTGAATAACTGATTTGTTTTTCATGCTGCTAAGCAGCCCAGTGCAAACTGGGCCCAGTTGACCAGCAAATATGAATTCAGAAATGGTTGTCGGGTTGAGCAAGGGTTGTGCAAGATGGCACATAGTTGCAAGTATTTCAAATTGAAATGAATCGTTTCAAGTGATCAACAATTATGACCATAACTGGCAAGCTAAGATAATCTGCATTGTGGTTCTCTTACCATATCCACTAATGCCACATAGAGAAACATGCCAGCAGTAACAGCAAAGATCCAGCTGGTGACGTTGTGTGTGTACTGTCCCACGGCCGTGCCTATCACCATGCCAGCGTAAGCCATCAGGGCAGAGAGGACGTTGTATACAATGGCTTGCTTCACTGACATCCCAGCTTTCAATAAAACAGCAAAGTCGCCTGAAAGCAAACACAAATGTGCACTATTAAATGTACAATAAACAACAGTACATTAGTGTGGGTATAGTTAACCCATGCTAAACCTGACAATAACTTGCTTTGAGAACTGGATGTCCTTCTTAATCTTTCCTTGTGTTTTAGAAATTCTATAAATTCCTTTCCTCCTAATTACTGAAAATATACCGTTTGTGAGAAGCCTTCACATCCATCTGTCCTCTCTAAACTACACTCTGGACTTTTGCTCTGTCACAAGACCCGATTAAATCAGTCATCAAAGGCAATTAACAGCACTGCAGGGTGTTAAGAAACCCTTTATTATAGTTGTTTCTTAAGCCACAATATGGGGAGTCTAGAATCTCAGACAAAAAAATTGCTGCTCCAAACGTTATTAGAGTCCCATCACCTCCACTGGATGGCTAACAGTAAATGTAAAAAGCATCAAAAACAAAACATCATTGTTACATCAAAGGCATACTCAGTTTCTTCTGTTGTATTGTAATGTCTGTTTCAGTTTAAAAAAAAATGGGAACTTTTAAAAAGAGTGGCCCTCTAGACGGCTACCTCAAAACTTCATAAAAGCTTTGCTGTCTTCTAAAACCCATATGTGCTGCGGTGTTGTTTTTAGTTCAGTATTTCTGATTCATTCAAACATGAAAAAGAGAGCAGAGAAAAACTCTTTCTTGAGCTTGGAGCTCTTTGCTTTGATGTTCCTGAGTTTGTGTCAATCAATAATGGATAAAGGACACCTCATTGGCAATGAAAACTCAAGGCTTGCACCAGGATCGCTGCATCACCCTAAAGCTAAGCCTGACCTCTCTTGTTGACATGTTTATATCTTTTTTCAGGGCTGTGGCCTGTTCACACCAAGGACAGTAACTATAACTATGAAGTTTTAATAATCATTCTAATTTTATTAGAATGGGCAAGTCCACACTACAGCTATAGCAAACAACACAGAAGAACAATATTGGCTCTGTCCCAAATAGTACCCTAAACTCTCGCAGTCTTCCTACGAGTCTGCTGTGCTCTTCAGTTCGGGCTCTGCAAAAGTGTGCATCAAGGGCGCATATAGACCACAAAGGGGCTCGCGAGCACCCTTCTGAAACCTAAAATGACAAGCGGGACACCCGGCGGTCTCATGGACTTAACGGAAATGCGCACACGGCAACCATTGTAAATCCACAAGACCCAAAGTGCATATGAAGTGTGACATTTGGGACAGGGCCATTGGAAAAAAATTGTTCTGAAAGGGATTCGAACAGTTGATGAACTGTAAAAACATTGGCAGCCAATCAGAATCCACCCAACTTTAAGCTTGATCATTTAAAATAGCAGAAGACATCATAATGATTATAAACAAAATGTTACTGTTTAGTACTGCACATCTATTTTGTCTCTTTTGATACTGCAGCTGGTTAACCCCTAGAGGTCGGCAGTCGCGCCGTCGATACCACCTTGCTTTTTTTTTCATGCGAAAGAGACTCAAATTATTTCGGTCATACAGGCAAGTGTTATACATCATTATAATCTGTTAAGATGTCTACTTTTTGTTTTTATTGTGAGTACACACAAATAAATGTTGTGCTTTTTGCAAAATAAAGAAATCAAACATGATGCGAGATCTGCCGCCTTTCTTTCAATGAAGTCCATTCAGATACTTGTCAGAAAATGAACTTTAACTTAGTGAATACTTGTCAGACAAACATAAGACATATGTCCAAAGAAAAATTGAAATGTCAATCAAATAATGTAAATCAAAACGACAACAAATATTCTCTGTTTATGTAATCTGTTTGAAAAGAGAGAGATGTCAGTCGTTCGCGACCTGCCTCATTATCTGCTAATGCTGCCACGCCCACGGAGAGCGCCTTCTATTCAAAGGCAAATTCTGACGAGTGCCATGCATGTACTCCCTGCCCGCATCATGTGTAGTGAGACTCATGTACTTTACATTGCTCTGAGATGCGGTGAGGAATAATCCTGGAATAATTTACCTCAGAAGAAGAGCTGGTTTCATTTCGAGGACAACAGATCCGGCCGAGGATTGTGACGGGTAGGCCTATGTTTATTCTGTTCTTTATTCTAATCATGATATAGATTAGTGTCTGTGAATATTAAACTGCAAAAAGACTGTTTAAATATGAATCTTGCATGTTCTGCGTGTCTCTGTGTGAATGAATGGAGCTGACACGCAGTTAGTTTACTACACATACAGTGGTAAACACTATATTGGCTTTTCCCAAACTATATTGTTATACTGAGATGAGCGAAATCGACTAAAATATGTAATAAATACTGAAATAAAACAACATAAAATGTCATAGACGCAAGACTGTTTAGACAATATTTCTTTGGCCTGTATGGATAGATAATGAAGTGTAGGGTTTGAAAGACTTTTTTAAAGTCAACATTTAAGTGATGAAAGTCGAGTCGACTAGTCACTGATGAGTAATTAATGAATAAATAAGCCTGACATTGAGCTGAAAATTTTTTTTTGTGTACAGCTATGGTATATAACAGCGCTGCCCAAACGTCAAGCTTAAAGCGTCATGGCAGAGCAATAAAGTTGACTATTCTGTGCAACCCCTATGTCACATCAATAATGCAAATCAATAATGCAATAACACAAATTTTTGCTCAGATGCTATAAATCCAGTACCAGTCAAAAAATGTAAACACATTACTATTCGAATTAATGTTTTTGAAGTCTCTTATGCTCACCAAGCACGCATTTATTTGACCAAAACAAAATTCCATTTAAAATAATTAGGGATGGGGCCGATCCGATCCAGTATCGGTATCGGGACCGATACCAGCTTAATTCACGTATCGGATTTTCCCGATCCAACCTGCGGAGAAATCCGATATCCATGAGCCACGTCTGCGCTTTCCAAAAGTGATTCCCGCCCGCTTGTCTGCTAGCTGGCTGCACACTATGGAATGGATTTCCTGAACGGACGCGCGAGACACGCCCCACTCAGGAAATCCATTCCGCAGTTTGCAGCAGGATAGCATTGAGCAGCATTGTGGCTAGCCAACATGTCAGCTGTGTGGAAATACTTCACACTGGAAACACCGCAGAGCAAGACATTGTTTGCAAAACCGTAATTCAGAGAGGTGGAAGCTCCCTCGCGTCGTACAACACAACGAACGCAATTAAACATTTAAAAAAGCAGACAAGACTAGGGTGATATTTAAGAGATCAGGGCTTGACATTGACAATCGCCATCTGCGGTTGTATTTCGGCTGTGTAACACTCACACCAGCCACTTTGATCTTATTATGGTCTTCTCAAAAGCCATCTGTTATAATCACATTGCACATTATAACCAATCACACGTGTTTATATTGAGTTTATGAATATAATAATCAGAGGCGTTCAGATTAGCGGAGTTTTGTTGAGAGCGTGCGCGGCTCTCACTCTCGCTGAAATCTACACTCAAAGCAGAGATAAACGTGCGATGTACGCAGGAGATTCATTCATCATACAGTGATTGACAGTTTTTGTTATATTTCAGCACCGAAAATAGTTTCAAACAAAACACAGCAGAACCACAGCGCATCTGATATGACTGGCATTAGGTTGGCTTGAAGTTCGCGAATCTAGGGACCGTCTCTAAAGTTACATACAACATTGGTAGGCTATACACGTTTCTAACTTAAATGGCATTTGAAGAGAATGACTTAGTCATTAAAGGTATGATGCACACCTTTTGGATTTTTGATATTTAATCAAATAAACAGTCAAATCATATGAAAATATATGCTTTATTTCACTAGAATACTGTAGGGGCTCTTACACAAAATATGCTAGATTTAAATGTGTCATAGCTGATAGAACACTGATGAGAATATTGCTTGAGAATATATTTACAGATATAATATTAGAGATTTATGCATTATGCGTTGCCATTGACGACGGCCATTATAAGGAAGGAAATCCCACAGAATCTAGCTTAAAAAAGTGCTTAGAGCTGCTTGATTTATTTATTTTTTTTGTTGATTTTCAAATATAAATTGATAACCGTGATAATTTGGGTCACTATTATGTTCATATCATACTTGCCTGTTGAGTGGAGTTTATGTCAGCATCATATAAAATCAACAATAATGATAATAATAATATTAAAGCAAACACAGCTCTGGTATCGGAATCGGCCGATATCCAAATTCAGGTATCGGGATCGGAAGTGAAAAAATGTGGATCGGTGCATCCCTAAAAATAATGGTTTTCTATTTTAATATACTGTAAAATATCATGTATTTCTGTGATGCAAAGCTGAATTTTCATCAGCCATTTCTTACTTTTTTCAGGATTCTTGGATGAATAAATGATCAAAGGTTATAAAAAGAAATATAAAGAAGCACAGCATTTTCCAACATTGATAATAAATCAGCCTATCAGAATGATTTCTGAAGGATCGTGTGACACTGAAGACTGGAATAATGGCTGATAAAAATTCAGTTTTACATCACCAAAATAGATCATTTTAGTATATTAAAATAGAAAACCATTATTTTATAAAATTTCACACCATTACTGCTTTTTTCTGCTTAAATAAATACAGGCTTTGTGAGCATGAGATGTCTTTCAAAAACATAAAAAATAGTAATGCATCAAATCTTTTGCTAATTTAAGCCACTTACCTAGTTCATGGGGCAGTTCGTGACAGAACACAGCTACTGAAGTACTAATGCCACCTGTTATATTAGCACTGAAAGCAGCACCTGTATGGGACAAACACAGTTCCTCAGATACAGAAACCCTTTTGATTAAAGGGTTAGTTCACCCAAAAATTTAAATAAATGTAATTAATTACTTACCATCATGCCGTTCCACACCCGTAAGATCTCTGTTCATCTTCGGAACACAAATTAAGATATTTTTTGTCGAAATACGAGGGTTCAGTGAGGCCTGCATAGCCAGCAATGAAATTTCCTCTCGCAAGATCCATTAATTTACTAAAAACAAGTTCATGTGAGTACAGTGGTTCAATATTAATATTATAAAGCGGCGAGAATTTTTTGGTGTGCCAAAAAAACTAAATAACGACTTCTATAGTGATGGCCGATTTCAAAACACTGCTTCATGAAGCTTCGGAGCGTATCGAATCAGCGAGTCGAATCATGATTCGGATCGCGTGTCAAACCGCCAAACTGCTGAAATCACATGACTTTGGCGTGCCGAACCACTGATTTGATACACTGATTCATAACGCTCCGAAGATTCTTTGGCGCACCGAAAACATTCTCGTAATATTGATATTGAATATGCAGGCCATCGGATTTCAACAAAAAGGTCTTACGGGTGTGGAACGGCATGAGGGTGAGTAATAAATGAGTAATACATTTCATTTTTGGGTGAACTAACCCTTTAAAGACAAATGAATCTGCTACTAGTTTCAAACTGACCTATAGCGAGTCCATCACTAAAGTTATGCATGCCATCTCCCATAATGACCATCCATGCTATGCTGGCGATCCCTGCATCTTTCATTTCCTGGTCAGAGTGACAGTGCCCATGGTGGGAGTGACCATGACCATGGCCATGTCCATGTCCATGCTTTTTTGACTTGGCCTTTGGTCCACTGTCCTCTTCTGTTTTTACAGTCACATTATAGGGGTGATCTGAGACTGCTAGTGGCATCTTGCTGGGTGAATCCAGAGATTGCAACTCCGTCATCTGAGTGTCATTATGTCCAGCTTCACACGTTGTACCTTCTCCTGCATGAAAAGGAGGGAAGGAGTTACTTTTATCGCCAGTGCCGACATGCATATGACCAGCTCTGTACTAAAGTGTCTCTGGACCAGAGGATGATAACACTGATGCAAAACCAGGTTTTATTCAATCCAAAGGAATTGTCTGAATTGTTCAGACTCAGACGCTGACTCAACCTCCTCAGCTCACGGTCTGGACTCAGACTTCAACGGGCTGGTCTTGACTCAAATGCTGAGTTACTTCTGAATATTACTGCACCAAAGCTTGGTGTGTTACACAGCTTGAGTTTACAAAAGATCAGTATATAGGAAGAGAAACGGAAGGATCTTCAGGATATCAACTTTACTTAAAAGCCAAACAAATTGCGTTGGGATTTGACGAAGAAATGAACAACCCACCCTCTGTTAAAGGCTTCAGGTGGAGCCACTCAGCATCTGAATGCCTGTTGAGTTTGTGGTCTGACAATTTCCTCCCGATCTCTGCCTGCTCTCCTTTTTTCTTTCTCTGGCAGAGGCTTCCCTGTGGAAAGCATGAACAGACAAGCGTTTATAGGCACTAGGTTCTGAGAAGGGCATTTCATTGTGCCTCACTATCTGCTGCAATTCTGGATTTTATTTTAGTCTGCCTCAGCTCTGTCATTCTTAAACAACCATGTGTGACTGGTTTTCTTGCTCTTTTTGCAAACTTTCTAACATTTCTTCTCTGTGTTTAAACTTTAAGGTATCGTGGTGTCTCTCACCCTTTGGTCGCTGTAGTGTTTGAACATGCCAATGCAATGTTCAATGATGAAGAGGAGGTAGATTCCTGCTAGTGCAGTCAGTCCTTTCCAAACTCCGTCAAACTTTGTCAGAAAATCCTCTTCAGGTTCTTCCCCAGTGTGTGCTTCATGACTGTGATTATGGCCCTCTTGAGCCTGTAAAATATAGGGAAACAGTTGAAAAGTTTGACTGTTTGGACCTTTGCAATGGTTAAATCTTAATTTGCCCCAAAAAAGGAACTTACGTGAGGGAGTAGATGCAGTAAGGCGTCACCGCTGAGGGTTCCCACTGCTAGTGCCACCAAGAAGGTCAAGAGAAACTTGAAGCAGGACTGGTTGAGGATGGGCACCAGAACAACACCCAGCAGAGACAGCAGACTGATGATGGTGATAGACACAAAGCCCCACGTCCAGACCAACACTGCAGAAACATAAATCAGCAGCAGTGGGTAAGACTGGGATCACTGCATAGAGTTTCAACTAATGCAGAGCACAAATTGCGAGTATGGGACACCATACTTGGCTACACATCACTTTCATTAAACGCCAGGTTCAGACTAAACAATATTAATGTCTGTTACGATAGTCACTGTCAGATTATGCGATTTCTAAATTCAGACTCCTAAACTGTGTCGTGTCGTGGATAAGAAACATGTCAGACTGCACGTTGCTTCCCAACTAATCATCGCAAGCCATCTTCGATGACGTGTGTGATGTCATCAAGAAGGCGGAACTATCAACTGACTTCACGAGAGCGTAAACAAACAATGGTTGACCTAGCCTAATGCTAATTCCAGTACTCACCAGGTTGCTTAAGCTACACAAACCTTTCCTCTATTGCATAATTCCACCTAGCAGCACCAACACAATTGTCTCTTTCGTTTCACCATGTTTGAAAGCTGTGTACGGGACAGCGTTGGTGCTCCTATTAGTCAACATCACAACATCACAGATGGAACCCGTCTCGGTGGCCCGAAAAAAAATGAAAGGGGCACTTCAGCGCTGGGAAGATGAATGTGTATTTAAACTGTGTCATTTATGTAGTAGAAATGTGAAATTATTTTTGAATTTGGTGCCTTCTAGACTGAGAAAAGACAGAAAATGTATTTTTGTCTCATGTGGATGAAAGACAACAATTCCCAGAATGCACTTGCTTCGCTGCCCTATGAGGCCACTCCCTACACCGCCCCCAGCGTTGTTTTGATCTTCATAATAATACAATAATTTTGTTCAGTAAGAGAATAAACACTACAATTAAAAACTGAACGTGTCTTTTCAATAAAGTGTGAGTGAGCCGAACGAAAGTCACAGCACAAACGCAGCAGCAGTCATATTACATTCAGCACGAGAGGGAAGTAAGAGCATAATTCTCTCGTCTCAGGGGATATGAGGGGGGAAAGTACCATAATTAAAATATACTATGGGGTTTCTACTGATACAAAGCTTAAGGCGAAATCACTGAAGTTACCCTTTAAACAAGCTAGTCTTTCTGTCGTGAAGCCTCACAGACACAGTGTCTGTTGTCGCCCACTATGACACACTATACCAGATAAAACGATTGATTATTGCGTCCCAACGCCCATTGTCATTTACGAATCACCACTTCAAATGGATTGTGCCAAAATTGGGATGATATTGTGTAGTCTGAAAACGCCATATTATGATAAGGTAACTTTCGCAAAAATAGATGTCTAACACTGTATTAGAAAACTGTTTAAATGTTTAGCAGTACTTCTCAACTGGTTGTTAGGGTTGTGCCGATGGACGATATCATCGTCCATCGTGATGGCTGACCGACATCACGATGTAGCGCCATTTGAAGTAAAAAGGTATTCGTCCTACAGTGTTTTTTTTATACTTTCCCACAGTAAAGGATGTGAAAGGAAGAAACGTTTATAATCCCCTGCGAAAATGGGTGCGACGCTAGTGAAGATTTGGGAAAGGAAACGAGATGTCCATGTCCATTGGGATAAAATGGACTAGGCCTATTGTTAAAATTAATGGAAAATCGGGTGACCAGATCGCAAAACAGAATGAAGTGCTCATTTATTTCCTTTGTAGGCTAAAAAAAGCTTAGGGCTTCCCTCCTGTGCTAATATTTACGTGAAACAGCATTCACATAGGCCTCCAAAACACTGGGTTAGTAAAATAACGAAATTATATTTTTAAAGCAGAAAATAGTATTTATGTAAAGAGATATATTAAAATAAAAAAAGAACTCTTCTTAAGTGGAAGGAAGCTACTTTTTTCCCTCACGTGCAACCTAGCGCGGATGAGTCCTTATTTGGGTTAGTAAAATAACGAAATGATAGTTTTAAGTAGAAAAAAAATATTTATGTAAAGATATATAGTAAATTACCTACCTAAAAAAACAACGATATCATCGACCATCACAATGTTTTACTGTAAACATCGTCAACTGCCAATTTAGGGGACATCGCCCAACCCTACTGGTTGTTAAACTTAAAGGGTTAGTTCACCCAAAAATGAAAATTCTGTCATTAATTACTTACCCTCATGTCGTTCGACACCCGTTAGACCTCCATTCATCTTCGGAACAGAAATGAAGATATTTTAGTGTAAATATGATGGCTCTGAAAGGCCTCCATTGGCACAATGGCACTTTACACTCTCAAGACCCTTAAAAGGTACTAAAGACGTCGTTACAAAGTCCATCTCACTACAGTGGTTCTAAAATAACTTTATGAATCGGCGAGAATAGTTTTTGTGCGCAAAAAAACCCTAAATAACGACTTACATAGTGATGACGATTTCAAAACAAGGCATCATGAAGCTTCGAAGCGTTATGAATCGCCAAATTTCAGCAGTTTGGCGGTTTGACACGCGATCCGAATCATGATTCGGCTCACTGATTCATAATGCTTCGAAGCTTCATGATGCCTTGTTTTGAAATCATCATCACTATGCAAGTCGTTATTTAGGGGTTTTTGCACACAAAAACAATTCTTGCCGATTCATAAAGTTATTTTAGAACCACTGTAGTGAGATGGACTTTGTAACGACGTCTTTAGTACCTTTTAAGGGTCTTGAGAGTGTAAAGTGCCATTGTGCCAATGGAGGCCTTTCAGAGCCATCAGATTTCAACTAAAATATCTTAATTTCTGTTCCGAAGATGAACGGAGGTCTGACGGGTGTCGAACGACATGAGGTCAAGTAATTAATGACAGAATTTTCATTTTTGGGTGCACTAACCCTTTAAACTATTTACCAAGTCTATTCACTCTCTTTATTAGCTAGTGAACTTGACAGATATAGAGAGAGCTGATGATGATACTTTGCATACTTTGTCGATACAAAATCATACTTGTACAGGATCACTTATACCTGAAGATGCTTCCTCTTGTGCCTCAGACTCAACGTGGTGATAATGAAGGATGCAGAAGCGTCTGTCTATCTGGTAGAGCAGTGCTGGACATAAATAGGTGAACTGCTCTGGAGATATGAGAGAATCTGAGCTCAGGCCATACTGGTGTAGCAGCTCCGTTAAATTCAGGCACTGACAGAGAGAGAGAGAGAGAGAGAGAGATTTTTACTTCGCATGACTCCTTTCTAAACATATACAATGAATATAAAATCACATAAATATATCTAATATTTGTACCAGGGGTGTGCAAGATTACTTTCTCGAAATCCACTTGTTAATAGGTGTCTGAACAACTAATCTATGTTAAAAAAGCGCTGTGTATTTAGGCCAGTTTGGAATCAAATCCTAATTATGCAAAATAACCAAATAACTTTTTATTCTCAAGTAGTTTAGAGACCTAGACGCACCCTAGCGGCAGCAAATCTAATTTGCAGCCAGGGTAGTCTAGCAACTCTCAGTTGGCTTGCGAGCTGGAAAAATCAAACTCTGGTCAGGCCAATCACATCGTGTATAGAGTCAGTGGGCGGGCTTAACATAATGACGGCAGAGTTGCGGTGGTTCCGCGTGCTACTTGTAAACAAAAAAGCTGGCGAACAGCGGTCTTTCGAATCGGCTTTGGCCGTGACTCTGGAAGACTTGGAGTTAAGCTTTGCTTTGAGAAAAGAACGGCACTGAAGTCATTCTTTAGAAAGGAAGACGTGTTCGGAGTTTTGCCGACCGGATACGGCGAAAGTTTAATCTATCAACTAGCTCTGCTTCACCTTCTTCGTTGCTCTGGTTGGTTGTAGCGCTATCCTATTGCGTGCAGAGGGAGTTTGAAAGACAACCGTTTATCCCACCCCTCGGATTGAGCCCTGCCAATGGCGAGTTCCCAGACCCAACATCCTGATGTGGGTCTGGCTTGTCAGGCTACAAATCAAGTACTTGAGTATAACAATTTAAGTTACTGAAATTTAAAGTGTGCAAACAAGTGAAAATAACAATATATATCATATAGTATTTAACAATGAAACAAAAAAGTGTGCTAAAAACAAAATGGGAAAAGTATTGAATGGACATTAATTTGCATTATTTTAATGTTAAACGTAAAAACATACTTTATTACCATCCACCACTGTTAATTCCAAAAATCTGTGATAATCCTCACCAAAAAAAAAAACTATTATTACCTATACATTATTTTTTACATACCTTGGTTGGTGAAGTCTGACAGTAACTATCCTCTGCAACTGTAATTTTTGTTACGAAGTATGCTTTGATGGCGCAATTTTTATTTTTATAAAAACGAATAACCAATCCCTGATTAGACCAACTAGGAGAAACCATTTAAAATGACTCTTGGAGGCACATCTGAAGAGCAATACCATTTATTAACAACCATATCGTAAGAAAGACGCTGAGATGTACCTCCTCATGTTGGTGAATAACACTGTGTGCATTTGATTTCACAGACAGATCTTCTCCTTGCACCTCTCTCCTGCCCCTCTGCGGCTGAACAGGGCTGTGATCCTGGCCACTGTGCTCGTGGTCATCTCCGTTTGTCTCCAGCTCGACGGCCTGAGTAACAGTGATGCTGGTCTTGTTGCGCCCTTGATGGGCTCTGACTTTATGTGGTCTTCTGTTTCTTTTGGGTTGTGTGGTTGGTAGCTCAGTTAGTGCAGAAGGCTGGATTCTGGGTGTGAGCTGAGGCGTTGCTGAGGTGTGCTCCATGCTGTCTGGACCATGGAGATGAGGGTGGGGGTGCTTGTGGTGATGGTGGTCATGATGATGGTGGCTTTGGTCACTGAGATCATTATTTTCTTGTGTATGTTCACTACTCTTTTGGTCATGGTCATGGTCATGATCATGTTCCAGTTGTTGTGGCACAGCACGGTCTTGTTTTTGGCTGTGCGTGTGTGAATGTGTGTGGTCATCATCATGATCTTGAGTTTGAGGACTGTCTGTGACAAGTGTGTGGATGTGTTCATGATCACTGTCTCTCTCATGGTCATGTTTCTCAGATCCACTGTGAGTAGTGCTCTCGGCTCCGGTGCCAAGTGTTTTGCTGCACGGAAGCTTCTCGGCAGGGCCGTGTTCTTCATTCTCATGTGATTGGTGGTTCTTGTGGGAGATGTGGGGTTTCTGGTGAGGGTGCGGATGGCCGGCCGAATGCGAGTGCAGTCCTTCCTGAACCTCGAGAATATCCAAGTGTGCAACATGATCGTGCCCAAGATCCTCATGCTCCAGCCCAACCACCCGCACCTCGCCCAGCCCTAAGCTCAACAACAAACTCTGGAAGCCTTTAAAATCTAGACGATCCTTCTGGCCGTATCGACAGAACAACTGGTGAATGTAGAAACGTTGCTCGTTCTCTGCAGGTTCGCCATGGCTGCCGTGTACTAACCGGTCCGATAAACTATCGCAGGACAACTCTGAAATCTGCAGGTCACTGTGGACATGGTCATGGTCACCGTGGTTGTGCCCGTGGTGATGGTGGGACCCTCCTTCATGGCAGTGACTGCACTGATGGTACAGCAGGGTCAGCACGCAGAGAAAGCAGAATCTGGTATGTGTGTGAACTCTCATTATCTCCTCGCTTAGAAACCTCTGTAAAGAAATAGAAATCCAAAAACTCAGTACACCAGAAATACACCCAAGTTGCTCTACAAAACGGAATATGCCGAACGTCACATTATCAGACAAAGGAAAAGGAAAATTGGTCTTATTGAATCCGCTTGTCTGAGAAAATGTCAACAGCATTATGAGCCGATGGTGATGGTAACTCTTTCCCCGCCATTGACAAGTTATTTCGTATTTTATTAGAAAGCGATTTTCTCAGCTTTTTTGCTCAAAATGTTGCTTTTTTTAATTAAACAAGAAGTGTTGATAAAAAAAATAAAGGAAGCTAGAATAAAATAGAGGGTCGGTTCTTTCTTTTGATATTGCATGTTCAGATCATACAACAAAATATTCTGGGGGGCCATGACATTTTTGTGAAAATTATCAAAAGCACTGATGGTGAAGTCAACAACAACAAAAAAAAAGAAAGGTAATCAGCTATCCTAATTAATTATTCTCACTAACATTTGGATATTAAAATGAAATAAAATGGCAACAAGAAGAAAAAAAGGCATATGTTATGGACACATCGCTTATGCTCATCTTTGGTTGCTCCTTTTTAGGCATCTTGGAGTTCAGCTAAACGTAGCATGTAAGAATGACCTGAACCGGAAGCGATGCGACCTGCTTTACAGAATATGGAAGTTTGTTGTGCATAACCTCCATTAATGCTTTCTGATTTAGGTGATTGTCAAAAGTTTTACAGTACTTCGGCATCAAGTCTCTGCAGTACCAGTATTACAGAGTCTCAGGTCAATCTGGTAACTTCTGATAGGCACTGCTTTTAAATGCTAAAATGAAATGAAATATCAGCTTCAGTGATTATAGGGAGCACTCATTCATAATTTGAATGAGGAAAGGGGGTGTCTAGATCCCTTTTTCCAGGGGGCTGATAGATTCCCAGCTGGAAAAGTACTAAAGAGCCTTAATGGTCCCCCTACAGCAACTACTGTGAGCCTTAGAGGGGAAGGTGATCAATCTGAAATTAAACAAAACAAGAGTCAAGAGATCTCAGCATGAGAAAGAGTCTTTTCTTAAATCTGCATACAAGTGCCACAAATAAGAAACATGTTTGTGAAATGGATCTGGGTGTAAGTGTTTCCAAAAACTTTTATTCCAAATGCATTGCTATTTATTCTCTAATGCTTGCCTTTTACTGTGTAATATTCTGCTAACAGTTTTTGCTCGCTGGCAAATCTCACAAAAACACAAAATGTATCCAAGCAGAGAGTGCACAGTCAGAAATACTGCAATATTAAGAATTCGGTCAAAGTCTGATTATGTACGCATTACGTAAACACATTAACCTAATTGATTTAACTTTTTTAGAATATTGGCTTAATCTGGTTATCTGGTGTGTTAAAAACAATATGCAAAAAAACAACATGCTTCAGCTTTTGTAGCGGTCTAATTCTAACTTTTTTTTCATGGGTTATTTATGTTAAGGAAATATGACCTCTATTGTGAATTGTGTTTACGGAAAAAAATCTGTATACCAAACACTAAGAGACATTTATATTCAGCAGAGTGTATAGCCTTCAGATAATCATTTATCAAACTTAACTTCCCTATTGGAAGGAATCATAAGTCAGCCAAACGGTTAAAAGTAAATGCAAGGTTGAAAGTTCATCAAGATCACCATAATAGTGGGCTAGAGTGGATTAAAAGTTACATTGAAAAAACAGTTTGCTTTTTCATATTTAAAGAAAATTTCTAATAAACCCAAAGGAAAAAAAACCTACAGACCTAAAATGATCTGTGCATATAACCCAAAAGAACCAAATTTATTAAATGGTTCTTAAAGCCTAAATATCATCTGAGCAGTACTTACGACAGTCTGCACTCCAGCCTGTTAAAGCGTGAACTTGTATCGAAGCAAGCGTGAAGATGGTCATAACATAGTATAATTATGATCCTTCCCCTCGACAACACGTTGTTTATAAACATGAGAGTGGAGTGACCTCTGAACCCTTCAGGAGATAGGATAGGCCAGGAGCACAGCCTGTATGAAGATAATCCTGCCTCACTGTGCTGGCTCAATACACTCTTTGTTGGTTATGAGACAACCCAAATATGGCTAAACATTTTTGTTAAAAAAATCCTAAAAATCAGCAGTGTCATGTGCTGCAGAAATATCATAAGACAAATACAAGTGGACAAGAATTTCTTCAGCTGGAAAACACTTGATCAAGTGAAGTGAAAAGCCATGTGAAAATTCAGTGAAACCCTCTCGTTTGGTACACTAGACTATTAAAAGTTACAATTAACAGAGGTATTATATTCACCTGCTATTTATTTTCAGATATCATAATTACACTCAAAATAAAAATGTTTGCATACAACTCAGTTGTTTTTTATAGCTAACTAACAAACTGTGAACATTGGATAACTTTCCTGAGGTAAATGCAACGTTAAGTGACATTTTTCTACGGAGGAATGTGTTACATTTATACAGCGCTTTTCTAGGTACTCAAATCACTTTACATGGAAGGGGGAATCTCCTCAACCACCACCAATGTGCAGCATCCACCTGGATGATGTGACGACAGCCATATTGCGCCAGAACACCCACCACACACCATCTAATTGGTGGAGAGGAGAAAGAGTGAAGAAGCCAATCAGTATATGGGGATTATTAGGAGGCCATGATGGACAGTGGAAAATGGGCAAATTTGGCCAGGATTCTGGGGTTACACCCTACTCTTTTTACGAAGGACATCCTGGGATTTTTAATGACCACAGAGAGTCAGGACCTCAGTTTAACGTCTCATCCGAAGGACGGTGCTTGTTACAGTATAGCGTCCCCATCACTATACTGGGGCATTAGGCTCCGCACAGACCACAGGGTGAGCACCCCCTGCTGGCCTCACTAACACCTCTTCCAGCACCTACCTAGATTTCCGAGGAAGTCTCCCATCCAGGTACTGACACAGATTTAGGTCTTACATGAGACAATACGGATTTTGGTAAGTCGTACTGTATCTTTCAACATACCTTCTGGTATTCATGCATGTTTTTCGAGATATAATTTGTATTAAAGTGGGGGAAAAAAACTTTAACTTCGGTGCATCTCTACTTTTCTGTTTGAATGGTAACAGGGAAGAATAAACCAAACACTCATGTTTTCATGGGCTCCCGTTTCAACTTAGTCATGAATGAGAAGAGGAGTGTGCCATTTACTGAGGTGTGTTTATATAGTGTCCTCACTGTCACACACAGAGGCTGTGATCAGAACAGTGTCAGGAACTTTAAGCCTCAAGCAGACGCACATAAGCACAACCTGAGTAATGAAGCTGCCTGCTGAACAGATAGAAATATAGATGATTGTTCACTTTCTCATCAGTGAGATTTAGACATGTGCCAGTGTACGGTAATACGATATATCGCAATAATGAACATGCACAATATTGTTATCGTGGGCACTTCAAAATACCGTGAATAATTATTTATTACAAATTACGATTTTTAGAATGCATTAAGAATACTTTACCCATCTGAAGTAAACAAACCCAACGTGCATGAGCAGCGCATGGCGGAATGAGTGAAGGAGAATGAAAATACACATTCACTCTCTGACAGCAGAGGGCGCTGATGGAACAGCAGAAATCCAGCCGTTTCCCTGGTAATCCTCGTAAACAAAACACTCGCTCTACTAAACACACAGCCATTCAGATTTCTGTATTCGCTGCTCATCACATGACCAAATACTTAATACTTAATGACTTAAGGCTACTCATTTTCAAACTTAAACATTTTATATTTGAATACATTAATACATGCCCTAGATATTGTTTGAATAGGTTCTGATTCTTTGTTGTTCAGTCACACACTTTACAATAAGGCTCTATTATTTAACATTAGTTCTTAACATTCTCAACATTATTTAAAATTACATTCATTAACAAACTGACAATGAAAAATACTTCTAAAGCATGTATTAATCTTAGTTAAATGTAAATTTCAGCATTGAATAACACATTTTAAAATCAAAAGTTGTAAACTGTATTATTAAATGGACCGAACGAACACTAACAGTTGCTTTTTTAACTAACATTATCAAAGAAGAATAACTGTAAAAATGTAGTTATTCGCTCTTTGTTAATGTTAATGAATTAACTAGTGAGACCTTATTGTAAAGTGTTACCTATTGTTCTTTATAATTCTTTTGCACTTTAATCGGTTTTAAATATTTGTTTACTTTGAACATTTTTGTGTATTGCTTTATTGTATTTAAATGTTGGTTCTTTTTGTTATAAGAAACTTGTTAAACTTGTTATAATATGACAATTTTTTTGCAACGAATTTCAATATCGTGATAATACCGTATACCGTGATAAAAGCTTCAGCAATTAATCGCAACATGAAAATTTGATACCAGCACATGCCTAGTGAGATTCATGTTACTACTGTGTCTGTAATGATCTTAGCCAAAAGCCTTCCAGTAAAGCCAAAATATTTGTTTCTAATATCCAGTTATGTTATTATGGACAAAGTCTACACTGGAGAAAAACGTATGGATTCGCATATTTTTTTATTTTCTTTAGAGAGAAGTATTATTTTTCCTATTTGTACCAAAAATAGGGTGACGTGAACATAAGAGTACACACATGTAATGTTTGTTTCATTCATACTAGAAGCCGGAGGGCGCAAAGACAAAGTCCACAAGTAAAACTCATAGAAGTCAAAATTGTATGGCGTTCCAGGAAATCTCTTACATGGACAAAGTCATGCTGATAATGCTAAATAAAATGCAGATGGACACATTTTGGCCGATGAAACATGAAAATAAACACGATCGCGACAGTATATGGTTTATCTGTGTTCTTCAAGCCATCTCGGGTATTTCATAAGAATAAAGTATAGCCTATTTTATAAAGCGATGCTAATCGGCATAGCTATGGGTTAAACAAATCGTAGTCAGGGTTCAAATTTTGAGTTTAGCTTGGAGAGAGAACCTTGCATCACAATAAGTGTAACTAAACAGAATTTCATTAAGTTTAGAGACATGTTACAAAGTTTACATGGTACAATAACTGGCAGCCTACTGTTTGTATTAGTGCTTGACACATTTCAATGTATAAACTTGTGATACTATTATACTATATCTTGATTCAATATCGAGTCATTTGGATAAATATCAGGTCCAGTAGTTATATATAAATTTTTTCGCAAGAAAAAAAAAAAATCCCAACTAATGCTGTAAACATACAGGGAGCCCTGTCAGGGCACCTGTGATCGTTGCACAGGTGGGGGTCAGCAGCTTATCTACCGTGACCTTGCAAGGTGTGGGAAAAATGTGAATCACTCTTGATGTTGAGCGGCCAGCGCAGAAGCATGTTGGCTTTTTTCATTTACCGTGAGATATACTTGGGCAGCTTGAGAGCATAAGACAAAGCCTGAAGGCATACACACAAAATTATGTCTAAGTACCAGTCTCGGCAAGTATTCTTGTTAACATAGTCGGTTATGTCTTAAGTGAATCTAAACTGTTGAAAAAGAAATTGGATGTGTATCATTATTAGGGGTGAAACGATACATTAATGTCACAATTCGATACATATCTCTATACTGAACTCACGATACGATCATGATATTTTAAGCCAAAATGTTTATTTTAATATTTGATTGAAATTGTATTATTCTCCCGGTGCTTGCTATGATCCGCCTCTCCCACTATCAATGCTCTTATATAAGAATAAACAATCTAAAACACTTTGAACAATCTTTGCTGTAGTATCGTAGTACTTAAAGTGTGATTTTAAGTAATAAAAGGAAGGCAAAGTTAAGATAAATTTGTGAGTGGAGTTAAAACATGTCATTAAATGTTCTCTTTAGTTGGACAACAGGCTTGTTAGCGCCTCTCAATACAAGTTTGAAACAATGTTTGGCACGTGTTTCTTTTCACATAATAAATGCACATCAATCTCACAGCGCTTGCAGAGATGGAGTAGCATTTACTGTGATCGAGCCGCTCCGAACACAGTGCTGTGCTTCAACATGACACCAAACACCAAACCAAACCATGACATGGCAAAAGTACAAAAGAAAACATTGGGTGAACTCCAAATGACATGGGCAGCTATGTGATGAATTTAGAATTATGTAACCATCTAAGCTACATTTTACTACATCTACGATGGCAAGTTGTACCAAGCATCACCCTCCATTCCTGGAACAAGCTGTTGGGCTAGCCCGAGTCCTGTTATTATACATTAACCTGAGTCTCTGAGCAACGGAGGGAGAAAAAGAGAGAGCCCTTAAGATGCATCATATGACTCTCACAAGGCTTCTGCCTAAACGGAGCATCTCTCGCAAATCACACATGAGTCCACTGCTGGCGAATTCCTGTTTACAATCTAGCTTACTGTAAGAGGTTGAGCAGGGTTACAGTCAGTGGGACTAGTCTGGAATCTGGATTAAATAAATCAGCTTTTACAACACAGGCGAACAACTTTGTGGTGATCCGGCTAATATTCCTCTCCAATTCATGCCTGGGCCAACTCATTTTGTGTTTAGTGTGAATTTTAGCAGGCCACAGAACAAATCTATGAGCTGCAGCCAAGCAATGTGGGATCACATCACTTCAACCAATAACTGGAGATATACGATCTGTACTAGGTGTATCTACACATTTAATCGGTCATATTTCAACTACAACTCACACACAAAAAAATTGTATGTCAGGAGAAGCCTCGAGGCCTGAGAGATGAGCAGATGCCACACAACAGATGGGAACTACACATGTTTGCCAGCACAAGGATTTCTGGGAAAGGACAGCAATACATAGCTGCACGAGGAACAGTTCCTAACAAAGACATCTAAAAGGTCTTTAAAGAAGAAACTAGGCGGTCCGATAAGACGGTCCAGCACTGGTTAAATGGGCCTGTCTAGGTGGAGTCAAGAATCAAAGACTCGAAAAGCATGACCTCGTGACTCCTAACACACACACCTTTAAAATAAACAAACTATCCAGAAGGTCCAGAACAGCATGCCATTAGGTTCAATGAATGCACCCTGATGCATGGTAGCAACATGGTTAAAATTTGTTGAGACTAAATGTAAGATTACTTAGTTATACTGGGGACAAACATTTTCCACCCAAATCTTAAGTATACTTAAACTGTAACCAGTCCATAAACTAACTTGATTTGATCATAAACTGGTATACATCTCATAAAAAACAAGCAGCTGCTCTGATCACATGAAGAGAGCAAATAAAATACAGCACACCATCGGTTGAGTGACCTGGATTAACCTAAACATATTTATAGAGTGGGTTAGGCTAACTCTGACAACATAACCAAGTCAGATCCAATCAATCCAACATATTGCAAGCAAAACCGATGGCAACTTTCAAAACCACCAAGTCCAAAATAAGTTAGTCACCTTCAAGTGTTGCTGTCGCCTTGCTGCACTGCTGATCTTCACACTACTAGGATCAGCTTTCGACAGTCTATCCAGAGTGAAAATGTGGCGTACAGATCAGTTTAGGATCTGCAGATCTGCCTGCAGGTGCATCCGACAGCTTACCTCTTTCTGTCTCAACAAGGTGGAGGAACGAGTCATACGTCGTCAGACTCGGGCAGGGAGTGCTCTAAAGCAATATGGAACGAGGTCTGATGTTTTGAACTCTTCAAGTGTGCTGATTTAGTGCAGAGGGGAGGGTGTACTGGACATATGTGTGTTTGTAAGTGTTGGTAGGTGGGTGTGTAGGAGTGGGTGGAGGGAGAGATTTAAGCTAATCGGCCCTGAAGTAGCCATCAAAAGCAGGAAAAAAAATAGTTTAAGGTAGGGATGCACCGAAATGACAATTCTGGGCCGAAACTTCTGGATACACTGACTTTTTTTATTTATATATTAATTAATTTCTAATTTTAGTTTCGCTCTATAATCGTATTAATATTAGACTTAATCAAATGCAATAATTGTATTGAATCAGATTTTTTATAAATACAAGCCAATAAAATAAAATAACCACACTTAAGTAACACACCAAAATATCGATACATTATTCTTCATTCAGAATCAGAATTAACGGTTTTATTTTTTTAACCAATTATCAAAATAAATGTATAATCATACAAAGCTATTATTATTATTAGAGCATGTGATCAGATAGTGGAGAGCAGAGCAGTGAACGAGATTGTAGCGTCATTTTACCAGCGTTTCCCAGCATGGCTATAGTACAGGGCTATTGCAAACAGAAACAAGTCTTGTTTCAGAGAAATTTGTACAGAGAAATTTCATGTCGGCATGTTATCTAAGCAGACTTTGCTTTTCTGGTGAGAAGGGGTGGGTAATATGACCGAAATCTTATCACGATATGAATAATTATGTTTCACGATAACAATATATATCAAAATATAGTTATGTTTGCTTCAAATAAAGTTTATATGACATCAAATTTGAATTGAAATTTCATAAATCTCATCACCAATTTCACAATCACAATCATTTCAGTACTCACGCGCTGTATGAGCAGCAGGTTGTATGTGCATGCGTTTCAGCACATGCATATACCCAAATGAGCCCTCTTTCGCTGCTTACTGCGTTTGAACGGTTTAAAATCACTTGTTGTTTTAACTGCAATGCCTAAAAACACATTCAAAGATACGCTTTCGAGATGGCACAAAATGGCAACGTGAGTGAGCGTAACCACTATAAGAGCAAATGGTCCAAAATCTCTACCGGTAGACAATTTTCTACCGGTTAATACGGTCTACCAGTATATCGCACACCCCTACTGGTGAGCGTGAGCAGTACATGAGTGGAGTGTTCGCTTAGGCCATGAGCAGAGAATGCAGCGCGCACACACAGAGCAAAACATTGAGCAGAGCTAACTGGGTGCGGGTACAGACTCACCTGCTCGGTCAGAGAGAGTCGCTTCGAAGTTGTGCATCTTCGGAAGCGGTGCCGCTCGCAAAGTTACAAAAAAAATCAAAGAGTGAAACCTGAGCGCTGAACACAGGGCCAGGGCGGCATATATTTTTGGCTCACATTTTCGGGCTTTTTTCTCTTTCAGCCAAAAATGAAAAAATTTCTGTGCATCCCTAGTTTAAGGCTATTTGTACAGTATGAGCATCTTGCCATCCATATATCCAAGGAAATCTCACTACTTATGAGATCTTTCTGGTTACATCATTGTTAACCAATTATTGCAACAAAGAAACCCATCAAACTTTCTCATGCATAGCAAGTCTATTCAAACTCCATATTTCACCAGAGGGACTAAATGCATGCAATTTGTTCTCATTGCTTTCAGTTAACAGAGTCAAACTTTGTGTGGTTCAGCAGCACAACAACTTCAGTAAATTAGTTTCAAAGGTCAGCTGTAGAGCTTAAATATCAGAAGGAAGAAGCCTGCACCATAAGTTATGGTCCAGCGTTTTCAAAGACAACGCAGGAGAGAATACTTTGATGCCTGTAAAAGTTAGTTTTCCCCTGTTAGACATCAGTTTGATATGTCCATTTATTATCCAGGGCTATTATCCAGACCAACTGAAAACGAGAGCGGTGATTATCAAAGAGAAGGCTCGAAACTAATCAGAGGGATTTTTAACGCTTGTCAGGTCAATTGAAGAGTCAACAGGGGAGACGCATTAGAGAGGAACTGCTGAGAAACATAGGCAGGATCCTTTTGTAGGAATGCACCATTACAACGTTGACTGATATGATAACCAATACAAATTCACCAAAATTAGATATCAATCTATTTTTGGGGGCAGACAATAAAATAAACTTTTTAGAAAAGTCCAGGGCGTGTCTTCATGAAAAACCTTTCATAGTGACAAAATTCTAAGACAATTCTTAGAAATGTGGCCGTTTGCTCTTAAAATGAAAGAAAATATCCTAGTAATTCAGAAAGCATCTTAACCCTTAAAAGAGGTCTTAAGGTCCAAAATGGTTAGGAGTACGGACAAGGACAGCAGCAAAAAGGGACGAAACGTGAAAAGGGAGAAGAAATGTGTTGCACACAATACATGACAGTGAGTTAATAAAGACGCTACACATTAGATCGTGCAGGGATCATGTTTGTGACCGATCTTATTAGAAACACGCTAACATCTCTGACACATCGCAGAAATGCCATAGCACCAGAAATGGAAGCAATCACTATTTGGCAACTGGAAAATTGCAACTAGCAGCAGTGATGATTTGGGTCTGTCACAAACTTCTATAAGCAAAGTGATCACACAAACAATTACAGCACTTTCAGAACCTTATTGTGTCGCTGTTCATTTCCTATCAAATACAAAGTACAACATTAACAGCATGGTAAATAATAAATATTTAAAATTATGTGTGTGTGTGAGTACAGTAAAACATGAAAAATTACACCTGTAATGGTGTAAGTGAAGGCTTATAATAGACCCTATACTTAAAAGCGCTCTTATTTTCCTTCTTGGACAACCAACCAATCACAGTCTTCAAAAGACGGTCATACCTAGCAACGGGGTCAGCCCTGCCTCCTCATTAAGATGTAAGTTTAGTCTTTTCCTCGCTCAGAGTTGGTCAGATTGGTCCCGAACCTTAAGCTAAGACATTTTTAAGCTAAATTAGGAGCTTTCTGAGAGGAAGCTTTAAAGGGTTAGTTCACCCAAAAATGAAAATTCTGTCATTAATTACTCACCCTTATGTCGTTCGAGACCCGTAAGACCTCCGTTCATATTCGGAACACAAATGAAGATATTTTTGTTGAAAGCTGATGGCTGAGAAAGGCCTCCATTGGCATTCAGTACACTTATACTCCCAAGACCGATAAAAGGCACTTAAAATGTCATTACAAAGTCCATCTCACCACAGTGACTCTACAATAATCTTACGATGCGACGACAATAGTTTTTGTGCAAAAAAAAATCAAAATAACATCTTTATCCAGCTTGTTATTGCCTTCCGCGTGTGCCTCCACGACGCATGCGCGAGAATATGACGTAGCGCCGGGGCTCGGGATTCCATGAAATGCACACTCTAACCCCATTTTGAGCACTACGCCGAGACCTAAAGCACGATCAATGTATAATCCAACAGCTGAGATACGCGCGTCTTCCTCTGATTGTAAACAAATCACTTCTGGGTCATCTGTCCGAACGCCGGATCTGCGTCATATTCTCGCGCATGCGTCGTGGAGGCACACACGGAAGGCAGTAACAAGTTGGAAAAAGGTGTTATTTTGATTTTTTTTGCGCACAAAAACTATTGTCGCCGCATCGTAAGATTATTGTAGAGTCACTGTGGTGAGATGGACTTTGTAACGATGTTTTGAGTGCCTTTTATCCGTCTTGGGAGTATAAGTGTACTGAATGCCAATGGAGGCCTTTCTCAGCCATCAGCTTTCAACAAAAATATCTTCATTTGTGTTCCGAATATGAACGGAGGTCTTACGGGTCTCGAACGACGTGAGGGTGAGTAATTAATGACAGAATTTTCATTTTTGGGTGAACTAACCCTTTAAGAATACAGGCCCAGATCTCTATGCGCTTCAAATGACACCAAACACAAACATTCCACAAAATGTTTTTACAAATTAACCATCTAGAAATAGTGTAAGTCCCATGATCATATGGCTATACATTATCAGCTGACATATATCGGCCATTACTGATATAGCCAATGCAATGTTAATGATTATAACTCATCACACCAAACTCGTAAAGCTATGGCTTAAGAACAGCTTATTCCTTAAGAAAAGGACATGACATCACTTGGATGTTAAGCATCTTAAATGTGTCCTGTTAAGCAACAAAGCAGTTAATCATGGCACAATATGCAGGCATGCCAATAATGCAGATGTTCAAGACTTCAGATATGAGCAAACTCTGAATCATCATGATTAGTCTAATTTCTGAAAGTCCCTTTCTCAGAATTAACATGTATCATGACCAATGCGACATGACCACACTTCACTCCAAAATTTCGGAAGGAAGTTAAGTCGAGACTTAAGGCTTTGCATGTTGTGTGTGCGTTGTTTGGTATGTAATAAATTGTGAAATAATCCTATTCCTGACTGTTCGTACAATAGAATGTTATAGAATGCTCAAGACTAGTTATAAAACCCTAAATACCTGACCTGATTTTTTGGTCTTGAACATAAAGACAGTCACCTGAAATAGTTGCCATAAAACATACCAACTTAAAGTGTTTAATGTGATATTATAAAATGTAGATTTTCATGCACCTGCGAAGTCCCCTAAAATCTTAAGACTGAATCCCTAACAAGGCCCCATCCACTGAGTTAATCTCTTAAATGCACAGCTCTGATCATGTGAACAATCTTATGGGCTGTTATTACCAAGTGTGTTTGATTAAGACCGAACAAGTCACATGATAAAATGCCAACCCGTATTTGACAAATTCTTTTTTTAATGCTGGCCTGTAAAGCGACTTTGTTTGAGACTGTTCATAGCAAAAATAATACATGCAAGATGTTGAACTTTCAGAAAGAAACAACCAGTTTCTCAACTTAAACATTGTGTTAGCCAGTATTACTATGATCTAACCTGGGTTGTACCACAAAGTATCAGTGGTTAAGAATGTATCCCAGAACCAGAAATACAATGGCCCTACAGTAAATATTCTTGAATTACCATTGATAAGAATATACTAATAGCATTTGAAGCAAATGCATTATAATCAACTGGTAGAACCAAAGTTATCTATATGGATAAAGCTATCCGTTGGCATTCCTATTCATCTCCATTGAAAGGACACAATCTGCCATATTTGTTAATGAGCACTTATTTCTGCTGCTAGGTTGCTTTGAGCCAATCACCTGAACCTAAATTCCACTAATGACTCTACAGCTGCATGTAAACGCAGTCACGACAACATTAATTGTCACCTCAAGAACGCACACAGTCCCAAGCCCTTAAGCTCATCTGAAATGCCAAACACCTCGCTTTGAAAGTAGACAAACCTCAGCTGCAGCAATAATGGGAGGGAGGAGTGAAAAAAAAAAGAGGAGCAGTCAATTCGAACAACACCTACTTCTCACACTAGACCAACAATCTACATAAGCCAAGGCAAATATCACAGTTACATCTATTGTTGTCAACCAAGTGGATGTATTTGAAATACTGCTTCTTATGAAGATGCATGTTCTGAATAGACATGTGCTGATAAATGGCAATACGATATCACGATAATGAACAAGCACAGTATTGTTATCGTGGGCATAATTATAATTACCGTGAACATTTATTATGAATTATTCAGATTTTTAGAAGGCATTTTTCGCTTTATATTTATTTTTTTCGCTTCAAATGTACAACACTGCATTCGCACTGTAACGGCCGTTTCACACCGCAAGCATGAGCAGCGTGTATTTCTTTTTCGGCGTGCATGTTAAGCAATGAGTGCATCCATACCGGGAGCAGGAGCAGCGCGTGAGCAATAGTAATAGGTTTCGGCACCTAGCCTAATTTTGCTGCGCTGCTGACGCTCAATTAAAGTGAAAGAACACTTTTGATGGACAAAATAACTATGATTTCACACTAAAAAAGTGCTCAAAATTCACAGAATAAGCATGATTATTTTAGATGTACTCATTTAAACTTGTTTTTAATTATTCAGTTTGGGTGAAAGTATGGTGTATTATAAAAAAAAACAAAGTAAACTAAATATGAATAGGCTTACACAGACAGGTAGGCTACATGTTCTAATACTACCCAAATCAAACCCAAGTGTGCTTTTTTTTTTAAATCCGCAGTTTGCTGTCTAGTAAACATATTGAAGTATGACTGAAACAACATGATAGGAACTGTTTTCTTGCTTGTGTTTGATGTTTACCATTTACATGCGAATATTGTACACCTCCCCATGTTAACAAACTTTCAAGACTATCAAGTTTATAAATGACCAACTTCTAAAAAGAAATATAGTTGTCTGCTGATGTGACGCTATACAAATGCTTCAAGTTTACGTTGATGTGAATCTGACACGACGCTCACGATTGCGGTGTGAAATGGCCGCAACAAGCCCAACACGCACATTGCGGAACGAGTGAAGGAGATGCGCTGAATGAAAATGCACTCTCTGACAGCAGATGGAACAACAGAAATGCAACTGTTACCCCGGTAACCCCGTAAACAAAGCAGCTGCACTACTCTCCGTTTCTGAACAGAATTTAAATGTCTCAAACAGCCATTCAGATTTTTGTTTTCGCAAGGGTGTTCATCACTGCACCAAATACTTCATTCGTCTGAAAGAAGAATGTCATATACACCTAGGATGGTTTGAGGGCGAGTAAATTAAGGGATACTTTTTGGGTGAACTATCCCTTTAAAGACATTATAGGCTATTTATTTTCAAACATAAATTTTTTTTTACATTTTAATCTGGACTACAACATGCCCTATAAATTGATTGAAGATTTTTCGGTAACACTTTACAATAAGGCTCCATTAGTTAAACTGAAATAAAAAGTACTTCTAAAGCATTTTTTAAATCTTAGTTAATGTTAGTTTCAACATTTAATACATTATTAAAATCAAAACCTGAGCTAACATGAACTAACAATGATCAGTTGTATTTTTAAAGAGCACCTATCATGGAATTTTGAAATTTACCTTTCATGTAGTGTGTAACATAGATCTAAGTGAACAAAAACATCCTGCAAAGTTTGAAATATGACAGTGCACCGTATATATAGTTATTTTCTTTCAAAAGTAAGAGTCGATTCTGAGTCATTTTTAAGAATCGTTAGAAGACCGAAGCTTTTTCTCTGACTAGATGACGTCAACTTGTCAAGTTATTTGAATACGATACGCCCACTTATTGCGCTCCAAGACGCCAGTGAAAACTAGAAAACATCATGGCGACGAGACGAGGTGTTCTGAAGTGCCACTCAAAAGCAAACTTTTTTCATCTGCCCAAGGATGAGCATTTGAAGACTAAGTGGCTTGAAGACAAACCATACATCGTCGCGATTGTGTGTTTATTAGTCTTCAAATGTCTCTATTTGCATGTTTCGCGATCTCAGGAAGCTTATGGCACATGGTATCTTCTTCGTCTGTCTGTACCATATATGGACTCCATGTGCACAGAGCGTCCTCCGGCTGCCAGTATGAATTGAAAACAACACATAAGAGACTCAATCGCTCATGATTAGGCTACATCTGCGCATTTTGAGGAAGTATTGAATAAAAAATACTCCTCTGTTTAGAAATTTGACACAGACATATGAGAATCTATCAATATTTCTCCTCATCTGCACACTTTTGAACTAAAAGCCCTGAGGGATGTTGATTTGTTGCGATTCTTCGTGAGGAGAATAGAGTTTTTTTATGAACGAGAGCAGCTGAGGCTCATATTACAATCAAACGGTACCGATGCGGTTGTCATATTCATAACTCCTGACACATATTAACAAATTACTGTCACTATAAGACTTTGAGAATAAAACAGAGGTAAAAAATGGAAGCTTGACTCTTCGATCTTTTGAATGATGTATAGATTGACATGGTAATTACTTACATCTGACAGTCATTTGAGCTAATGTAAACAAATAAAGCTTGAGGACGAATGCGCCCTCAATCCAGTTAAGAGGTTCCGAAAACCATTTATGGTGAAGGGCGTTCCGTTTCCTAAAATATCTGCACAGACTATACCAATCACAACTGACTGGGTCATCGGACCAATCACCGCAGATTAGCGTCACGTAAAGGCGGGGTTTTGAAAAGTGAATCACTAAAGGAATAATTTGAGAATCACTGTCAAAACAGGTAAAAATAACTGCATATTATAAGAAAACTAAAGTCTTTTTTGTCATTGCATGCATGCAAAACTGTTGTTGGGGACTTCTAAAACAATATTTGGAACATTTTAAATGCCATAATAGGTGCTCTTTAACTAACATTGTCAAAGAATAATAACTTCTGTAACAAACGTAGCTATTGCTCATTGAAAATGTTAGTAAATTCATTAACTAACATTAACTAATGAGACCTTATTGTAAAGTGTTACCTATTGTTCTTTATAATTATTTTGCACTTTAAATCTGCTTGAAACATTTGTTTACTTTATACCCTTTTTGCATTGATTTATTGTATTTAAATGTTCTTTTTGATATAAAAATGTTATTGAATATCAATATCATGATAATACCACATGCCGTGATAAAAGCTTCAGAAATTATCGCAACATGAAACTTTGATACCGTCACATGCCTAGTTATAAATAAGTAATCCATTACATCTGTTATTACATTCCACCAAAATGGATGGAAATTCCCTTTTTACTGGCATAATTAGCAAACATTTTATCTGCAGAATTTTTTAATGGCCATCAATTGAGAAAGATGCTGTAAATACCAACTGGCTGCAAAGACTTTCCGGCAGAAGTCAAGTACATCAAAAGTTGCAATACTATTGAATCGCAGTCATCTATTTCGATTAAAGGGATAGTTCACGCAAAAATAAAAATTCTGTCATCATTTACTCACCCTCAAGTTGTTCCAAACCTGTATGAGTTTTTTTGTTCTGCTGAACACAAAAGAAGATATTTTGAAGAATGTTTGTAACAAAGCAGATAGAGCAACCATTGACTACCATAGTAGGGAGAAAAAATACTATGGTAGTCAATAACTACGTTTCCATCCACCCATTTTTATGCGCATTTTGGGATATCGCATCAAAAAATGCTGAATGGAAACGCCAAGATGTGCATAAATTAAAAAAAATGTGCATTAAAAAAAAGGATGCGCTCGTTTGAGTCGGATACATTTTCTATCCGATACGAAAACATGCGCATAAACTACGATGGAAATGCATTATCGAATAAATTCCTTGATGCGCAAAAAAAAAAAATACATGTGACTTTCACGATGTAACAGCATAACTGTACTAACCAGCTGAGAAATCTTGTTTGCAAACATCCGAAATGCTGTTTTGGTCATTCAGAAGTCTGTTGTCAAAGATGATCGGTATATTTCCCTCCTGTCTTACACAACTGCGTTCCCAAACAGCAGCATCTGCCTCTGAAAGCATGACAACAAGTTTATTGAGACGCACGAGTTTCTCTTGAAAAGCAAATAATTTATTATATACGAAAATGATTATATATGGTGGCTTCTCCCATGTTTCTTAGTGATTATTTAGCGGTAGTTTATCAGGAAGTGACGATTATGTTATCTTCGACTCACTGGATGGAAACGGTGCATTATTCGCAAATTTTTTTTGCGATATTGCATTTTTGCGCATAAATTACATTCGCAACTTTGGATGGAAACATAGCTAATCGTTGCTCTATCTGCTTGGTAACAAACATTCTTCAAAATATCTTCTTTTGTGTTCAGCAGAACAAAGAAACTCATACAGGTTTGGAACAACTTAAGAGTGAGTAAATAATGACAGAATTTTTATTATTGGGTGAACAATCCCTTTATGGATTCTGCATTTACTACAACTTCACCTTCAACAATAGGCTAGATTGTATTTATAGCATCCTCAGAATCTCCACTGATAAAAATTAGTGGTTTGATGTAAAAAAAGAAAGAAAGAAAGAAAGAAAGAAAGAAAGAAAGAAAGAAAGAAAGAAAAAGAATAAAAAAGACAGAAACCGAAAAATGGTTATACAAAAACTGGTTTTGCATGACCACTCAGCTAGGTATAAAAAAATATACAGGATTTGTAAATTACTATGGAGGTGAATACAAAGTGACACGTTTTACTAATTTGGGATTAAAGATTTTAGACTTCCCTTTCCACATTTTGAACTGGGTTAACATCTGCCTTTTAAAAGCAGAGGCACTGTAGATCCACAAACACCAGTTGTTGTGGTTAGGCACAGTTAAACAGAGGAAGGTTTCTGCAGGTGTGCATTGGCTCAACAGGAAAACAGCATCAATTTCACTGCATCCGCACTGTGACATTGTCACATTTCCGGCATTAAAATGTAAAGAGTAGCATCACGCTTATGCTTGTCGCCTTGTCCTACATCAAACTATATTAAAATTATTGCTAATGTCTATTATAACACCCTTGATGCCATGTTGCAAAACAATATATAGTCAATAAAGTCAATTTATCAGGGGGAAAAAAATGTTTTAGCTGGTCATTTTTGGTGGGGCTTTGGATTTGGGCACTTTACAGCTGGTCAGGTTAGGATCTGCCAAATGTGACTCAGAATTGATCATTTGGAAACAAACACGTTGCCCTGTCACTGTCTGGGCCCAAAAAATGCCCAAAGAAACTGGAATTAAACAATCTGCATTCATCACATTCAAAACATGACCCAACTTTAATTGGCCATTTTAATTTGTTAATTTTCAACTGTAATTAAAAGATAAATTAAGCATGTGTGCAGAGGACACCTCCAACAAGTCATAAAACAGATTAATTCCGCATTCTAAGGAAAACCTGCAAAACAGGAACATTTGGTTTTACATTTAAACCGGCATGAGATAATCTTAAAGACTACAACACCCTTAACTTCTTCACATGACTGATCCCTAGCCCAGACATGCGATTAAACCCCACACTTCCCCTTCACGGTGCAATAAATCTTAATCAATGCCTAAGTGAACAAATGTCTATTTTATTAACATGATTCGCAATAAACACGTGTATCTAAAGCAGAGAAACGCCGTTAGTCGAGCAGCAGCTTTAAAAGCGCAATCGGCGGAAATCTAAACAGCAGCAGCAGCTAACACTGCTAGCGCCGAAAGCCATAAAATCAATAATAAGTCAAACATTTTCACGATTTTATCGTAATACCCTGCTCTCATTGACCCATCTGAAGCGGCTCGGGTCCATGTTGTGGGAGTGTATGAAAACAAAGCGGGTTTTATATAGTTTACCTCACTCGAGTGCCGTGTGCATCTCCTCTCCGCTCGGTACTAAAACACTCACGCTGCGCACCGCACAAAAACTCCGACCCCACTGCGGAAACACCATTCTCAAAGCCAACTACGTACATTCTTACGCCCGTCTCCACATTTCGAGGAATGTGAAACGCACTTTACGCAACGAGGAACGAGCTCTATGACGTGTGCTTCCGCCATCAGACAGTCTGAGGGAAAGCAGTCTGGCGGAAGCGGACTCGGTTATATCAAAGACTTTAGGGTTTACTTTGGTACTGGTAGTATGGCAAAAAATAATTGTGACAAGGCGGGGGACCATTATCACATTGTGCCAATCTTTTATTATGTAATATGTATTTATGGCTTAAGTAACCATAAGATCTAAATATAGTCGAGCTTTAAGCAAAGTTCACTGTTGTGTTTTTTCAATTTAAATGATAGCCGCTAAGCGGTATTAGCTTGTTTTTAGGCTAATCTTGTATCTAGTATTAAATTATTGTTTTACTTGTGACGTACTCTATGCAATTTTGTATACTCTTGGACTTTTATTATTCCTTTTTAGCCCCAAATATCCCACAGGGAGCATTTTATCTCTGTCTGTAATTAAATATTTATAGTTTAAAGAAGTGCTGCCACTTTTCTTGGCTTCTCCTATTGTGTAGGCAGACTTTTGAAATAGATTAGGCCTATTTACATTATCATCTCACTAATTTTGTTGCCTACTTCAATCCTTAAAAAAAGCATATTGTTTTTTGATTTGTTTATTCAGTTGTTGGCCTACATTCTAAAACTATAGTTAAACTTTTTTTTAAATTCATATCAATTTCATTCTGTTCCTCACACAAAGCTATGTGGCTTTAATGAGATTTGAAATTTCAAATAAATGCTGTTATGAATTTGAATTAATCAAATCCTCATGAAAAGGGTAGACTATCACTCTTTCCACAAAAATATTAAAGTGCCCCTATTATAGTTTTTTGAATATTCCCTTTCATGCAGCGTGTAGCTATTATAGCTGTTTGTGAATGTAAATGTTCTGTAAAGTTGAAAGTGCAGGATAAATAAAGTTATTGTCTCCCAAAAGAAAGAATCGACTATGAACTGCCTTAAAGGGATAGTTCACCCAAAAAAGAAAATGACCTCATGATTTACTCACCCTCAAGCCACCCTGTAGGCTACATGACATTCTTCTTTCAGACGAATACAATCATTATATTAAAACATGTCCTGGCTAATCCAAACTTTATAATGGCAGTGAATGGGATCCCAAATATAATCCATCCATTATAAAAAAAGTAATCAACACGGCTCCAGGGGGTTAATAAAGGCCTTCTGAAGGGAATAGATGCATTTGTGTAAGAAAAATATCCATATTTAACATGTTATAAAGTAAAATATAGCCAGACCGCCTTCCGTATTAAACTTACGAAAAAAGAGCAAATGGCGCAGATTTTGGAAAACGCTTGCTCTTGAAATATGGGTTAGTACTCAGTTTATTTGGACCAGCTTGCTCCTCAGAATCACAACCTGTAAGTATGAATAATTATTGATATACAGTATTTTCTACCGGGTGTTCAAAATATGTAGTTTTGTGTTTTTTTTTATATTGTGTAAGTTTTCCGGCTAACTCACGTTATTACTGTCTTACTGAAATAGCTCTGCTAAGCAGCTGTGGGCCACTATATTACCTAAAAATGTGACTATTAATGCAGATTGTCTGTCGTTCTTACTACTTTGTGTAACGAAAAAGAATGGAGCAAGATTTGTTTTTGCAAACTTTAAAGCAGCACTAGGTAACTTTTCAACCTTCATAATATATTTTCAAGACTCTTGTGATGATACATCGACTTACAATAGGTTGAATGACACGTCTGCCATAGCCTGACGGGGTCTGTATCGTTTTTAATCGTACTTTTAAACTTCGGGTTTCGGGTAGTAACCCGAGAAAAAAAAGAACTACAAAATTCGACTGCTTTACGGCATATACGTCACTTTCACCACCACCCCCACTTCCTTAAATTCGGACGTGCAACTAAACAACTATCGTTTGTTTGCCGGATGTTATAGTCATGGCCGAAGCAGCACAGAAAAATAAGAAAGCAAAGGTTTTGTCGGAGGAAAGCAAAACGAGGAAACGAGAAAGTGATCGGATTAAAGGCAGGACGAGGATCAACATTGGGCCAGCGTTTGCTCGTTGACGTGAGCTGAAGGAGGAGGGGCTACATTCTTGCAAGTAAATACATAAGACGTACAAAATCATATTTTAGGATACCTAACATGTCTGTGATATTTGTTTATTTGTCTTGCCTCAAGCTATAATGTAAATCGATTTTTCAAATTTGCAGATTCATCTATGGTAGCTTGATATTATAATATTGAAGATATATGGTTATTACCTACCACTCAAACATTGAATTGAAGTATCATAGATTCTGTAAAACGGTAACATTATAGACTAGGCTACTATAATGACGCTGGCTTGTAAACGTGAGCATCGCGATCATTTGGCGTTTGAAAAAAAAATAAAACCCATGAAATTGTATTCATATGACATGCTGAAACATATGCCACTGTACCTGGGATGAAGACATTTCACACGCGACGCAAGCAGAACACCTGCATGTGAACTCCTGCAGTGTTCAGGGCTATCATAGTTGTCATGTCAATAAATGCACGTGCGATGCATCCACTGATGTAGAATGACAGTTTACGACAGTAGTAGAGGACAATACTGTTTCCCAACTGTAGGGGGACCCCGAGAGCAAAACCTACCTAGTGCTGCTTTAATGTTACATCAGTCATTCACGTTAGTGCTCACTAATGTATGCACCGTTATTGATACAGTTCCCGCATGTGCAGTGTGCACTGCAATAAATTAGAAATATACACACACATCAGTTTGTTGATGGACATGCACTTGTTAATGCTGATGGTGAGGAATGACAGTTGCAACATCTCGTAATGTACCTCAAAATGAGTAGTGTATTAATGAGAAACATCCTGTTCAAGTCGTCCTTGCGATGGAGGTTCGGGTTGAATAACTAGTTCTTCCAATGTTTCATCATCGTACTCGGATATGGTAAAATCGAAGTCATCGCATGTCTTTATAGTGTGTACAATCGCTGAGCTTTAGGAAGCCTCCGGAGATGAAGTTTTGCTAATGGGTGTTTTGTTTCCGATGTGCGCTGTAAGTGGTTGACCAATCACAGCAGACTGGGCCATCTGACCAATCAGAGCAGAGTAGCTCGGGGAGAGGAGAGATTTAAAAAAACTGATTAATCCGTCGAGTCGTCTAAGAATCATAGAAAAATGTACAATGTATATTATAAGAAAATGAAAAATTTTGAAGGAAAAAAAAAAAAACTGTTGTAGGAGACCTCCAAAACTAATTTAGGAGCCTTTAAAATAGCATAATAGGGGCACTTTAAGATTGATAAAAATAAGAAGTGTTTTAGGTACCAAACTAGAATGATTTCTGAAGGATCAGGTGACACTGAAGACTGGAGTAATTCCAGAATAATTATGCTATTTCACAACTTATTTAAATATAAATAATAAAAAAAAAATCATTCAGATGCCAAACTTTTGAATGGTAGTGTATATAGTTATAGCATATAATCAATGTAATTCTTCATCATTTATTGAGATCAATATTGTGCATTTATTTAGGGATGAATCTGACATATTTTCAGCTTGTAAAAGCATGTTACCATAAAGATCACACAGTTCTGAACCCTGGGCCTCTGGGCCTCTGGGTTAAAAAAGTAATTAACAGGCCTACGATAGTAGATTATTGTAGCTCTTATGATAAAATAACATGTTTTTACAGCCACAGATCAAACCTAGCCATCAGTAAACTCATAACACAAATTAGAATTTCCTGTTAATGCCCTATGAAGTGTTGGAGTTGTGCATCAACAGAAATCAGCCCCAGAGGTGCAATCTTCACATGCTGAAATATCATTAACAAGAAGTGCTGAGCCTAAAGATATTCTGAGAACATTATATTTTAAAATGTTGCATTGTTCTTGAAACTTATAGATCATTTTTAGATCTATCTATCTATCTATCTATCTATCTATCTATCTATCTATCTATCTATCTATCTATCTATCTATCTATCTATCTATCTATCTATCTATCTATCTATCTATCTGTCTGTCTGTCTGTCTGTCTGTCTGTCTGTCTGTCTGTCTGTCTGTCTGTCTGTCTGTCTGTCTGTACTCCTCCCATCCATCCATCCATCCATCCATCCATCCATCCATCCATCCATCCATCCATCCATCCATCCATCCATCCATCCATAAGGTTTAATGATGCGATTGGATAATCTTTTTTGGATTCTGGTGTTGAATTCAGGTCTGAAAAATGTGTCCTAAAATATGTGGAGGCGCAACAGCTTTTGCATCCCTTTGAAGAAATGATGGAATTGTGCTTTTGTGATCAGCCAAGACTGTGACAGTGAGCATCAGCATTTTGAAGACAAAAGGATTTATTCCGTAATGGATGCCACTCTTGTGGAAACAGAGCACCTTTGAGTGGTGTGAAAATGAGAATATGTAAAGCTTGAAAACTTGAAGAGTCTGTATGGAATTGTACTGACAGAATCCTCTTTGATTTGTAACACCTTAAAGTGTGTTAGATCTATCCAAACAACATCTTCTCAGAAAGCCACTGTATGACCAGTATCATCTGTCCATTCATCTATCAATCCGTCCAGTATTAGACATACTTCCTATCTATCCATCCGTCCGTCCAACATTCTATGTATCATGATATCCTGCAAATACAGCACCCATATATAGTTTCTTATTCCTGGCACAGTGAACAGAGGAGGGTTCTGCAAATTTAAAGAGAAGAACATAGAGATGGGTGCTGCTACAATAAAACACAGGTCTATTCTTAACCTCGGTGAATCACCTGCCTATACATTTGAACCATGGCGTCTAAGCTGGCTTTTGATTTCTGACGATCTTGTCAGCTGTTATATTCTGAGAATACATTTTGCATTAGAGATCTGAGGCTCTGGTCTAACACAGCTTCGTCAAATCCCATGTTTCTCTGAAATCCTTACAGAGCTAAAGAAATATGTTAAAGAGACCCTGCTGAGAAATAACATCTGGAAAGGAGGAACAGGATCAAAGTCAGTGACACTCCATTCATGAAGCTGAGGAAAGTTTTAGCGTAACCAGGGAAAACTTTTTTTGAGTTTAGGAGGTATACTCCACTGGTGCTGCGAATAAACCCTGTGTGTCATGTGAATTTGTTGCCAGCTGGCATTAATCCAGGTCATCTCAGAGAATCAGGTGACACGACTGCTCATAGCAATGGATGGTCTGCATCAAAATGACACACTTCACATATTAATCACCTGTCAGTTCCGGACTGTCGTTGACAAGCAAGCGTCATCTGAGAAATATGAAATAGTGCCTTTGCTTCACTTCACTTTACTGTAAGACACCTGCAACACACTCTTTTACTCTGGAGATCACATAGAATTATTGATGAGTGCTGCCACTCAGCTGCAGTATGTGTCTCAGGTGTCAGTTTTCATTTCTCTTCCTTTTTGCTTCACATACACATGCATTCAGCAAAACAAACCACAGTCCTTGAATATCTTCAACTGAAAATCTCATTAACTTTATTTTGAAAATACAAGGGGATGGATTTAGGAATGAAAAAAAGTCTTCTGTAGAGAATGCTTAAAAATAATGCAAAAAAAGAAAAGAAAAAAAAATATTGACCAATGTAGCGGAAAGGGGAAATACTAATAATGATTCATAACTCAATATGATTATTCAATTCATTATGATTAAATAAGAATATTTGAATCAGTTAATGAGATTAACTTGATGTAGCTACATTAACTTTACAATCAATTAATCAGTTCATCCTGTGAACTCTCAGTATTGATTATTAATTAATTCTAAGAGAAGGGTATTTTACATGGCCACAGAAAAATAATTCTTCCTTAGCATTTACAGCACTTAGAGCATAACAAAATCGATCATTTAAGTGACAATTTATTTGCACACAGAGAGTCAGAACCAAATATGCATTGTGCACAAGTTTTATTAACTAAATCACAAACACAACAGAAACGCATACATACAGTCACACATACATGGGTAAGATGGAAAGTGACAGAATGAAACCGGAAAACGGGAGTGAAGAGTCATTAACCATGAAAAGAACCATCAACTTGTTATTTTCAAAGCACCTCGTTAGGAGGATTTTACTGTGTATCCTAACCATCTGATTAGTTAAATTAGGCGATACTTGCATTACCGTTGCAGTTGAAGCAGTTTCGTAAAGTTCCTGATTTGATGGTTCTGTGAGTCGATGGTGTTGAAGTTGCAATCGATTTATTCTGCATTGACTGAATCGCATTCCGCAGGTGTTTGTTAAATCGCCTCCAGTAGAAATTAGAAATCACATTTGCAGGGGCACTGCGGTGCGATCGAAAAGGACACTCTCACTTTCACGATTAAAGGGGCAGGGGCAGGGGCTCAAGCTTCCCTGGTTTCAGCGCTGATGGTTTCTCTGTGCAGTGACGGCGATGTTGCAATTTCCTTCCGAGAATGAGGACATTTCAGACTCTGTTGGAAGAGTTCTCTCTCTCGGCACGGAGAGTGAAGACATAACAGGCTGTGGTTGAGGCCTGCCGGCGCCCATGGGCCCCCGCGCGAGGGGCCTTTTTAACCTCTGAGGATAGCCTCTCCCCCTATGGGTCAGTGAGCCAATCGCACTTAGGCTTTCGGAGGGAAAGTTTTACGATCCTTTGTCTTCTAAGGGCATTTTAATTTATAATTTGATTGTGTGCTAAAGAAAAGAACCTTCAAGATTCTTATAATTCTAATGTGGCACAGAATTAGCAAAATGTAATGTAAATGATCAAATGGGGAACAGAGTTTGTAGAGACCAAACACGCCATACACATGATTTTCGTTAACCATACATGCAATTCTGAAACACAACAGAGATTGAATTAATACATAGACCAAACCCTATAAAAGAAAAATCATGAGATGGATATATGTTTATATATTTCTATAAAGGCTATATGGGTATAAGATGGTTTATTTCAGCAAATTCCTTCTGGTCATAAACCTTATCAGTCTCCATGTGTCCTGTAACCAGAGGCCCCATGTTAGCTGAATTAGGGATATTATTTGCAGTTTTGGGGGATGGTTCACAACCCTTTGTTGGGAGAGTGAGTTGGATTATTCATTAAATATAATGAATAAATTACACCAAAATGTTGATATTACTACCACTGTATTTAAATGCTAATCTAAAATCATGCCAATGTGTATCATGGTGGGTAGAAAAAAAGATGTCAACTTCATTGACAAAAAGTTGGACGTTTTAAGGAGTATTTCTGTGCCAAAAATACTCCTTCTGGTTTCTCACAAGTTACTGAAAGTTTTTTTTCGAGTATGGGTCTGCGTGACGTCAAATAAATGTTGTCTTTGTAAACATTTCAGACAGGGTTAAGTTCAAGTCTTTGTATAGATATCACTTTTCTCCACACAGCAACACAATCCACATTAATCACATACCATACAAATTAAAAACTTACCTCAATGGCTGCTTATTACCAAAGGAGAACTAAATCTTGCATCTGATGTCCCTTTAACTTCAGATGAGTAGACTATAATGTTAGAAATTGTGGAATACTCTTCATCTTGCCATGCGGTGCAGACCTCTCTTCCTGAGTTACTCTGAACTTCTTTCATAATAAAAGTCTCCACTCAAACAGCTCTTTAGTGATTTCAAATAAAAAGTCTTTAACAAAATAATTAAAGAAGAACGAAATATAAACTGATTTCTTTGTCAGTTACACTCCCACCAAAGCACGCTCTTGTGATTTTTAGAACTTAGTGAACCTTTAATCCAAAGTATTATGGATTAACCCAAGGAATGGTAGACAAAAAGGTTAGCTCTTAATCAGCTTCAATCAGGGTAACTATTTTCTGGATGGGCCTTTCAAGGTAAGTTGGTTTAGTTACCCGTTTGCCATTTTTATCCAGTGTTGAATCACTGATCAATAAATTCACTGTTCTCACACAGTCATCTGTACCACTGTGCACTTCTGTTACCTTTGCTAACTTCCACTGACTGCGTGGAGCCGTGTCATCTTTCAGAATGACAATGTCATTGACCTTTGGCATTTCTACAACGTTTGTGCCACTTCTGCCTTTGTTGCAGGTTTAGAAGATACTCTTTTCTCCAACGTGACCAGAACACATTCGTTAAATACTGCAATTTACGCCATCTCTTACGTAGGTAAAGGTCTTCCTTGACAAACTCTCCTGGTGGTGGTAAAATTACTAAAGACTTAATCGTCAGGATATGGTTAGGTGTAAGAGGCTGCGGACCAGATGGATCATTCAGATACTCTGTGGTTAAGGGCCTGCTATTCACAATAGCCATGACTTCATAGAGAAATGTTCTTAAAGAGGCACAATCAAGTCTTTGGGCTGACTGATCCAGAATGGATGTCGAGACACTTCTTATTGTCCGAATTTGCCTCTCCCAAATGCCATCCATGTGACTGGCCACTGGGGTGTTCATGATGAACTCACAGCCAAACTCCTTTAGGCGCTCTTGATTCATTTCCCTCAGTGCTTCAGCAAATTCTCGTCAAGCACCAACAAAGTTAGTGCCCTGGTCAGATCTAAATTGACGCACAGGTCCCTGTATGGCAATGAAAGTACGCATTAATGAATGCGTCAGTGGTTAAATCAACCAGCATTTCTACATGTACAGCCCTGGAACACATACATGTAAATAGCAGCCCATAATGCTTCAACTCCTTTCTTCCTTCCTTTACGTAGAAAGGACCGAAACAGTCCATCCCACAGTATGTGAATGGAGGGGTTGTCTGCATACGTTCCTGAGGAAGATTTAACATCCTTTGCTCTTCAGTGCATCTTCTGAATTTCCTGTACTTAGTGCATTTGTAGATATATGAAGACACTGCTTTGCTACTCCCCAAAATCCAGAAAAAAATCCTGTTTGATCGCAGTTAATTTACAGTCATTCCTCTCCCCTGGTTATACACTTGCTCATGATAATGTTTGATGAGCAATGCTGATATATGACTATGTTGTGGGAGACTTGCTGGGTGTTTCACATTTGGGTGTAATGCAGCATGTACTAAGCAACCTCCCACCCTGAGGATACCATGCTCATCTAAGAAGGGATTCAGGCGATGCAGTTTGTCGGTGGTGTTGTTGGACTCAATCTCCTTCTGTTGCTGGAGTCTCTGGATCTCATTGCAAAAGGCTGATTGTTGAACCATTTTGATAATGGTAAGCTCTGCATCCTTTATTTCTTCAATGCTGGTGGCTTCATTGACCCTTGGTTTCCTTAGCACGTCGCTGAAGTCTTGCAATAGCCTTTACCACTCTCGTCCAATCTGAAAACTTGTGAAGTCGATCAATCAAAGATATTTCTTCCTTTGTTTGGGTTCTATGAACTTGAGATTTTCGTAGCTCCGGGTCATTGTCTATGATCTCTTCCACCTTAACATCTCTGGGCAGTTCAACTTGCCACAGAAACCTTGGCCCTGTAAACCAGTTGGAAGACATGAGCTCTTCTGCTGTAAGGCCTCTGGACGCATAATCGGCAGGGTTCTCTTCAGAGGTCACATATCTCCATTGCTTAGCATCTGCACTTTGTTTGATGCGTTGAACGCGATTTGCTACAAAGACATTAAATCTTTTGGCATCATTATTGATGTACCCCAGGACAACCTTTGAGTCTGTCCAGAAGTATTCCTCTAGGTTATCTATTGCTAGCTCCTTTCTGATCAAATCATTTGTTTGTACAGCAACTACTGCTGCTGATAATTCCAGCCTTGGTATGGTTGTAACCTTAGTAGGAGCAACTCTGGCTTTGCCCATAACCAAGGAGCAATGAACATCTCCTGAGGTGTCAATGGCTCTGAGATATGTGCATTCTCCATATCCTGAAGTACTAGCATCAGAGAAATTATGAAGCTCATAACGTTGAACTTCGTTAAAGGTCGACGGGAGATAACATCGCTGGATCTTCACATCAGCCAAGTTTCGCAGATCTGAAAGCCAAGCTTCCCACTTTGTCCAGCAAGTGATCCTTGAGTGGTTCATCCCAGCCAACCTTATCTTTACACATCTGCTGTAGAATTTGCTTACCAACCAGGATGAAAGGTGCTGCAAAGCCGAGTGGGTCATATATAGAAGCAACAGTGGACAGGACTCCTAGTGAGTGGTTGCTCCTTAACGAATACTCAGAACTGAAAGCTGTCAGATCTGATGCACCACTTCACACCAAGTGCCCTTTCCATGTGAAGTTCACCCAAAGCTAAGTCATGATCCACAACACTCGGAGCACATTGTAACAGTACTGATTCAATCAGTCATCTGCCAGGATGGCCAAAGTCTGAACTCCTCACAGCTCTCGTGACTTTTCTAATCAAATCATAATTAAACAAAACGGCCTGTGTGTTGATGTAATTATCTACGCTGATTAGATTCGAGGCGCCATCGTGTCGCCGCAAGAGATTGGAGCATTGAACTCTTTGGGCGTCGGCCATCCCATCTATAAGAACGGGAACCGACCAGTAACTCTTTGCATTTCGCCACCACAAGAGAAGGACCCCTAGGCATTTCGCCATGGAGAGGAAGACCACCCCTGGTCTTCGCCACCCTGAGAGAAGGCATCCCCGCCACGGAGAGACAGACCGGCAGCCTCCTCAAACGACTTTCCTAAGCTTCAGAAAAATTCTCCCGCAACCCGAAGATCTGTACCAAACTTCCTGACGATTCGAACGCCACACGAGAAGCCATAGTAATGCAAGTATTTTATTCCACAATCAAACGGCGTGTAAAAGGTTGTCTGAATTATTCCTGTTCACGGGACTGTTAGTTTCTTGAGGTCTCTGTCTCTGTCTCTGTCTCTCTCATTCGTTAAGTTTCATATTTCCTTGTTTGTACCATATTGTTTGTTTTCTCCTACATATACATGCATATTTCCCCCGTGTGAATCATAGCTTTGTATACTGTAGTTGTTTTATTAAAACCCAATAATTGCATTGAATTGAATCTGTATTGTTTTGCTCACAAATATCGAAGTCAATGAGAGGTAAGATTTTAGCTTCCCATTTAAGCTTGATTTTCTTGTATTACTACTTCAGTAATACAAATTGTACAAACATAAGAAATATTATATGTCCTGATCAAGCAGATTAGTGTTTCTTAGGGTTTGTAAGATTGATAACTGATGAAGAAATTAATTGGGATAAAGGTTACTTTTACATGATTAAAGGTTCCGTTATAAGTTAATATTGTCTATAACAACAAGCAAATCATATTCATAGACTAGAATTCATAGAATATTTATACCATTTGAATTAATTATTCCCCAAAACTCATTGTTGTCACAACATTCTTTCTGCGGAATTGATGCAATCACTTCTTGACTGTTTGACACAAAAATTTATGTAAACAAAGCTTTCCTGTGCTACAAAGGTCTCGTGCTTCCTTTATTAGCATGATAGCTTCAGCTACAGTTGAAACACTTGTTAACCCATCATCGACATAGAAATTCCTTTCTATGAATTGAATGGTGGTTTCCCTGAAGCAACCCTGACCTTGAGCAGCAATATGCTTGAGGCTGTAGTTGGCAAACCCAGGTGACGAGGCTGCACCGAAAAGGTGCACTTTAATCCTATAGACCTGTGGCTGGGATTCTAGGTCTCCTTTCTCCCACCAAAGGAACCGTAAGTAGTCTTGATGTTCTTCCCTCACATGAAATTGGTGAAACATGCACTCGATGTCACACATGACTGCCACCGGACCCTTGCGGAAACGACAGAGAACACCTATAAGGGTGTTCGTTAACTCTGGACCAATTAGCAAATGATCATTGAGGGATGTACCTTGGAATTTTGCAGAGCAATCGAAGACTACACGGATCTTCTCAGGTTTTTGAGGATGATAAACCCCATGGTGGGGAACCAAGCAGGGTTCTTGTCAGTTTCTTCAACTGGGACCTTCTCAGCATCTCCTCGAGCAATTGTCACATTCATAAAGTCTACATAGTCCCAATAGTATTTCTCATCTCTTTTAAGCCTTCTTTCTAAGCATTTGAGGCGATGAATAGCACATCCTTTATTATTGGGTGCTTTATTATACTGCTGCTTTCTCATTGAAGTCAGACTCAAGAGCTTTGATGACATTTATTGGAGTGATGACTTCCTTGATCCATGTTCTACAGATATACTGAACTTCACTTGAAAGATTTGTGAGAAGACTGTATTCTGGGCTGCACTTGTTTCACTATAATGCGATGACTCACACCAATGGCATCACCGTAATCTACAGCAGAATTGCCACAGCCCACAATGCTCCATCCAAGATCCGTTCTTTGCGCAAATGGCTGATTTTCTTTACCAGATACAATTTCTCTAGGAAGAAGAGCTTGAGGGAAGTTGTAGCCAATCAGAAGGCCAATATCACAAACTTGTTGAGGAGCAATCTTCTCAGCTATGTGGATTAGATGAGGCCACACTTTTGCAGTTTTGGCAGTGTTGGGCACGTTACTTTAAAAAAGTAATTAGTTATAGTTACTAGTTACTTCTTACAAATAGTAACTGAGTTAGTAACTGAGTTACATCATTATAAAAGTAACTAATTACCAGGGAAAGTAACTAATGTGTTAATTTTTTTTTTTTAAATGTTTAAATATGTCAAATAACTTGGATGCCCCCAATATTAAATATGTTAAATGAATGAATTGGACACTAAATAGAATAAATTATTATTATAAAACATTGTACATTAATGTACCCTATTGTAATGTTGCTGTGGGACAATGTGAGACACCTATCAAATTCAATATATTATTGTAAATATTATCAGTAGACCTACTATAGTGTAAATATTGTGTAAATAGTATCAGTACTTCTTTACTACTCCTCTGGTAGTGGAGCTCACGTTATCACCTGGGTTTTTAGCCACTAATATTGTGGCTGTGATGACGTGAGGCTTCATTAGATTAGAAATAGAATTACTTGCCACCGACGTGGATAGACTCTTTCTCCCTGGGCATAAGCTTCACGTTACATTTATGTAATGTTTATATGTTTATAAACATTCGTACCGTTCATCTCAACGAGGGAAAAGTAGCGCTTATACTTCCAGTTTGTGAAAGCTACTTTTGAAGTCGTTGGACTGCCATCGCTGACTGTGCATATGCGTGTGCGTCAAAGGTGCGTGTGTGTGTGAACCCAACCTATCAACCTCAACCTTGTCTCCCACCCACCAATCATCATCAGTTATGTGTACCACCCAACCCAACCCCCAACACGCATGGCTAGCGCGCGCGCGCGCGCGCGCACACACACACACACACACACACACACACACACACACACACACACACACACACACACACACACACACACACACACACACACACACACACACACACACACACACACACACACACACACACACACACACACACACACACACACACACACACACACACACACACACACACACACACACACACACACACACACACACACACACACGTTGCAGGTCCGACTGACAGAGAGCCTGCTCGGATGAAAACCGCTTCAATGAGCTAAATTATAGTAACGCCGCATTTTTTTCCTCAGTAACGCTAACGGCATTGTAACGGAAGAAACAGTAATTCGTTTGATTACTCGTTACTGAAAAAAGTAATTCTGTTAGTAACGCCGTTTATCTATAACGCCGTTATTCCCAACACTGAGTTTTGGGGGTAGGAATGTGAGTTCTGTTTGCAGGAATGAACTCTCTTGAGTAGGTTACTGGCAAAGAGATCTTCTTATCTGAATAAAATCCTCTCACCATTAGACCAGTTACCTTCTGGCATGGAACAACCGTACTTTTGGATACCATCGTTGAGAGCTTCAGCTGCACAGATTGCTTCTTCGTGTCAAAAGCTTGCGCTATCTCTTCCAGAATGAAGGTAGTATCACTCTGGGTGTCAAGAAGTGCATACCGGTATACCAGAACTTCATGATTTGGTTCACTGGTAGTTGAGACCCATACTGGAACAACTGTAGAGGTATGAGTATTATTTACCTCCTGTATTACTCGGTTGGATGTTGCTTCACTTGTGGCATCTTTATTCTGTGCCAACTCTGGGTTTCTTTCTTTCCACTTCTCTTTTGACTGACCAGACGGTTGAGTCCTCTTTGCTTCTTTGGTACGATCCTCATGTAGACATGATGGGTGCTTCTTCTGACACTTCTCACAAACACTTCTGTCTTCACAGTTCTTTGAGCGATGACCAGGCTTCAAACATCCAAAGCATAGCTTATTCATTTGAACAAACTTGACCCGCTCTGCAACATCCTTCTCCATAAACTTACGACATTTGAGAATACCATGTCCTGGTCTCTCACAGAAGGCACATTTTGTAGCATCTACTTTCTCACTGGACTGTACTGTTAACACCTTTGCACTAGTGTCTTGAACTCTTAATACCTTTCCTTTCCCAAACTCATTAGACTTCAGTGCATGAAGTGATGTCACCGGGTTGCAAGCTATGTTAGCTTCTCGTGTCTTAGTTTCTTCTTCAATTTCTATGACCTGACGATTCCACATTGAGGCCAACCAATCAGGAAGCTTGGAAAGGATTTTCTGGTTCTCATTACAATCATTGAGAACTTCCAGGCCTTTAATCTGAGAAATAGCTGCTTCACAGCCTCTGAGGAAGTCAGTAAATTCCCTCAGCTCAACACTGTCCTTGGAACCAATCCTTGGCCATGAATTAAGCTTGTCTCTGAAGGCTTTAGAAATTACGAATGGGTTTCCATACCTTTCTTCTAGTACACCCCATGCTGCATGATATGCCGACTCTGTGCCTAACAGGAAGTAACTTTCAAAGGCCTTTTTAGCTGGTCCTTCCACATACTTGCGCAAGTAGTAAAGCTTCTCATTCACTGGTATATTTTTTCTATCAATCAGAGTTTGAAATGAGATTTTCCAATCACTAAATCTGAGAGAGTCTCCATAGAATGTCACCGGTTCGGGTATAGGAAGACGACTTGAGCTGATAGATTCTGCTAACAACAAGGTCTGTAGTGCTATCTTCTTTATATGATTTTGTCTCACCTTCCTGTGGAGGTCTGCTTTGTGACACCGAGCTGCTCACCTCTGTTACATGCTTCTTTTTTACATGATGTGATGTGCACTCACGAAGTAACTGCCTTGTTTCTTCCTTTGAGTCTTCGTTCTGTTCGTAGACTTGCATTCTTGCCTTTGCAGAATTTAACTTTTTTAGTGTCTCCAAGCGCTCAAGCTCTCTGCGCTTGTCTTCTAATGCCTTCCGTCTAGCAGCATTTTCAGACTCAATCTTAACACGTAGCCTAGCTTCTTCCTTTTCTCTTTCTAGTCGTCGCTTCAATGCTTCAGCTTCTTGTTCTGCTATTCTCTTTTTATCTTCAGCCTCTAATCTTTGGAGTTCTTCCAGTTCATGCTCTTGTTGCTGTAATATTTCTAATGTTGCTTCAGTTGCAGCGATTTCTGCAGCAGCCTCTTGTTTTTTAGCAGAGGACAAACTTGAACCTCTGGAGCTCACACTTGAATTGTCCGTAGACTGAAAAGAAGATCTGGAATGTCCATGACTTGATTTGAAGGCTATGGATGAGAACACTGAACCTGTATCAATACAGAATGCTTCTGGTTTGAGAGGATTCTGACCTTCACCTAGACGACTCCAAACAGACTCAACTATCATATTTGTGACTGCTCCACAAGTGTCTACTCTGCGGCAAGTATCACTGTCTGGACTCACATTTTGTCGCAACTCTTCATAAGCAACATTTACATAATTTGAAGCACCACTGATTCCATCTATGAGGCTGTGCAGTGTATCTTTGGATAGACGTCCCATTAGTCTTTGTCTACCATCTCTAGCTAGAGTCTTCCATTTCTCGTAAGAGCATTGAAAGCGATGTTTAATTTTAGTCAGCTTTTCATCTTATAATTCTTTACCTTTCTCTGTAAACTTGCGTGCTCTTTGACTCCTTCGTGGCTCTTGTTCTGCTGTGTCATCAACAACTACTGATACTTATGGGTCTACACATTCTTGGGATTCAAGCTTTTGCTGTGATTTCACAGTCTCAGTTATATTTTCTTTGCCACTCTTAGCAGACTGACCACCTTCTGCCATTTTCTGTATCTCTTAGTTAGACTAACTACTCTAACAAGTTGTATAAGTAACGTGATTGCACTGAAGTATTTTCATTAGACGTTTCTCTCTTAGATTGTTAACTCTGGTCAAGGTAGTATTTAACAGTTTAATCAACCTGTATTAAATTCAGCAACACTTAAGCTCAGGTTATTGAAGGCTTTGCACTTTGATTTTCTTCTTTACAAATATTCTCTTACTTGCAGCTTGGTACCTGCACCAAATGACTTAAATTAACTTAAAAGTTAAGTACATAACACCAGCACTTCTTTAAATACTGTAGTGAACACTTAAAAGAGTCTCTTCTTCCCTTTCAGCAAATGGAAAGAATAAGTCCACTTCAAGGACCTTAACTTGAACTTGGTTGTGCTTATCTTCTTGGCCTTAACTTGACAATGCCTAGACTCTATGCATGTGTCTAGCTTCTTGGTTACCGGTGTATGCAGTGCTTGTAGAATCCAGAATGATGGAACTTGGAGTTAACTTGACGCTCTGTAGACTGCTGGTTGGAAACGTTCCTTCTCCTTCCCGTGAAGAGCAGATGAATTCTCTCTGTAGCTCCCCCCAGTAATTTCACAAAAACAAGGATTTCTCTGATGACTGGCAATTTATTTAATGGTTCACCATGAAGATAACAATCCAACTCAAGATGCCGTGAGAACTGAATACACAAAAATTAAGTTAAAATAAAGAATATAAAAGGACACAAAATAAATACATGTTGTCTTTGTAAACATTTCAGACAGGGTTAAGTTCACTTTAACAGTCTTTGTATAGATATCACTTTTCTACACACAGCAACACAATCCACATTAATCACATACAATACAAATGAAAAACTTACTTCAATGGCTGCTTATTACCAAAGGAGAACTAAATCTTGCATCTGATGTCCCTTTAACTTCAGATGAGTAGAATATAATGTTAGAAATTGTGGAATACTCTTCATCTTGCCATGCGGTGCAGACCTCTCTTCCTGAGTTACTCTGAACTTCTTTCATAATAAAAGTCTCCTCTCTAACAGCTCTTTAGTGATTTCAAATTAAAAGTCTTTAACAAAATAATTAAAGAAGAATTAAATATAAACTGATTTCTTTGTCAGTTACACACTCTGTCTGTCATGTTGTTCACGCTTGTTAAATAACCTTACCTGCCTTCCTCATCATCATTGTACTTGATTTGTGACAAGACTGCATTTATTTGATCAAAAATACCGTAATATTGTGAAATATTATTAGAATTTGGAATAACTGTTTTCTATTTGAATGTATATTAAAATGTAATTTATTGCTATGACGGCAAAACTGTGTCACATGATCCTTCAGAAATCATGCGGATTCGCTACTCAAGTAACATTTCTTATTATTGTCACATTCAACAACGGTTGTGTTGCCTTTATTTATTTATTTATTTATTTATTATTATTGTTGTTGTTGTTGAAACCGTGATACTTTTTTTTATGATTCTTTGGTTTAAGTTCAAAACATTTTAATTGATTTGAAACAAAACAATTTATTTGAAATGAGATTTTTTTTTGCAACAATGTAAAAGTCTTTACTGTCATTTATGATCAATTTAATGCATGTATTAATTTATTTTTAAATATTAGTGACCGCAACATTTTGAATGGTAGTGTATATTTTATATTTCATTTTCACAGTGTAAATAAGTATTTTAAGTATACATATACACTCACTTAAAGGATTATTAGGAACACCATATTAATACTGTGTTTGACCCCCTTTTGCCTTCAGAACTGCCTTAATTATACGTAGCATTGATTCAACAAGGTACTGAAAACATTCTTTAGAAATGTTGGCCCATATTGATAGGATAGCATCTTGCAGTTGATAAAGATTTGTGGGATGCACATCCAGGGCACGAAGCTCCCGTTCTACCACATGAGAGCCTACCACTTCTACCACAAGAGATGCTCTATTGGGTTGAGATCTGGTGACTGTGGGGGCCATTTTAGTACAGTGAACTCATTGTTATGTTCAAGAAACCAATTTGAAATGATTCAAGCAAAACATGGTACATTATCCTGCTGGAAGTAGCCATCAGAGGATGGGTACATGGTGGTCATAAAGGGATGGACATGGTCAGAAACAATGCTCAGGTAGGCAGTGGCATTTAAACAATGCCCAATTGGCACTAAGGGGTGTAAAGTGTGATGTAGTGTGCTAAAGGATGTTTTTAACTTTTCACACCATTCTTTGTAAACCCTAGAAATGGTTGTGCGTGAAAATCCCAGTAACTGAGCAGATTGTGAAATACTCAGACCAGCCGTCTGGCACCAACAACCATGCCACGCTCAAAATTGCCATTCTGACATCCAGTTTGGAGTTTAGGAGATTGTCTTGACCAGGACCACACCCCTAAATGCATTGAAACAACTGCCATGTGATTGGTTGATTAGATAATTGCATTAATGAGAAATTGAACAGGTGTTCCTAATAATCCTTTAGGTGAGTGTATGTCAGTGTTGTGCTGCTGTTGTATATTTATAGTTGTTATTTGTTCATGGTTCACACAATTCTATTTATGATTATAACATCTCACCATCTAAGTAGTTTTGCAGTCAATTAATTAGTGTCATTGGATTAGACTACAGTAATTTACAGGAGAAAAAAGTAATCCATCACTGATTTTGCACCTGCTATAGCTTGAAGCATGTGTTCTTATGTTCAAAACCCTAATCAAACAGTTAAGTCAACACTTTACATGCTGAGCCTGCAGCTCAACCATATCAATAAGGAAATAAACGCAGTTACTGTGCCAGCAAAATTATACCTCCACATTGTTCAGTAATTAAGCATGTTTGTCTCGCCGCATATGGCGAAGCCCATCACATATGGGGTTATCCTCAGTTCAAAACCTCTCCTCGGGTTCTTCTGGGAATCACACGGCCCTGAGCACACTAGCTTTATCGTTTGATGGATAAAGATTCTATTACCTCAAATCATTACCATAATTTTCCCCAGCCATCCACGCCATTTGTTATCAAAACCACATTTCAGACAATTGCAAGGCATTTCTCACGCCTAGCAAATCTGTTTTGCCACATGTAGTCATGATCCATCAATGTAATTTGAAAGAGCACAAGTGCGTTTTGCTGTGAGGGACAGGCAGTTATTGAATTAGAAGAGCATGGCTCATCTTCACCTGCCAACACAGCTGCTAATGGCCTTAAATCTGAGCAGAGCCATACCAAGTTTTCTATCAAGTCTGTGAATTCCTCTCTTACACTTGAAGTGATTATCTGCAAATTAGAAAGAGCTACTTTATGTTTATATGGTGTGTGTCACGCATGTGTAGGGATGGCTGGATTTATACTTCCAAAACTGATTGATATTTATGCTAGTGATTATTTATTCAACATGAAACTTATTGTGTGTGATAAGGTTAAAAATGGAAACAAAATACTTTGTTAGCAAACAGTTTTGAGTATATTTTTTCGGAAGAGCAAAATTGCTGAAAGACAAGCAATCACAGACAGCTGTCAGTCCCAGCATATTCAAACAGAGAAAATTGTGTAGCATTGAAGTATTTTACTTACTAAATGTGACGTGGTTATGCATGGCAATCATAGTACTGAAAGACAATAAGGCATCTTATTTGAAATTGTTAAGATCAGTCAAAATGAAATAAAATGAATGCACACATAAAGAATACAAGACCATCATTGGCCTGTTGCACAAAGCTGGTTTCAAGTAAGTTTGAGATCTGTTTGAAACTCAGTTTTTTCGGGCTCAAGAAGGTGGATTGGTTTTTAGCAGTGTTCATCACCATAGTAACTTACACGGCTAACCTGCTCTGGAGCAGGGTTTATTCAGGGTTAGAGATCGCAAACCCAAACTGGACCAATCAGCTGCAAGTAAAGATGCAATAAAGCCACACCCCCTGTATCTCTAGTTCCAAATTAAAGCAGTCAATAGTGAAAAAACTTTAGAGACAAAATTGCTCATCTTTTGGTGCTAATTATTTATTATATTATATGAATTACAATTTATTTTAATTATTTTTAAATATACTTTTAAATATGCTTTATTGCATATTTACTTGAGTGTTGATATATTATTAAAAGTAGGCCTAGAATGAGAAAAAGGGCGCCTTCTTGTTGTAAAGACAAAAATGTATCAATATGACTTTTATATTTGTTAATAGTTATGCTCCAAACAGAAGTGCAGATAGATTAGTTCTATTTAAAAATAACTGAGTGAATATTTGAAAAATGTACATTCAGATTATTTTCTAATATCATGAGGTGACTGGAATAGTACAGTTGACTTTACTTTAGATAGTAACAATACTGAACAAGATTTTGAATCACCTGCTTTTTACACACACACAAAAAAACATTCTTATTCAAAATGATTTGTTGGACGTATGGTGAGAGAGGAATTTAAAAGTTAAACAATATACTTGGATGACAATTCTAAGTCTTGGGTTTCTCAGAAAGGTGAATATGAAAACCTAATTCAGTGGTGGGAATTGGGGGAAACACAAATTAGAATATTTTGTCAACATTTTTCTTCTTTCTCTACAACAAAGATTAAGAAAAAAAAAAGTACACGAATTAGAAAAGGAAATGGCACAGATTATATCTAATATGGTGCAGAACCCAGATACTGTGATGGCTGAGAACCTATGTGAGAAAAAGAATACTCTTAACTCTCTACTACAAGTGCAAGCTAATGGAGCACTTATAAGGTCACATTTTTTGTCAGTCCATGATATGGATGCACCAACTAGGCCTACATATTTTTTTTATCTTGGAAAAAAAAACAAAAAAAAAAACACAGTGTAATGCATTGTCTGACATTCCCAGATGGATCTAAAACATCTGACCCCAAAAAAGATGAGGAATTGCAGTGGACTTTTATTCAGAACCTTTTAGAGCTGAAAAGTGTGACTCACAGTGTCGGACTTGTTAGAACAACTTCCTACTATTATGTACAACAACGTGCAAGCTTGGACAGTGTTTTTTCTTTTCAAGAATTGACTGAAGCTGTACAACAGATGAAACCTGGTCGTGCACCAGGTATTGATGGTCTGCCGGAGGAATGGTCATGTGGGGAATTCTAGGCAAAGATTTTCATCAGGTAGTGCAGAAATGCTATGAAGAACAAAATCTTCCCAGGAGCTGTCAGAGGGCTGTTCTTGTTCTTATTTCCAAAAAAAGGAGACATAAGTCTTATAAAGAACTGGAGACCCGTTTCAATTCTCACCACGGACTATACAAATTTGGCAAAACTTTTGGTCAATAGGTTGAAGTGTGTTTTGGGTGATATCATTCATAAAGATCAATCGTACTGTATTCCAGATAGAACTATTTATGATAAAATTTTTCTAGTGAGAGATTTTCTAGATTATTGTAAATTAAATGGTATTAATTTAGGTCTTCTATAGTTAGATCAAGAGAAGGCATTTGATTGTGTAGATCATGAATATTTATTCAAAACACTAAAAGCTTTTGGTTGTGGTGATGTTTTTCTTTCTTGGATTAAGACTTTGTACACTAATGCTTCATGTTTAGTAAATGTTTAAATCCACCAATACAACTGCAAAGGGGAATCAGACAGGGATGTCCTTTGTCTGGTCAGTTGTATGCAATAGCAGTTCAACCTTTGTTGTGTTTATTGAGGAAAAATGTGTCTGGTATATGTGTAGGAAACAGTGTTCATAACAAAATTAAATTGACGGCAAATGCAGATGATATTACTGTGTTTGTTAAGAATCAAAACGATGTAAACACAATTAACCCTTGTATGGTGTTCGGGTCTGTTGGACCAGTTTTCATTTTTTATCAAATTTTTATCAAACTGAGACTCATTGGCCTTGGCTCATTTTCTGTGAGGAATATATATCAGAACACATTTTCAATGACCACACACTGTACACCCCACCCTACACATTTATATTACACACAGGATTTCCGGGTCCTCTGGACCAGGGGCTAATAAAAGTGTGGAAATTGTAGGTCCTGTGTACCTTTACTCTGTCCTCCTCCTGTCATGGCCTGCTGTTAGTGTGTGTATGTTCATGTATATGGTTTATGAGGACATAAATGTGTATAATGACATGGGTATTACAACGTAAACATGGTTTATGACGACATCTGTGTCCTCATACTAAAACATATTAAATGGGATTTTTGAAATTCAAAAAATGCCAAAAGTTTTCTGTGATTGGTAGGTTTAGGGGTAGGGTTAGTGTAGGGGGATAGATTATACAGTTTGTACATTAGAAAAAAACATTATGCCTATGGAGAGTAACCATACACCACATATCCAAGTGAGTGAGTGAGTGCGTGTGTGTGTGTGTGTGTGTGTTTTGTGTGTGTGTTATGGGTGTGTGTGTGTGTCTGTGTGTGCGTCGCATGAGTGTGTGTGTGTGTGTGTGTGCGTGCATGTGAGAGAGAGAGATTGTGTGTAAGTGTGAGAGAGTGCAAGAGTGAGTTTTGTTTCTACCCCTGCCATTCCCACACGAGGTTGCAATTCTTATATGTGATCTAACAAAGGTAAAGAGAAAATATTAACCATGCTGTTTATATTGCTTGTAATTGGGATGAAGTAAACATCTGTTGAGTATTTTAACATAAAAAATTTTATTGTGTTGAATTAAAAACTCAAAAATGCAGACCCACGAACACTGGCTGAATAACAAAAATATGAACACCACACAAGGGTTAAGAAATATCTTTATTTATATGAAAAGGCATCATCTGGAAAGTTAAATTGGAGTAAAACGGAAGCTTTGTGGTGTAATGAACATTCAACAGAAGTCGTACTGTTTATTCCTGAAAACGTAAAATGGGGAAAAATAGGATTTAAATTTCTAGGGATTTATTTAGGAAATGAAGAGTTTCAAAAAAAGAATTGGGAGGATGTAAAGGAGAAAGTATGTGCTAAGTTGTCTAAATTGAACTGGTTGCTGCCTGAGCTATCGTATAGGGGAAGAGTGCTGGTGATCAACAACTTAGTCGCATCCACCCTGTGGCACAGGTTAAATGTTTTGGATCCACCAATGGATTTTTTTGTGGATATCCAGAGAGTTCTTGTTAATTTTTTTTGGACTGGAATGCACTGGGTGAAAGAAGCAGTGTTGTATCTACCAGTTCATGAAGGATGACAAGGCCTAATTTAATTTAAATCCAGGTTTGCAGCTTTTCGACTAAAGATTGTCCAAAGGTTTCTTTATCATCAAGATCAGAATTGGATGGAAGTTGCATGTGCCCTCTTAAAGAGGGTTGGTCATTTGGGTCTTGACAGACATCTGTTTTTAATGAACTTGAAGAATGTCGACATCTAAAATTGGACATTTAAAGATTGGCAATCAGTGGATTACAGCTGTAGAGTTGCATCTTAAAACAGACATTCGATCTCTTCGAGTTCTTCAAAGATTGCTGGAGAATTGCGTCTTCAGCTATTACATATGGAGAATTTTGATGGACTATTCCCTGAAATACGTGTGACTGCAGAAGTGGGCGATTGGGAAGAGACTGAAGGAAGTTTATTGACTTTTAGGACACCTGAACCTGGAAAATGTAAAAAAAAAAAATCCAAGAAAGCCCTGTACATGATTTGTGTTAAAGCTCTTAATCTAAGAACTCGTGACAAAGTGAGAGAGTCAAAATGGATTGGTGTAGCTGAGCAAGGATCTTCCCGGAAAGGTAGTTGGAGGTCCCTGTAAAGAAGCCTATTGAAAAAGATTAGGTGATTTTAAGTGGCGGATTGTACGTTGGGCAATAGCTACAAACAGACACAAAGCACATCTGAAACCTTTGCATAGTCTTGATTGTAGTTTTTGTGGGGACTCTGAAACAGTTAATCATCTCTTTGTTGAATGTTCAAGATTAAGAGAACTTTTTGGTTTGTCAAAAGATGTCTGCCAAAAGTTTTTTGTTTACTAATGGTTTATTTATATTTGGGCCAAAATACCTACAAATAAAAGTCCTACAAATAAACAAAATGTATTATTATTGAATTTTATTTTTGTTAAAGCAAAGATGGCAATTTGGTTAACCAGGAAAAAAAGGACTCTTAATTTAAGTGGAGTAGAACCAGTGCCTATGTTAAAGGTCCTGTTCTTCGTGATCCCATTTTTCAAACTTTAGTTAGTGTAATGTTGCTGTTAGAGCATAAATAATACCTGTAAAATTATAAAGCTCAAAGTTCAATGCCAAGCGAGATATTTTATTTAACAGAAGTTCCCTTTCAAAGCCTACAGCGAACGGCCGGTTTGGACCACATCCTGGTACTTCCTGCTTTAATTACGTCAGTAGAACAGTTTGTTGACTAACCTCCGCCCACAAGAATACGCGAAAAAGGGGGTGTGGTCTTGTTGCTCCCTCGTGGAGAAGAGGAAGTGTTGCGTTCGGTTCGGTTCGGTTCGGTTCGGTTCGGTTCGGTTGCGTTTGTCGCCATGTCGTTCTGACGCTGTTATTTTCATCCCGGAGTCAAATCACCTTTGTTTGGCCTTCAGGGGCTGTAGTTTGAGCGCGTTCATCTCCCCGTTATGGTAAGAGACGTGACCTTCCCGGGCAACGTGCGCTAAGCTGCTGTCGAATCACAACACGGTAACCGCTGGCACAATCAGAACTTGTTACGTATTTCTGAAGGAGGGACTTCATAGAACGAGGAAATTCTCAGGCCGTTTTGAGGACAGTGAAAGCAGCAGTATACAGATAAGTAAATTGTGTGAAAAATACTGTGTTTTTTTACACATGAAACATGAACACATGTTATATTTCACACTGTAAACACAATCAAAGCTTCAAAAAAACATGAAAAACGGGACCTTTAAAGGGGGTTTATAACGAGACGTTTGATGCTGGAGTTCGCTTTTTATGAAATGGTAAATGATATTGAGACCTTTTTTGATATGGGGAACAGAAGATGTGCTGTGTAAGCCCAATAAAGGGCAAGGTTATCAAATAAGCTTTGGAGTGATATACCTTTTTTTTATTTCTTGAATTGTATTTGAAATATTTAAAGGGGCTATATGCGTTTTTCTGAAATTTAAACTCGCGACTGACACCTGTGGCCAAAAAACAGAACGTCTCGGTTACGTATGGTAACCCTCGTTCCCTGAAGGAGGGAACGGAGACGTACGTCACTTCAGAGAGCCCCTATCAGCTTGGAGATATAGAGAACAGGCCAATGGGCTATTGGCGTGCGAGATTTGCATCTCGCGCTCCGCCCGCGCCGCGGGTATAAACAGGAAGCGAGAGCGAATGCACGCTGTTTTTCACTGAGGAGCCGAACTTAGTGGCTCAACCTGCAGTGATGGTACAGCAACTGTGGCGACGGGACGTACGTCTCCGTTCCCTCCTTCAGGGAACGAGGGTTACCATACGTAACCGAGACGTTCCCATTCAGTCGGTCACGTTCGACGTACGTCGGACGTACAGACGAATTGGGATCCCCTATGGAAAACGCCACAGTTACTACCACTTCCAGCGCCCAGCGATGAGCCCCTCAGACCCCGATCTGATGCGGGCGGGAAAGTTCACGCAGGGAGAGTCCAAGCCGCTGTTCCGCAAGACCCATTCAGCTGACTGTATTGGATAACGCTGGGAAAGCGTGCCTGTGAAGGCAGCTGCGGAAGCCACATCATGCCCAGAGGGAGTTAACATGTGGAGAATACACGTATGGGCTGGCCGTGGGCAGCACAACATACGGAAGTCCCAGGGGTGGCCCCGGCCAATTCGTGGAGGGGGACAACACGTACCTGGGACGGCAGAGGAGACTCTGCCGAGGGAAAGACACGGGCTCGCCGTAGGGAGCCGTACCGTGGAAGAATACACATATGGGACCGCCGTGGGGGTCACTACATATGGAACCCAGCCTAACACAAGTTCCACCAATGCATACGAGTGTTAGACCTGGCGTCGAACGCTCCGCCACGTCCGACTGCCGCGGGTTGCGGAGGACTCAACAGGGTTCGCCGATCCGGGGAACTTGACTGGAGCAGAATAAGCGCACGCATCCGTCTACCATAGGGGAGGGAATGGCGCAGCAAGCCGACACTAGAACGGGCACTTCGGTGTTACTGACTATGGGAAGTGAGCACACAGGAAGAAACCGGCTCTACACGGAGGCTATAGAATCTAGCGAACGTGTTAGGTGTCGCCCAGCCCGCAGCTCTACAAATATCTGTCAGCGAGGCGCCACGAGCCAGCGCCCAGGAAGAGGCAACACCCCTAGTGGAGTGGGCTCTTAACCAGAGCGGGCAGGGCACGTCTTGGGACTGATAAGCCAAGACGATGGCATCCACTATCCAGTGGGCCATCCTCTGCTTGGAGACAGCCTTTCCCTTCTGCTGTCCTCCGTAACAGACGAAGAGCTGCTCTGAGGTCCTGAAGCTTTGCGTTCTATCCACGTAAGTCCGGAGAGCACGGACGGGACAGAGAAAAGCTAGGGCTGGGTCTGCCTCCTCCGAAGGCAGCGCTTGCAGGCTCACCACTTGGTCCCGGAAGGGAGTAGTGGGAACCTTGGGCACATATCCAGGCCGGGGTCTCATGATCACATGAGAGTTACCGGGCCCGAATTCCAGGCACGATTCGTCAACCGAAAATGCCTGCAGGTCCCCTACCCTCTTGATGGAGGCCAACGCAGACAGGAGTATTGTCTTTAACGACAGAATTTTCAACTCAGCTGACTGCAGAGGCTCAAAGGGTTCTCTCTGTAGTGCAGTTAGCACCAGAGTTAAGTCCCAAGAGGGTATGGAGGGAGGACGAGGCGGATTTAACCTCCTCGCCCCCCTAAGGAACCTGTCGACCAGATCGTGCTTACCTAGAGATTTTCCATCTACTAGCTCATGATTAGCGGCGATAGCGGCAACATAGACTTTGAGGGTGGAGGGAGACAGCCTTCGCTCCAACCCATCTTGTAGAAAGGCAATCACAGAACCAATCGAACATCTTCGGGGGTCTTCTCGGCGAGAAGAGCACCAATCGACGAACAGGTTCCACTTCAACGCATAGAGGCGCCTCGTAGAGGGGGCTCTAGCGGAAGTGATGGTGTCAACTACCGCTTGCGGTAGGTCACCTAGAACCTCTGCGTCCCGTCCAGGGACCAGACATGGAATTTCCAGAGGTCTGGACGCAGGTGCCATAGGGTGCCCCGTCTCTGAGTCAGGAGGTCCTTCCTCAGAGGAATGGGCCAGGGAGGTGCTGTCGCAAGGAGCACTAGTTCCGGGAACCAAGTCCGGTTGGGCCAATATAGAGCGACCAACAGGACTTGCTCCTCGTCCTCCCTGACTTTGCACAGTGTCAGCGCAAGAAGGCTCACTGGGGGAAACGCATACTTGCGTTCTTCCCGGGGCCAGCTGTGGGCCAGGGCATCCGACCCGAGGGTTCCCTCGGTCAAGGAATAAAACCACTGACAGTGGGTCGTCTCTGGGGAGGCAAACAGGTCTACCTGTGCGGCCCCGAAACGACTCCAGATTAGCTGGACCGCCTGGGGATGGAGTCGCCATTCTCCCGGAAGCACCGGCTGACGTGACTGCTCGTCGGCTGCACGATTGAGCAGGCCCGGGAATGTGAATGGCACGAAGCGACCTCAGATGCTTCTGACTCCATAAGGGGAGATGGCGGGCGAGTTGTGATATGCGACGAGAGCATAGACCACCCTGTTTTCTGACGTACGCAACGGTCGCAGTTTTGTCCGGACGGACCAGAACGTGCTTGCCTCTGAGCGGATCTGTGAAGCGGCTGAGTGCAAGACGAACTGCTAACAACTCGAGGCAATTGATATGCCATTGCAGTTGAGGCCCCGTCCACAGACCCGAAACTGCAAGCCCGTTGTACGTGGCACCCCAACCCGTGGATGAGGCATCCGTGGAGACAACGGAGTGCCTGGACACTTGTTCTAGGGGGACTCCCGCCTGGAGAAACAGAGGGTCCGACCACGGGCCGAAGGTTTGGCTGCACCTCGGAGTCACTTGGATGCGGAGGGAACCGCTGTGCCACGCCCATCTCGGGACTCGACCGTGTAGCCAGCGTTGAAGCGGTCTCATATGAAGCAATCCGAGCGGCGTTACTGCGGCTGCGGATGCCATATGCCCCAGGAGCCTCTGAAAATGTTTCAGTGGTACCGCTGTCCTGCCTTTGAACGAATTCAAGCAGTTCAACACTGACTGGACGTGCTCCTCGGTGAGGCGCGCTGTCATGGCGACCGAGTCTATCTCCATACAGAGAAAAGAGATCCTCTGTGTGGGACAGAGTTTGCTCTTCTCCCAGTTGACCCGAAGTCCCAACTGGCTGAGGTGACTGAGCACCTTGTCCCTGTGTTCGCACAACTGCTCTCACGACTGGGCAAGGATCAGCCAGTCGTCGAGGTAGTTGAGAATGCGAACACCATGCTCTCTCATGGGGGCAATGGCCACCTCCGCAACCTTCGTAAAGACGCGGGCAACAGGGACAGGCCGAAGGGCAAGACGCGGTACTGACATGCCCGTCCCTCGAACGCGAAGCGCAGAAAGGGCCGGTCGAGGGGAAACGAGAAAGAAAGTACGCGTCCTTCAGGTCGATCGCTGCAAACCAATCTTGGGGACGGACGCACCTGATGATGTGCTTCTTTGTTAGCATTCTGAACGGCAGCCTGTGAAGGGACCGGTTCAAGAATCGCAGGTCCAAGACCGGCCATAACCCGCCGCCTTTCTTGGGTACAATGAAGTACGGGCTGTAGAACCCGGACCTCATATCGGCTGGAGGGACCGGCTCCATCGCGTCCTTCGCCAGTAGGACTGCGATCTCCGCCCGGAGCACGGGGGCGTTCTCCTTCGCTACTGGGAAGTGAACGCCCCCAAACTTAGGGGGACGCCTGGCGAACTGAATCACATAGCCGAGTCTGATGGTACGGCCCCGAGACGGGCTGGGAAGCTCTAGCCAGGCTTCCAGACACCGAGCAAGGGGATTAACCACAGATGCACCCGCAGCGGGGCAGCGACGCGGAATGCAGGGATCCGACTCAGACGGCATGGAGCGGCCCGAAGTGGGATCTGAGTGTGCTGTGCAACACTTACCTGCGTCCGCGGAGGGGGCGTGCGAGTGTGGGGAGGCCGCTTGAGTGCGTTCCCACAGCCGGCGCCCCCTGCTGGCGAAGGGAGAGGCGTCTGAGGGTGGCGAGGCATGGGAGCGTCGACCACCGCCAAGCGCGCTCCCAAATGAAGGAGGGGCTGAGCGTGGCAAGGCTTTGTGGCGTTGCGCACGGTCTGCCTCACCTCCTTCCTCAGCGGGGAACAAGAGTGGCGAGGCATAGCGTCGCGCACTGTTGTCCACGCACCGCTGAGAAGAGGGGAATGAGAGTGGCGAGGCTTTGTAGCGTCACACACTGCCATTCTCGCCCTCTTGTGGGGAGGGGAATGAAAGCAGCGAGGCTCTGTAGCGTCACACGCTGCCATTCCTGAACTCCCGAGACCCAGAGGTATTGGAACTGCTCTTTTTTTTTTTGGGTACCACTGGCTGTTTTTAACATCAGTGGCGGAACAGAGTTACTAATGGTTTTCCACCCGGCCCTCCTCCGGGGAAGAACAGTTCCAGACCAAATCCGGGTCAATTGTGTTTCTGGACCAGGGTGGACATCGTCTAGCCAAGGGCCAGCGCTGTGCACAGCTCAACCTCAGCTCAGAACTACCCTCGTGCTCTAAGCAGGGCGGAGGTGGCCTGCCAGTGGCACTGCCACCCCACCGATGAGGGTAGTGAGAGAGAGGAAAACTTTATACAGATTATGGCCCTATTGGTGTTCCATATTTTGGCACCAATAGTTCCACAATGCCAAAGCCTTCCAATGCACATCCGAAAAAAGGCAAGGGGCAGGCAAGGCGATTTACGCGTTGCACTATACCTCAGCCATCCGGGAAAGCATGGCTGTCAAGTATGAATCTGATTCAGCACGAGCGCCCACTATTACGGTGGGAATCTCAGCATCATCTTCATTTTCAACACATAACAGCCCTCTCTCCGATGCAGCGATTGACATCTGTCCTCTGCTAGAGCCCCAAATGAAATGCTAGGTCCCCTTTCAAGGACCAGCAATCCCATCTGTAAGCTACCAGCAGACACGTGAGACAGTGGGCGTGGCCGTGAGACGGCACACGGCGCGCTGAACACTCAAGCCCCTATGAAAAAGGCAAGACGAACAGCGCGCCGACGTGGCTATGCTCTCATGAGAGAGCATAGATCACCCACGAACACAGTCTCAACGTGACCGACTGAATGGGAACTAATCTTATTTTCTGCTCGCTCTCGCAGCGGTGGTGACGTCACATCCGCAGACAGCGCGGGAAAAATCCGACCCGACAGAAAATAGGAAAAATAGGATACAGGCTTATAGGTGCATCCCACTGTGAGCGGACAAGGTGTCAGTATGCTCATCAGGAGATGTTTGAGTCATAAATGGTAAAATAAAAAGGCTATTGTTACGTTTATTTTGGGGAAAAAGTTGCATATAGCCCCTTTAATGTAAAATAAATCAGATTTTATGAGTCTCGTAATGATATAGATAGTAATGATATATTATACACATACATATTACAATTTTTAATATGTAATCATTTACTATTGAAATTTAATATTGTCTTGTCAAAACATCATTTGCCAATAAATAACACAACCTGATTCAAACTAAATTAGAGTTGTGAACCCTAAATGTTATACACAGTTTGACTTTTCATTTGATGTTTAAAAGCCTAATCAGGGACAGAGCAGAATTAGCAAATGATCTATATAGCTAAAAGCCTACACATCATCTGCTGCATGACATTTCATGTAACAATATTATTCGGTATTGTTGCTATCAAATAAACAAAAATAAGAAAAAAAACTTCAGAGCCTCCCGATGTTATATCAGTATAAAAGGCTTTAGTTCTCTTAGATCATTTGCACTTACTCAGATTGAGATGAGGAGTGAGTATATCCATCAAAAGGCCAATGCTTCAGCACACTACACTAGACCTTTGTCTGTCATGCGATGGAAAGCTTTCAGACTTCTTTGATCTCTCAGATAAATCAGCTGTAGCCAAGCACACACTGACACAATGCTCAGGAGTGCATTTATGCTTTTGTGTTTCTGTATTCCCTTGGCATCACAGGCCGTTATTTGTCCTCCCCAGTGACTTTTTGGAGGGGTGGTCCTGTCAGGAAGCATGTAGGGCAGATTGTAGCAGACAGGATAAGTGGTTGGTCAGCAGAGCAGCACTCCTGCAGTATCCATTGGGACTGCTGGTATAGTGGGTCAGCGTTTGCTTCTTTACCTGCATCTGCAGGTGACTCAAGAGGCTACAAGTAGGCCACATGAAACATTTATTGTCATAACAAAAACTCCTGCAACAACAGAATTCATTCATGATGTTCACATGATCTGAACCCCCCTTCAATTCTGCAATTTAATTCAGTTGTGTGCTTCAAAACAATGTAAAAGAAAAAGGTATGTGGGAATTAAATTACTTGATACTCTGACACACAGAATTAAACAGAATTGGTAACTCTGGCCCTCGAGATCAACTTTCCTGCAGAGTTAAGCTCCAACCCTAATCAAACACACCTGAACATGCTAATCAATGCTTTGCTAAAGCCTTTCTTTCACGTTTTTTTCTCTCCATTTTGGCCTTCCGTCCACACTGAGACAGTATTTTTGTCCTGCAAAAACTGAATTTTTTGAAAAGTGGACGCATCCCAAAATGACGCATCACTGAATGGGGAGATATTTTGCTAAATAAAATGATCCTACAAAAGAATAGCATGAGTACTTTATTATATTTGTTCTGTCTGTATTATCTCAGTGAGCTTTTATGAGGTTTTACGCATGTGAAGTAAGGTGAATTTAGCGTTTTCCATCATTTCAGTGTGGATGAGAAACTTTTGGAAAATGCTAGGACGGAGAGCCTTTTGAAATGAAAATGCCATTTTCAAATGTATTCGGATTAATGTAGACATAGCCCAAGTTGTGTCCCAATTCAGAGGCTGCAACCATTTTAAAATTCGAAGGCTGATTGCGTCACAGTGGCACGATGAAGGCTATCCCAATTCGAAGGCTCCTTCAATTGCAGCCTCCAAATGCAGCCTTCGTTTCCCGTGAAATGAAGGATACAACAGATGGATCCTTCGCGGCCTACCCTACCCAAGAATTCATTGTGCGACAGGGACGACAGGATTTTTTTTGTAGAGAAATTTCAGAATTACACTTTTAAATGTATTGGGTTTCAGCTTACACAAATATCTAATGATACAAATGTAAAAAAAAAAAAAAAAAAAAAAAACCTTTAAGCCGTTCAACTGTTGACTTATATCTTACTAAGATGCAATTATATACAGTTTATACTCTTTATTATATACAGAAATGGACCACGGTGAACATATTTAGACAGTTTGTGAACCCTGTAGTACAGTATTTACTACTGTTTTAAAACCCTGTTTTGTTTTCAGACAGTTTCAAAAAAGTCCAGTAAAAAGTTACTGCCACTCATCAATAACAGCTGCTAGACGTATAGCTAGACGTCTTATTTAACAACGCTCGGTCTGACCTTCTTGGTCTTCAAAGGATGCAGCCTCTGAATTAGGACACAGCTCTAGAAAGCTGGTGCTAAACTGCAGTAAATTGGATATCAAAAGCCAGAGTTGCCCACACCCTGCATAAAAAATCACATGATTTATGTACATTTATGTAAATATATGTGCCGCAGGTAATCACCTCCTCCATAATATTCTGAACAAAAGCACGATTGCGAGAATGAAATTGCTTATAAACAAGAAGTTTTTAAGTAACTTACATCTTGAACACAATATTGCCACTTAATTTGTCTAGTTTTGCTCTGCCAGCAACAATGGCTCCAAACAAAGACAAAGTCAGCCGTCATTTCTTGGCAACACAGTAGTGATGTTTTGTTCCTGAATTAATCAGTGTTTTTAATGACACGTTTAAATGGCTATATAATAAATGGCTCTCACTTTTTGTATTCCTGTATGAATCAATGTTTTCGAACAAGTCGGTTGAATGAATGAATGACTCTCTCTTGTTTAGTTCCTAGTAAGACTGTATATCTAGGCTACTACAGTATCAAGCTCACCTGAAGGCCATCTCACTTTGAAGGATCCTTAGAAGGCAGCCTTCATGTCGCGTCCTTGATTCAGCTTAGGGATGCTTAAAAAGAATCAACACTGAGCTCATAAGATTTCATTAAGAGTTGAATTCAGGTTAATTGGGATACTTTTCCCCATTCATCTCAATGGCAAAAAGTGTCCCAATTAACCTGAATTCACCATGTAATTCACGACTAACACTATACACTATACACTATACACTCAAATAAAAAATAATATTATATATATATATATTAGTGCTGTCAAACGATTAAAATATTTAATCGCGATTAATCGCATTAATGTCATAGTTAACTCACAATTAATCACAATTAATCGCACATTTTTATTTATTATAAATGTCCCTTGATTTCTTTTTGTCCCATTATTTTTTCTTATTTTAATGCTCTTATCAACATAGAAAAGTGGATCGGCTTGCTTTGTTCAAATGTTTGTTTTATTGAAAACAACATTGGCATACTTTAGTGTTCGATTTCACACCAACATTCTCACTTGGAGCAAATAATCTCACACAATGTAACACTGCCCATCAATAAAAGGGTGAAACAAATACTTTGTTGCACAAACAGCCCCTTCAACAGCCCTTTCTAAGGGATCAAAACAGGGTGATACAAAATAAAATTACAAAGTGCACATGCAAGGTAAACTAGGACTCCGCCTATAGTGCAGTTAAACCAGGGGTCGCCAACTAGTGAACTCCGGTCCGAATCCGGACCGCGAGATGCGTCCATCCGGACCGCGAAGCCTTTTGACATAATGAAACAGTTAACGTTGCAATGCTCACTGTTACTACGTTCAGACCCAGACGCGCGGTCAAGCATGCAGTGAAGAAGAGACTGATGGTGCGCTCACACCGGACGCGAATGACGCGACATGCACACCGCTTAATCCGCGCCGCAGAATGTCTATTTGCGTCTTTGCATTGACTTAAATCACTCGCGCAAAACGCTTCATTCGCGTCTGGTGTGTAGGCTACGCACCATCAGAGCAGAAAGCAGCGCTCAAGACAAGCACTTTTAGTTGAAGATCCCTGAGTTAAACCATGGCTTAATACGTTTCTCATTTCGGCGTCTCACGCTTGCCATCCACGTCTACTCTTTTAATGGCCCAAACGAGTGCGGGCAGCCGCAGCGTGCCTGATGTTTTGTTTCCGGTCTAGCTACATCCGGAGTGGTGTTGTAGTTTTTCTAACGTTACTAGTTGTTGCAACAGCATGTGAAAAAACTACAAAGTTTGTTAGACCAAAAAGAACGTTAATCTCGCGATAAAAAAATTGACGCCGTTAAAATAGGTTTGCGTTAACGCCGTTAATAACGCGTTTAACTGACAGCACTAATATATATATATATATATATATATATATATATATATATATATATATATATATATATATATATATATATATATATATATATATATATATATATATATATATATATATATATATATATATTTGTTGATCAGGTTGTTGATTGTGGCCTGTGGAATGTTGGTCCACTCCTCTTCAATGGAACACGCTGTCGTATACGCTGATCCAGAGCATTCCAAACATGCTCAATGGGTGACATGTCCGGTGAGTATGCTGGCCATGCAAGAACTGGGATTTCAGATTTCAGATTCCAGGAATTGTGTACAGATCTTTGCAACATGGGGCCGTCCATTATCATGCTGCAACATGAGGTGATGGTCGTGGATGAATGGCACAACAATGGGTCTCAGGATCTCGTCACAGTCTCTGTGCACTCAAAATACCATCTATAAAATGCACCTGTGTTCACTGTCCATAACATATGCCTGCCCATATAATGCTGCGTTCACACCAAACGCGAATAGAGCGTCAAAATCGCGTCTACCACGTCTAGTTAGACGCTTGAACATTTTGAATCCATTCGCGTGTCCACAGTGAATTGGACGCGCGTATAAATTGAACGTTTGAAGCGAAATAGACGTGCGTTCAAGGTGCTCCAGGAGAAATATGTCATAAAACACCACTCTGCCTGTTTTCATTTTCATTAAAAATATATATTAAACATTAATAGCCACACAAATGTGGTCCAGGCAACTCCTACATTATCTTCACTGCATGTATATTTAAATATCCTTAAAAAATAAAGTTATGAAACTTCTTTGCCCTCAGTCAAAACGATTTGGCAGACAACAAATTGTAGATTCATGACACCAAAGATCGCCCGTTAGATCCACACAAGACGAACCACTACAGGACATCAGAGCCAGCGGCAAACGTCAGAAGGACTGGCAGAGGAAAGGCTGCTCTCGGCAGGGTTAATGAGCGCTGAGTGCCCGGTGATCGCCTGGATCTCACAACTCCAAAAACACAAGATTATTTTTTTTAAATAGGCGCTCTCTTTATAAATAAACCACAGATTTGAGCTTTAAACAACTACATTCTCACCTGAAAAAGTCTTAAAACTACATTTTGTAACACAATAGTAGTATTTTTAAATTATGCAGGGTTTCTCATCACGAGACGCGAATTGACGCCAAAGTTCAGATTTCCATTGACTTAACATTGAAATCACTCGCTCCTGACGCTCTATTCGTGTTTGGTGGGAACACAGCATATAACCCCACCACCACCATGGGCCACTTCAGAGTACAGTCTCTGTCTCGCATGCGCACTCTTGATCGCTTGCTCGCTTGCTCTAGATTCCGGGAGATTTTAACTAATTTGCGGGCATCAGGGAGCCGCTATCAATTTGCGGGAGACTCCCGGAACAGTCAGGTCGAGACCCTGATGAGGACGACGAGCATGCAGATGAGCTTCCCTAAGATGGTTTCTGACAGTTTGTGCAGAAATTCTTTGGTTATGCAAACCGATTGTTGCAGCAGCTGTCCGGGTGACTTATCTCAGATGACGTTTTGGAGGCGAAGATGCTGGATGTGGAGGTCCTGGGCTGGTGTGGTTACACGTCGTCTGTGGTTGTGAGGCCGGTTGGATACAGCCAAATTCTCTGAAACACCTTTGGAGACAGCTTATGGTAGAGAAATTAACATTCAATTCACGGGCAACAGATCTGGTGGACATTACTGCAGTCAGCATGTCAATTGCACTCTGCCTCAACTTTATCTGCGACATCTGGTCGATAAAACTGCACATTTTAGAGTGGTCTTTTATTGTGGAGAGCCTAAGGCACACCTGTGCAATAATCATGATGTGTAATCAGCATCTTGATATGCCACACCTGTGAGGTGGATGGATTATCTCGGCAAATAATATGTACATATATATAGTATATATATATATATATATAATTTCTGAGATAAAGGTGTTGTTTTCTTTTGTTTTATTGTAAAATAATCCCTTAATTTACCAAACTGTCCATAATGTTTTAATTCACTGTATTGTATTAATTCAAAAAATAGTTATAAGGATTTTTAATATAAAGTCTGTTTTAATATAAATGATTAGCCATGCACACTTAGACCATCTCATTCTAGAATTTAACTCTTTCCCCGCCAGCGTTGTTTTTTTTTGTGTTTTTTTTTTTTTACATCGTCAGCAAGCTGCAGCATTTTTGATCATTTTCACAAAACTTTCATGGCCCCCAGAATATTTTGTATAAATATCTGAACATGCATAAAATTCCTATTTCATTTATGCTTTTTTAAATCAACATTTGAATGTGAATAAGTTTCATTAAATAAGCAGCATTTTGAACAGAAAGCTGAGAAAATTGCATTTGTCAAAGACTAACATTTTCATAAGCAATGCTTCTATTGCTTGTTTCTGCTTCTTCTTCGCCTGAGTTTTTCTGGAGATTCTGTGTAATAGTGCCCCCTACTGTATAACAGTGAAAACATGGATTGCCGGAAAATTCTGTGAATGGTGAGGAAAAAGTTAATGCATAGGAGCATAGAAACCTCAGAAGGACTGGTCTGGGAAGGACATGGCCTCACTATGCAGCCTACCAATTGAGAAGCACCCACTTGTTTCTTTGACGAATCAGTGTTTTTTAACGAATAATTTGTGTGAATGATTCAATGACTCGCTCATAATGACAGTTACATTTTAAACAAATTGCTTGAGTGAATGATTCATTTAATGGGTATATCTCAAACAGAAGGCTGCATCCTACCGAGACTGCTTCCTTCCCAGTCCAGGCTTGTCGGCCAGTGTCCTCCTCAGCAATTAAACGCTAGAATGAGACGGCTACGTCACACATGTTCCCGCCCCCGCAGTCACAGCACGAAATACTATTAAACTTAATTTGGGAAATGTATATTTACTGGCTTTCTATTAATGCAATACAGTGAATGACAGCCATCTGCGGTCTCCCAGTGGCTTACATTATTGTCAGTTTAGTGTTAGTGATTAATTTACAGCAAAACAAAAGATAACATCATCTATGCTTTCATGTCCGAAAACATTATTTTTGTCTTGCATTTCATAATAAACTCAGACAAGCTCAGTAACGGCTCTTTATCCATCAGTTAATTTTTGTGAATTTAAATGTGTGCAAAGGATTGTGGGTGATTTAAGGCCACGAAGGATACATCCTATGCATCCGATCCTTAAAATTGAGATGGCCTTCAGCAACTTTTGATGACGTGGCAGCCGAGATATGCAGCCTTCATAGGATGCAGCCTTCCATTTGAGAAACACCCAATGACTCCCTCATAAAGATTGGACTGGAGCTGTACACATCCAGAAAAGGCTTCAAACATACGGCTATAGATTCTGTTTGGCTCATTTAATAATTGTTGGAATTTTAAGTTTTGTGTTTTTGAAAGAAACATTTGTTCTGAGCTGTTTGCTTGCTTACCTGAAACTAACATACCAAAACCAGAAAAAGTTTAACAACTATACAAAGCACCCAAATGTTGAAAGAACGAGTGCACACACACAAAAACCTGACAATGACATGTTTCCCTAAACCTTCATGTGCACAAAACAATATGGTGCAAGGCAATATATGCCATATTTACCTGATTTAAGAGTTTGACGTTCCACCAGGGAGCTTCTGTGGCAGTTTTATTCTAAGAGCAAGTTTATTTGTAAACTCTTTATTAGTCCAAAGCAGAGCATACATATAATTACAAACCTCGTCCATGTCTCATAACGAGGCCTGTCATCGATATTTATTTGGAGAGAAATGGGGTCCTACTTTATATGCTAAACATGGAGTCACAATGAGTTTGCACATTCCCGAGCTGGAGACACTAATGGCTTGCTGTAGTCTAATAAATGATACATTGGACCATGGAACAATCTCGGAGACACAGAGAGGCACGCAGAGAGAAAGAGGGAAATAATCAGGGGAAGACAAAAAAAAATCCTTAAACGTTCTTTCACTTCTGTAAAGGCAGGGAGAGGACATGACCTTTGAGAAATCTGCAGTAAATGCTATTGTAAAAGATCTCTCTCTCTCTCTCTTTGCTTCTTTCTCTTGTGTTCTTTCTCTCATTAGTTCTTGTAATTAGAATTTGTTTACTGATCAGTCATGCATTGTGACATCGTAGTTGTGGAATGAAGCTGAAGATTACACAAACAGCACAGAAAGCACGATCACAGCGGCAAACAAACAAGCCTGAATCTTCTTTATGGTTTAATTATTGAGTTAGAGACCACTGTGATCCATGTAGATATGGCGTGAGGTTGTTGTCATATTTTAGTGTGCTGTTTCTCAGAAACATGACAGTCTCAAATGTCAATGATTTATCATCATGAGGGGATAAAAAGATTGTACTGAAAATCGAGTTAAAGCAAGTACTAACTTTGCACAGATGACTTGATGAGAGTATTGGAATCATTCTTGCAAACCTATTCTGTTCTGTCTGGCAATAAACAAAATGTAGCTTAAAATGCAACAAAGTACTATTTCTACCCTATGAAAACATTTATTTTTTTCACGCGTGTCTTGTTTAGTTAGTTTCATTTGTGTTTTAGTTGGTTTTTGTGGTTTTTCCTGTGTGATCGCTGCCATTGTTATGGATGATTGAATGATTCAGCTGCGGGCGTCATCTTCTGCTCAGAGCGTTACTCTCACAGTGCATTATGGGTATTCTCTAGCCGTTGCATTGTGGGATTGCATGAGTGCAGTTGATAGCGTACACTTTGGTTTCGGACACCACTACAAATCTACAAATGGCTGTCCCCACAAACAGTACCCTATTTAAGGGCATTGGGGGGCGATTTCGGACACAGCCAAAAGTTTCATAGTGTGTGCTACTCTGTTTGTGTATATATATATATTCCAGAGTTTATCCTGTGCTGCTGTGTCGCTCTAGTTCTCCTGCGTTTGTTATTGTGAGATAAAACGACTGCTGCATTATATCCTGCCTCTCTACTCTCCTTGCTGCAACCTCCCGTGACAACTTAGAGCAGATAATGTTGCTTTTACCCTCCTTGAAATGTAATCTTAGCCTAGCAACCATGAACATATTGAATTGATGCTCATATTTCCACACTCCCCCTCTAATTTAGCCACTATCAGGTTCGGTGTCGTCAGGTTAATGGCTTCATTAGGACACAAATTGCCAACCAGGGCTGTGCAGACCCGTCAATTACCATTTTTCAGCATTTGCTAGATAAGCCATTGAAAATATGGCCAAAAAAATTCTAGTAAATCGATTATCTTGGGTTTAGAGATTTTTTGTGTGTGATAAAGATCTTGCAACTTGCCGGTGAAATGAAAGATGCCATATACCATCAAGGGAAACAAGCTCAAAGCTTGAGCTCATTCAACTATAAGACATACACATATCTGATAAGCTCTAGAGTGCTGAGAACAAAGACACTGGGCAAAACAATGTAAACTAATCATTCTTGTAGTAAAGTAGGTGTAAGGGTGTCTTTTAGAAAACGTAATCCTTATTTTATTACATGCATCACTCTGCGGTTTCTGGTATTATAGTTTGAAATTTCAAGGTGATTAAAACATGTTTTTCTTTTTATTCTATCAACACCTTTATGTAATTCAAAGTGCTGTTGAACTCGGCTGAATTATTTTAAATGTGTTGATCAGAAATGTGGCAGAGTGAGGGTGATCACTGTACAGAACACTGTACTGAAGAAAATACAAAATAGAAATAAACAAGATGAATGCTTCCTGCCTCTTCAAAAAGGTGCTAATGTGTTTTACTGTAAGTGGTTTTTGTGGAGTGTTGTGAGTTTCTAGGATGTTTGGGTCATTTCTAACTTGTTCAAATCAAAAGGACCCACTCCCATATCTTTATGTCTATATAGTTTGGATCCCTCCTTTAATGTAAGTCTATCGCAGTGGTTCTCAATCAGAGGTCCTGGGCCCACTAGGGGGCCTCAGCAAATTTCCAAGAGGGCCTTAAGATGACTTTAAATTTCTTATAAGGAAAAAAAAAAATCAAGATAGGCTTCAAAAGACTTGAAATATAGCCAACCAGAAGTACAGACTTATTATGATTCTTACACGTTTTATTCATGATAATCTTCATAGTAACTTTTTAACATTCATAATAACTTTTACGGATTTTGAAGCTTATAAATAAAATCAGCAGAAGTAAAAATCTTAAGTTATAAAGCTTAAGTCGCATGACTTCAACGTCTCCACCATTAAACTCTTTTTTAAAAAACATTTTCCCTGAAAATCCCTGAAAATTTTAGTTAAAGGTCCCATGGCGTGGATTGTTTTTATTATTTTATAATGTTTCCTGAGGTGTACTTATATTGTTAGTATGGTTTTTACATAAAAAAAATCATAATTTAGGAAAAAAAGCATTTTTCTATTCTGATATTAGCCCTCTGGCTTGAATGCTCTGTTTCAAGGGGCGTGTCTGTTGTGAGACTTCAGTGAAAACGCCCACTGTTGTGATTGGCTGACATCTTTGCATTTAAAATGAGTATTAGATTATTTGGCGGAGGGGGCGTGGTTTAGCGATATCTCCATGCACAGCCAGAGAGAGACGGGCTCAGGGCTGTTTGAAGGAATTTGGGGGCCCCAAGCAAAATGGACATGGAGCTTTTTCATGGAGCATTTTCAACAATTAAACATTTGCAAAAAAACACCATTGTACCATTAAATTTTTTTTCGTAAACCTTTAAGAAACCATTTTTAAAACATCTATAAACATTACATAGTTAGACGGACCAGATATTCCTAACACTTAGTTAAGGGTTACTAGTTGGTTTGTAAACTGTCTATAAACATTATCTGGATGGTTATTATAAAGTTGCAACAGATGACTATAATACCTTGTTAAATAGTTAATAATCAGTACCAGTAAAACATGTGGGTTGTCCTGATACTGTACTTCAAAATGTAACAGTGTACAAATTGCCACACAGAATAAAGTAACTGTTCAAGATCCATTGGTAACTTATAAAAATAATGTCATATTTGCATAAACTGTCAGTACCGTATATATCCCGACACTAGCACATTAAGATAAGCTATGAAAAAATAATGTTCCTCTGCCTCTTTCTGGTTAAATAATGTTTATAATAATAGTAAATAATGACTGCTATATGAACTATTCCAGGTTATTTATGCATAGCATAAATAATAGTTAGTATAGCATGCTATGCCACTTTCATCAAAACCTATTACAAAGTCAAGTCAAGTCAACTTTTAACAATGCAGATTGTCATCAGTTCATACAAAGCTATAGCAATGTCATTAAATACGATAAACAGTGATTCTGGAACAGATCTGCGTCTTCCTTATCCAGTTAAAAAACATATTACAGTATGTAAACATATTCCGTCCGTTCCAAAAAAAAGTTGCACTAACTGTTCGTTACAAGCAGCATTTGTCAGGCAGGTAAGTTAGCTAACATAAACATATTTTGCTAGCCTACATGCTGCAAAATTACACCATTTTTGTACAAGACAAGTAGAGCTATTTTATCCAGTGTAATTTATCACTTACCACTGTCTTGTTTTTTCTTATCATCCTCCTCCTCCTTTCTCTCTTTTCTTTTCTGGCTTCCTGAAGCATAATTCCGCTTCATGATGACTGCGGAGGTTTTGTATTTTGCCGGCAGCAGAGATCGCGTGGTTGGCTGGCTGCTGTCAGCGACTACTGAGAGGGGGCCCCTTAAGGGGGTTCCCGATAACAGTGTCATTGCACTTTACTGCATTGACTATCAAAGGGGGTTCACACAGTTTGCCGTTGCATTTTATTCTTAACCTGTCGTTGTCTTGGGGCCCCAGGCCAGCTCGGGGCCCCAAGCAATTGCTTGGTTTGCCTGCCTTGTCGCGACGGGCCTGGACGGGCTGCATGTGGACCAGAGAGACGCAGAGCTGGATAAAGATTGCTGAGAAAGTTTTATTGTACCGAGTTGTTGAGAGCGCAAGTTTATTTTGTTTGTATCTGAGAGTTTGAATAAACACAAGTCCCAGTCACGCGACCTGTCGTCTTCCTCCTTATTCTACAAACTTGTGGAACCCCTCTAAACACCCTAAACTACGTTTTTTTACCATCACAGTCGTCAAGATGAACGAATTGTCAAAGTGTTGACTAAAGCATTAATCTATGATCTATTCCTATCACATGAAAAGCTGCAGTGCTGAGCATTGAGTACACATGCAGTCTTGTTGATCGCGTTCTCTCACAAAATACTTTCACCACAACTAACATCAAACACGACATCGGCATGAATACAGTAAGAGCTTTGTGCAGCATAACAGCGTCATTCATTATAACAGCAGTTTGGACAAGTGTGCAGATACACTCGCGACGTGTGATTGACAGATCTGAACATTATAAAGAGTGTTCTTTGATCGCTCTCTAGTTTAATAATTTAAATAACAGATTTGTTTCATGCTACTAACAGAAACGATGTGAATTTGATCATTTAGTCACTGTGTAACGCTTGTGTCCAGGTGAAAAATACGGATAGCTCACTTAACGTAACCGGAGTTGATGCAAACACAGAGGCGATTGACATCAACTCGCACTTTATTCCCTGCGGAACTCTCACAAGAGTCCGTCACAAACTCATTTTCCCTCCACAGCATTACTTAATAAAACAAAATAACTGAATGTTAGCAACAGAAAACAGAAAATAATCCGCACACATGGGAGCTCGAGGTGCAGTGCGCACACACACAAAACGCAGGCCGTCCAACAGGGAGCGAGCACTCTTAAAGGGGCCACACTATTTTCCTACCCATTACAACTGGCATGATTCACCACAGTATTAATTTCAATTCGATTTCGAAAGAAAGTCTGTGTGAACTTGAACTTGCTACGAAATCACTGATCACAGATCAGGCATTAATGAAAACTGTTACTCACTGTTTGTGGCGGTGCTGTCAAATCCATATGGTAAAAGTCTGTTTGTAAAGCCTGTGCTGACATCGCGACTGATAAACTGAATCCATTTACTCCAAATTCTCTGGGCGGGCAAAGCAGAGGAAGGGGAGGTAACCTTTCCTGTTATGACGACCTAACAGGCAAGATTCCAGATCGGCTCGTCTGAGCTCTCATTTTCTCAAAGGCAGAGCAGGACACCCAGAACTCGGTTTACACCTATCAAAATTTCTAGCCACTTGGGGACCATATACAGGCTAGGGGAACTCATGTTAATGTTAAAAAACCTCATAAAATGAAAATTTCATGCCATGGGACCTTTAAAATAGTTTGTAACTACAGAGGTTGTTGGGGACATTAAACGTCATAATGCCAAGCAGGTATATAGACTGCTCATCTTCTCACCAGTCTGCTTTTACAACCTCAAGGGTTTCTTCTCAGTACATAAATTGATGCTTCCTCGTTTCCTCGCTCCTCCATCCTCCAGCCCGTGACCCGGAAAACAATTGAACTTAGCCATTTGAAGGTCATCTCAATTCTTTAATTGCACCACGAGAAGGCGAGGAACTAGGAGCGAAGACGGATAAACGGAGTCATGAACAAGGATAAACAAGTGTATCCTTCCCTCGCAACTTAAGGCGGTGGAGCTAAGACGCGAGGAAAGGAAGCAGGGAAAATAAATGAGGATGCACAAATAGTTTATGTATTGGCTCCAAAGGGATGCAGGTTGCCAGCATAAAACCCAGTAGAAGTGATTCTATTTTTTTGCCAGTCCAGTGCATTTAACTCAAACAATCTGAACAGAACTTTTGGGGGATTTTCATAGTGACAGAGCATTCTTACTGAATTGGCATATTATTTGTGAGTAATATTCAGATGCCCTTCTAAATAACTTTTTCCCATTATAGAGAGCACATTATACAACACAGTGGAATTGCTGATGATAAAAAATCCTTCATAATGCTCATATGTTCAATTACGGATGCTGCAGTCTGTCTCTATCATCTGAAGACCAGTAGAGAATTCTGGGAAAGCATGCTGAGTTTATTCTAGGCTGCAGGCACATGGAATCCAGGAGAGAAACTCTAATGACCAAAGCAAACTCTTATAGCTCCAGATGCATTTACTCTAAAATGACTTTAGCGGCATTTCCCGAACATGCTCTTTTATCATTAGAGCCTCAAACTATGGAATATAATATTGACTTCATCACCATACGTCTTCATAAGTAGATTTTATTGCCTTTCTGTTCTCTTATTTTAAAGCTGCACTGGGGTGCCAAAACAGCATGCATTGTGGGTAATGACTGGCATCAATATTACTGTAATGTGATTGGGTGATATGTGGCAGTCATTAAAGGGGACAGTCAAAAAGGGGTCTTCTTGTTTACTTGTGTAAGGGGAGATGCCACGCTAACAAACACCCTCTCTCTTCATACTTAGTACATATTATACAACAGTCCTCGAATCTTGGCATTCCAAGAGTGCTGGGAATTTTTATCACTTGTCTGTGTTTGCACATTCCAGACAGACTGTCAGTCTGTGCATTAATGGTCTTGAACTCATTCATTCAACCTATTAAAGTCAGCATGAAACGAAAGATACAATAGCATTTTTCCCCTATTGTGAGTGTGACGTATATCCGAAGGAAATGGCTTCTCGAATAAGAATTTGGTTGGCTATTTCTGTGATCTCATCTGAGTGACAGGTTGTCCCGCCCTCACACCAATAAACACATCATCAGAGATGTTGCTGCACATATAGTTTACAAGGGCAAATTAAGTTCAGCAAGTATTTAAGTCAACTCTCCACACTTTACAAATTCTCACCTTCAGATTTTTGTATCCATGGCAACACACAACTTGGAAAGACAGAAACTAGATGCAGATCATTAGGGCTCGCGTTTCTGAGCATCCCGTCTCCATAAAAACGCGGTAAACAACTTTTAAGGGTTCAGCGGATTCTGTCATGCTGTGGTCCTCTGTCTCCTAATGAGCCACCTGTCAATTCAACTGCTATCTAACGCACAATTACGCTATCCGTCCTGACACAAACAGCAGGCCAAGCATGGGGAGAACTGGAAGAAGAAAAAGGGAGTGAGGGTTTGGATTTGTCATGTGGGAAGGAACGTGATACATGAAAACCAAAACATTTGGAAACCACCTCAGAGTGACTTTCTTTTTCTCTTGCAGCTGTTTGAAAATCAAAAGGTAAGACTCACTGACTCACTCCAGCATTTCTTCTTCTCTTTCTGTTCACTTCCCCTCCGGAGGAGCCTGAGGCAGGAGAACAGGTGCAATCCCTTTCACCGCAATGCAAATGTGAACTTTACAGCGGCATTGTGGCACCTCCACTACGCTATGTAAAATCACCCCATTGGCGTTTCGCTGCCTCTAATGAGCTGCTTATCATCCTTGAGAAAAATAATGAGGTTTCTTTAAACACCGCCACCTGTCCATCTCCAGCAAATAAACAGGGCAGAACCTCATGCTGTGGGTTGGTGCAACAAACGACCACTTCTGAATTTTTGAATTGTAAATCGCTCTTTGAACACACAAAGCAAATAAACTGAATAACAATGGAGACGTAATTGTATGTAAATAGACTGTGTGTTTTCATTTTATTCAATGCTGTGAGAGAAGTGAGCACAAGACAGTTGACAAACAATATTGAATGCTGAAGTGTTAACAGAGAACTATAAGGGTAGTTTATTTAAGATTTAAACAGATTTGTGAAAGTCCTGTATCTGTAATCAGGAACATTTTTAATTCAGTTCATTTTAGACTTAAAAGTAAGTGAATAATAAAATAAACCCATAATTATTGTAAGTGCGGTAAATATATATTGGTAACACTTTACTTAAAGACTTTATTATAAAGTATTCATAATGTAGGCTAGATTATAGCAAATATGTGCATTATAGCCTATATTTATACACCGATCAGGCATAACATTATGACCGCTGAAGTGAATAACACTGATCATCTCTTCATCAAGGCACCTGTTAGTGGGTGGGATATATTAGGCAGCAAGTGAACATTTTGTCCTCAAAGTTGATGTGTTAGACGCAGGAAAAATGGGCAAGCGTAAGAATTGGAGTGAGTTTGACAAGGGCCAAATTGTGATGGCTAGATGACTGGGTCAGAGCATTTCCAAAACTGCATCTTTTGTGGGGTGATCCCGGTCTGCAGTGGTCAGTATCTATCAAAAGTGGTCCAAAGAAGGAACAGTGGTGATGGTGAACCGGCGACAGGGTCATGGGCTCATTGATACACATGGGGAGTGAAGGCTGGCCCGTGTGGTCAAATTAAACAGACGAGCTGTAGCTCAAATTCCTCAAGAAGTTAATGATGGTTCTGATAGAAAGGTGTAAGAATACACAGTGCATCGCAGTTTGTTGCGAATGGGGCTACATAGTCACAGACCAACCATGCCCCAACAGTGGGCACGTGAGCATCAGAACTGGACCACAGAGCAATGACTTGAACCCCATAGACTTCCACGGAGAAAAGTGAAGTCAATTAGAAGCACTCACTTCCTGATGGCTGAGCGTACTGCGCAGCCTCAGACTGAGCTTGACGACGTAGATGTGACCTGAGCAAACTGTCTGACAGTTGTAAGTTCTCTAGTAGTTGTGCAAAGTGAAATCTGAATCACCGAATCTTGCAGAGACGGAGAGCGTGAGCAGGAGCAACTTTTGGTAAGTATTCTTATGATTTTTTTTTTGTCATTTTGCATAGTATTTATTTATTTTAATAAATTGCCTCATAGACAGTAAAAGATTGCCTGCGAGCTTCTCCTCCTGTCTATACGGTAATTTATCTATTGTGCGATGGTTGTCGCGTGGTTATGACGCAATCGTTAGCATATTTTTACAAAAACGGCTTCTACGGAGTGATAGTGTTAGATACAAGGTAATGGAGCCTTTTATACATTGTCGTGTTTCTTTAGAAATAAACAATGGACAAATGGAGTCTTTAAATGCCTCAGATGTAAAGTTATTCACTGTCAAATTGACGCCAAAATGAATGGGAGTCAATGGAATGCTAACAGCAGGTGATGGCTTGGTTAGCAATGACTGCCCCTATGGAAGGTACGCTTTCCGGGTGCTGGATTACCTTGATTTTTTCAAAGGCTGGAGAAATTATGTGTAAAAAAAAGAAGTCAGCTAAGTCCTTCAACAGCAGAGCAAATAATATTTTTGAATAAAAATGTTATGTAACAAATGTGACACATTGTGGCTTTATTTATTTTTATTAATCATTTTTAACAATCCTTAATCATTAATACATTTTCATGACCAAAAAAACCTATAGTTATTCACAATGTTGAGGCTCAGGTTAAAAAACTAAGATCATGTAGTTGTTAGACAGATGTTAAAAAAGTTTTTTTTTTTTTTTTTTTACATGGTTCATCAAGGTTATTTCAGATCAACACATGCAAGTGACCACTAGGTGTCGCTGTAGAGACAGGTGTCAAATTGATTCGAAGCCTCGAAACAATATGGCACATTTGCTTCAACTGTTTCAGTGCTTCACGAAGCCTCGGTCTGCCCATCACTAGGAATGGTATTCCCTGGTGGATGTGGCCTCTTACCTGCCACAAAGCATAAACGGTTCAGGAATTGTTTGAGGAGCACAATACAGTAAAACTGCACATTTTAGAGTGGCCTTTTATTGTGGCCAGCCTAAGGCACACCTGTGCAATAATCATGTTGTCAAATCAGCATCTGGATATGCCACACCTGTGAGGTGAATGGATTATCTCGGCAAAGGAGAAGTGCTCACTAACACAGATTTAGACAGATTTGTGAACAATATTTGAGAAAAATAGGCCTTTTGTGTACATAGAAAAAGTCTTAGATCTTTGAGTTCAGCTCATGAAAAATGGGGGCAAAAACAAAAGTGTTGCGTTTATAATTTTGGTGCATTTTATTCCCATATATACATATATATATATATATATATATATATATATATATATATATATATATATATATATATATATATATATATATATATATATATATATATATATATATATATATATATATATATATATATATATATGGGAAACTTTTTGTAATGACTAATGCTTTACATATCATAATAAATAATGTCTGCATTTGGGGGCTTTTCTCGTCAAATATTGACATATGTGATTATTACTTTGACTAATTAATCAGCACATCCTCTTAGTAATTTAATTAGATTTTTAATTTATTGACAGACATAATAACATTATTTTAGATTTATTCACATTCTGTGCACCACAAAGCTGTAAGATCTGTAGGTGTTCATACCTAATTAACTTCATGACTGGGATAATTCGACTAAATGATGAAAGGCTTTAAAAAATAAAAAAAAATTGTTGCCAAAGGTAATAATCAGCGTTCGCTTCCAACACAAATGCACAAATATCTCATTAACTTTCCTCTGTGTTTATAATGATGTTGTTTTTGTATAGTGAGAAACAACTTTGGACTATACTTATTTTCTAACTGGCACGCTCTCTTTGAATGCTGCTTCAAATCAGTCGATTCAAATTAAGGACATTAACTCTATTGCTTTTGAGAAATAACTGTGATATGCCAAATAAATCTGGCAGGAAAAAAAATCATTAATTCTGTTTCCTTCATGGCTGACTTTTTATATAGATCACAAATGAAGAATAATGACGAATAATGTAAAAAAGAAAAGAAAAAAAGACAACAATCAACAGGGATTTAATGTCTTAAAAACAGACAAAACAGAAACTTTAGCTTTTGTCAGTATGGTGTATTTTAAGGAAAGAAACAAAAATCTGAAAATATCTGAAAAACTATTCATTTATTAATATATATTTATCATTTAATTTCAGCTCATGAACCCTAGATTGCCAACAAACTCTAGCCTTGAGAGGACTAACCAGAGCATTTATTCAAACATGGTGATAGATTGTTCCCCAGTCAGAGGTGCTTTTGAAGGTCTTGTCTTGAGAGTGTTGACAAATGGACCCCATCCATAACCTGCTGTGCATGGGAAACACAATGTGAGCAATGTATTCCTCAATATGAGCATGATATAAAGGGAGAGAAATGGAGGAAACACCCCTCCTAACTCGGTTGCAAACATAAAACACCAAGCCATGGGGTGGAGGCCGCACATCTTGCCCTTTCATTGATCAGATGATGACATGAGACAGATGGAGATGAGAATGGGGTATGAAGAAGGGAGGGAACAGAGAAGAGAGTTATTTCCACAACTCTTTACTGCCTTTTGTAAAGACTTTTTGTGAACAGTGCTGAATATTGTCAGGCTATTCATCTTTTAGGGATGTGATCAATCCTCGAAGCTTTAGAGTAAAAATAAATAAATAATTTGATTGTATGACAAAACATGATCATATTTTTTTGGTTTGTTTGTGGGTCAAGTTACATAATGGGGACCAAAATGTCCTCACGAGGATCATAAATGTACCCACATGTTAGGGAGCAGCCAACAAATCTTCTGTCTTAAAGGTCCCATGGCATGGCATTTTTCTATTATTTTATAGTGTTTCCTGAGGAGTACTTATATTGTTAGTATGATTTTTACATCATAAAATGTCATAATTTAGAAATAAACGGCATTTTGTCTATACTTCTGTTTGCCCTGTGGCTGACTGCCCTGTTTCAAGAGGCGTGTCTGCTGTGAGACTTCAGTAAAAACGCCCACTGTTGTGATTGGCTGCATCTTTGCATTTGGAATGAGCGGAGGGGGCGTGGTTTAACGAGGTCTACGACGCACGAGCTGCTGCCAGAGAGACGGATGGACCTGAGTTCACTTCTCATCAGTTCTCTCAGCATGTCTCAGTTCAGGGTGAACTGTTGTAGTTACTAGAATATACTTCAGGTTATTAGTTTATTTCTAGTCGGAGGGGCTGTCACTCATGTCAGAAAGTTAGTAACTTTAGTAAATTATGGATCAGCGCTGACTCGAGACGCGAACCGTTTAGAACGATTCAGTCCGATTTGGTGAACTGGTTCGGTTCACTAAAAAGAACCGATTCAAAAGAATGATTCGTTCGCGAACCGGACATCACAGAGACCGAGCGATTGCTAACAAAGTTATTTATAGTAACTACTGAGTTATGAGAGCGCTGTCTGTCAGCGCGAGTTTATTGTGTTTGTATCTGAGAGTTCTGAATAAACACGAGTCCCAGTCACGCCGTGTCCGTCTTCATCATTATTCTACCAACTTTGTAACACATGCAATGTACCATTACAGCGAGATGAACGAGTTAGTAAGTTTGATTAAAGCATTATTTCTAGATATGTTCCAATCATATGAAAAGCGTCAGTGACGCGCATTGAGTACTTGAGAACACTTACACAGCGCAAACAAAGACACAACAGCAGTAATCGAATGTAATCCAGTTTATTGTGGGGAAAGCTGGCTAGCCTAGCCGGATACCCTCACGCTTACCACCCTTCTGCTTAATCTAACTCCGCGTTTGGTGCCTCCACTTTGGGCCAGATGCAGTACTGGGGGTCGGGGATGTTGAAGGCCGAGCTTCGGCGTGCGTGAGGTTTATCTCTAAAGATGTGGCTCTGCCGATGTTAAGCAGAAACTCCCGACTGTATGTACATTTAAGAACAGATAGACGCGACGAGGACGTACAAAAACACTGACTCACAAGATAGAAAACACGAAAACACCGTTCTGTCGGGAGAGAGAGAAGCCGCAGTGTGTGCACGAATAATAAATAATTAGCTACACATAAGAAATCACTGATCACAGATCAGAAGGAACTGAAAAAAGACTTCTGTTTTCATTTGTACATCCAAACACTGAGAAACTGCCAGCGTTCACTCGTTCACAAGCCGAGGACAATAATATAGTGTTTGCATGGGCGTGCCAAATTCTCTGGGCGGAGGAAAGGGTGGTAACCGTTCCTGCTTAGACGTCAAACCAGGAGACTTCAGGATTGGCTCGTCTGGCCTGTCATTTTCTCAAAGGCAGAGAAAGACAGCCAGAACTCGGTTTTACACCGATCAACATTTCTATCCACTTGGGGACAATATTCAGGCTAGGGGAACTCATATTAATGTTGAAATACCTCATAAAATGAAAATTTCATGCCATGGGACCTTTAAAAATAAAGGTTCTTTATTGGCATCAGTGATGAAAGAACCTTTAAAATTCGTGGAATCTTTGCAATGCACAAAAGGGTCTTTATTGTGGAAAAAGGCACTTCAGATTCTTGAAATCTTCTGAACAATAAAAAAATGTTTTTTTGGAACCTTAATTTTAAAGAGTGAAATTTAGTGGGTTGGGGGTTAATTTTAGGCTAAGAGAATAAAAAAAATGTGTTCAAAATAAAAACAAGGAAAAGTTAAATGAATTCAAAATAGCTCTGTATATTTCTTTGGCATTGCTGTCGAAGGATACGTTTAAGTCAAATTTTTTTGTGCCATTCCCTTGCTAACTTCCCTCCATCTCGTTCACTTAGATATACATCATTGCTTACATTACACGAGTGTCCACCACTGGTGAACCACTTGAAATGTGTCCGATTTGGTGAACTGGTTCGGTTCACTAAAAAGAACCGATTCAAAAGAATGATTCGTTCGCGAACCGGACATCACAGAGACCGAGCGATTGCTAACAAAGTTATTTATAGTAACTACTGAGTTATGAGAGCGCTGTCTGTCAGCGCGAGTTTATTGTGTTTGTATCTGAGAGTTCTGAATAAACACGAGTCCCAGTCACGCCGAGTCCGTCTTCATCATTATTCTACCAACTTTGTAACACATGCAATGTACCATTACAGCGAGATGAACGAGTTAGTAAGTTTGATTAAAGCATTATTTCTAGATATGTTCCAATCATATGAAAAGCGTCAGTGACGCGCATTGAGTACTTGAGAACACTTACACAGCGCAAACAAAGACACAACAGCAGTAATCGAATGTAATCCAGTTTATTGTGGGGAAAGCTGGCTAGCCTAGCCGGATACCCTCACGCTTACCACCCTTCTGCTTAATCTAACTCCGCGTTTGGTGCCTCCACTTTGGGCCAGATGCAGTACTGGGGGTCGGGGATGTTGAAGGCCGAGCTTCGGCGTGCGTGAGGTTTATCTCTAAAGATGTGGCTCTGCCGATGTTAAGCAGAAACTCCCGACTGTATGTACATTTAAGAACAGATAGACGCGACGAGGACGTACAAAAACACTGACTCACAAGATAGAAAACACGAAAACACCGTTCTGTCGGGAGAGAGAGAAGCCGCAGTGTGTGCACGAATAATAAATAATTAGCTACACATAAGAAATCACTGATCACAGATCAGAAGGAACTGAAAAAAGACTTCTGTTTTCATTTGTACATCCAAACACTGAGAAACTGCCAGCGTTCACTCGTTCACAAGCCGAGGACAATAATATAGCGTTTGCATGGGCGTGCCAAATTCTCTGGGCGGAGGAAAGGGTGGTAACTGTTCCTGCTTAGACGTCAAACCAGGAGACTTCAGGATTGGCTCGTCTGGCCTGTCATTTTCTCAAAGGCAGAAAAAGACAGCCAGAACTCGGTTTTACATCGATCAACATTTCTATCCACTTGGGGACAATATTCAGGCTAGGGGAACTCATATTAATGTTGAAATACCTCATAAAATGAAAATTTCATGCCATGGGACCTTTAAAAATAAAGGTTCTTTATTGGCATCAGTGATGAAAGAACCTTTAAAATTCGTGGAATCTTTGCAATGCACAAAAGGGTCTTTATTGTGGAAAAAGGCACTTCAGATTCTTGAAATCTTCTGAACAATAAAAAAATGTTTTTTTTGGAACCTTAATTTTAAAGAGTGAAATTTAGTGGGTTGGGGGTTAATTTTAGGCTAAGAGAATAAAAAAAATGTGTTCAAAATAAAAACAAGGAAAAGTTAAATGAATTCAAAATAGCTCTGTATATTTCTTTGGCATTGCTGTCGAAGGATACGTTTAAGTCAAATTTTTTTGTGCCATTCCCTTGCTAACTTCCCTCCATCTCGTTCACTTAGATATACATCATTGCTTACATTACACGAGTGTCCACCACTGGTGAACCACTTGAAATGTGTCCGATTTGGTGAACTGGTTCGGTTCACTAAAAAGAACCGATTCAAAAGAATGATTCGTTCGCGAACCGGACATCACAGAGACCGAGCGATTGCTAACAAAGTTATTTATAGTAACTACTGAGTTATGAGAGCGCTGTCTGTCAGCGCGAGTTTATTGTGTTTGTATCTGAGAGTTCTGAATAAACACGAGTCCCAGTCACGCCGAGTCCGTCTTCATCATTATTCTACCAACTTTGTAACACATGCAATGTACCATTACAGCGAGATGAACGAGTTAGAAAGTTTGATTAAAGCATTATTTCTAGATATGTTCCAATCATATGAAAAGCGTCAGTGACGCGCATTGAGTACTTGAGAACACTTACACAGCGCAAACAAAGACACAACAGCAGTAATCGAATGTAATCCAGTTTATTGTGGGGAAAGCTGGCTAGCCTAGCCGGATACCCTCACGCTTACCACCCTTCTGCTTAATCTAACTCCGCGTTTGGTGCCTCCACTTTGGGCCAGATGCAGTACTGGGGGTCGGGGATGTTGAAGGCCGAGCTTCGGCGTGCGTGAGGTTTATCTCTAAAGATGTGGCTCTGCCGATGTTAAGCAGAAACTCCCGACTGTATGTACATTTAAGAACAGATAGACGCGACGAGGACGTACAAAAACACTGACTCACAAGATAGAAAACACGAAAACACCGTTCTGTCGGGAGAGAGAGAAGCCGCAGTGTGTGCACGAATAATAAATAATTAGCTACACATAAGAAATCACTGATCACAGATCAGAAGGAACTGAAAAAAGACTTCTGTTTTCATTTGTACATCCAAACACTGAGAAACTGCCAGCGTTCACTCGTTCACAAGCCGAGGACAATAATATAGCGTTTGCATGGGCGTGCCAAATTCTCTGGGCGGAGGAAAGGGTGGTAACTGTTCCTGCTTAGACGTCAAACCAGGAGACTTCAGGATTGGCTCGTCTGGCCTGTCATTTTCTCAAAGGCAGAAAAAGACAGCCAGAACTCGGTTTTACATCGATCAACATTTCTATCCACTTGGGGACAATATTCAGGCTAGGGGAACTCATATTAATGTTGAAATACCTCATAAAATGAAAATTTCATGCCATGGGACCTTTAAAAATAAAGGTTCTTTATTGGCATCAGTGATGAAAGAACCTTTAAAATTCGTGGAATCTTTGCAATGCACAAAAGGGTCTTTATTGTGGAAAAAGGCACTTCAGATTCTTGAAATCTTCTGAACAATAAAAAAATGTTTTTTTTGGAACCTTAATTTTAAAGAGTGAAATTTAGTGGGTTGGGGGTTAATTTTAGGCTAAGAGAATAAAAAAAATGTGTTCAAAATAAAAACAAGGAAAAGTTAAATGAATTCAAAATAGCTCTGTATATTTCTTTGGCATTGCTGTCGAAGGATACGTTTAAGTCAAATTTTTTTGTGCCATTCCCTTGCTAACTTCCCTCCATCTCGTTCACTTAGATATACATCATTGCTTACATTACACGAGTGTCCACCACTGGTGAACCACTTGAAATGTGTTTACATGGAACGCTCTAAGCTCTTTATCACTTGGAAACTGCTATGGAGCTGATTTATTATTTACAGTTTTTTTAGTTAATGGTCTGCGACACGCCAGGCATTACGCAATCGCGCTGGAAAGGTCACACTAGACGTAACGGAAGTACCGCCGCATAGTCTTCGCACCTAGATAAGTATACATATCTATGCTTTGCACGTTCGCTTTGTAAACAATGGGGCGGTAATTCTGCCTACGTCCAGCTTGACCTTTCCAAAGTGATTACATAATGTCTGGCACGTCGCAGACCTAAACAAGACGAACAGTTGGATGTTTTGTAAATCCCATTTAGACCTCATGGAGATTTGAGATGAAATCGTCAAAAGGTTTCTGCTGATGTATCGCTGTGGTAATTTTAACCATTGACTTGTCACATCCTCATCCTTTGGAAGTGTTTACTTTATGACATATACACAACACAGTTACAGAGTTTGAGGGTCAAAGTAGACGTTGATCGCAGCCAATCAATGAAGACTATAGGCTGCAAGATTTCGTTTATGTGATTCAGAGTCGATTCTTTCTTTTGAGAGGCATAACTTTATTTATTGTGCACTTTCGACTTCACAATTTGCAGATTGTTTACATTCAGAAACAGCTACATTACACATTGCACAAAACAGGGTTCACCAACTGCCTAAATATGTTCACCATGGTCTGCTTCGGTATAATAAAGAATATAAACTATAATTGCAACATTTGAACAGTTTAAAGATTTCTTTTATGTTTATTTACATTTGTATCATTAGATATTTGAGTAAGTTGAAACCCGATACTTACGTTTAAAAGTGTCATTCAGCAATTACTCTCAAAAAAATCCTGTCGTCACTATCGCGCAATGAATTCTGGGGTAGGCAAGGCAGCGATGGATCCATCTGTTTTATCCTTCATTGCATGGGAAACGAAGAATGCAGTTGGATGCCGCATTTGAAGGAGCCTTTGACAGGAGAACTAGGACAGCCTTCATCGCCATGCTGTGACGCATTCACCTTTCGAAGGATGCAGACTCTGAATTGGGCTGCAGCTATAGACTTGCTCCTTCGGTCAAAATCGAGGGGTCGAAGGTCTGTCCAAATATACTACCCTTGTTTACTTGATGAAGTTCTTGAAAATGGCGGTGAGTATTCCCCTGAAGGGAAGTGCTTAGGGAAGTTTACAAGTGTATGTCTAAAAGTAGAGTTAAATGCAGCCGAAGACTGGATGGAAGAGCTATGGATTGAAAGAAAACACCAGCAAATAGAAAAAAACACCAGCAAATTAAGAAAACATCAAAAGTTTGAAAACACATGCTGCAAATACTCACAACGCACATTCGATTGGGATGACAATGAGACGGCATACTTGGACGAAGTGGAGCAACTGACATCATGGTGCCAGGACAACTGTCTCTCTCTGAATGTTAACAAGACCAAAGAACTGATTGTGGACTTCAGGAAGAGACAGCATCGGTCATACTCCCCTCTCATGATCAGCGGGACACCGGTAGAGAGAGTGAGCAGCTTCAAATACCTGGGTGTGAACATCTCCGAGGATCTGACCTGGACTACACACATCCAGACACAGGTGAAAAAAGCCAGGCAAAGACTGTACCACCTGCGCCAGCTGAGGAAATTCAGGGTTTCACCAGCCATCCTGAAAACTTTCTATCGAGGGGCGATAGAAAGTGTCCTGACTCAGTGCATCACAGCGTGGTACGGGAACAGCACCAGTCACGACTGCAAAGCCCTGCAAAGAGTGGTGCGCTTATCCGAGCGCATCTCAGGCTCAGCTCTCCCGCCTCTGCAGGACATCTACACCAAACGCTGCAGAGGTAGAGCTACTAAAATCATCAGAGACATTAATCACCCTGCAAACTCTCACTTCACCCTGCTGCCATCTGGTAAGCGCTTCCGTAGCCTGATGGCAAAGACTGAAAGACTCAGGAGGAGTTTCTTCCCCCAGGCCATCAGACTCCTGAACTCAGTCACGTGACTCACTTCACCCCCGCACACGCATAAACATACGGTCTTTCAACATTAACATCCACATACTGCAATTGCACTGCACTTCACTTTACGTCCCTATTGTTACTGCGTAACAACCTGTAATAAACCTTGCACATTATACTTCTTTATATATACATATTATATATTTTATGTTAACCACTTATTTTTAAGTCTACAGTTTATCTCACTTATCATCCACATATTTTTTATATTTTTATTTTTATCTTATTTCCTATTTTTATCTTTTACTTGATTTATTTATAATTCTACTTATGTTAATACTTTTTATTCTAACTTTATTCTATTTCTATTTAATTTCTTGTAACTGTTATTTGCACTGTCCATGGAGCGGACCTGTTTACATTTCACTGCCAGTTGTATATTGTGTATATAACTGTGTATGTGACAAATAAAACTCTTGAATCTTGAATCTTGAATCTTGAATCTTGAATCTTGAATCTTGAATCTTAAAATGAACACACACACAAAAAAACGTACCTTTCAGGTCATCGACAACCCCACTAATGAGTAGACATTGAACAATAAGCATTTACCAGCCAGATTCGTCACTTGGGGTCCCCTTGAAACATTTCCGTGCTATTTGCAGTGCTATCATGAGCATTGTTATGAATCAAATGGATGTCATAACAAATGTCAGTAAACTGGGAAGATTTTGAATGAGTGGTTCATTCATAAATCCTTAAGATCTTACCTTAACTCTGTGGCAATACAAACCGAAGCCCGAACACAAAGAGCGCAGCGCCGAAAAGGAGCGGGGCTACATAAGGTCTATATCTCTGTCATATGCTGATGGTCACACTGTCTGGCTTAAAGTAAGAAAAGAGATTTTATTTCTGTTTTACATTGTTTCTTTGTCTTTGTGCTCAACAACAGCAGACATGAAATTGTATGCTGCCAGATAACAAATAAATCAGAACATCTTCCGAATGATTGAAAATCAGAGAGAAGATGTAAAAAAAGGTAAGGCACATTGCTTAGAGCAACAAAGTGCATACATGTTATTTCCCAGTCCTCTCCTCAGATCAAACCACAATGCGTTCAGTGCAAGGCAAGGGAACAACCAAGCAAGCTGAAATCTGCCATATTTAAGCTCTGGAGACATCTACATAAATGATTTTGCAGGAGCTGGACTTCAAATACAGCAGTGAGAACTTGTCAGAGAGAGGTTCTACACAATCCCCTTCTGCACAAAGTCTTCTGCTCTGCTACATGTATCAGTCCATCATACTGGCAGTTGTGCTTAGTCGCATCACCAGTCACTTCATGCAGTGCAGTTTAGAATAAAATGATTGGTTTCATTACACACTTTGTTTTTACTAATAAGGGGCTTCCGCACCGGGTAGTTCTAGGAACTTAAGTTCTAGGAACTAGCCACCAGGTTGGTTCTCCGAGAACTAAAGGGGCTTTCGCACCGGAGGAACCTTTTCATAGTTCCTAGTAACTAATAGCGGAAGTATCCACTTTTTGGAGTGTTCGTATCATAGGACCTGGGAACGATTTTAGTTCTAGGAATGCCTTTTGGGGGCTAAATTAGCTCCTACTTCAGAGTGCCGTAAGTGTACGCTGATTGGCCGAATGCACAAAGCCGTGTACACACACAAATTATAGCCTTTATATTTACTCCACGGACATGTGATAGATAAACCTCATGTTAAGGAGAAAATTCAACGCAACTTTGAGGCGACCAAGCAAAACATGATTATGTATTTCTGCTCAGCTAGGGACATTGGGCATGAACCACACAGCAAACTCTAATCCTTTTTCATATACGGTCTACTTTCTTTGTATAACAGTTCTATCGAATAAAGTATTAGATAGGACTGTTAAACAGATTGTAAACCGTGGTTCCTCAAATCCGGTCCGGGAGGGCCACTGCCCTGTGTAGCCGGGTAAGGTACGGCCCCGGTATGATTGTCTGGTGTCACTCAAGCCAGTGAACCAATCAGTGTTTCACCTGTTTGGTTAACGCTGCGTGAACAGATGCCAAAGTTCAGATTTTTCAACTTGGGCGACAGACGCGAATTCACAATGCACAAAAAGAACAAAATTAAAATCACTCGCACGTAACACGCAACACGCTCAATTTGCTTCTTTCTATCGCGGCGCATGATCTCCAGACGCACATTGATGCGTCTTTATCCTATTATATTTAGATCTGACAGGGAAAATTCCTGGGAAATTCCGTACATACGTCACTCGCCCGTACGTGTCTCGTAATATCCTTAAATAGAGAAAGGTTTATCCAGCTACTTAGACGCAAAATGGTGAGGGAATGGTATAGGTTAGTTGTCACAAAGTGAGAGAAATGTTGACATGGAATTACGGTAAAACTAGTGGTGGTGAGATGAAGTGTCATGAAGCTTTGAAGCTTTCCAGCCAGATGTGTTGAAAAGTGGTTCATTTCAGGCTTCGAAATTCGAATGCATGCAGGAACACCTGATGACCAATGGAAATCTGTTGCAGGAAAAAAAATTGTCAGGAGTGTGACAGGGCCAAAATGTGTTACGGTTCATGATACATAGGCTACACATAAACACATGTACGTATGAATGAATGAATAAGTAAATAAATAGTTCTGTGAAATATTTATGTAGTGTTGTTTTTCCATCATTTTGTAACTGGGCAGTGCTTTTTTGAACAAACGGAAATTGAGCTCTTTAGACAGGATAAGAAGGTGAAAGTGATTAAGGTGGACTGGACAGAGACAAGTGGAAGTGCTTGTGTAACGTGAGAGGGAAAAATCACATTGTTACGTCAAAAGTGAACCCCTTCTCATTATTCACAAGACACGACACCGGACAAACATTAGCCGAGCAACGAGAGATGGCAGATAAAAAACAAAAGTGGAAAATGTCTGTGGAACAAAAGAAGGCTTACGATCAGGCAAGAAGTAGGACCGTGTAAAAATCGGATCAGCTTTCCAGCGCTGAAGAGAACTCAAGGAGCGCTAAGGCCTGCAATCGGACTCTAAAATTGCTTTATTTCTTCTCGATAGGTGAGTAACATTGGTTTTGTTTTGTTTCACAGAACTAATATACGCTGGCTTTTGTTCGAATTGCTCGTGTGTCATGTTCGCTTGTTTGTCTATTTGCAATCGTATCGTCATTCACTTCAGCTATGATAAAGACCCATTCATTTCCACATGCTATAAACCACTGTCTGTTTCAAGCGTCAGCTCGCAGTGTGTCCGAAAAGTAAGATAATAACTCCTAATATATGTTTGTTTCCTCTTTTAGAGATCATTATAACCCTTTAATATAGTCAAAATTGTAATATGTTCGTTAGTTGGACTGTCGTGCTCGTGCTATCAAGCTGTTCATGGGAACTGTGTTTGTGTTTTTGGGATGTAAGGGATTACTTTTTCATTGAAGATTCGACCTGGATAACCATAGTAACACACATTGCTTTCACTTATTGATAGGGGCGAGACCCTTTTGGGGTTGGGGCATATTTGTTTTGGTGATTTGAAATATCAACATCGGTTACCAGACATGGCTTACCCCACCTTTAACGTTCCTGCTGCAGCGCTTAGGTCATTTGTTTCCAAGCTGAGGTTGATAGAGAGGCGAAGAGAAAGGCAGAGAGAAAAAAGTTGTTGGTCTAGTTAAATAGCTGTATTATGTAGCCTAATTTTCTTCCAAATACGATAATTTTGAGCTTCTGGCACAATACTTGGAAATTTCCAATCTGGCTACACTGTCAAGAGCTCCGGCGGGAAGTACCCGACAAACATTTTCAACACAAGCTTTGAATCCTCGATATCAGGCGCAACATCACTAGCTAAACCTCAAACCCCGGAACAGAGGAGAGTCTGCTGGCAAATAGAGAATGCGACGGAGCTCACAATAAAACAAGAATCAACATGTGCTCAACTTTTCAGAGATGGCGAGAACTGAGAGATTTGAAATGCAACGAGGAGATGACGGTTACTCAACAGGTTAGTAAGGTTAGGAATTTTATTGAACAGATAAATTGCCATATGTAGCTATCTAACATTGTTCATTGTAAAGCATTTTCTATTGTGAAGGGTCATTTCATTATAGCACTGTGCTGTAATTTATTTTCAAGGACCATGTCTATTAATAGCTACAGTTACAGTAATGTCTTCAGCTAGTCAACTTGAGATCCTTTCCATCTAAACTGGTTACATATCTTAAGCCCAGTAGTTTCCCTCTTTTTATGTTATGACAAAGAACTATATTCAGCCGCAGACAGGCAGCTACTATTATTTATCAACCTAACTATCAGACGTGATATGATTTTATGAATCATTGACAATTTAGTAAATCCATGCAATTTCAACGTTATGTATTCTACAATTTGGTTTTTGTTCTGTTTAATTAATTATAAAGATTTAGTTATTGACAAGTTTGTAACAATTCTCAATAATCAACTCCTAATCACAATTTTATGTTGATTTATCGTCGCTGTCCGATGAAAAACACGTAAGTCCATTTTGCCGATTTTGAGATTTTTCGAAGATTTGAATGACCAGGTTCATTTCCGTATAAAGCATGCTTCACATATCTAAATGGCCAATGAAAAGTTGTGAAATCATGTCATCTGATTTTCACGTATATCCATTTGGTGTCAAAGCTGTCAATCACGCCGCGCATCTCCCGCCCTGTGGAAGCATCTCGCCGGTCTCGTGAAGTTTCATCGAAGCTCAGCACTGGATAGCCGAAAGTACGACATTGAAGCTCTCCACAGTTTAGTTCTAATCTAGTTCTTCACAGATTAGTTTGCTTGCTAGTATGTAAATAAACTCGGTCTCATTGATAAGGCCATGTCCACACAAAGCCAGAACTTTCCCTATCCGATCTTTTTTTCCCCCTCGTTTCAAGAAATATCCGCATACACACGAGAGCATGAAAACGGCTCAAAACGATGTAGTATACATGCCAGGCCAGTATGTGGCACTGTAATTCTGCCACAGAAATACACTAAAAACGGAGAAGAAGAGTTGTGCTAGAAGGGGTACGGCAACAGTCGAAGGGTGAGGTAAAATCTCACAATAAAATAACAATAAATAAATTTGCTACTTACCAGATGTGTTTTATTAACGCACACACCTACCCCAACCCTAAACATACCCTTACAATAATGCAAATACAGTAATTAAACAACGCAGTATTGATGTGCGCATGCCCAGTGCCCGTAGTTGTATCCCCTTTAAGTCTTCCCCGCGCAGGACGTGGTGTGGTGACATCACCATTTCACAAAATATACGGATTGGCTGGGTGTCGTTTTCAGATTTATCCACTTTAGATTGACCCGGTTTAAAAAAAATAGCGGTTTCAGTCTCCCAAAACGCCGGATCCGTGTGGACGAAACGCCAATACGATAAAAAATGTATAAGTATACAGTGATAAGCGTCTCTGTGTGGACGGGCCCTAAGATTCAGCCTTTTTTTTCTTAGTCAAACTGATCAAACTATAGCCTGTAATGCTACTGTCATGATTGTCACTAGAACAGGCCTCACTCATACTGCTATCACCGCTTGCCAGAGGCTGAGAATGTCCAGCACGTATTCCTCTGTCAATATGAAACGCGACTTGGCCATTCTAATTAATGATCGGAAGAATGCGTATCGACCACCGTTACTGTAAAATATGCACGTATGTCCATTTAAACTCAATTTTGGTCAAATGTGGATTATATCATTACACTGACAAGAATATGGTTACATGTAAAGATGCCGTACCAAGTATGACAATGCTACATTCAACTGTTTTTGAAATACGGTGTTTTTTTCACTTCCTGAAAAGTAAGCGTTTTGGACATACGTGAGTTTCATCGGGCAGCGACGTTATAATATATTAGGCCTAATGTATAATATATATTATATTTTAGTATTTTTATTTTATAATTTTATTTTAATGACATACTTCAGTTTTATCTTTATTTGCATTATCTTGTAAAATTACGATACATGTCCAATGTAGCAAATTCATTTACACGATATTCCTTGTAGAAAAAGCCTGGCCTCACACAAAAGCACTGAACAGTGCCATTGGCATTTTGGCAGTAAAGGAATCCTCTGTAACAACAGCATCCGGCTTCTCTGCTATGTCTGTGTAGCATGAAAGTTCCCCAACAATTTCCTTTCTCATTGATGAGAAATATGGCTGCACTGTTACCATGATCCTAACTAAGAAACGAAGCGTTCCTTGAAGCGTTTGTGGTGTTCTTACCTGCAGAGGGCGATATTGTACTTTAACAACCTCTCTCTCTCTCTCTCTCTCTCTCTCTCTCTCTCTCTCTCTCTCTCTCTCTCTCTTTTCGCTTTTCCACTGTTTTCCCCTGACATTGATGACCAAATGGCTGTGAGCAGGCACAGTAGGGCAGCATTTTGTACAAGACACAGTTTTGCGGATAACAGTGAGATTCTGTTTGCCATCTAAAGCAGGTTTTGTGCAAAATGAAGGCGACAGGCTGAAAATTAGTGGTAAAGCTTCAGAGACAGTCATTCCATTTTCTTTCGTTGCATCACCTTTCTGTATTTGAAGTTTCTTTGGCTCTGTCTTAATACGACCTACAAAATCTTCAGAAAACAAGCAGAGTGCAAGCACTTAAATAATGTCAAGCCTGTAGATTACTCATTAAAGATCAGAAAAGCAATTTGCGTAAGCAGCAGTGCCAAGCAGGGCATCTGTCATGAAGGTTAGTCATCTCCACCAGCTTCTACTCCAACACAGAGCAGCAGGAATGAACCCAGCAGAGATCTGAGGAACTGTATGTGCACGTGTGTGTGAATGATATATAGCTGAGGAGGATAGCTGTGGATTAATGAGGGATATATAGAAAGATGAAAAGAAATTAGGGTTTTAAGGCTCAGATCAGGAAGCGAGTTCTAGATTTGCTAGCTATTCATCTTCTTATAAAGCTAAAGTTTGTTCTTGTATACCACAACATATGGATTCAGAATTCAGAAGTTATGGCAGCTATGTTTGAGTAGTTGAGCAGAGCAAATTCTTCCTATCTCTTAAAAATGCCCATACCGAAGACTTGTTCTGTGACTAGTTATTCAGTTTCCTTCATTATGTCAGATAATGAGATTGAATTTATGGTGAGCATGATCAGCTTACGATATAAACCTACAGTACAAAAGCTGTCTATTCAACTGAAATATGGTCTGTTTATTATTATTTTGCGATGGTCACAAGTCATTTAATTATATAAACCGCGGAAAAAATTCATTGTCAACCCTTTTATGATGAGTAGTGAAAAAAGTTTGTAAGATAAATCCGTACGTTTATTTGTTACTCCGCTTGTTAAAAAAAAAAAAAAACTTATTTATAGTATACAAAAATAATACATTTATATAAGAATGCCTGTTTTTCGGTATTTTTTTTGTAAAAATTGTATAGAGTCGTTAACGACACGAGGTGTGTAAGAGTGTAAGTGAAGAGTTCAGATGCAAAAGCCTCTAAAAGCCACTTTGGTCAAAAATTAGATAACGATACTGAGTGAATGCTCTCCGCATATAGTATATGTTCATAAAATACTTTCACTTCAAACCCACTAAATCGCAGCCTCAGCCCATTCAGAAGTACCTGTACTTAGGTAGAAACCTATACATAGAAGCCTGACAAAAATACTTATTTTAAAGAAAAGCGTCAGGCGGACATAGAGGCTTTTCCATCTGAAGTCTTCAAGTATATTTTTTTCTGCACAACAATAATTGAATCTTTAATGACAAAATAAGTACAATTCACATTTATTCCACAAGGTAACAATGTCTGATACACAATGATGAAGTGACGTTTCACTCATAGTTACCGCAGGCAGAAAACAAAAGAATAGGAAGTATCATCAGCAAAACTTAAAATGGCTCAGCGATTTACTGCAAAGCAAATACTGAACGCAATCAAATATTGGTATCAATGTCACTTGATTGTGGATCTGGTGAAGAAGCTGTCAGCGATCAAAATATTGATTTTGAAGATGTTGAAAATGATAGTTTTGAGATGGCGAATATGAGCCAGATGCTGAATGTACTGGGAAATGAGCTCTGATGAGGACAGTGATGATTAGTGTTGTAGTACTCGAGACCAGTCTTAAGACCATTTTTTGATGGTCTTGGTCTTGTCTCGGTCTCGACTGCATTTCTCCTCGGTCTTGTCTTGGTCTCGGACTTAGAGGACTCAGGATTTTATCTCACACCTGCAAGGATATCACTAAATTACCGGTGCATTGTCTGATTTAACATCATTAATGTGATTTGATGTAAAACTTACGGCTTAAAATGCAACCAATAACTTCTTTGTAATGTAATTTATTTTATTACTGTGCTGCCGGGTTCAAAATCAATGCAGCATTGTCTCAAAAATTAGCAAAATTAATATAAATGCCCACAAAATTCTGAGATTTAGTTTTTTTATATAACATAGAATATAATTAAGCAATATCGCAATAGTAAGAGAGCTGTTTTCATGAATATATAAGCGTGATTGCAAATTATATTGATATATACAAATGTTCTATAAACAAGAAGTTAATATTAAATTACATTTTAAACTGTGTCTTTGCTAATTCGGCAAAGTTTCGTTATTAAATGAATCGGTTGCTTTGAACAAATCGGTTGAATAAAGGATTCTGTGACGGTTAAATAATGTTAATGTTTTGATGTTAAATTAATCTGAACATTATTTATGCAGGTGTAATCGAACCAATTCAGATGCAACTTCTGTGCCATGAATTTTATTGGTAGTGATTTGATTGGAAGCAGCGCTACAGTGTCTTACTAATCTCTAATTGTATTTAATTATTCAATATAAGTTATTTCTCAGACTGTAGATATCAGTCCTTCCAGAAAAATGCGGCTTTTTTGTGTGATTGTTTAGACGGGTCCTCCAGCGTCTGTTAGAGAACCAATTGTTTGTCAAGGGGGAGAAGTGCGAATTCCACGCCGAGTCTGTTACGTTCCTTGGCCACATTATTTCATCCAGGGGGATCAAGCCTTGGTTTTGCCAACTTTTACCGCCGTTACATCAGGAATTTTGGTCAGATCGCTGCACCCCTCACTGCGTTAACCTCCACCAAGGTGGCCTTCAGCTGGAACCAGGATGCTCAGGTAGCCTTTGATAACCTTAAGTCCCGATTTATCTCTGCACCTGTTCTGTTGGTTCCAGATCCCGAGTACCAGTTCATTGTTGAGGTCGATGCATCTGATGTCGGGGTTGGCGCAGTTCTATCTCAGCGTTCCCTTCGTGATGGGAAGGTGCATCCTTGTGCTTTCTTCTCTCGTCGCCTCAGCCCTGCAGAACGTAACTACGACATTGGCAACAGAGAGCTGTTGGCAGTGAGATTGGCTCTGGGTGAGTGGCGTCACTGGTTGGAGGGGTCAGCGCAGCCCTTCTTGGTGTGGACGGATCACAAGAATTTAGAATATATCCATTCGGCCAAGAGGCTTAACTCGCGGCAAGCCCGTTGGGCACTCTTCTTTGGCCGGTTTAACTTCACCCTCTCGTACCGGCCAGGGTCCAAAAATGTTAAGCCCGATGCTCTCTCGCGTCTGTTCGATGCTCCGGAGGGAGAGCTTGCTACCGCTGCCATTCTCCCTGAAGGGGTGGTGGTCGGTGCGCTCTCCTGGGGTATTGAACGGCGAGTGGAGGAGGCCAGCCGAGGGATGCAAGTGCCCGGGGAGTGTCCTGCGGGTAGGTTGTTTGTGTCGGCTGCGCTGCGCTCTGAGGTCCTTCAGTGGGGTCATTCGTCCAGGTTGGTCTGCCATCCAGGGATTCGGGGAACGTTGTCTGCCATCCGTCAGCGTTTCTGGTGGCCCACTCTGGCCACAGATGTCAGACAGTTCGTGTTGGCCTGTCCCACTTGTGCTCAATGTAAGCCGATTAACCGGCCTCCTGATGGTCTGCTCCGCCCCCTTCCCATACCCTCCCGTCCTTGGTCACACATCGCCCTTGACTTTGTTTCTGGGCTTCCTCCCTCGAAGGGGAACACGGTCATTCTCACGGTGGTGGATCGTTTCTCCAAAGCAGCCCATTTCATTCCCCTCCCTAAATTGCCCTCCGCCCGGGAGACCGCTCAGCTGATGGTGGATCACGTCTTCCGTCTCCATGGTTTGCCGGTTGATGTGGTTTCTGATAGGGGTCCTCAGTTTGCCTCCCGGTTTTGGAAGGAATTTTGTAGACAGATCGGGGCCTCTGCGAGTCTGTCTTCTGGTTTTCACCCTCAGACCAATGGGCAATGTGAGCGGGCCAACCAGGATCTGGAAAGAATGCTCCGCTGTCTGACATCCAATAACCCGAGTTCCTGGTGCCAACAGCTCTCTTGGATCGAGTACGCCCGTAATTCCCTTCCGATGGCGGCTTCAGGTATGTCCCCCTTTGAGTGTTCTGTGGGTTATAAACCTCCTCTGTTTCCATCACAGGAACCCGATGCTGCAGTCCCGTCTGCCCTGGCTTTCGTCCAGCGTTGCCGTCGCACCTGGAGAAAGGTTAGGGGGGTTTTGGCCCAGACCTCTAGACGAACCAAGGCAGCAGCCGATCGCCACCAGTCCTCTCCTCCTACCTATGTGTGTGGTCAAAGAGTATGGCTCTCTACCAGGGATCTGCCTCTCCGGGCGCCCTCTCGTAAGCTGGCACCCAGATTCATTGGTCCATACCGGGTCACCAAGGTGGTTAATCCAGAGGCGGTCAGGCTCAAGCTTCCCCCTACTCTTGGTCGGGTTCACCCTGTGTTTCATGTTTCCAGGGTTAAACCTGTGTTTTCCTCTCCCATCAATCCTGGTGGCGATCGTCCAATTCCCCCACCCCCTCGTCTTGTGGATGGCTCTCCTACCTATACGGTTAGGAGGATACTCGACGAGCGGTGCCGTGGTAGAGGGTTTCAGTATCTTGTGGACTGGGAGGACTATGGTCCAGAGGAGAGGAGCTGGGTGCCTTCCCAGGACATTTTGGACCGCTCATTGATCGAGGACTTCCGTCGGGGACGAGGTGAGCCTCCTCCTGGGGCGCCTTGTGGCTCTCCTGGGAGGGGGGGTACTGTCAGGTCTCGGGTCTGATCACCTGTCTTTGTGTTTGTTTTGTGTTTTGGTGCGTGGCTTTGTTTTGACAGCTCGCCATGTGCTTGTGTCTCCGCCCCTACCTGTTCCTGCTCGTTAGCTCTTCTCACACCTGGTTCTTGTTCTCCTCATTATTATTTTCCCTTTATAGCCCCTCGTGTGTCTCTGTCCTTTGTCAGACTGTTATGGTTTATACCACTATTCTGACTGCCTGTGTCCGTATCAAGTACTCTTGTCTTGTCTTGTCTCTTCCTGTTTCGTTCAGGCTCCAGTGCTCGTGGCTGCAAGTTCTCTCGTCATTCTACTGCGCTCACTGTGGACTCTAACATCATTCACATTTGGTGGCGGCTGTCTGGATTAGAGAGCAGCCTTTCCTGGTTGTGTCGATTGCAGCGGTCGCAGCTTTTCCTGTCCCACGAACTGTTTTTCTGACGCCTAAGTTATTTTCTGTTCATTAAACCTTCTGTTTGCACCCGCATCTGAATCCTGCCTATTTTCCTGACAAACATCTGCTCAAACTGAACCCTTCCAAGCTCCAAAAGGTAACAAAATTTGCTTTATTTTGTTCTTCTGTAATTGTTACTCTAATTTCAGGAGAGTTTTATATTATCGCAACAGGTAGAGATCCATCTGTGTTAGATATAGATCCGGGTCGCTAAAGACCCGAATATGAATGATTGGCGAAACAGTCATGCATTTAAGGGTTACATTTTATGATAAATAAAATATGTTTAGGTATTTACCTACTGCATGAAATAATGTAGATGAACAGGACTGGTGAGCCTTCAGTGACTTCAGTGCACCGTTAAGCACGTAAGGTCATCATCATCAGAAACAAAACCAAAAAGACGCAACACATACAGACTTGATTTATAGCAAAATGGCACTTTCAGAGTGCACAGTAGGTCCTGTGATCTGCCTGTGGATGCTAAGAAGGGCAAGTGAAGGTGGCAGAGAGGATTATGGGCCACAGTTGTGGCCCCATGGTGGCCCATAAAGAGGAGTTAATGGCTTGGTGTGGAGTGAGAGAACTGTGCCACGAAGGCTGTGAAAAGCGATGACTTTTACAGCGCTGATCCACAGCCTGTCGCACGCTCCCCTTTTCTTACTCGGCAGGGATTAGCGGGACTTTCTTTAGGATTTATGGCAAATGAACTGCTCTTAATGACGCCACAGTAGTCATCTCGTACGCGCTGCCGTGCGGATAGTGCCACGTACTCCGTGTGAAGCCCAGGCCACACGTGCGGCTCTGAAACTCCCTCAGCAGGAGCTACATTTACGTGGCGTGAAGAAAGATGGCTGCAGAGATGGCTAGTCTCAGGCAGAGAGAAGAGGCTGCTCAATGTCACATCGAGGAGGAGGAGGAGGAGGAATACAAGATGGCAAAATGTGTGTGTATGTGTATGCGGGCTGGTGACTGATTAGAATGAGTGTGATGACCTGGGCAGAGTGTGGAAACTGAAAGAAAGGATGCAGAGACAGGAGTCAATGTACACGCAGCCCCCTACTGAACACATTGTCCGAGAGAAGGTGTTCTTTCACCTAATGATTTAGACAGCAAATATATTGTCACTGTAGCTGTATCTTACTCACTGATCCCTGTTTTGATGCAAGTGCATATGACCATGCCTCTGCATTCATCTTCTTATGGATACTGTTATTCAGCAACAGTTCAAACAAAGTTAATGACCCATGCAAAAGGACATGGCATGTTAGGCCACGCAGGAAAGCAGGCCTAAAAAGTTTTTTGTTGTTGTAAAAAACAAAGAACAAAATGTTAATTTATATATTTATATTCATGAGGAAAAGCTTAGAAATGGTAAAAGTTATCAATTTAAAGGGTGGGTGAAACACTCAGTTTCAGTCAATCTCATGTCAATCCTGAGTGCCTATAGAGTAGTATTGCATACTTCATATCTCAGAAAAGTATTTCGTTTTATTATATTTATAAAAGAAAGATACACTGTACCGAGTCTTTCCGGAAAAAAACGAGCGGCTGGGGGCGTATCGTGTGGGCGGAGCTAAAGAATCACGAGCGCTTGCAGCGATTGCGTTGAGAGCTGAAAGCTGTGACATCCTTAAACGTGGAAAAAACGTTATCCTAAATAAACCATGAAGATTAATCAGATTCAGCCATTCATATATGATCCAGAATCAGATCTAGAGGCTGAAATTGAACAGGAGAAGCAGCAACGACGACTAAAGCAGGATGTCGCAATCGTATGTACTGTAACTTATATACTTGCTTAGCGGCTTGTCATGTGCGAGTTTTACAACATTTGTGTGTGTTTACTCATGGTTTATGAGGATATAATTTGGTGTATGGACTATTATATGTGAATTAATGTTAGCAGTAGAATGCGTAATGGTTTTGCACGTCAGACTAGTGCGAAAAACAATGGAATAGTAGCGCATTTGAATGAACGAGTCGATAGCTAACAATACACAGACATTTGAAGCAGTTTTACTCACCGCCTGCTTCCAACCTTAATCACTTGAACCGCTCCATCTTTCTGCATTAGACGAGTTACAAATCCGGCGACGAACTGGGCCTTGCTTATGAAATGCAACCGAAATGCAGGGAACAAACAAAACACTTGTACAACTCCGTTGCTGCTCAGGAAAAACAAACTCCATCCACTGTCCCATTAACTCTGGGTTCTTTGGGAAGCTGTACAGGGTTGTCTTGCCTTGACAACCAAAAACACACTTCTTTGGTGACATTGTTGATGTCGTGAAGTCCTGTGACTGCAGAACAGCCGAGCAAAGCCCATTTTGATGGGCGCACTGCTTTCGCTCTCTCGCTCTGGTCTACGGGTGCGCACGCGCCCTTCCGGGAGAAGTGCTCTTTGGACCCGTATAAGGAAATTCCGCCCCATTTGACATCACATGGGCCCATACCCGAAAAAAACTTTCCGAAGCTTGTGAGAAACCGGAAGGAGTATTTTTGGCACAGAAATACTCCATCAAACATCCAACTTAATTTTTGAAACTTTGTCCATGTTTAGCATGGGAATCCAAGTCTTTAACAATGTAAAAAACTCACTATGCATGAAACAGCATTTCACCCCCCCTTTAATATTTTAATTTATTTTAGATATAAATTTTTATCCTGTTACTAAGTTTATAATAATAATACAAACAAACAAAAGGAACTTAATCCTTTATTCTGAAAAATTGGCTCTTTTTCCTCAAATCACTGATTTCCTTGACCGAGCCCTTGCTTACATGTGATGTGATAAGCCCTCTAAACCAGTGTATCCCAACCCTGTTCCTGGAGGCACATCAAGGCTGCATCCGAAATCTTAAAAATGCTGCCTTCGAAGGATGCATTCCAAGGAAAGCATCAAGGCACATCCAAATCCAAAGTTAGCTTCACATCCTGTCTCCTGAGATACCTTCATCTGATCGATTTTTGAAGGCAGCATAGATGTATCCTGTGCTTTTTATTCTGTGACAGCTGAGTTAAAAAATAAAGATGGCATCTGAAAGTTGCGGTTAGTGGTCAGTTTGTGTGTAAACGTTTGTGACCAATGTTTTCCACTTCATTTCAAGCGAGAAATTACTATTGTAGTAATTCATTATTTGCTTAGATATCACCAATGCTCTCTCTATCTTGCTGTAGATCATTAAACCTTCCTCAGAAATTTCGTGAGGTTCCTAACACTGCCTACAAAGTCATTGCCTGATAAGGCAGCGAGGCAACAAATCAGCTGCCTAAGTTTTCGGACGCAGCCCAACACTACACATTTTCGAACGCTTCCTAATCAAACACACCTGGTTAAACTCCAGACTCCAAGACCAGAAATGGATGGGTCAGATAACCCAGACATGCAAAATGTGCATTGTTGTTGTGCCTCCAGGAATAGGGATGGGAAACACTGCTCTAAACCAGTGCGTGTTGTACATTTCTGTCATGGACAGTTGGTATGCAGATAACAACGGAATAGCAGCAAAGCATTTATCGTGAAATTACCACCCTGTAATGCTTTCTAAGCCCAGGGCTTCCGTGATGAGGGCACCTTGGTGAAATTGAAACCTTGGATTACTCCGAAAGCCAAAGCCCTGTCATCTTACCTGTCATGCATGGCCAAACACAAAATATGGAGTGACTAGTGCTTCAACACTTTCTAAAAGGTGACAAAAGAAGGAATGTGTTAAAGCGTCAGATTTACAGAATCAGAACTGCAAAAAAACATCTGTGCAACTAAAATGTTAAGGGAGGTCAATGATGTGACTTACTATTTAATCATCTTACAGTATGGCTATATTCCTTCTAAAAGCATAAAAAGGCAACGCAAAATGTTAATATCAGCCTCTTGTGGTTTTACACAGTGGGATCTGACATATTATATTCCATGAGTTAGATGTGAGAGTCAGTACGTATGTGAAAATTCTTCATTTGTACTGTTGGTGAGGTAGAGGAACATAATTATTTCATCTTTAATTAACAGACATTCTTTCAATAGCAGGTATTGAGAGCAAAAAGTCATCATAATTCTCTTAAAATTAAATAATTTTCTACAGACCGTTTTGTTGGACTTTAACTTTTAATTAGGGATGTATGATATATCAGTCCCATTTCAGTTATTGGCTGAAAAAGTTGCATGTTAATCTCTCTCTCTCTCTCTCTCTCTCTCTGTAAATCCCAATATGAATCAATAAAAACTGATTTTTAGTAATGTATTTAGAATTTAGACATATATGTTTATCTCTTATTAGCCATAACATTGATTCGATTGGTATTGTAAAGATTTTTAATATCATTGCATGTTTGCTTTTAAAGCTACACTATGTGATATTTTCCCCCATCTAGCGGTTAAAAGGTATATGACCATCCAGTGAATTTTAGTTTCTCTTCCTCTCAATTCCGATTTCGTTTTAACTCCTACGGTGGCCGATTTAGTCCAAGATTAATATGGCTTCCAGTTCGACCTCGTCCACATTCGACACGGTGCCATCGAGTGTTAAAACGCGAAAGGCGAAGCTTGAATTTACAGGTATGTCCCTCTTTGGCTAATGTACTTTCAAGATGGAGGGGCAACATGGCGACCCGCATTCGAACCCCTCACCCGTATGTATTTTCAATGGCATATTATAAACTTACGAGAATACTTTATTACTTGAAAGAAGTAAATATACATTAATGAGCACAAATATTTTTGAAAGAACTAAGTGTTTTTAGCTAAGAATAAACTAAAAAAGTTACACAGTGTAGCTTTAATGTTGGTTGAATCTTGTTATCCAAAACCTTTCTTCTAGGCAAAAAATTATAAGGTTTATTTTAAACATGTTTAATTAGCCTGTTTAATCTGACTGTCAGATCTCTGGATGTCAGTTACTATTAATAATCATCTTGTATTAAACACCACAAAAAATAAGACATAGAACATTACACAATAGCAAAGAAGCATATGTTAAAGGTACTGATAGTTAGCTAAACTAATTAGACCGACAGTCATGACAGGACTGATGTTACAATGACGGCTCATCAGCATTCCCCTCATGATGTCAACTCTGTCACCTGTTGCCATGACAGCCATCTGTGCTGCACATCAGCGCCCGACAGGTTTCAGGAACATGATCTCAAATTATCAGGACCTATCATGAATTAATAATAATAAAAATAATCTCTTGTATTTGAAATATCCTTTACGTAAAGGGATAGTTCACACTAACATGGAAATTCTGTCATCACTCTTGTGTCTATCTGAACCCATAAGACTTTCGTTTATCTCCAGAAAACAAATGAAGATATTTTAGACCTTATTTACAGCAACACCATTTTACATTTTTAACAGGAAGGAAAGCAAGGTTTTGAGGGAAAGACGTACATCTCTTTAGTGGGTTGCACTGTTATTTAATGTGTTTTGGATTGTTCTGCTGACGAAACACTGAAAAAATATATTTCCAAGAAATGTCAGTAGCTGTGGAAAATTATGAGTGATCTAGGAGGTTTATACAGCCTACAGCTTTTTACAGCGGATGCCATTGAAAACATGGTAAGTCTATCCCTCAGAGCCTCGCTTTCATACCTGTCATGGCGCTGCTCTGAATTAATGAAATATGAGAGATTTCCCTCTATTGAAAGTCTATTCACCCATGTTCTCTTTATATGATGAACTGATTTAATTTAGGCTTTTATAAAAACATTGATCAATGAGCATAAACAGAAGCTCAACTGTAGTTGCTTGATGTGCAAGAACAAACCTCACGTGTCCTTGCAGAAGCTCAAACATACACCAATCAGGCATAACATTATGACTTGTTTGTTCAGCACATCCCACAGATGCTCGATTGGATTGACATCTTGGGAATTTGGAGGCCAAGTCAACACCTCAAACTCGTTGTTGTGCTCCTCAAATCATTCCTGAACCATTTTTGCTTTGTGGCAGGGCGCATAATCCTGCTGAAAGAGGCCACAGCCACCAAGGAATACCGGTTCCATGAAAGGGTGTACGTGGTCTGCAACAATTCTTAAGTTGGTGGTAAGTGTCAAAGTCCACATGGATGGCAGGACCCAAGGTTTCCCAGCAGAACATTGCCCAAAGCATCACACTGCCTCCGCCGGCTTGCCTTCTTCTCATAGTTCATCCTGGTGCCATGTGTTCACCAGGTAAGCGACGCACACGCACCCGGCCATCCATGTGATGTAAAAGAAAACGTGATTCATCAGACCAGGCCACCTTCTTCCATTGCTCCGTGGTCCAGTTCTGATGCTCATATGCCCACTGCTGGCGCTTTCGGCGGTGGAGCAACTGCGGTTGAGCTTCTGTTTAAGTTCGCTGATCAATGTTTATTTGTGACCAAATGGCTAAATTAAATATCTTCGTCATATATTGGGATCGTGTCTCTTCAGATTTGGATTAAAGGGGTCATGAACTGGATTTTTTTTATTATTTTATGTTTCCTGAGGTGCACTTATAATGTTAATATGATTTTTACATGAAAATTTTGCCACAATTTATAAATAAATGGCTATTGCTACCCTGATTTTAGCCCTCTGATTTGAACGCTCAGATTAATGAATCATGAAAAGTTTTGATTATTGCATTATATTTAGATCTGTTCCCATCAAATAAAAGGTTGCAGTGATGAGCATTGAGCAGATGACAGACAGCCTGTTGATCATGTGAATGCAGGGATCTCATCATTGCTGTACGATTTATGCACTCTCACAAATGCTTTCACCATAAATATCAATGCAAACACGATGTAAATATAGTAAGAGCTTTGTTGTGCAGTGCAACAGCAAGCATCATTGAATACAAGTGTCCAGATAGATTTGCGCTGTGTGAATGACAGCTTCAGTAATTGTAAAGGGAGCATTCATTGAAATTTACAGGATGTTTTTATAGTACATTGACCTCTTGTGTCAAAAGATCAAGGGCATTTTGATTTCTCAGTTCATAACCCCTTGAAACCACTCAATTCATATGGATTTCTTTTACAATCTCTTTATGAACGTTTTTAAATATCAGAGTTTTGGGTGAATAGATTTTCTCAGGGACACAGGGACAGAAGTGTCTCAGATTTCATTAAAAATATCATCATTTTTGTTCCAATGATGAATGAAACTCTTATGGGTTTGGGACGACATTAGTCTATGTAAATGATTTAAATTTTTGGGTGAACTAACCCTTTAATACTGCCAGAAAAAAACCTTAATACATAATGCATATTGCATAATGTAATTAATGAATTAAAAACTGTGCTATATATTACCTTCAGCAGTCCTTGGGTATTAAAAATGTGGACCATCCTTATGCCCCTGAATGAGTCCTAATTTGAAGATATTAAGGTTCTTCAGATGGTGTTAAAATTGTAATATCTCATGACCTTTGGTATACGGAATTATCTACAGTATAATAACCTTTGTCATATAATCAAGATAATGCAGTTCACTGAATTACATATTACTCTTTATTACCAAAGCCTGGAAATTCAGCATGCCTAGAAATTCACTCTTTCCTTTGCTTTCTAATCTTAATGCATTCTCTTTTGAGTATGTAGTAACATAAGTTATTTCTTAAAAGGAAGAGGAAAACAAGAATCATTATTATTAAAAGAAAGCTCAAAAACAGTTAGGATTTGCTCAAGGCTTATCAGATCCTGTTGCTGATGTCTGGATTGACTAATTCTTTGTCTGAGCTGGTGAAATGACATTTTTGCATGGGCAGCCACTCGGTAGCTGTTCCCTTTGGAAGCAAGTCTGCGCATGCATATTTAATATTGTCGATACACAGACTTTAATGGCTTGCTTTGAAAAGAGAAATAACTTTTTCTGCTCCTTCAGAAAAAGCATGTCCTACTGACATCTAGAAGCTTCTTCCTTTGCTATTAATGTCAGAGTGCTACAGATCACTTCCGTTGATTTAATGCATCATAATTTTACCCAATATAGAGGACTTTTACTACATTTGTATTAAAGTTGAAATAATTAATTTATTAAATTGTAATAATATTTATATTTAACATATTTATAATATATACTTTATACTATTTTATTATTATTAATAATAATAATAATAATAATAACAATAATAGTAATAAATAGGCTAAATTATTATACTTTTTTTTAAACTAAATTATACTTTGCTGATGCCACTTGTTTTATGTGTTACGTAATGCAATTACATTCATGTATTTGTGAATTTGTTGCTAAAGCTTTTAAATGTTTTTTTGTTTTGTTTTGTGTGTGTGCATCAAATTTTAGAAAAAGTCTTTGCTCTCTAAGCAGAGGGCTGTTTTCCGTGTGCGTCCGTTCATCTGTGCCCTGAGGGCGGTGTAATTACCCCTCTATCGATCAGCCGGTGTACACCCCGCGGTGAGGCGGCCCGTGATAACTGTGTGTTGCTGGGCTTCTCCATGTGTGCTCTCAATTCATATTTAATCAATATTCCATTAAAGTTGTGTTTCTACAGAAGCCCAGAGTGATCTGAGTGCGGCTATTAAAGCAGCCAATGTGGTCTTGCTTTTTTGGTTGAAAAATTCAGTTTTTAGGCCTGTCCGGTCGCTGTCCTGAGTCACCAGACGGTGAGAGGATAATCCTGCAATGTCGAGGTGACTGAGAGGAAAGTATTGGATGGTCAAATCCTGAGGCCATCGATTAGGAGTTTTGCTGTCACTGCTGTGGCCTTTCTCTGTCAGTGGTGACAAATTAGACCCCTGTGGTAAATATAAGGCCCTTGCAGACATCCATAGGCAACGTTTGTAGAGATCAGAGGATGTTTGTTGCTGTGTTATCTGATCATGTTATCTATCATTCGATACACAACAAGCAGGGGTTGTTGAAAACCCAATACCAACCAGACCAAAGAAAAAATGGCTTTTGCCATGTATGTATCAAAATATGTTGCTTTTCTTCTGGCTATTGTCGTAAACACCTGGCAATCTTTTTCAGTATTCCCTTGAAGGGCACTCCTATTCTTCCTCTAACCTGATGAATTTATCAGTAAGAGTTGTTTGTATGACAGAGCTGCATCCATGTTGTTGAAGCATATGCCTTGTGTATGAGCTCTCGTGACAGGAGTTGTCCGGCAGCAGCTGGCCCTGACAGGCTGTCACAGAGCAGAGATGAGGAGCAGCAGTTTGGTAAATGATTAAATGCTCCTCGCTGTACTGAATACATAACAGGCCCCTCTCCAGAGCTCTCTCACACGACACTGCATTTCAGAGAAATTAATACAGTTCAAGCTGTTCAAAGTTTTTTTTTTATTATTACTCACATACTTTGTACTTTTGTGTTCTACAGTACATCTTGAATTTAGCACTAAAGATTTCCAGATTGGATTCTGAATCACAAGCTCTCACCCCGATTCAGTTCCAATTTCATTTTGATTCATTTAGTTATACATCAGGTACAATGTCTATTTGCTTACATTTTCAGTATTAATTATATAATATTATACTATTTATATACTACTATTATAGTATTTTAGCTTTTATTTTTACAGTTTTTGCAGCGAGTTAGTTCAAAGGGGAAATATTAATAATTATTCATAGCCCATTAGGATTATTTATTATGATTAATTGTTAATATTTTAATCAGTTAATGAGATTAACTTGATGTACACTGTAGCTATGTTAACATTACAATCAATCAATCAATCAATCAATCAATCAATCAATCAATCAATCAATCAATCAATCAATCAATCAATCAATCAATCAATCAATCAATCAATCAATCAACTAATCAACTAATCAACCAATCAACCAATCAATCAATCAATCAATCAATCAATCAATCAATCAATCAATCAATCAGATCATCCTGTGAACCCTCAGTATTGATTATTAACTCATTCTGAGAAAAGGGTATTTTTCATGGCCACAAAAAAATTATTCTTCCTTAGCATTTACAGCGCTTAGAGCGTGTAACAAAATCAACCATTTAAGTGACAATTTATTTGCAGGCAGGGAGTCAGAACCAAACATGTATTGTGCACAAGTTTTATTAACTAATCTAACAAAAACACATACACACAAATCACACATACATGGGTAGAATGGAAAGTGAAAGTGACTGAAAACCGGATCAGAACAGAGTAATGAAGCTATGGAACACATCTAGCACCTGGGAGAACCATCAGTTATGATTGCAAGCTCCTATGTTTGAACAAAGGGGTTCACAGCTTTAACTAACTAAACAGTGATTTTGTATATCGTTGGTTACTTGCATTTGCCTAAGTGGTTGAAGAACGTCCGGACATACTGTCGCAGAAGAAAGCTTGATAGTTCGGTCCGATGGTACAGTTGCAATCGATTCCTTCCGTGTTGAGAGAAGAAGATAGGATGAACTTGCATGGTTAGTTCGACCTTGTCATGGTTGAGGAAGCTGTACATGGCATGATGAGTGTGTAGTAGGGTTGTGAATCTTTGGGTAGGAAGCGAATCGATTCAATTCATGATTCATAGGTTTTTGATTTGATTCAAGAACGATTTTTGCAAATTCAGAACTATTCGGTTTGAGAACGATTCACATTAAAATTCGATGTGATTCGATTAATTTTACTAGATTCTGCATTTTTATATGCATTCATAGGATTATTAAAATGCTTCCCCCAATGTGTCTTAGTCAGGGTGTGAATTACACAGCGGCGGGTCAGAAAGTGGGCAGGAAAAAACTTTTGTCCATTGTTAATGTTAGATCATTTTATTACTTTATTATTATTACACACTTTAGACTAGACTAGAATATCATGCACTTTTCCAACTAATCCTAAACTTTCTAACTTTTCTTCATGGAATAGGAAGAAAAACCCTCTTTAGATTAATCGATTGCCCAGCACAAATTTTTAGCTTTAGTTTACTTTTATTGCAGTTTTAGTAATGTTAGCCCTTCAACTTTTATTTCAGCCTTTTCAGTTATTGAAAACGTCTTGGGTTATGACTATAACCCTTTTTCCCCGAGAAGGGAACGAGACACTGCGTCATCGTGATGACACTTTGGGGAACGCCCCTTCGTGTAAAGCGTCTGAAGAAACAGTAGAATCAGCCCAATCCGATTGGTGTTGCGTGATGACGTAGTGTGTGACGGCATACCCGGAAGATACAAAGAGACGTCCTGAACACAACAGAGATAGCGTTCTTGCGATGAAGCGAGCGCTCTGATGATTGAGTGGACACGAGACGCAGTGTCTCGTTCCCTTCTCGGGGAACAAGGGTTATAGTCATAACCCGAGACGTTCCCCTTCGAGGGAACTCGAACTGCGTCATCATGATGACACTTTGGGGAACGAGTACCAACTATCCTGCACCAATCATACCCAACCCAGTGTGAAGCTGGAACCCAGGCATAACTAGGGGGCGAGCACTCTAGCGCCAGGCGTCTCAGGGAGATGCAGACTGTAGTAACGAATGAAGATGTGAGGGGTGGCCCACCCACCCGCTTCGCAGATCTCTTGCATAGAGGCTCCAGAAAGGAGGGCCACCGAGGAGGCCATGCTCCTGGTAGAATGGGCCCTCATGGCTAACTGTGAAGGCAAGTTGCGCACCTGATAAGCCATGGCTATAGCCTGGACAATCCAATTACTGATTGTCTGCTTTGACTCAGGCAGCCCCTTCTTAGGTGAACCAAAACACACCAACAGCTGGTCTGACCTTCTCCACTGAGCAGACTTCTCCAAGTAAATCCTCAATGCCCGCACGGGGCAGAGGAGGTGAGGTCTGCTCTCTTCCGCCGTCACGTGAGGTGGAGGATGGAATGCCTGGAGAACCACTGACCGTGCCACATTAGATGGCACCTTGGGCACGTAGCCCTGACTGGGATGCAAGATGGCCCTTACCATGCCAGGGGCAAACTCCAGGCAAGTCGGCGTGATAGCCAAGGCCTGGAGGTCCCCCACTCTCCTCAGAAAAGTGATGGCAAGGAGAAAGGCCACCTTGAAGGTCAGTATTCTCGCCTCAGCCGACTCCGGTGGCTCAAAGGGGGCCTCAGCCAAACCCTCAAGCACCACCGCCAGGTCCCAGGTTGGGACTCTGGAACGAGCCGCAGGCCTCATCCTCCGAGCCCCACTGAGGAATCGTACAACCAGATGGTGCCTTCCCAACGGCCCATCCTTAAAGGTGCGTGGAAAGCCCCAATGGCAGCCACCTACGCCTTAAGTGTGGACGGGGAAAGACCGGCGGAGAAGCGGTCTTGAAGGAACTCCAGCACTGAAGCCCCCGGGCAGATAACTGGGTTCACCTCCCGCTCTCTAAGCCGCCACTCCCCGGGCCTCAGCCCCTGCCTTGACAGGATGTCTGCTCCCTAGTTTGGGTCCCCGGGGATGCACATCGCCCTGAGGGATGACAACCTCCCCTGGGACCACAGGAGAACCTGATGCGCCAGTCTGCAAAGAGGGCGCGACCTCAGGCCCCCCTGGTGGTTTAGATACGATACTGCCGACATGTTGTCGGATCGTATCAGGACATGGTGGCCGCGGAGGTCCGGGAGAAAGCTCCTCAGAGCTTTGTAGACCGCCAGCATTTCCAGGCAGTTGATGTGCCAGGAAGAACGCCGGATCTCCCACAGACCTCTGGAAAAGCGGCCTTCCATGACCGTGTCCCAACCAGTGAGGGATGCGTCTGTGAAACGGTTTCCCGGCAACATGATGCTCCCAGCACTGGCCCCCGGGACAGGAACCAAGGTCTCTTCCATATGACGAGGGAACGAAGGCATCTGCGCGTTACCCTTATCATACAGAATGGTCTTCCACTCAAGGACAACCTCCCTGGTTCCCAGCCACCACTGTAGGGGTCTCGTGCAGCAGGCCAAGAGAAATTATGTTGGACGCAGCTGCCGCAAGTCCCAGCAGTCCTAAACTGCTACACAGTGATGCCCGAATGGAGGAACCTGATAATGATACGCTTCGCCCCCGAAAGCGAACCTCAGGAATCCCCCGTGACACAGAAGGATTGAACATGGAAGTATGTGTCCTCTTTAGATCCACCGTGACAGACCAGTCCTCAGACTGGATCTGAATCACGACACTCAAGCATCTCGAATCTGAATCTCCTTGGAGAACGATCCAAGTACCTCCGATCTAAAGTTGGACTCAACTGGCCATCCTTCTTAGGAACTATGAAGTACCGGCTGTAGAACCCGGACTCCCTGACTGGCGGAGGAATACGTTCAAAGCCTCCTTAACCCACAGGGAGTGTACTTCCTGTTCCATTACCCACACCTGCTCTGGGCCGACCACAATCCAGACCGCCCCGTTAGACTTCGGGGGAGGGAACTGAACTGCGGCCTGTAACCCCGTTCTACAGTACGCAGGGCCCATGCAGATATATTCGGAGGCATAACCATGCGCCGAGATAATCTGCTAAGGGAACCAGCCTCTCGAGGCCGGCCTCGGGTGTCAACCCAGCCTCCTCCCCGACCCCCTGAAGCGGCTAACCGGCAGGGCGAAACCGAGGAAGATTTTCGGTGTGCGTACGCGTTTGCTGGACCGCCGCAGGTCCTGCTAGAGGCGGCTGGTACAGCGCGCGTGCGCTGAAAAACGATGTGGCCCGAAGCGTACTAGACGGTGGGAGCACAACATCGATTCCCAAAAGCTCCACAGGGGAGGCGACCTCGATCGTTCCTACCCGGGAGAGGGGGCCGGCCAGCAGGGGCCTCATCTAAGGGAGCAGCTCGACAGGGCCGCAACCTCCAATCTTAGATGGACATCCAGACAAGTCAAACACGCTTGGGCGACAGACTGATTAAAGTATCTAACTTAACAAAGTCAGATAACATGACACTCAATTCCTCAGAATTAAATGTCATCATAATCACCCAACCCATGCAACCTGGTCTGAATGATAGGCTGAGTAAAAAATACATCTAACTCCTCAAAGTCAGATAATATTTTAATTTAATTCCTCGGAATTAAATGCAGCCATAGTAAGGTGAAACATGGTCTGAATGATAGGCTGAATATCTAACTCCTCAAAGTCAGATTTTATTTAATTCCTCAGAATTAAATGCAGCCATAATCATCTGACGATACTGTTTTTGTCACAGACACGTCAGGTTCCACCCTCCACCAATCACAGCGCACTCCATACCCAGAGTACTGATCACTATCACCTGCACCTCATCATGGCACTCATCACCAGCACTATAAGAAGCACACGCACACGCACACAGCACTCCACGTCCAGTCTCGTTCGCATATACGTCTACCTATGCTTACCTCAAGGATTCTACTATCGATACTACCTGTCTCCAGCGTGTCTCCTTCCTTCCGTGTTCCCTGTCTGCTGTGTGGGTGTGTTCCTGTCCGTCCCTCTGTCCTCCAGCGATCTCCAGTCTCCAGCGATCTCCAGTCTCCAGAAACCTCCAGGCTCCAGCGTCATTCCACCTTCTATACAAAAGACAGTAACTCTCTCTCTCATATCACCATCCTATCTACCATCAACCGGTTTACTCACCTACTCCACTTCCCATGCTCTACTGTGGTCAAATAAACTACCATACCTGTTAACATCTGTGTCTGCCTTCTGTCTACTTGTAACAGAAGACCGGACCTCAACCGAGACCCAGTATGAGCCAACCGGATCCCTTCCAGGAATTGGTAGATGCGCTTCGGTGCACATTTCCTCCACAACCCACTCCAGTTACTGTTCATTCACCTGCACCAGCGAACACCAACCCATCTGTCAACAACCCTCCTTCACTACCTCCGTATGCTAGTCCCATGGCCAAACCGGCGCCCTACTCAGGATTGGCGGAGAAATGCAGCGGCTTCCTGCTGCAATGCACACTGGTCCTGGAGATGCAGCCGCACTTGTACCCGAGCGACACCTCAAAGATCGCCTTCATTATCTCTCAGCTCAGCGGCAAAGCATTAATGTGGGCCGATTCCATCTGGTCACAACAAGGTGCGGTAACGCAGTCATACTCAGCGTTCGGGAGGTGTTTGGGAAGCCAATCACAGATTCGTCAGCTGGTGAGAAACTTTATAATTTAAAACAGGGATCCATGTCTATTTGCGATTATGCTTTGCAATTCAGAACGCTTGCTGCAGTCAGCGGATGGAATGAACAGGCTCTGATAACTACATTTCGGCAAGGATTGGAACCTCGGGTATGGCTGCATCTCGCTGCAGGCGAGGACTCCATCGGCCTTGAGAAGTTCATCCAGCTTTCCATTCGCTGTGCCACTCGCATGCAGGCGTGTATCCAAGAGTACCAGGACCAGTCACCAGGACCCATCAACGTGCCCTTCCGCCGATCCGAGCCCGTCAGCACCCCAGAACCAGCCCACGAACCCATGGAGTTAGAGAACTCCCGACTAGCCCCTGAAGAACGCCGCCGTCGGCTGACCCTACGTCTCTGTTTGTATTGTGGTGAGCCTGGGCATGTCATAGCTGCATGCCCCACACGACCTCCGCGACCCATGGTGAGTGCAATTATTCCTGCTGATCATAAAATGAAACCACTCACCACTGTCGTCACCCTTACTGCCGCTAATGTCTCCCTTTCAGTGGTCGCGCTCCTCGACTCGGGGTCAGCCGGCAACTTCCTCTCCGGAGCCATCTGCCGCCAGTTACGCCTCAAGACCACTCCGTCTCCGACCACCTACAGGATCAGCTCAATAACCGGAAGACCCCTCAGTCGCAAGCACGTCCGTACCGTGGCTGGACCAGTCACTCTTCAGGTCGGGCTTTTACATCGGGAAGAGGCTCACATGCTGGTTCTGGAGGATTCCACCGCTGACGTGGTTCTGGGGCACCCCTGGTTGGAGCAGCACAATCCTACCATCTCCTGGAAAACGGGCAAAATCCTGAAGTGGGGCGACACTTGCTTCTCACAATGTCTGACTGAACTTCCTCTTCCATCCTCATCTCTGCCTGATCTGACTCTCTGTGCCACATCCATCGAAAGTCTAGTTGAACAACGCTCCGTTGATGTTCCCAAGTGTTACGCACCCTTCAGCGATGTCTTCTGCCCGCAACGGGCTTCCAAGCTGCCTCCACACCGGCCGTGGGACTGTGCCATTGACCTGCTTCCGGGTGAACCAGTACCAAGGGGTAAGATATACCCACTATCCATCCCGGAGGAGAAGGCCATGGAGGAATATATACAGGAAGCCCTCGTCCAAGGTTACATCAGGCCGTCTACTTCCCCTGCTGCGTCCAGCTTCTTCTTCGTGGCAAAGAAGGACGGAGGCTTGCGGCCATGCATCGATTATCGTTCCCTCAACAAGATAACAGTTAAGTTCCGGTATCCCCTTCCTCTCGTCCCAGCAGCCCTCGAACATCTCCGTGGTGCCACTGTGTTCACCAAGTTGTACCTCCGCAGCGCGTACAACCTCATCCGGATACGTGAGGGGGACGTGTGGAAGACTGCCTTTATTACCCCTACTGGACACTATGAATACCTCGTCATGCCGTATGGATTGGTAAACGCCCCCTCCGTATTCCAGGATTTCATCCATGAGGTGCTCCGGGAGTTTCTCCATCGATTCGTCCTAGTCTACATCGACGACATCCTCATCTACTCCCGGAGCCAGGCCGAACATCGCCAACACGTTGCGGAGGTCCTCAACCGTCTACGTCAGTTCCATCTATTCCTCAAGGCCGAAAAGTGTTCTTTCCACCAAACTTCAGTTTCTTTCCTGGGATACCACATTGATCACAGTGGCATCCGGATGGACGAGAGGAAGGTGGAATCCATCACCACCTGGCCAGAACCCACCACTATAAAAGAACTCCAGCGCTTCCTAGGTTTCTCCAATTTCTATCGATGATTCATCAAAGGTTACAGCTCCATCACTCATCCACTCACCAGTATGTTACGTAACAAACCCAAGTCTCTGTCCTGGACCCCGGCAGCCACCAACGCCTTCTGCAACCCCAAGAAAGCCTTCACCACCGCTCCCCTCCTAGTCCATCAAGACCCGGAAAAGCCCTTCGTCGTGGAGGTGGACGCCTCCACAACTGGAGTGGGAGCGGTGTTGTCGCAGCAGCAGGGGACGCCAAGTAGACTCCATCCATGCGCCTTCTTCTTCCGCAAGCTCAGCCCGGCGGAGGTCAACTACTCCATCGGTGACAGGGAACTTCTCGCAGTCACGCTTGCCTTAGAAGAGTGGAGGCATTGGTTGGAGGGAGCCAAACATGCGTTCCTGGTGCTAACAGATCATAAAAACCTTGAATATCTTCGATCAGCCAAGAGATTAAACCCCAGACAAGCCCGGTGGGCCATGTTCTTCTCCCGTTTCAATTACACCATCTCCTACCGTCCTGGTACCAAGAATCTTGAGGCTGATGCTCTCTCCTGTCTTCATGCCCCTGATGAACAGATCGAAGAACCAGAACCCATTATTCCAAGCTCCCTCATAGTAAGTCCTATTACCTGGTCCGAAGAAACCATTCCCTCCTCCAATGCCTCCACGAACCCTCCACCGGGTTGTCCACCTGGCTTGCTATACCTCACTCGGACACGACGCACTCCCACCATTCACTCGGCTCACACGTCACTCTGTACTGGTCACCCGGGGGTCAATGAAACCCTCTCGTTGCTAAAAGAACGCTTCTGGTGGCCAAGGATGGCAAAGGATGTCAGAAGGTACGTGCAGGGCTGTAGGGAGTGTGCCATTTCCAAATCTCCACGTCATCTTCCAGCTGGTAAGCTCCTTCCTCTGCCCGTTCCAGAACGGCCATGGTCACACCTAGGAGTAGATTTCATCACTGACCTGCCGGTCTCAGACGGTAATACCACCATCCTAGTGGTAGTAGATCGCTTTTCCAAATCATGTCGTCTGATCCCACTCCCAGGTCTGCCTACTGCCATGGAAACAGCCGAAACACTCTTCAATCAAGTTTTTAGATACTTCGGAGTTCCTGAAGACATAGTATCCGATCGAGGTCCCCAGTTAATTTCCCGAGTATGGAGATCATTCTTCTCACTCCTAGGTGTGGCCGTTAGCCTGACGTCGGGGTATCATCCACAGTCAAACGGGCAGACGGAAAGGAAGGTTCAGGAAATTGGTCGCTTCCTACGTACCTTCTGTCATGACCACCAGGACTCTTGGAACCAGTTCCTAGGTTGGGCCGAGTACGCCCAAAACTCCCTGAAGCAGTCGACCACAGGACTCACCCCATTCCAATGCCTACTCGGTTTCCAACCTCCACTGTTCCCCTGGGATGGGGAACCCTCCGACGTTCCTGCTGTGGACTACTGGTTCCGAGAGAGCGAGAGGGTCTGGGACTCAGCTCACCATCAGCTGCAACGGGCCCTGCGCATACGCAGGATGGTGTTCTGACACCCGTTCTGACACCCCCGTCTTCCAGCCTGGTCAACTGGTGTGGCTTTTTACCCGAGACATCAGAATGCGTCTGCCTTGCAAAAAGCTGAGTCTCAGGTTCATTGGCCCATTCCCCATCACCAAGCAGGTCAACCCGGTCACATATCAACTCCGTCTACCACAAGGGTATCGTATACATCCTACTTTCCATGTTTCACTACTCAAAGCTCACCATCCCTCTGTTTCCCCCACAGGACCTGACGTAGTTCCCGCCGAACCCCCCCTTCCACTCATCCTGGAGGACGGTACGGCCTACAAGGTCAATGAGATCTTGAACTCCTGACGTCGTGGTGGTCAGCTGGAATATCTTGTGGATTGGGAAGGATATGGTCCCGAGGAACGCTCCTGGGTCCCAAGGAACGACATTTTAGATCCCATGTTACTCCAGACATTCCACGACAGTCATCCTGAGAAGCCAGCTCCGCGGGGTAGAGGACGACCACCACGGCATCGGGGTTCTCGGCCCTCTGTAGCAGGCCGTGGAGGGGGGGGGGTACTGTCACAGACATGTCAGGTTCCACCCTCCACCAATCACAGCGCACTCCATCCCCAGAGTACTGTTCACTATCACCTGCACCTCATCATGGCACTCATCACCAGCACTATAAGAAGCACACGCACACAGCACTCCACGTCCGGTCTCGTTCGCATATACGTCTACCTATGCTTACCTCAAGGACTCTACTATCGATACTACCTGTCTCCAGCGTGTCTCCTTCCTTCCGTGTTCCCTGTCTGCTGTGTGGGTGTGTTCCTTTCCGTCCCTCTGTCCTCCAGCGATCTCCAGTCTCCAGCGATCTCCAGTCTCCAGCGATCTCCAGTCTCCAGAAACCTCCAGGCTCCAGCGTCATTCCACCTTCTATACAAAAGACAGTAACTCTCTCTCTCATATCACCATCCTATCTACCATCAACCGGTTTACTCACCTACTCCACTTCCCATGCTCTACTGTGGTCAAATAAACTACCATACCTGTTAACATCTGTGTCTGCCTCCTGTCTACTTGTAACAGCTTTATTGTATTATATACGGCTCGAAAATCACACGTTGCCTCAGCAATGTGGTTCAAGCAGTTATAATACAATTGGCTTTCATCCCTCGAGAAGAAAGCCAAACAGTATCATATTTCATAAATACGGTGAAACCTGGTCTGAGTGATAGGCTGAATATCTAACTCCTCAAAGTCAGATCATATTTCATTTAAATCCTCAGAATAAAACGCATCCACAATCATCAGACGATACTGCTTTATTGTATTATACACGGCTCGTAAATCACACGTTGCCTCAGCAACGTGGCTCAAGCCGTTATAATACAATTGGCTTTCATCCCTCAAGAAGAAAGCCAAACAGTATCACATTTCACAAATACGGTAAAACATGGTCTGAATGATAGGCTGAATGTCTAACTCCTCAAAGTCAGATCATATTTCATTTAATTCCTCAGAATTAAACGCAGCCTACAATCATCAGACGATACTGTTTTATTGTATTTAAACGGACACATAAACCACACGTTGCCTCAGCAACGTGGTTCAAGCAGTTATAATACAACTGGCTTTCATTTCTCGAGAAAAAAGCCAAACAGGCGCGAGGCAGAAACATCCGAAAGGCGCACGGCAGTACGCGTCGAGATATTTCTGAATGAAAAACAGCCCGCCCCCTCAGGAGCTGACTGCATGCCTCGCACCCACAGTATCCCTTCTCACCGTGTCACGTTGTATAACTCTAATAACAGACCCAAACCTGCGCGCCGCCTCGGCAGCGCAAGGTTGAAATCTGCATTAGAAAAGGCGAGCCTCGATACGGAGCCCATCCAATTCCTCAGAATTAGACAGCTCACGCATCGGGTCCTCCACCCCGGGGGAAGAAGCCGAAGCGCGGGCTTCCACGCGGGGAAGGAGAACAATGGAGCTGTCACCAGGAAGAAGACGATGCCTTAAGCACTCTCAAGTTCCCTTGACAGACCCATCTGCGAGTCCATGATAGATCAACCGTGCTGTTGAGGGATCGGCCATGGAATTCGCGAGCCCTGCATGCTTGAGAAAACAACGTTGGTAGATAACAACACCAAATACTCACAGACTGGTAACATAGAGCGCTAACGCTGAAGAGCAAAAAGCTATCTCTGTTGTGTTCAGGACGTCTCTTTGTATCTTCCGGGTATGCCGTCACACACTACGTCATCACGCAACACCAATCGGATTGGGCTGATTCTACTGTTTCTTCAGACGCTTTACGCGAAGGGGCGTTCCCCAAAGTGTCATCACGATGACGCAGTTCGAGTTCCCTCGAAGGGGAACCATTCTTAATAGCAGAGGTGGACAAAGTACACAACTTCATTACTCGAGTGAAAGTAAAAGTACTACTGGTCAAATATTACTCCGTTACAAGTGAAAGTTGTTAAAAACAATTTTTACTTAAGTAAAAGTACAGAAGTACTTGCTTTTAAAAGTACTTAAGTATCAAAGTAAATTTCCCTTTTTTATGTCAATGCATTATTTTATTATTGTTGTATAAATGCACGCTATGCCATGGTGGTTTAAGCCAGTCTGTGATGCTCCATCCGACATGCTAGCATACGACCACCTTGAACTAATTTAAATACTTAAAAGTTACAAAGCTTTTTACAAAGCTGCTGTCACTTTAAGGCAGAATGCACAAATCCTACACACTGATACACATCCGATATTCCCCCAACTGTTTACGTTCACTTAAGACATAATCAACTTTGTTTACGTGAATACTTTCCAAAATGAAAATTGACATTTTGTGTGTATTGGTCTGTTTAAGTGCGAAAAACCCCCAAAAGAAAGCTCTATTCAGTAATCGTGCTCTGGCATCTCAGAGGCACAAAAACCAGACTGAACTGAGCTCGTTCATCATGTTTTTCAGATTCATCCATATGTCTATGCCTCTCTTTCTCCCAGACATTTACATTTTGCAAAAAAATGTAAATGTCAAACTTTTGACTTTGAGGACCTTGATAGAAATGTAGTGGAGTAAAAAGTACGATATTTGTCTTTCAAATGTAGTGAAGTTAAAGTAAAAGTTTCCCTAAAAAATAATACTTCAGTAAAGTACAGATACTCAAAAAGTGTACTTAAGTACAGTACTCAAGTAAATGTACTTCGTTACTGTCCACCTCTGCTTAATAGTTTTATTTTTTGTCAATAATAATAACAACACTGATTTAAAGGATTAGTTCACCCAAAAATGAAAATGATGTCATTAATTACTCATCCTCATGTCGTTCGACACCCGTAAGACCTCAAATGAAGATTTTTTTTTTTGAAAGCTGTTGGCTGAGAAAGGCCTCAGATAGGCCTCCATTGGCATTCAGTACATTTACACTCATAACACACCATAAAAGGCACTAAAAAACGTTGTTACAAAGTCCATCTCACCACAGTGGCTCTACAATAAATTTACGATGCGACGACAATAGTTTTTGTGCGAAAAAAAAAAAAATCAAAATAACGCCTTTATCCAACTTGTTCTTGTCTTCCGTGTATGCCGAGAATATTACGCAGATTCCGATTCCCGAATGCCGGCGCTACGTCATATTCTCGCGCATGCGTCATGGAGACATACACAGAAGACAAGAAGAGGTTGAAAAACTATTGTCGTCGCTTCGTAAAATTACTGTAGAGCCACTGTGGTGAGATGGACTTTGTAACGACGTTTTAAGTGCTTTTTATGGGTCTTTTGAGTGTAAATGTACTGAATGCCAATGGAGGCCTTTCTCAGCCATCAGCTTTCAACAAAAATATCTTCATTTGTGTTCCGAAGATGAACGGAGGTCTTACGGGTGTCGAACGACATGAGGGTGAGTAATTAATGACATAATTTTCATTTTTGGATGAACTAACCCTTTAAAGATGGAACATTGCTCATACTGTATATTTTTCACCGAAAAGAATTCCTCTATTAGTGTTTCTTGCGATTAGAATACATCACAGTCTTATTGCCTTACATAGGATACAGACTGTGAACACATTCTAAAAAGTCTTATTCTTATTATCTTATTCTTATCTTGGACAGAAGTCAATGACTCTTAGACATTTTTAGCCTTTTTTGGAGCTTACAGAACTCAATTTCTTCAATGGGAGGTCATTTAAAAGTTGTTAGAGCTACAATAAGATATATTGGAGTTCAGGTAGGTCTTTTCAACTTGTGAAATTGAATTTTACAATACTAATGAATTAACAAGTAATTTATCAACCATTTACATAGTGGCTCATGCAATATTAATGTCTTCTGAATAAGTTATTAACAGGAACTTGTAAAAATGGTTCTGGGAGGCTCACTGCCATTGTTAAATATTAAGGAAAAGTATGACAACTTCTGCTGAGCAATGTGAAAGGTGGGTGTTAAGTTTGATCTCACAGGTGTCTCCACACAATGTAGTCGAGAGAGAGAGAGAACAAAATTGAACCATGTACATTATATGAACATTTCCTCAGGCCATTTGTCACACCAATGATATTACCTCCTACCTCAAAAAAAGACTGTGAGCTAGCAGATGATGTTGCTGGAGCTGGTGCTCGAGGCTGGAGAGGCAGACTTCTAGCAAAAACACTCTCACAGGAGAAAGAAGAGAGAGAAAAGTGACTTCTTGAAGAACAAACTTGCTCATCTCTCACTAATCTAACCGTATCCACCACAACTCACTCTTAATACATGGGAGACTGTCATTTAGTCAGCCAGATCAGGGCTGTCAGGCCGTCTGGAAAATGGAGATTCCAGTCTCTCTTTCTGAGGGAGGGAAGGGGGTGGGGATTCGGATTTAATGTGATTGGGATGTCAGTGATGGCATCTCTGGCTTATCGCCCGGGCGTCTGCTGCAGGTGACACGGCCGACAGTAATGAAAGTCTTACTCTGGTGGAGATGAGGCCATCAGAGCTTAGAGTCAGATTTCTATCTGATTTAAGCGAGAGCTGTGGAAGAAAAACTCAATGCCCAAACTACAGGAACATAGAGTGCATTCTGGGTCTCTACATGGGTTTGCCATTTCAAGGAATCTGCAGAATTTTTCACTCCCCAGCTTGTTGCAGACCCCATTAAATAGTTTGACAAAAGCACAGTTGTCATGTGTTTATGTATTTCTTATTTAAACCATATTGAAAAAAATTGAATGAATAGTGGTATATTGTTACAAAAGAATTCCATTTCAAATAAATGCAGTTGTTTGAACTTTTTATTCATCAAAGGATCCTAAAGATAAAAGTATACATTTTTATCATATTTCCACAGAAATATTAAGCAGCACAACTGTTTTGTAAGGATCGGTTTTGCTGCTAAGACAAAAGCTGAGATCCATACCCCAACAATAGTACAATAAAAGTCACTAATCTTGAGAGAAGATCTCACAGAAACTGACACCACCCTGATCAAACATTTCTCCCCCATCCCCATTTTGCCCTCTACTTGCCCTGTTTTCAAGTCAACAAATGCAAATATACCAATGATGATGTATCTTGTAAATCTATTGTGTTATCCCTTTCACGTTTGGTGTCCTTTTAAAGGTCTTGGTGCGAATGGTAAAATGGTCTCAGTTTCCCTGCAGTCACTAGTAGTATTAGAAAGATTGAAAACTAATGAGAATTCATTTCTCCTTTTTGAGTGGTCTCTTCAAAGATATCTGATCCTCTTCCCCAAAACCAGGTGGTTGTGTTGCAAATATTTACAACCTTTTTGTTCTAGTTGGAGTATTTAAGGAAGGATAACAGAGCTGCCGAGGGGGATCATTCTGCAGCCAGAACCCCCATGCAGTCTGTGTGAGTGTCTTTGAGACACACACACACACTGCATGTAGCCTATTGAGCCAGACAATATGACTCTTTTAAATTATTTTCATATTGCTTTGCAATTGTGTTTTATGTTTTTACGCTGATCAGTTGTGTACCATGGATTCTTGTTTACTTATTTACTTTTCCTGTCTGGCCAAAATAAAAGTTAATCTTGATTTATCTTGTATTATTCTGAAATCATTATTTTAGTATGGATCGATGTAGACTCCTTTATTACCGCAAAATCTAGTGTTATGATAGATCACACCAATGATGGCACGACTGAAGCATTGGGCGCAGAGTGCGTGACAATCCGATTTCTGACTATCGCTGGATTAGCAAATTGCAGTTCGTGGATATTACTAACATTACACTTTTTGTTGAGTGAGCATGTGCAACCACTTAAAGGTAAAATATCCACTCTGCACCCTCTGACTAATATCAGAAGTAAACATTTTGTGTCCGTGAACGCGCGGTCCGGACACGTCTGTTCTGTGCGATATTGGGTCTCTTGATGAACGAATTTGAAAAGTAGGAAGATACTAAGAAAAATCAACAATCTAAATTAATCGCAAATAATCTTAAAATCAGCTGATAAACTCTAAACGTAACACTTTATGGAGTCACATAAAATTGGAGTCAGATAAAATTATTAATGGAGTCAGATTTGAAACGAGATATCAATAAATTAAGAGAACTTCACAGAAATTCTGAAAAGGCTTACACGCAGAATTCCTTTTGACCAAGCCGTTAGAATCTGTTTTTTGGGCTAATGGATGGAAGTTTACAGTTTTCAACTTTGAAAATAAGAAATATTTCTTGGGCACCAAATCAGAGAATAAATTCTGAAGGATCATTTGCTTTGTCACAAGGAATAAATAAATAAATAATTTTTAAAATAGAACATTTCACAATATTGCAATTTTACTGTGTGTTTGATTAAATGATTGCAGCTTTGGTTAGCATACAAGACTTAAATATTCTTAAAGATTTAAACATAAATAAACTTTTGAATGGTAGGAATCCTTGTCTTGACAAATGCTTGTTTTAAAGTAACTTGACAGTCACAAATTTGTATTTACATTAGTTTATGTATTTCATCGTGTTTAATTAACTAGACCATGAACCCTATTTTAATGATCTGAGCACATGGTCTGAAGTGCATGGCGCAGGTGCATTTAGGGCGTGTCCGAATCCACTTCCAGGCGCATGATCCAAAAGGGTTGCACTAATGCTGCCTTCACGTGCTATCGGAAATTTCATAATTCCCACTTCTTAAGTCATGATTACGGGCTTGTTACAAGCTTGCTTTGTTGTCGGAATGAACAGGAATCAGGTTTATTCTTGCCTATTTTTTGGGAAAATTTTATTAAAACCAAAATTATAGTGTCACATGCACTGACAACCATATAAACATTTACAATGCTATCCAGTACGGTTTCTGCAGATTCTGTCATTTCGGTCGAATGTAGGTTATTTTCGCTGCTTCAAATGATTACTCGTATATGAAAATATGTACTACTGTAACAAATGAGTTCAAAGGGGAAATATTTATAATTAATCATAACTCGTTATAATTAATTATAAATATTTGGATCAGTTAACCGAATTAACTTAATGTAAATGAATTAATATTACAATCAATTAATCTGTTCGTCCAGCGACCACTTAGTAGGCTACTGATCTATCAACTCTTCAGAAAGGATATTTTCTGCGGCCACAGAAAAATAACTCTTTCTCAGCTCGTAGCTATGATCAATTCATTAAAATGATAATTTATTTTGAAGCAGACCAAAACCAACTCGTACGAATGTGCACAAGAGTTTATTTAACTAAAACACGAACCCATAACTAATCTAACAAAAACACATACTTACATACACACAAGCACACATACATGGGTAGAATGGAAGGTAAAAGTGACGGAAAAACTGGATCAGAACAGAGGAAGGAAGCTACGGAAAAAGAGTTGAACACCTGGGAGAACCATCAGTTATGACAACAAGGTCCTTTGTTTGAACAAAGGGGTTTACAGCTATAACTAACTACACATCGATTTTGTATATTGTACGCTGTTGAAGAGCATCCGCATATACAGTCGCAGGAGAAAGTCTTGATAGTTCGGTCCGATGGTGTTGCAGTGGCAATCGATTCCTTCCATGTTGAGAGGAGAAGCGACGGTGAACTCGCAGAGACTCTGTTATGGTCAAAGAAGGCCCACATGGCTTATTTTGTGTGGGGCTGGCCAGTGCGGCTGCGCGAATAGCGTAGCATTCCACAGAGGCCACACCTTTGAGTTTTGGCTTGACCAATAGGGAAGGTGCAATTCTCAGCGTGAAAGTACCTTTGTTTGAAAGGCTGACTCATTGGAGTGAGTTGAAAATTGTGTGTTCATTTATATTCTGATAAATAACAAACACACTGCATTCTACAAGAAAGTGATGTCCACCAAAGTGTGAGTCATTAAATGAGGACTATTTTGATAGGAAACACCAGCTAGATAGGCTGTTATTAACTAGTTCTATTGTCAAGCATGCATCACACTATACAATATAAAAAGACAATATACAAACAGTAATAATACACAAAATGTACTGGGGACATGCATGTTTATTCATTAAACAGATTGTCAATTAATTCGTGTATAGAATTCCATTTCTATAGGGGATTGAGTGTCTGTTGGTTGTACGGTTCTCTCATTTGAGAACAATCAGCCCAAGCGTCTTTGAAGTGCATGAATGGGCACCAGGGTGCTAATTCACAGTGGGGAAACTAGACATCACAGAGCCTGTCTAGGTCCTTAAGGAGATTCAGTTGTAAAGATCATGTGTTTTATTGGTACCTACACGCTACACTACATTAATGACAAGATGATCTAGCTGTTTTGGGGGGAAAAAAAACAAATAATTAATAACGGTCACAGCAGCAGTTCTCCCCGCCACCAAGTTTATGGCATGCCCATCTCGGGAATTTGGGTATCAAAATTATTTCCAAACTTCCCAGTGGTGAACACGACATCAGAGGGCATTCATGTGCAATTTTTGTCTAGGAAACTCGTATTTACGATAATTTCGATAACACGTGAAGGCAGCATTAGTCTCTTAATGAGTCATAGGTGTGTTTTGGGCATAACATGCAATAAACCAACCAGAGTCTCATCTCCCATTCCCTTTAAAAAGCCAGTTGCGCTTGCACCATGGCAGATTTGTGAGCGGATAGACTGAACCCTTCTCCAGAGAGGAATGTTTGTATATAGCTGTGCATCCCTGTGTGTGTAATAAGCAGAGTGTATGTGTGTTGTGCACCCGCCTTTAGATGCATATTACTAACGCGCCCTTTAGATCACACAAAAATTGATTGTTGACTTTAGACCAGGATTTTGTTGGTCTAAAGTCAGTGCTTCTGAAAACACCTACAGACCAGCACGCCGACGGGCGAACAGATGGATGTGAGTGCATTTGCTCTTTAAACAACGTGACGTGAAAATAATAACTGCGTCCGGCTGAAACTAGCAAAAAACTATTGTGATGTGCCCGGTGTGGCATTGTGCTAGGTGTATGATAGGGCCCCATGTGTGGAAAAACTTATTTTCCTTTCCCACAATTCATTACATTTGTTGAATTTAACTAAAATTACAATTCAGTAAATTCCTCTTCCTGTCATTCCAATTCCAATTTCAAATCAACTTCCCTTTGGCCAATTTAAATCAAATTTACAATTGAAATTCAGTTCTGAATTTTTCTTAACCCTGATATAGATTCCAATTCCTACTTAAGACTTTAGACGAAAGAAAAGTAAGAAGAATCAGTACGATCAGTTTATCTCTCTACATCACCAAATAATTATAAACTTGGTTGGACATCGTAAGTTGAGTTACTTGACTGAGTTGTAGTACCACTAATTAAACTACTGAGACAGAAAAGAGAAAGAAAAGCATGTGTCAGGAAGTCTCTTGTCATTTTCTGTCTACTGGCGCCAATTATCTTGTGGATATGGCAGTATAACACGGATTCCCGTATTGGTAAGATGGGGTGGAGGTGGGTTTTCTGTCCACACCTCTCTCCCACTGTGTGTCTCATTACCACACACAGACCACTGCCACAAGTTTCTCCTCTCCTCCTATTTTTGTCATCTTTTTTTCTTGTACAGTGCTATGTCTCCTGTTTTTGTTTTTCCACTCATCATCACTGTTAGTATGTTTACTTCCAGGTGATCACTAGATCCTTCTTTCTATGAACATGGGAGGAAAGCATCCACAACACTTTACATCCCAGTTAAGTTTGGGGTGACTGGATAGTGGGAACATGACTCTTACTTCTTTCAAATATACAGTACCAGTTCAGTTTCCTTCCTAGTAATACCAATTACATTGCTAGATTTTTTAACTGTTAAAAATTCTGCTTTACTGATAAATAAATGTCTGATGAAGGAAATTATTATTTACCGACCTGAGGAACATGCTATTGTCTTCTCTGGATTGCACTCTAAAAACTATTTTTTTTTGGTTAAACATTTTCACACTTAAAAATATTGAGTACATTTTAAAGCAGTGAAATCAATTACAAACACTGTATGAACTGAGTAAATGTAAATCATTTTTTTAGGAGATCTGAGTAACTGCATTTGGTACATTAACAAATAAAACTGAGTAGAAATAATTGGGGAAAACATTTAGAAAACTATATTTATGAGTAATATCAACTTTTTTTTATTTATGAGTAATATTAACTTTTAATTTCCTAAACCTTTGTAAAATACTCAACATAACCACATGACATTGGCCTTTATTGTTGATAAGTACAGCAATACAACATATTTTTTACTGTTTTAACATGTATACAATACTGCCTACATAACTTAGGTAACAAACATTTTAGAAGTAACAATGAAACATTTAAAAACCGGTCTGTTATCCCATTTCCACTGCAATAGCGCTGGTGCTCGTGGCAGAGTGGGACTCGCGCTCTGCGGGAGAACTTTGAACTTCAGACTGCCACCCTGCTTTTCAGAAAGATACTGCGACGTGACTGACTCCATAACCTGCCAATAAACAAACAGTGCACAGTTCTGAGAACATTTTATCATCCAAATTAATTATATTCATTATCTTTAGGAATAAAGTCGTGTGTTTTATGCAAGGTATCAGGTGTTTCAATCATGCGAAAAGACACACGCATATTTTATTTGTTTACCTGCACATCATGTGACCATTAACTGGCATCATAATGCAAATGTGTTGTTAAATTATTAAAATTTTAACTTAAACATAAATATTTTAGGTCAAAAAGGTTTGGCTGACAAAAAATATGTGAAGAAATGTGATGGAAATTGTCACACCAGTTGACAATGGGCGTTTCTGCAGCAGTAAACTAGCAGCTGTAATCTTATCTGTTACTTTCTCCCTCTTTGACTTGTCTTTCTGAACCTTCGGGGCCATTTGCACGCCATCATTTTCAACTAAAAACTAAAACTAAAAATCTTTTTGACTGCTCATTTACACAACAATGGCATTTGGGCATCTGTATAAACTTCAAAAACTTAAATTTGCATATTACGTGTATTACCAAGCTGTGTGAATTGGGATTGTTTTGACAACATTGTCATCTGCACACAAAAAACACGAAGGAATTTTTTTTTTTTTTTAGTACATCGTTGTCGTGTAAATGCACCCACATATTTGCTGATGTTGCTGGCCAGGCAGACTGACAGAGCAGATGGAGACTGAAAAAGGTAGCTATAGCTACCAAGCTAATGTTTGCTAATGTGTGAATGCTTTGCTTTTTTAATAAATCTTTGGTGGAATGAGTTGTTCTTGGATATGCCAGTGTCATTTCTGTTGGTCTTGATTTAATACTTTGTACATTTGATTAATTTAATGGAGAATATAATTTTGAAGATAAAAGTCTCCATCTTATTTGCTTTCTGTGGTCATATTCACTATAAGGTTGCCAAAGCTTTTATAAAATATGGAATTGTGATTGTGTGACACCTTGGTATGATTTTTGCAGCAGTATGAATCATTTAAATGTTTTAATGATTTTTTCCATAACAGATGGATTATACAAAGTATGTCAGCAGTTTCTGTGTGTAAGCACATACACAACCGTTCAAAAATCTGGTGCTGGTAAAATGTTTCTATTCATTTTTTGGAAGAAGTATCTTATGCTCACCAAGTATTTGATAAAAAATGCTGGGAAAAAAAACAGTAATATTGTGAAATGTTATTACACTTTAAAATAACAGTGTTACTAATATCTTATCTAATTAACATACTACATTGTACACTGTTAAACAGGGGTAAATTATGCAAGTTTTTCACATGTTTTTAGCTAAGAACACAAATCTATTAATGGTTTCTGGTTTAAGAGATGCTCTGTCTCATGACACTATATTCCCACAAGCACTAAAAACTCTTTCAGATGGGGAGCTAGTCGCTGGAATACATAATAGGCTACTTCTTGGCTAGTTTTGCAGGAAGTGTTAAATTGTCTATTGGCACATTAATCTCTGGCACATTGGCACATTATCTTTGGGGCATTAATCTTTCAACTATATTTGATATTCACGATATTCAATCAATTATTTAATTATCGCAATATTGCTAATATTCAATATATCGCCCTGATTATTGCTCAATAAAAGTAGGCCTTTTAATTTCTGTCTTTTTTTTCTTTTTCTTTTTTAATCTGACCACAAACTTTTTTTGGTAGTGTGTATTGCAGGTATAGGCTACACTGTTTAACGTAAATCAATTGCTACACGCTCACAAAGTGGTATAAAAAAATGGAAATCGTTCAAAATTCTCCTTTTCTGAAGGTCTATCCACCAGTACCGACACGTATCAAAAGCAGAGGTGGGTAGTAACGAATTACATTTACTTCGTTACATTTACTTGAGTACATTTTTTGGGTAACTTGTACTTTTAGAGTAGATTCAAAGATGGGTACTTTTACTCTTACTCAAGTAAATTTCTTGTGAAAAAACTGTACTTTTACTTAGTTACATTCGGTGGCGTTCCTCCGTTACTGTCAAATGGTAATAATTATATTATATATATTAAAATAAGTGAATATGACTTTCGCAAGTCTCGCGAAACTTTGGAGAGGCTGCTTCGCGAGAGGTTGCTACGCATCACCCGCTTATAATTAGCGCGCGTTTAGTCGGAAGATGTGTGTGAGCTACGCGAGGCAGATTGCCCGTGGCCTCAAGTTCAGTCTATGTTTTCACTCCAAGATGTCAAGAAGAATAGTTTCATAATGCGATGCATGTTGTGTGCACCAAAACGAACTGACATCTCTCAGCATACAATAAATCCACCCTGAAAAGAGCGGTAAGTGTCACAATGATGCCTATATTTGAACACTATTAACGGTCATTTTGGTAACTATGGGAAATTTCCCCTTATTATAATACTATTTCACACACTGTCCGAGTGTTTTCCTCATATGCGCTCTTGTGCAAGCAATGAATCGTTTGAATCCTCCAAACAACACACGTCCACGAACAAACGTTCACATCTTCACATTTACATATCCTTTTCTTCACAAAACGAAACAAATTGAATAGCCTAATGTGACGTCTTGCATTTATACACAAATCCGGACAGACACCTGTCTGAAGTGTAGAAAATACACACAGATAAAAACGGTATTGTATGTTATTCCTACCTAAAGAATAGCCTATATACTTATAAAAATATAAGAACAAAGTATGTTTTAAGAAGAGCTCTAGTTAGCCCAGCACGCACCATTAATTTACACTGTTTATCCATTAATCACACACACACACACACACATATATATATATGTGTATATGTATATATATATATGTGTATATATATATATATATGTGTGTATATATATGTATGTATTATGTATGTGTGTGTGTGTTTTATTTATATATATATATATATATATATATATATATATATATATATATATATATATATATATATATATATATATATATATATATATATGGTTCATTAGCTTACATTAGTTAACATGAACTAATAATGAACTGCACTTATTTATCTTTATGTTAATTTAAACATTTACTAATGCATTATTAAAATATTGTTAACATTAGTCAATGCACTGTGAACTAACATGAATAAACCATGAACAGCTGGATTTTTATGAACTAACGTTGACAAAGATTAACTAATGCTGAACAGAGGTGTTGTTCATGGTTAGTTCATGTTAACTAATACATTAACTAATGTTAACTAATACAACCTTATTGTAAAGTGTTACAGAGAGGTGTGTGAAAGCTCTCCATGTAGCCTGAAATTCAGGGTTTTCGCTTATCAATCAGATCGAAAGTAACTAGTAACTAACTACTTGAGTAGTTTTCTCATCGAATACTTTTTTACTCTTACTCAAGTAAATATTACGATTGTTACTTTTACTTTTACTTGAGTAAATATTTCAGCAAGTACTTGTACTTTTACTTGAGTACAGATTTTGGCTACTCTACCCACCTCTGATCAAAAGCATATTTAGAAAAAGGTTTCTAAATATGCTGTCCTTACATGTAGTGGGATAGATGTTCTGCTATGTCAAAAGTACAATTTTAGTTCTCTTTATTTTCCACCCATTTGCTGGGTCAATGATAAAGTCAATGTTGGCTTATAAAAATGTTTATGTTCCACATAGAAGAAAGTAAACTGCGGAAATCATCTGTAGCTCACAGTTACATTAATGCTGCTTCAGAAACCACCAGACCTGAACACTGTGAGTTTTTGCCTGCCCCTGAACCACCATAGAGAATAAGGGTACGCCCACTTGATAGGGAGCCTGTGCCCCAGAACTGATGAAAGCCTGGAAACGCCCAGAGTGTAAATGCAACGTGAAATTCTTTACAAACACCAGGCTACATTAGAACAGTACAACATTGAGGTCTGAAAGATGGTTATGATTATAAATTAATCTTGAAGCTATTTTAGTTGCTCAAGGCGGTTTGAATATTAATGGTTATAACCAGCGTGTTTTCTCAGGGCCTCTGATGCAGTCATGTTTCTGCCTGGATGTCTTTGCATAACATCAATCTAGACCTGACATGACACGGAGCCTGCGGGAGCAGCTCCAGGTAGAGAGTGAACTGTTCTCATCAAGCCCCTCTTAGTGAGGATACAAGAATGACCTCGAAACAACTCAAAAGTCTAGAGAATACATCAATGCCTTATCTCGTAACCCATATTGCATGCTCTCAAACTTGCACACAAACACATGCAGCAAGGAAGAAACAGCACCTCTTCAGTTAAAGGGTTAGTTCACCCAAAAATGAAAATTCTGTCATTAATTACTTACCCTCATGTCGTTCGACACCCGTAAGACCTCTGTTCATCTTCGGAACACAAAGGAAGATATTTTAGTTGAAATCCGATCGCTCAGAAAGGCCTCCATTGGCACAATGCAAGGTACACTCTCAAGACCCATAAAAGGTACTAAAGACGTCGTTACAAAGTCCATCTCACTACAGTGGTTCTACAATAACTTTATAAAGCGACGAGAATAGTTTTTGTGCGCAAAAAAACCCCTAAATAACGACTTATATAGTGATGACCGATTTCAAAATAATGCATCATGAATCAGCGAGTCGAATCATGATTCGGATCGCGTGTCAAGCCGCCAAACTGCTGAAATCACGTGACTTTGGCGATTCAAACTGCTGAATCGACTCACTGATTCATAACGCTTCGAAGCTTCATGATGCCTTGTTTTGAAATCGGTCATCATGATATAAGTCGTTATTTAGGGGTTTTTTGCGCACAAAAACTATTCTCGTCACTTTATAAAGTTATTGTAGAACCACTGTAATGAGATGGACTTTGTAACGACGCCTTAAGTACCTTTTATGGGTCTTGAGAGTATTAAGTGCATTGTGCCAATGGAGGTCTTCTGAGCGATCGGATTTCAACTAAAATATCTTCATTTGTGTTCCGAATATGAACGGAGATCTTACGGGTGTCGAACGACATGAGGATAAGTAATTAATGACATAATTTTCATTTTTGGGTGAACTAACCCTTTAAATAGTCAATTTTCAAGTAGTGCCCTGTCATGTGTAATTTACCTCTTTATTATATGTTGTGTAATAGAGTCCCTGTTTGCCACTAGCCAGGCAGATTTGCACCTTTGCTATTTCAAAAGATTTATGTGGTTTAGTAATTCCTTCATGCACTCAAAAAATTATTCTAGCTATTTGGTCAGTTTATTAAAATAAAATAAGCTGAAACAACACAAATCTTTAGTTTTTTTACTTAAAGGTGGTGGGGTAAGCTATATTTAAAAAAAATGCTTTAGAAAAGTGTCTCAGGCCGAGTACCAAAACAAACTTGTAGCCAATCAGCAGTAAGGGGCGTGTCTACTAATGATGGGGAGAAGAGATCGCTCTGTCCATTTTTCAAAAGACACGACACAGGAAGAACATTAGCCGAGCGACGAGAGATGGCAGATAAAAAGTGGAAAATGTCTGTGGAACAAACGAAGGCTTACGATCAGGCAAGAAGTAGGACCGTGTAAATATCGGATCAGCTTTCCAGCGCTGGAGAGAACTCAAGGAGCGCTAAGGCCTGCAATCGGACGCCGAGGTTGCTTTATTTCTTCTCGATAGGTGAGTAACATTGGTTTGGTTTTGTTTCACAGAACTAAAGACCCATTAATTTCCACATGCTATAAACCACTGTCTGTTTCAAGCGTCAGCTCGCAGTGTGTATGAAAAGTAAGATAACAAACTCCTATATGTTTGTTTCCTCTTTTAGTGATCAATATAACCCTCTAATATGGTCATAATTGTAATATGTTCGATAGTTGGACTGTCATGCTGGTGTTCATGAGAACTGTGTTTGTGTTTTTGGGATGTAAGGAATTACTTTTTTATTGAACATTCGACCTGGATAACCATAGTAACACACTGTTACATGTAGACAGGAGGCAGACACAGGTGTTAACAGGAATGGTAGTTTATTGACCACAGTAGAGCATGGGAAGTGGAGCAGGTGAGTTAAGCGGTTGATGGTAGTTAGGAAGGTGATATGAGTGAGAGAGTTACTGTCTTTTGCATAGAAGGTAGAATGACACTGGAGCCTGGAGATTGCTGGAGACTGGAGATCGCTGGAGGTCAGAGGGACGGACAGGAACACACCCACACAGCAGACAGGAAACACGGAAGGAGGGATACACGCTGGAGACAGGTAGTATCGATAGGAGAGTCCTTGAGGTAAGCATAGGTTGCAGTATATGCGAACGAGACCGGACGTGGAGTGCTGTGTGCGTGTGCTTCTTATGGTGCTGGTGATGAGTGCCATGATGAGGTGCAGGTGATAGTGATCAGTACTCTGGGGATGGAGTGCGCTGTGATTGGTGAAGGGTGGAACCTGACGTGTCTGTGACAGTACCCCCTCTCCACGGCCCGCTCCAGAGGGCCGAGAACCCCGACGCCTTGGTGGTCGTCCTCTACCCCGCGGAGCTGGCTTCTCAGGATGACTGTCGTGGAATGTCTGGAGTAAACTGGGACCTAAAATGTCGTTCCTTGGGACCCAGGAGCGTTCCTCGGGACCATATCCTTCCCAATCCACAAGATATTCCAGCTGACCACCGCAACGTCGGGAGTTCAAGATCTCATTGACCTTGTAGGCCGTACCGTCCTCCAGGATGAGTGGAAGGGGGGGTTCGGCGGGAACTACGTCAGGTCCTGTGGGGGAAACAGAGGGATGGTGAGCTTTGAGTAGTGAAACATGGAAAGTAGGATGAATACGATACCCTTGTGGCAGACAGAGTTGATATGTGACCGGGTTGACCTGCTTGATGATGGGGAACGGGCCAATGAACCTGGGACTCAGCTTTTTGCAAGGCAGACACATTCTGATGTCTCGGGTAGAAAGCCACACCAACTGACCAGGTTGGAAGACGGGGGTGTCAGAACGCCGAAGATCCGCGACCATCCTGCGTCTGCGCAGGGCCCGCTGCAACTGATGGTGAGCTGAGTCCCAGACCCTCTCGCTCTCTCGGAACCAGTAGTCCACAGCAGGAACGTCGGAGGGTTACCCATCCCAGGGGAACAGTGGAGGTTGGAAGCCGAGTACGCATTGGAATGGGGTGAGTCCAGTGGTCGACTGCTTCAGGGAGTTTTGGGCGTACTTGGCCCAACCTAGGAACTGGTTCCAAGAGTCCTGGTGGTTATGACAGAAGGTACATAGGAAGCGGCCAATTTCCTGTACCTTCCTTTCCGTCTGCCCGTTCGACTGTGGATGGTACCCCAACCTCAGGCTAACGGCCACACCTAGGAGCGAGAAGAACGATCTCCATACTCGGGATATGAACTGGGGACCTCGGTCAGATACTATATCTTCAGGTACTCCGAAGTATCTAAAAACCTGATTGAAGAGTGTTTCAGCTGTTTCCATGGCAATGGCAGACCTGGGAGTGGGATCAGACGACATGACTTGGAGAACCGATCTACTACCACTAGGATGGTGGTATTACCGTCTGAGACCGGCAGGTCAGTGATGAAATCTACTCCTAGGTGTGACCATGGGCGTTCTGGAACGGGCAGAGGAAGGAGCTTACCAGCTGGAAGATGACGTGGAGACTTGGAAATGGCACACTCCCTACAGCCCTGCACGTACCTTCTGACATCCTTTGCCATCCCTGGCCACCAAAAACGTTCTTTTAGCAACGAGAGGGTTTCATTGACCCCCGGGTGACCAGTGCCGAGTGACGTGTGAGCCGAGTGAATGGTGGGAGTGCGTTGTGTCCGAGTGAGGTACAGCAAGCCAGGTGGACAGCCCGGCGGAGGGTTCGTGGAGGCATTGGAGGAGGGAATGTTTTTTTCGGACCAGGTAATAGGACTTACAATGAGGGAGCTTGGAATAATGGGTTCTGGTTCTTCGATCTGTTCGTCAGGGGCATGAAGACGGGAGAGAGCATCAGCTTTAAGATTCTTGGTACCGGGACGATAGGAGATGGTGTAATTGAAGCGGGAGAAGAACAGGGCCCAACGGGCTTGTCTGGGGTTTAGTCTCTTGGCTGATCGAAGATACTCAATGTTTTTATGATCAGAAAGCACCAGGAACGCATGTTTGGCTCCCTCCAACCAATGCCTCCACTCTTCCAAGGCAAGCTTGACTGCGAGAAGTACACTGTCACCGATGGAGTAGTTGACCTCCGCTGGGCTGAGCTTGCGGGAGAAGAAGGCGCATGGGTGGAGTCTACTTGGCGTCCCCTGCTGCTGAGACAACACCGCTCCCACTCCGGTTGTGGAGGCGTCCACCTCCACGACGAAGGGCTTTTCCGGGTCTGGATGGACTAGGAGGGGAGCGGTGGTGAAGGCTTTCTTAAGGTGGCAGAAGGCGTTGGTGGCTGCCGGGGTCCAGGACAGAGACTTGGGCTTGTTGCATAACATACTGGTGAGTGGATGAGTGATGGAACTGTAACCTGTGATGAATCGTCGATAGAAATTGGAGAAACCTAGGAAGCGCTGGAGTTCTTTTATAGTGGTGGGTTCTGGCCAGGTTGTGATGGATTCCACCTTCCTCTCGTCCATCCGGATGCCACTGTGATCAATGTGGTATCCCAGGAAGGAAACTGAAGATTGGTGGAAAGAACACTTTTCGGCCTTGAGGAATAGATGGTACTGACGTAGACGGTTGAGGACCTCCGCAACGTGTTGGCGATGTTCGGCCTGGCTCCGGGAGTAGATGAGGATGTCATCGATGTAGACTAGGACGAATCGATGGAGAAACTCCTGGAGCACCTCATGGATGAAATCCTGGAATACGGATGGGGCGTTTACCAATCCATACGGCATGATGAGGTATTCATAGTGACCAGTAGGGGTAATGAAGGCAGTCTTCCACTCGTCCCCCTCACATATCCGGATGAGGTTGTACGCGCTGCGGAGGTCCAACTTGGTGAACACAGTGGCACCACGGAGGTGTTCGAGGGCTGCTGGGACGAGAGGAAGGGGATATCTGAACTTAACTGTGATCTTGTTGAGGGAACGATAATCGATGTGTCACCGGGTGAAAACCTGGTGAATCCAAAAAGATTCCTCATTGGTTCTAAATCTGGCTCTGTTGAGTGTTGGCCATAACGAGCGCCAGCTGAAGCAAATCAGCTGTGCTTCATTGGAGCATGTGCTCAGGAAAAGGAGCATAAAAAGGCAGTGTTTGCGCAGTGTGGGAGCACGGGTAGGCAGCAGTGTGTGTTCTGACAGCGGCGGTGAAAGAGGAAGGCTGAAGGTTTAATGCCGGATCGGAGTTCTACTGTGAGATTCCCCGAGGCATGCTCATTTAGTGAGTTTTCTGAAGAAACCACGAACAGCAACGTAATGAAGTAAGTGAGAGAGGAAACCACTGCAGGATATTGAGTGACTCACCAAGGAAAAGTTAAGTGCACCCTTCATTTGATTACCCGTTGAGAAAACCACAGTTGAAGATTGACCATCACCAGAGTGCAACTAACCTTTGTTTGTGGGCAGTGTGTGTGATCTTGTTGACAGAACGAAGCGTAGTAACTGGAACAGCTGGGAGGATCGTTGCTGTGTTCATGCTGATCTTCTGAAAACGTTATTCCTCGAGTCATCCACCCTACAGAGAGAAGAGAAACGAGTCGATTAATCACTGTGGAGATGAAGTGAGTTTGCAGTGTCTGAAAGAGTGAAGTGCACACGTGTGAAGATTTATAAGAGTGATTTATGCACAAGTGTGGTGAGATCAAACGACTGCGTTTCCCTCTGAAACTTTGATGGATGAATATTGACTTATGACCGTGAAGATCCCTTCAAATTGATCTGTCTAAAGCTGTGTCCAGGTTCCCACTTGAGTGTACGGTGTGGAGGGAAAGAGCTCAACGCACCCCGAGTACCACACTCCACGAGCACTGTCTCTCACATCCACGAAAGTCCAGTCTCACAAACTCTCCCAACGACGCCGCTCTGCTACGCACGGAACGAGAGTAAAGGCGGGTAAATTACCACGGTCCTGTCTCACTTGTTATTGCCTGATCCACCGTCATTGTCTGTCCCTCAGAAGAGGTGAGGAAGCTGCTGTCATTCGATCGGCTGTTCCATGAACACGTCCACAAGCCGAGTCTGAGCACCGTCACTGTCTGTCCCTCAGAAGAGGTGAGGAAGCTGCTGTCATTCGATCGGCTGTTCTATGAACACGTCCACAAGCCGAGTCTGAGCACCGTCACTGTCTGTCCCTCAGAAGAGGTGAGGAAGCTGCTGTCATTCGATCGGCTGTTCTATGAACACGTCCACAAGCCGAGTCTGGGCACCGTCACTGTCTGTCCCTCAGAAGAGGTGAGGAAGCTGCTGTCATTCGATCGGCTGTTCTATGAACACGTCCACAAGCCGAGTCTGAGCACCGTCACTGTCTGTCCCTCAGAAGAGGTGAGGAAGCTACCGTTCATTCGATCGGCTGTCCTAAGAACACCTTCACGGGCCAAATACTTACCTGCCCTGTCCGTGGGGAAAGTTGAAGGCGAGAAGAAGCCTCTGTCCGTCCTACAAGCACCTTCTGACGAGTCGAAGAGATTACTGTTCCACCCACGAGTCAGTAGAGAAGAGGAATACCCCCCCCCCAGTTCCTCTTCCCAAATCGGGTTCCAGCCACGAACATTCTCAGCACTGTTTTTATTGTTTTAAATTAATAAAAAAAACTTACCTTTGAAAGTCATTCTGTTGTCCGCCTCTTGGTATCCTCAGGTGTCTGCTCCTCCGGAGTGTGGTAATCGTCCCTCGGCCCTAACATCGGTTACAGATGCATGGCCGCAAGCCTCCGTCCTTTTTTGCCACGAAGAAGAAGCTGGACGCAGCAGGGGAAGTAGACGGCCTGATGTAACCTTGGTCGAGGGCTTCCTGGATGTATTCCTCCATGGCCTTCTCCTCCGGGATGGATAGTGGGTATATCTTACCCCTTGGTACTGGTTCACCCGGAAGCAGGTCGATGGCACAGTCCCATGGCCGGTGTGGAGGCAGCTTGGAAGCCCGTTGCGGGCAGAAGACATCGCTGAAGGGGGCGTAACACTTAGGAACATCAACAGAGCGTTGTTCAAATGGACTTTCGATGGATGTGGCACAAAGAGTCAGATCAGGCAGAGATGAGGATGGAAGAGGAAGTTCAGTCAGACATTGTGAGAAGCAAGTGTCGCCCCACTTCAGGATTTTGCCCGTTTTCCAGGAGATGGTAGGGTTGTGCTGCTCCAACCAGGGGCGCCCCAGAACCACGTCAGCGGTGGAATCCTCCAGAACCAGCATGTGAGCCTCTTCCCGATGTAATAGCCCAACCTGGAGAGTGACTGGTCCAGCCACGGTACGGACGTGCTTGCGACTAAGGGGTCTTCCGGTTATTGAGCTGATCCTGTAGGTGGTCGGAGACGGAGTGGTCTTGAGACGTAACTGGCGGCAGATGGCACCGGAGAGGAAGTTGCCGGCTGACCCCGAGTCGAGGAGCGCGACCACTGAAAGGGAGACATCAGCGGCAGTAAGGGTGACGACAGTGGTGAGTGGTTTCATTTAATGATCAGCAGGAATAATGGCACTCACCATGGGTCGCGGAGGTCGGGTGGGGCATGCAGCTATGACATGCCCAGGTTCACCACAATACAGACAGAGACGTAGGGTCAGCCGACGGCGGCGTTCCTCAGGGGTTAGTTGGGAGTTCTCTAACTCCATGGGTTCGTGGGCTGGTTCTGGGGTGCTGACGGGTTCGGATCGGCGGAAGGGCACGTTGAAGGGATACTGGTCCTGGTGCTCTTGGATGCACGCCTGCATGCGAGTGGCACAGCGAATGGAATGCTGGATGAACTTCTCAAGGCCGATGGAGTCCTCGCATGCAGCGAGATGCAGCCGTACCCGAGGTTCCAATCCTTGCCGAAATGTAGTTATCAGCGCCTGTTCATTCCATCCGCTGACTGCTGCAAGCGTTCTGAATTGCAAAGCATAATCGTAAATAGACAGGGATCCCGGTTTTAAATTATAAAGTTTCTCACCAGCTGACGAATCTGTGATAGGCTTCCCAAACACCTCTCGGAAGTGGGAAATGAATGCTGTATATGATTGCGTTACCGCACCCTGTTGTGACCAGATGGAATCGGCCCACATCAATGCTTTGCTGCTGAGCTGAGAGATAATGAAGGCTATCTTGGAAGTGTCGCTCGGGTACAAGTGCGGCTGCATCTCCAGGACCAGTGTGCATTGCAGCAGGAAACCACTGCAATTCTCCGCCGATCCTGAGTAGGGCGCCGGTTTGGCCATGGGACTAGCATACGGAGGTAGTGAAGGAGGGTTGTTGACAGATGGGATGGTGTTCGCTGGTGCAGGTGAATGGACAGTAACTGGAGTGGGTTGTGGAGGAAATGTGCGCCGAAGCGCATCTACCAATTCCTGGAAGGGATCCGGTTGGCTCATACTGGGTCTCGGTTATGGTCCGGTCTTCTATTACATGTAGACAGGAGGCAGACACAGGTGTTAACAGGAATGGTAGTTTATTGACCACAGTAGAGCATGGGAAGCGGAGCAGGTGAGTTAAGCGGTTGATGGTAGTTAGGAAGGTGATATGAGTGAGAGAGTTACTGTCTTTTGCATAGAAGCTAGAATGACGCTGGAGCCTGGAGATTGCTGGAGACTGGAGATCGCTGGAGACTGGAGATCGCTGGAGGTCAGAGGGACGGACAGGAACACACCCACACAGCAGACAGGAAACACGGAAGGAGGGATACACGCTGGAGACAGGTAGTATCGATAGGAGAGTCCTTGAGGTAAGCATAGGTTGCAGTATATGCGAACGAGACCGGACGAGGAGTGCTGTGTGCGTGTGCTTCTTATGGTGCTGGTGATGAGTGCCATGATGAGGTGCAGGTGATAGTGATCAGTACTCTGGGGATGGAGTGCGCTGTGATTGGTGAAGGGTGGAACCTGACGTGTCTGTGACACACACATTGCTTTCACTTATTGATGACATCATACGCTCGGCTGGCTGGCACAGCAGATTCTGCCATAGTCGTTGCCTGTGTTGCATCTGTTTGTGTGGGGCGGAGCTATCAAAATAAGGGCGAGACCCTTTTGGGGTTGGGGCGTGTTTGTTTTGGTGATTTGAAATATCAACATTGGTTACCAGAAATGAAAATGAAATGAAATACAATTTTTAAAATGTTAAATTAACCTAAACCATTTTTGTTGGGGCTACATGAATCCTTTCTGTTGCACTGACTGAACTGGACAATATATTTCTAGTTCCCAGCATTCTTTGCTTAGGGATAGCTAAGGAGAGTAAATGTTGAAATTTAGTGCTGTTTAATGTTTTTTTTTAGTAAAGGGAAAGACCTGTTTTGGTCTTTTGGTGAAGTTTGGTGTTCAGTTATATTTAACATTTAAAAAAGTTTGTTATGTCGATTTTTGAAGTTACCATTGTCATGAAGTATAGACCTTGTGGTTAGGCTGTGGGTGCAGGCTATGTGAAATAAGTCTGTTCTCAATGAGCTGTAATTGTGCTAATGCCAGGTAAAGTGTTTGACTTTATCATTACTTGCATGCTAGGTAGGTGGTGTGTGTCAAAGTAACATCTACATGGATGGCAGGACCCAAGTTTCCTAGCAGAACATTGCCCAAAGCATCACACTGCCTCCACCAGCCTTCTTCCCATAGTGCATCCTGGTGCCATGTGTTTCCCAGGTAAGTGATGCACCCGGCCATCCACGTGACGTAAAAGAAAACACGAATCATCAGACCAGTCCACCTTCTTCCATTTCTCTGTGGTCCAGTTCTGATGGTCACATGCCCACTTTTGGCGCTTTCAACAGTGGGCAGGGGTCAGCATGGGCACCCTGACTGGTCTGCGGCTATGCAGCCCTATACGCAACAAACTGCAATGCACTGTGTATTCTGACACCTTTCTATCAGAACCAGCATTAACTTCTTGAGCAATTTGAGCTACAGTAGCTCCTCTGTTTGAATGGACCACACAGGCCAGCCTTCGCTCCCCATGTGCATCAATGAGCCTTGGCCATCCATTATTCTAAAGTGTTACCAAAAGTACTAAAAGGAAAAGGGCACGCAGTCCAATATTAGACTATTTTGAAATGACAGGATGAATCCAAGTCATCTCTTTAAATATAAATCTCAAAATACTGTATTATTTATTATATTGTGTTATGTTATGTTATCACATTATGTTATGTATTTCTGGCTTATTGCAGGCCTAAAACGTCAAACCAGCCTGCAGGCCCAAGACTAGATTGTTCTCATTATAATCAGCGGAGCTGTCTGCATGCGGCAGTTGCTGTGATACTTCTTCTGTTGACGAACATTTGATTTCTATTTTCGATTAATGAAAACATAAACATAAATATCATATGTGTCAACTGAGTGCTGCGTTTAGGCCTTTATATTTTAATAGCCGATCATTAATTCAAAGCCAGATTCTCTTATTGGAACTGATACCTACTTGATTTGAGAGGCGATAATTGTACAGTCCCTGACAAAAGTCTTGTCGTTTGTGTACAAATGAACCAGAAGTGCAGCTGAAATATGTTTCTAATTAAGATTTTTTTTAAAGAAATTGCTCATTTAAACCCAACAGCTTTTGTAATAATGTTTCAGTGCAAAACAAAACTGTCAAAAAGTATTCTAATATTCACAGCTTGGTAAAGCCCACTGAGTCAATTTTTGCAAGGACATAAGTGTTGTCATCTTGTCATATGAGCTTCACCTGTGACTAATAATGGATCAATTAGGTCTCAGGTGTGTATAAAAAGAACCACAGTACACTAGACCTTCACATCAACTGCAACTAGACCTCTGCAAACATGCCTAAGATTCACCCTGAGACTAAAGTTTTGATTATCAAGAGGCTGAAGACCAGATCCACTGCTGATGTGGCAGACACCTTCAATGTGTCTCAGCATCAAGTACAGAGGATAAAAAAAAAAGATTTGAAGAGACTGAAGATTTTTTTGACAAGCCCAGGTCAGGCACACCCCGCAAGACAACTGCTCGAGAGGACCGTTTGTTGGCTTGAAAATCCAAGGCCCACCCATTTTCCACTGCAGCAGAGCGCCACGAGACCTGGTCACCTGAAGTCCCTGTGTCAACCAGAACAGTTTGTCGGATTCTGTCTCGAAATGTCCTCCATGGTCGAATCAGTGCCCAGAAGCCAGCACTAAACAAAAGACAATTGAAAAAAACCCTGTGGCATTTGCCAAGGCCCACAGCCTGATAAAAGGATGGATGCTGGAAAAGTGGCAGAAGGTGGATTTTTCAGATGAATCTTCTGTTGAAATACACCACAGTCGCCGCAAATATTGCAGGAGACCTACTGGAGCCCGCATGGATGCGAGATTCACCCAGAAAACAGTGAAGTTTGGTGGCGAAAAAAATCATGGTCTGGGGTTACATCCAGTATGGGGGTGTGCGAGAGATCTGCAGGGTGGAAGGCAACATCAATAGTCTAAACTACCAAGAAATCTTAGCTACCTCTTATATTCCCAACCATAAAAGAGGCCAAATTCTGCAGCAGGATGGTGCTCCATCGCATACTTCCATCTCCACATCAAAGTTCCTCAAGGCGAAGATCAAGATGCTCCAGGATTGGCCAGCCCAATCACCAGACATGAACATCATTGAGTAGGGCTGTAACGATTTGACCAAAAATAAAAACCTCGAATAATTGAACATTTTACCTAGATTACGATTAATGAACAAATATTTTTTTTTTGCTTTCCATTTTTTGCCCTCCTAAGGTTTTTGAGTAAGTTCCTGATAAGGTTTGTACTGTAAATATTTTCTACTATTAAAGGTGGGATATTTTTTTCTAATGAGAGTGCATTTCTTTGTGATTTTAAAATACTTGAAGGAAACGGTTCACTTTCAGTGTCAGGACTCGGGTTTGATCATTGCTCTTTCTGTTTTGTTTTCTCATTTATGTTTCTGTGTATTTTTCCACTGCACCACAGCTGTGCTCTATTCGTAATCAGCACCACTGCACACCACTCTCACCTGTCTCTCCTTTTAAGTTTCCCGCACTTGATTTCTGTGGCAGCTGCGCTGCATTATGATCAGGGCTCTTGCACACCTCTCACCTGTTTCTCCTCTCATTTAATTTCTCTCACTATTTAGCTTCCTTCCTTACCTGCCTTCTCTGCCAGAGTGTTTTGTCTGTTTTTCTGTCGTGCTCTAGCCTTTGAATTGAGATTCTATTTTTGCCTTACCAAGTTTTGATCATATTCTGTTTGTTCCTAGTTTGATCCAGCCCTGCAGCTCAGTTTTCCCATCTCCTGTTTTGATTTTGCATTTTGCTATTGACTCTGTGCCTGGATTGTTGACAACGGATTGCTGTCTGCCCTGCACCTTGGACTGTCATTTCGCTGGTCCTGAGCCTGCCTGCCTGTTGCTGACTTTTGACTTTTGCCTGCCCTTGGATCACGTCTTCGGCTATTTCCCCTGGCTTGGCAGCTCGGCTGCCCCATTTAAATATTGTTTCCTTTTACTTTGCTTTTTTTCCTAATAAATATAGTGTGAACTGATCTGCTCTTGGGTTCTCTGTTTTCCCGTCCAGCCCTCACATCACACTCTGGCCACGATGGACCCAGCAGATCAGTTACCTATGCGTACAGCGGTGGAGGCACAAGGTGCTATGCTTGGACGTCACCAGGAGGAGCTCACAGCAGCACATCATGCCGTTGACACCTTGATGCGCCAGGTCACCGAGCTTACGGATACTATCTCCCGGATGCAAAGGGACCGCGACCTTGAGCAGCTTGCCACTGAACGTGTTCCTACCATCCACGAGCCACGGATTAACAACCCACCTGTTTATTCTGGTGAGCCCACTATGTGCCGATCCTTCATCATCCAGTGTGTGGTGTTTTTTTTCTCTACAACCCACCCCTTATGCCTTGGATTCTTCTAAGGTAGCTTTTGTTATCTCCCTCCTCACCGGACGGGCTCGGGAATGGGCCACGGCTGTGTGGTCCGAGGAGGCTGATTGCTGCCAGGAGTTCTCATTGTTCAAGGCGGAAATGATGAAGGTGTTTGATCGGTCAGCTCTTGGCAAAGAAGCATCTCGGCTCCTGGCAGCCCTTCAGCAAGGTAGACGTTCAGTGGCGGATTTTGCAGTAGAGTTCCGTACTCTGGCTGCATCAAGTGGGTGGAACGATGAGGCCCTGGCGGCCAGGTTCGCAGAGGGTCTGGCAGAGGAAATACGGGATGAGGTTTATGCACGTGAACTTCCTGAGGGTTTAGACAAGCTGGTGGAATTGGCTATACGATTGGACAATCGCCGGGACCTCCGTCGTAGAGTTCGTTCCTCCGTGCCCACACCTTTCCAGGATAGAGCTTCTGCCGGGATGGCTCCCGATGATCTGGTTCATCTACCTTCTCCTGAACCCATGCAGCTAGGCAGGTATCATCTATCTGCCACAGAGAAGCAACAGCGCTTCGCTAAGGGGCTGTGCCTGTATTGTGGGAAGCCGGGGCACTTTGCAGCCACCTGTCCAGCAAAAGCCAGCGCTCGTCAGTAGTTAGAGGGGTACTGGTGAGCGCTACCACTACAACCCCATCTGTAGGTTCCCGGTCCATGCTACCTATCTCTGTAATGGTCCAAGGTGCTAAGTTTCATCTATCTGCTCTCTTAGACTCAGGGGCTGAGGGAAATTTCATGGATTCCACCTGGGCTTCTAGGAGAGGCATTCCATTTCAGGCTCTTGTTCCTCCTCTCACAGCTCATGCTTTTGATGGCAGAGAACTCTCCACTATTTCTCATACCACTGCTCCTTTAGTCATTGTCACTTCTGGTAACCACAGGGAAGAACTGGTTTTTTTTATTTGTCATTCATCCCTTGCCCCTATTGTCTTAGGACACCCTTGGCTTACTACTCATAATCCGCATATTAATTGGTCAGAAAATTCAATTTTGTCATGGAGTTCTTATTGTCATGCCCATTGTCTTGTGTCTGCCTTGTCTCCTGTCTCTTCTCTTCCTGTGTTACAGGAGGAGTCTGTGGATCTATCTCGAGTTCCTCAGGTCTATCATGATTTGCGGGCGGTCTTCAGTCGGTCCCGGGCCACATCCCTTCCTCCGCACCGTCCTTACGATTGCGCCATCAATCTCCTCCCTGGCACTTCTCCGCCCAAGGGACGGTTATTCTCCCTGTCCGCTCCTGAACGGGCGGCCATGGAGAGTTATCTGACTGAGTCTCTGGCAGCCGGTGTCATTCGTCCTTCTTCCTCGCCGGCAGGGGCGGGGTTCTTCTTTGTAAAGAAGAAAGATGGCTCTTTGCGTCCTTGCATAGACTATCGGGGGCTGAATGACATAACTATTAAGAACAGGTATCCTCTACCTTTGATGTCTTCAGCATTCGAGGTTTTGCAGGGAGCAAAGTACTTTACGAAGTTGGACCTCCGCAACGCCTACCATTTGGTTCGGATCAGGAAGGGGGATGAATGGAAGACGGCATTTAACACTCCCACAGGGCATTTTGAGTACCGGGTCCTTCCCTTCGGACTTACTAATGCCCCAGCCGTCTTCCAGGCTCTCATTAATGACGTGCTGAGAGACATGATCAACCAATTTGTCTTTGTGTATCTGGATGACATTTTGATATTTTCTCGTTCTTTCCAGGTACACATCCAGCACGTCAGGCAAGTGCTGCAGCGGCTGTTAGAGAATCAACTCTATGCTAAGGCGGAGAAGTGTTCATTTCATAACCAGTCAGTGCCGTTCTTGGGTCATATCATCTCGGTGGAGGGGATCCGCATGGATCCTGCTAAGGTGAGGGCTGTCTCCGATTGGCCGACACCTGATAGCCGAAAGACATTGCAATGTTTTATCGGTTTTGCCAATTTTTATCGGAGGTTTATTCATAATTTCGGTCAGGTGGCGGCTCCTTTGACTGCATTGACCTCCACAAGAAACCCTTTTTGCTGGTCTCCTGCAGCTCGGGCTGCTTTTAATGAACTAAAGAGACGCTTTTCTTTGGCGCCTATTCTAATTACTCCTGATCCTTCTCGACAGTTTCTTGTGGAGGTCGATGCATCAGAGGTAGGAGTCGGAGCAGTTCTCTCCCAAAGATCCCCTCATGATCACAAGTTACACCCTTGTGCATACTTTTCTCACCGGTTGTCACCCACAGAGCGGAACTACGACATCGGTAACCGTGAGTTGTTGGCCGTGCGCCTGGCACTGGGGGAGTGGCGCCACTGGTTGGAGGGGTCAGTGGAGCCGTTCCTGGTCTGGACCGACCACCGGAACCTGGAGTACATTAGAACGGCTAAACGGCTGAACTCCAGGCAGGCCCGCTGGGCACTCTTTTTTTGGTCGCTTTAATTTTTGCCTGTCTTACCGGCCGGGTTCCAAGAATGGTAAGCCTGATGCGCTCAGTCAGTTCTCTGCCCCAGAGGACGTGGTGCCGCCGGATACTATCCTCCCTCCTGGTTGTGTGGTGGGGTCCGTCAGCTGGGGCATCGAGGAGCGCGTCAGGCTGGCCCAGTTGGGAACAGAGGTGCCAAGGGAGTGTCCGGTGGGCAAATTGTTTGTTCCGGTATCGTTCCGGCCGGAAGTTCTGGAGTGGTGCCACTCATCCAGGTTAGTGTGTCACCCAGGGGTGAGAAGAACGCTGGCTGTGGTTCGCCAGCGTTTTTGGTGGCGGGGCATGGGAGGGGACGTCCATCGGTTTGTGGTTTCTTGCTCTGTATGTGCGCAAAACAAGTCTGGTAATGCTGTGCCCGTTGGTCTGCTTCAACCCCTTCCTATTCCTTCCCGTCCTTGGTCCCACATTGCACTGGACTTCCTGTCAGGATTACCGGAGTCCAGTGGCAATACCGTGGTTCTCACGGTCGTGGACCGTTTTTCTAAGGCGGTTCATTTCATTCCCCTTCCCAAACTCCCCTCTGCCAAAGAGACTGCGTGGGTGATCGTGGACCACGTCTTCCGGATTCATGGTCTTCCGGAAGATGTGGTCTCCGACAGGGGTCCCCAGTTTGTCTCTCACTTTTGGAGGGAATTCTGTCGGCAGATTGGTGCTACTGCTAGTCTGTCTTCGGGATTCCATCCACAGACCAACGGTCAGACAGAGCGGGCAAACCAGGATCTTGGGCGGATTCTCCGGTGTCTTGCTTCTCACAGCCCTTCATCCTCGAGCCAGCAACTCACCTGGGCTGAATACGCCCATAATTCCTTGCCGGTGTCGTCTACTGGATTGTCTCCTTTCTTGTGCTGTCTTGGTTATCAACCCCCTTTGTTTCCCTCACAGGGTCCCGAAGCTGCGGTTCCCTCGGTTCAGGCATTCATTGATCGGTGCCGGTGGACCTGGAAGCGGGCCAGGGAGGCGCTGCTGCGAACCAGGGAACGCACCAAGAGATTGGCGGATCGTCATCGGGCTGAAGCACCTAAACACATCTGTGGGAAAAGGGTGTGGCTCTCCACTAGGGACCTGCCTCTTAGGGTGCCATCTAGGAAACTGGCACCGCGGTTCATTGGGCCATACCCTATTGTCAAGGTGATCAGCCCGGTGGTGGTGCGGCTTCGGCTCCCGCACCCCTTTCATCGTGTTCACCCTGTCTTCCATGTCTCCTGCATCAAACCCTTTATTCGTTCCTCTGTTTCCCCCTCTACTTCTGTTTCTTCCCCTCCCCCTCCCCCTCCCCTGATGGTTGACGGCACTCCTGCCTTCACTGTCAGGAAGATCCTTGATAGCAGGAGGCGGGGAAGGGGATTCCAGTATCTGGTTGATTGGGAGGGGTACGGTCCGGAGGAGAGATGTTGGGTCCCGACGCAAGACATTCTGGACCGCTCGCTGATCAATGATTTTCACCGTTCAGCCCCTCATCTCGGGACGCCTAGAGGCGTTCCTGGGGAGAGGGGTACTGTCAGGACTCGGGTTTGATCATTGCTCTTTCTGTTTTGTTTTCTCATTTATGTTTCTGTGTATTTTTCTACTGCACCACAGCTGTGCTCTATTCGTAATCAGCACCACTGCACACCACTCTCACCCGTCTCTCCATTTAAGTTTCCTGCACTTGATTTCTGTGGCAGCTGCGCTGCATTATGATCAGGGCTCTTGCACACCTCTCACCTGTTTCTCCTCTCATTTAATTTCTCTCACTATTTAGCTTCCTTCCTTACCTGCCTTCTCTGCCAGAGTGTTTTGTCTGTTTTTCTGTCGTGCTCTAGCCTTTGAATTGAGATTCTATTTTTGCCTTACCAAGTTTTGATCATATTCTGTTTGTTCCTAGTTTGATCCAGCCCTGCAGCTCAGTTTTCCCATCTCCTGTTTTGATTTTGCATTTTGCTATTGACTCTGTGCCTGGATTGTTGACAACGGATTGCTGTCTGCCCTGCACCTTGGACTGTCATTTCGCTGGTCCTGAGCCTGCCTGCCTGTTGCTGACTTTTGACTTTTGCCTGCCCTTGGATCACGTCTTCGGCTATTTCCCCTGGCTTGGCAGCTCGGCTGCCCCATTTAAATATTGTTTCCTTTTACTTTGCTTTTTGTCCTAATAAATATAGTGTGAACTGATCTGCTCTTGGGTTCTCTGTTTTCCCGTCCAGCCCTCACATTCAGCTGTTATTGAGTATGGGGTAGATTTCTGCTAGTTGTATCAGATACAGATAAATTAACACAGTAGGCCTACATTACATGTATTTGAATGCATTAATGAGAGAGTGATTGATTGTGTGTGTGAATTACTCATACCGTCTCTATTCATTATGAAGCTGTGGTTTGTAGCTACTTACTTCAGAGGTATTAAAATATATGCCTATAATGGTTGAGTTTCTAAGCTACTCTAGTGACTTTACGTCACAAGACAGCGTTGACACTGCGTTTCCCAAAGCTTTGTGAGGACGCAGGTGAAAGAGGTCTGCCTTCAGGGCGCGCGCGCGTTGTCAGAGACGCGACACGGCTCGGCTATCTGTTTCACAGAAAAAAGCTGAGCACTGAACGGATATGTTTTCCGTATTGTTGTTTTTGAATAGTGCACAATCGCTTTAAATGTTCAAGCCTTTAAACGCATTTACTTGACAAACTTTATGAGGACGAAAGTGAAAGCGATCTGTCAGAAGATTTGTCTGTAAGGGTACTGTCTAAACGCATAGTTACCTGACAAATATTTTTAAAGTAAACCTGAGTCTCCATTTTCTTCCACCCAGATAGGGGATTTCATCTTTATTTTTATTTCCTTTTAATTTCCTTTTAATTCCTATTATAACTATTATACTATATATATTTTTATTTTATTCACTTATAACTATTTTAACTTCATTTCTGTGTAAAGCACTTTGAATTGCCACTGTGTATGAAATGTGCTATACAAATAAACTTGCCTTGCCTTGCCTTGCCTTGGCTTCGGGGCTTGCGCGCGCCGTGTGTGTGTGTCTCAGCGCCTAGGCTATAAGAAGAATGGCAATTAACTTACTGTATAAACTGTGTAAAACATGCAGTTACTATAGTTATTCTGGGCATCTATAAACACAGATAACTGCTCCTGCATCTCTCTGTGTGCCTGCAAACTGCACTTGATGTGACTGACGGGGTGGAGTCATGTGACTAAAACCGAAATAACCGACATGGGAAAAATACGTCGGTTAGAGCTTCTGAATTTCGGTTTCGATTAATTTTCGATTAATCGTACAGCCCTATCATTGAGCATATGTGGGGCTGGATGAAAGAGGAAGCATGGAAGACAAAACCAAAGATTATTGATGAACTCTGGGAGGCATGCAAGACTGCTTTCTTTGCTATTCCTGATGACTTCATCAATAAATTGTATGAATCCTTGCCAAACCGCATGGATGCAGTCCTTCAAGCTCATGGAAGTCATACAAGATATTAAATTTGGATCTCACAGCACCACTACTTAATTTGCTGACATATTTTTGTATTTGCAGTAAATTTGTTCAATTTCTGTATAGGCGAAAAAACTTTTGTCTTGCCAAAATTTGACCTCTCTGTCTTGATTAAATGATAAATATTTTTTCAGTGAAACTAATTTATTTCAGTGTATTAAACATCATTTGGTAGGGTTTTAGCTTTTCATAGGAGCTATTTCTAACACCAATTGATTAATTAAAAGTCAGGTTAATAGCAGGTGTTTCTACAAAATAGATAAGCGACAAGACTTTTTTCAGGGACTGTAGTTCTCAGGCATAATTAGTCCACTAAACAGAGCAGAGCAGTCTGCTATATAAGAGTGAGTCCAGAAAGGTCTTTCCGAGCATCACTGTTTAACTGCACCAATTATAGTATATATTTAAAATTGGTACTAAAGCAATTATATTTGTTGTACCTGATAGAGAGCTCAACCTGGCTAGTGGCCTCCAGGTAATTCGAGGTTGAGCCTAAAACAGAGGTTAAAATACAGTATCTGCAAAGTGACCGTATGGCAAGAAATCCTCTTTCTTTTCACATTTCAACTTTTGTCTGTGTTGGATATGGAGAAACCTTCATGCATCTGTCAGTAAATATAACGGCAATTGTTTAATTCTGCATGGGATTCAAGATCCAGCTTGTTACATGAATGTTTAGCAGTTGTTTTCCCAATTAACGTTCCCTCATGCCAGGCACGACGTATGCTATACCAGAACCCTTCGTTCTCGCCTGCAAGGTTTCATCGAGCCATTTACGGATCTGTGAGTGTTCATCAAGATATTTACAGACTTGTGCACAACAGATATGAGGAATGTGCATGAATTCATAATTAAAGATTACAGTTGAGAGCCTTTTTCAAACATCTGTTCCAAACGTGGCTTCACAGTCAAAGTTAATTAATCTTCTTGTTTCTCAGGTGATCGTGGTAGCATATCGAGACACTGTCATCTCACTGTGTTGGTCGCCTCCGGATAATGAAAGCAAATTGAATATACTCCTTTACAAAAGTTATAGCAAGAAGTAACTAACAAGAGCCTCCGGAATCATGTTTTGCATCAGAGGTCTTCAGATTTCAAGGTTTATGCTTTCAATTGACTAGTTTTAAGTTCCAGTTCTCTGCATCAGAAAACATTAGCTGTAATGCAAATTGAGCATAGTTTGTGTTCAAAAACATATTTTAAATGTAGTTTGCGCATATGATGTTTATTGTTGTTAAACTTTTCAATTAAATGGTCCTGATAACAATATTGTTATACATTCATGTCATGTCTCAAGTTATTGTTCATTTTACATTGCCAATTGTAAATCACAACAGTCTCGAAGTTCCTTATCTTGACGTTTCAGCCTAAAATGTTGGCATTTAATTGTGTTAAATCTGTGTTAAAGTCTTTAAAGGGTCAAAATGTCCCGTGACAGCATTTGCTCACTTCATTCATTCTGTTTGAATCTCTTCAATAGTGTGGGATTATTTCCCATTGCCTCATTTTTTTCAGACCCTGCATATTATCGCAAAAGGGAATAGAATATAGATACCTCTGAAGATGACTATATGCCACAGTCTGCGTACTAATGGGCGACACAAATGTAATAACACATTGGCATGATGAATATGCAGTCTAATGTTTTTCAATGGAATCTACAAAAAAGCCTCTCTCCCATCTCTTTCCATCTGTTTATGCAGCTAAATGTAATTTTGAGGTGTTTCTCTGTCTTGTGGTAATTATAATTGGACTTTAGCAAAGCATAATTCATATCAGTGACTGACAGAAAGGGCAAAGTGCTTTTCTGTGCTAAATGAAAAGCTTTATAAGCAAGCTTTACATGAGCTTTCTTTCTCCTCAAATCTTTGATCATAAAAAACCCTCATAACCTCTAGTGCTGACCTTTGTGAACTCAATATCCATATCTTTTACATATTTCATTTTTTCCAACAGATTTCATTTTTCATTTTTCGCCTGAATTCCTGAATTGTCAAGGCCACTTTCACTTGCTTAATGTTTGCTGGTCTGTTTGAACCAACACTCAGCTTGTTTGAAGTCAAAAGCCCTCTAGAAAAAATAGCCAAGAAGAAGTTTCATTAAAATTAAATATTGAGGTCCAGTTTTCTGTACCTGTTGAAGTCATAGTTTACATTTGCTTTTTTATTTAATAAACTGTGGAAGTACTGTAAAAAAGGGGAATATAAGGCAAGTAGCCTGGAAAATACTGTAAATTCACTGTAATATACTGTAAGTTACCACCAGCAATATTTTTATGATTAGAGAATATTTATTAATGGTTGAAGTCGTGTGAAACGGAAGTAGCTACAGATCTTTTCTTCCATATTGTGACAAACATCCGAGTCAAACAGATTATTGAAAAGAAGAAAATGTAGGATTGGTTCTATCCATTGATTGTTGATTGAATAGAGGCAGATCTGAATGAGTTGGCAGTCGATTGTAAAAAAGGGGTGGAGTTTAAGCAGACTAAATGAAAAATAATTGGCGAAGTCCAGCCAATTTTTACCGGAAGATCCAGTTATGGCATATTGATGATTTTTTTTTTTTTAAAGAAGCAGATACATAGATGAATCATTCACAATAAGAGCTATATCATGAATTAAAAAAAATTGATAGGATGAACTTTCATTTCATGCAGACATTTGAAGTTCATGCCAGTAATAAAAAAAAAAGACGAATTTAACATAGATTGTATTACACCAGTGTTGCAGATGGCTGAGACATTGCAGTTATCAGTTTCACATCATTCAGTCCTATATGGTTCATCGTTGCGTTCAGATTCCAGATCTCAGTCTGTTGCTGGCTTAACAGCAGAACAGCATTAGCCAAATGATCAGGCTGTTCAAGTCATATGATAAGAATTCACTATATTCAGCTCATGAATATTCAAATCATAACTGAGCCCTAATTGGCACTGTGGAAACTCAATGGCCCCTCAATGGTTTTCATTTCTGTTAATAATACTTGAATGTGCTGAATGCTGCTGCTTAACATAACAGAGTTTTATGCCCGTTACAGGTGTAAAGCTCTAGATCTCTCAATACACCTGGGTTTCACACTCTGGTGTTTATTCACATGGGCTTTGTAATTGCATAATGAACCTGGACAGAAAAAGAAAAAGAAAAAAAACCCTACTGGTGTTATTTTGGGTCATGTTGCCAGCCATTGGCTGCCACCCGTTGTGTGAGGCGCTTTTCCTAGCTTCTGCATGTATGTATTTTTGACAGATTGGTTGCTTGGCATCCTTTCAGGAAAAAAAAAACAACAAACAGTTTTGGCTGTCAAGCACACAGACTTTTTGACACTGCATGTTGTCACTATTGACTTCTCAACATTTCCATCATTCCAGCATTCTGGAGTTTGAATTTAACCATGATGCTTTTCTTATGACAGGCTCTGCACCTGATTCTTCTTCTTTTTTTTTTTTAATTATCATTATACAATACAATATAAATGTTTTTGTAAGAAGTCTCTTATGCTCAACAAGGCTGCATTTCTTTCAGCAAAAATACAGTAAAAACAGTAATATTGTGAAATATTATTACAAATTAGAAGAACTGTTTTCTATTTGAATATATTTTAAAATGTAATTCATTCCTGTGATGCGAAGCTGAATTTTCAGCATCATTACTCCAGTCTTCAGTGTCACATTTGCTGCTCAAGAAACATTTCTTATTATTATCAATGTTGAAAACTGTTGCGCTGCTTAACATTTTTGAGGAAATTATGAAACTTTTTTCAGGATTCTTTGATGAATAGAAAGCTCAATGAACAGCATTTATTAAATTTATTAAAGAATCAAAATCTTTTGTAACATTATAAATGTCTTCACTGTTATTGCGTCCTTGATGAATTAAAGTATACATTTCTCTCTCTTTAAAATTTTACTACGAATGTTTAAATGGTATCATTGCTGTTTATTGAACATTTCCACAAAAATGTTAAGCAGCAAAAACTGTTTTCAACATTTCAACATTGAGCTGCAAATCAGCGTATAAGAATGATTTCTGAAGGATCATGTGACACTGAAGACTAATGATGCTGAAAAATCTGCTTTGTCATCACCGTAATAAATAAAATTTTAAATATATTAAAATAGAAGACAATTATTTTAAATTGTAATAATATTTCACAATAATACTGTTTTACTGTATTTTGATCAAATAAATGCAGCACACAGCTTCTTCCATCTTGGTAGCATGAAGACAATATTTACAAGAGGTAAATCCTGTGGGGGGATGCTGATGAATCACACTCTGATATAGTTTTACTCCAATTTTAATGGTTGCCCAAAGCTGACAATGACCCATGCTGGTTCTCAGGGCACAAAGGGTCACAAAGGAACCCGGAGAAAGAGATGCAAAATGAGCAGAAGACATTCTGGTTTTCCTCTGGCTCATATGCATGTGCTTGTTGTGTCTGTGTGTCACTCATCAAATATTTGACATCTTAGCTAACTGTTTTTTGAAGGTTTTTTTCCCCATTGCCATATGGGGATGTAAATATAGCTTAGAAATTTATTTTCAAAATAACAATAAAACTGTCAAGACATTATGCGAAACACACACACATACAAGGTGAGCGAAGTGAATGAAAAAGCAAAACAGAGTTGTGATTTTACAGTGCCAAGCAGTCAGATGTTTACCAAATGTTGATCCAAAATTCCAAAGCTATTTTTACACACACACATACCAGAAAATATTAAATTCTATATGCACACACTAAGAATATGACAGAGAGTATGTCCATAAGTCAGTTCTAATGTTCCAATTTTGAAAAGGGAGGTCTATCTTCTGAAAGGCATAACAAAACAGTAGTTAAACTTTCAGATATTAGCAGCAACTACCTAATGAAACAAAATGTTTGGATCATTTATAGATATCAATACAAAGTTAGAGCAGGTTAGACAGTCACTTCCTGTCACTCACCTTCAGAGCGGCCCGCAAAGTTTTTGCCCATAAAAAGACAGCAGTGATTATATGCACTGCTGCACGACCCTGAATTCCTCAGACGACGGGATTAATTATAACGAAGGACAAAGAGAAGCTTATCTGTTCTTCTGTGTGCTCGCTTATGTCAGTGCATGACAATAACCGAAGGAGCTACTGAAAAAGCTGTGGATGTATAAATATCTATAATATTGTTTATGGTCCATTCAAAGAGCTGGTATGTGTATTAAATAAAGTGAAAACTTTTGGCTAAATGAATAAAAATATTGTGTTGGGAAAACTTCTTGTGTGGAATATTTCCTTTTTCACTGATCAAGATCATGTTTGTTTTATTTATATCAGAACAAAAAGGATGATCAAGATCACATAATGTAAAATAGTCATGACAGTCAGTCAAATTCATCTGCCACTCAGTCAAACAGAAAATCACAAATGAACAGCATTACGGTTTGCTAAACAAGTCAACATTCTGTGTATGTCTCGGTTGAAGTCCTTCAGCCTGAAAGTCCCCTGGTGGTTATGCAATGGATGAATATTTCATCAGCAAAGTTTGGGCTCGACCAGAGACACAAGACTAGAGCAACTTGTCACTGGATGGGAATGTGAAAGATTCAAGCTGTGCCAAAGTGTCATATTTTTCAGAATTCTTCAATAATGGTGTAGTTTCGTGTCATGTGTAATTATGTTTGGTTGTTTATGTTTGTAGTCTCATAAAGCCAGACTTCTTGTGACTTGTGGAATAAAGTCTGGTTTATTTTACAGCTTATTCTGGCCATGAACTGCCTACTTAAAATGGCGGAAGGTGTGCCAGATCAACAAAGCCACCAACTGCAGTTTGCTTTGCTTTTGCATTCCCTTTAGAGGCACATTTTGGGGGGAAAAAAGGGCTAAAATAATATATATTGGTAAAACTTTAGAATAATGGTCCATCATTAATAGGTAACTATGCAGGAAGTAATGCAGGACAAATGAGTAGCACTACATTAACACTTCAGCTACTACTGTTAACTAATATTGAAACAAATTTCAGTAAGTAATCAGTAAGTAATATCACATTTAGAACTGACATATTTAGTTCAAGTTCAAGAGTTTTATTTGTCACATACACAGTTATATACACAATATACAACTGGCAGTGAAATGTAAACAGGTCCGCTCCATGGACAGTGCAAATAACAGTTACAAGAAATTAAAATAGAAATAGAATAAAATTAGAATAAAAAGTATTAACATAAGTAGAATTATAAATAAATCAAGTAAAAGATAAAAATAGGAAATAAGATAAAAATAAAAATATAAAAATTAAAATATAAAAATATAAAAAAAATAAGTGGATATGATAAGTGAGATAAACTGTAGACTTAGAAATAAGTGGTTAACATAAATATATATATATGTATATATAAAGAAGTATAATGTGCAAGGTTTATTACAGGTTGTTACGCAGTAACAATAGGAAAGTAAAGTGCAGTGCAATGGCAGTATGTGGATGTTAATGTTTAAACTGGATGTTTATGTGTGTGCGGGGGTGAAGTGAAGTCACGTGACTGAGTTCAGGAGTCTGATGGCCTGGGGGAAGAAACTCCTCCTGAGTCTTTCAGTCTTTGCCATCAGGCTACGGAAGCGCTTACCAGATGGCAGCAGGGTGTAGTGAGAGTTTGCAGGGTGATTAATGTCTCTGATGATTTTAGTAGCTCTACCTCTGCAGCGTTTGGTGTAGGTGTCCTGCAGAGACGGGAGAGCTGAGCCTGAGATGCGCTCGGATAAGCGCACCACTCTTTGCAGGGCTTTGCAGTCGTGACTGGTGCTGTTCCCGTACCACGCTGTGATGCACTGAGTCAGGACACTTTCTATCGCCCCTCGATAGAAAGTTTTCAGGATGGCTGGTGAAACCCTGAATTTCCTCAGCTGGCGCAGGTGGTACAGTCTTTGCCTGGCTTTTTTCACCTGTGTCTGGATGTGTGTAGTCCAGGTCAGATCCTCGGAGATGTTCACACCCAGGTATTTGAAGCTGCTCACTCTCTCTACCGGTGTCCCGCTGATCATGAGAGGGGAGTATGACCGATGCTGTCTCTTCCTGAAGTCCACAATCAGTTCTTTGGTCTTGTTAACATTCAGAGAGAGACAGTTGTCCTGGCACCATGATGTCAGTTGCTCCACTTCGTCCAAGTATGCCGTCTCATTGTTGTTGGAGATGAGACCCAGGACAACAGTATCATCAGCAAACTTGATGATCGAGGTGGAGCTGTGTGTGGACAAACAGTCATGGGTGTAGAGAGAGTAGAGCAGGGGACTCAGCACACAGCCCTGTGGAGCTCCAACACTCAGGGTGATGGAGGTGGAGGTGAACTGGCCTACTCTCACCGCCTGGGGTCTGCCAGTGAGGAAATCTTCAATCCAGAGGCAGAGAGAAGAATTCAGGCCTAGATCCAGGAGTTTGTGTGTTAGCTTAATGGGAACTATGGTGTTAAAGGCTGAGCTATAGTCAATAAATAGCAGCCTGACATAGTTCCCACTTTTGCTGTCGATGTGAGTGAGGCAGGAGTGAAGGACGTGAGAAATGGCATCTTCAGTCGATCTATTGGGACGATAGGCAAACTGAAGAGGGTCCAAAGTGTCAGGAATGGAGGAGCAAATGTTGTTTTTAATGAGTCTCTCAAATACCTTCATGACTAAAGATGTGAGAGCCACTGGACGATAGTCATTTAGGCAAGAGGGTTTACTGATCTTAGGTACAGGGATGATGGAGGATCGTTTGAAGGAGGTGGGGACAACAGATGTAGCAAGGGACTCGTTAAATATGGATGTAAAGAGCCCTGCGAGCTGATCAGCACAGGACCGCAGAACACGACCTGAAATACCATCCGGCCCAGCAGCTTTCCTGACATCCACACGTTTGAGTGCCCTCCGAACCTCGTCCTCCGAGACAGAGATCACGTGACCGTTGCTGCTCTGAGGGACTCTCTCTGACGCGTCACTCGCCGGAGTCGCGCCGCCGCGATTACCATCAAAGCGAGCGTAGAAAGAGTTTAACTCGTTCACCAGCAACGGATCAGCTCTCACCTCTGCAGAGGATTTAGTTCCAAAAGCACAGATGGTCCTCAGTCCCTGCCACATCCGCCGGGAGTCGTTGAGTTGGAAATGAGATTCCACTCGGTCTTTATAGCGGAGTTTTGCGGCTTTAACGGCGCGCCGGAGGGCGTAACATGAAGCTTTGTACTCCCTCATATCCCCCGTTTGGAGACCGGCATTGTACGCGATAGTGCGCGTGTTAACTGCAGTGCGGATTGAACTGTCCACCCACGGTTTCTGATTAGGGAAGGACGTTATAGTTATTGTTTGTGTGGCTTGCTCTGTCAGTGTGTTGATAAAGCAGAGCGCCACTTCTGTGAACTCGCTGACGTCTTCAGAACTCGCGCGGAACATGTCCCAGTCGACGTCATCAAGAGCTGCCTGTAGCGTGATCTCTGAATGGGATGACCAGCGTTTGACTTCCCTCCTCACCGGGGGCTCTTGAACGAGCCTTTGTTTATATTCCGGTGTGAGGAAAATGGCGGCATGGTCCGATTTGCCAAAAGCTGGCTGTGAACGAGCTTTGTAGGCGTTCTTAAACGGAGAGTAGCAATGATCCAGTGTGTTTGCTCCTCGTGTGGGACAGGAGACATGCTGGTGAAAGTTTGGCAATACTTTCTTTAGGTTAGCTTTGTTAAAATCACCCGCGACGATGAAAGCAGCGTCGGGGTGTTTGTTTATGAAGCCGCTGGTCACATCATGGAGGGCAGATAAAGCCAGCCCCGTGTCTGCCTGTGGTGGAATATAAACGGCAGTGGCGATGACCGAGGAAAACTCCCTCGGCAGGTAGAAAGGCCGGCACATGAGAGTTAAATGTTCCAAGTGAGGCGAGCAGGATCGCGAAAGAATGGAGATGTTCCTAGGATCGCACCATTTCTTGTTTATCATGAAACACACTCCACCGCCTTTAGATTTCCCGGCCTCGGCTGTTCTGTCCATCCGAAAAACAGAGAAGTTCTCGGACGGCGTCACGGCTGTATCCGGGACCGCTGGCGTGAGCCATGTTTCGGACAGACAATAGATGTTGCAGTCTCTCATGTCCCGTTGAAAACTTATCCTGGCTCTAAGATCGTCCATCTTATTCTCCAAGGATTGGACATTTGCGAGCAAAATGCTCGGGAGAGGAGGACTGAATGCTCTTTTTCTCAGTCTGTTGCGGATCCCAGCGCGTTTCCCGCGGTGTTTTTTGAATCTTCGCCGTCGACTCGAGTGGCCATTGTTCAACTCGGCGTCCCGGCGAATATCAGATGGAAGATTGGAGAAAGTGTCCTGAAACAGGTCAGTGTAGCGGTAACCAATTTCCAGAAGTGTTTTGCTGTCGTAACAGATCAAAGCAGATGATCCGTTGGAAAAAATAGAGAGTAAAAGAGAGTAGAATAATAAATAAAAGCAAAGTCTTAGCGGAGCGACCTGAACGGCGACCGAGCACGGCGGCGCCATCTTAAATCTATTCTTACTGAATAATTACTGAAAATGCTTATCTTGTCACTCTTCAAGAACTACTAGTGAATAAAATAAAAAATAATGGTCCAGATAGTAGTTCTTGAAGAGTTACTAACACAGTAATTAGTGATGCATTTTATGACCACGTTGAGAGTTAAAAAAGATGATTATTACATTTCAGATAAACGCTAATTTTGTGATTAGTAATTAATTGGCAATTCTTGATAATTTGTCATAGTTATTAGTTCTTAAAGGGTTAGTTCACCCAAAAATGAAAATAATGTCATTTATTACTCATCCTCATGCCGTTCCACACCCGTAAGTCCTCAGTTCATCTTCGGAAAACAAATGAAGATATTTTTGTTGAAATCTGAAGGCTCCATATAGGGAGCAAAACAATTTACACTCTCAAGATCCATTAATGTACTAAAAACACATTTTAATCAGTCCATGTGAGTACAGTGGTTCAATATTAATATTATAAAGCGACAATAATATTTTTGGTGGAACGGCATGAGGGTGAGTAATAAATAGCATTATTTTCATTTTTGGGTGAACTAACCCTTTAATGAGGCCAATCTAATTCAGTAGTTATTGATTACCTAACAAGGAACTATCTTAGTACCAAATGTGATATTACTTACTGATTAATTAATCGTGTTTCCATATTAGTTAATAGTAGCTGAAGTGTTAATTCAGTCCTACTTATTTGTCCTACATTACTTCCTATATAGTTACCTATAATGACAGACCATTTTTTTAAAGTGTTACCAATATATTTTGTGTTGTGTTTTGTTTTTGGAGGGCCCGTAAAAGCATGATATTATATTTTTATTAGCTGCTTTTGATCTCATTAACCCACATTTTTATATAAAATCTTCATAAAATATAAAAATGAAAGAACAATATTGTGAAAGTTCATAATCTGAATCTAAAGTAAGATAAAAGGTGCGGTAACATCACCATTACTGAAGTAATGTGAATAGTGAACAAAGCCTGCCACTGAAATAGTACAGTTGCTCAAATACACTAAAACTGAAGGATGCCATTCACATTTCATTTGAATTGTTGAGGTAGAAAGCATCTTAAATTGGAGCGTTAAGGTCCGCTCACTGCATGAAAAGTGGGATTTTCGACCCCATAAACGCCTGTATACTCCCGGAAATCTCCCTAATTTTCGTCAGTTTTCGACAATTTAGAGGCAGCGAACGTCGAGATCGCCTGTGCCACAAATTGTCGTAAATGAACCATGACGTAGGTGGAGAGCCCCCCGCTGAGACCGCGCGGAGGTGCGACGCCTCTAATTAGCATATGAATAGCAGCGAAACCAGAGAGTCAACGGCCAGACTTGAATTTACTCACTCACTATTGGCTGAAGCCACTACATTTAAAAAAGAAAAATCCCTCGTGATTGGTTGGCAGATCACTGCAAACCAATCATTATTGGTCCCCCTGGCTCATTATAAATGTAAACCCCAATAATAATAATAAATATATAATTTATGTTGTAATAATTTGTTTTATATTAATGTTATTGTGCTATGAAGTATTCATACCATCAAGGAATATATGGGAAAATTATACGGACCGTGCCGTTTATTCAAAGAAAGAGCTTCATTTATAAGCATACAGCTGTTCATTCAAAGAAAGGGCTTCATTTATAAAACACAGCTGTTTATTCAAAGAAAGAGCTTTATTGTTAAACACACAACTATGTACAGTGCAGCAGTAATGTCTCGTAATGTAATGTAAAGTTCGGCGTGCTCCAGGCTGCGAGAGGGCGGTGGCCGCACAATCCATCCAGACACCCCGTCAACAAAGCCGTCTTCCTCGTCAGATATGAGTTCAATGGTCGCGGACTTCCAAATGTCCACCTCATCCAGCAGAATCTCGCTTCCAGCAACTGTAATACAATCCATAAAGACAATGAGCAACCTGAAAAATACTCACATTGACAAAAAACGGATCTAATATAATAAATCTTACCCTTTTTCTTCTTGATCGACTCCGAGCTAAACTTCGCAGTTTCCGCCTGCGATGTAAGTTCAGGTTGTTTGTATCTGAAGCTTCGGCGTGTCGATTCATAATACGTCTTACAGGCAGCTGGAAAACAATTACATGAGACTGGTATTAATAAAAACAGTCACGGTAAAATTAAACAAGGAATGAGAAACACATTAGAAGTTACTTACACACAATTTCGCCGTGATCAGCGGTTAAATCTGGACTCGCGGAAATCGCTCCAAGCAGATAAGAGCTCACGGCTTCGTTATGAGGCGAGGATAGTCTGTGAAAACAAAATGTGCAGTTTTAAGCTCGGATCTATTAACGCATCCATTTACTTATACAGCTGAATATAAGCATATTCTTTAAATCGTAACGTTACATTACCCATGCTCTGGTTCATAGCGCCTGCAGTTTGCCTCAGAGTTGTGAAGACGAAGACAGCTGAAAATTAGTCGAAAAAGTTAGCCGCGTCCATGCAGAGGAGTTGAAGGGGAGCTGAATGTGAAATGGCGTCCTGTCGTTGTTGATCACGAAAAAGCAAAGCAGCAAAAACACAAAGCAAAAAGAGTCCAAGGGTCCGTCCACACGGAGACGTGTATCACTGTATACGTATACATTTTTTTATCGTATTGGCGTTTCGTCCACACGGATACCCCTTCTAGCCACAACTCTTCTTCTCCGTTTTTAGTGTATTTCTGTGGCAGAATTACAGTGCCACATACTGGCCTGGCATGTATACTACATCGTTTTGAGCCGTTTTCATGCTCTCGTGTGTACGCTGATATATCTTGAAACGAGGAAAAAAAAAGATTGGATAGGGAAAGTTCTGGCTTCGTGTGGACATGGCCCAAAACACGTCTGTTTAAAGCTCGTCTTCAAGTTTTGTACGCGTCATGGCCATGACCTGTGTGTGTGTGTGTGTGTGTGTGTGTGTGTCTGCCTGCACAGATGTGTGTGTGTGTGTGTGAGAGAGAGAGAGAGAGAGAGAGAGAGTCAGGAAATCAGTCCACAGTGGGGCTTAATTTATCCCTATATTCTTCAACCTCATTGAGGTTTCAGACCACCAAGGAGCTCCAGAAAAACCTATTATATTTATTTTCACTTTATTTAAGTTAATGGGTGTGGCAAAAGTGCTTCAATTACATATAGGCATAACACCGTAACTTTTAATGTGTGTGTATTTTTTTTTTTTTACATCGTTATTGCTAATGACATACAGAGTAATTAATCTACTCTGTTTGCCCGGACAAGTTGAATCTACTTAAAAAATTGGAGCAAACTATTTTTTTTAGTAATGTGAGCTAAAACGAGTACATTTAACTGAAAAATGGTTTAGTTAAAAAAATTCAGAACCTAGATAAAACTCCCCCTGCTGCTACTCTGATTTGCATTTGTGTAGCTCACAGCATGTTCATTTACATGATAAAGCCTCCCCTAGAATTAAGGGGAGGGGGGGTCATGGGGGGACAACTGCCAAGCAAGGCCCACGTCAATTTCCGACAATTTATGGCAGTTCTCGGTGTTGCCTGCAAATTGCCGTGCACAGTCGTAAACCTGAAGTTTCACGGCAATCTACAGTGCCACATACTGACGAAAATCCCACTTTTCATGCAGTCTGACATCAGTGATCTTGACAGATGTCATGTTTTATGAAAACACACTCTCAGTAAGGAATCAAAGATAAAAGCATCATGTCATTTCAGTCTACAATGAAGCGAGGCTCCTGTTGAACAGCTTCTGCCCATTTGTGCTGCTAAGCTCTAAATGACATTGAGTTCCATTAGCTCATTAGAGGAGAAGCAGTGTGCATTTCATTCAGCAAGATAATAAAGCACACTCCTCATTAGCATTTCACAGTACATGTCAGATGCATCTCTAGAAATTAGTTCATTGTTTTAAAATAAATTGACACTGCGACCCATGACGAGATGCTCACTCATGAATATAAGATAAAACTTCGAATAAATGATGTGGAAACTATAAACAAAGGGGGAAATGAAGATATGGCTGGAAGCCATCAGTGTTGGTTTGTTTTAGAAATGTAAAAAGTAAAAAACGTCACGTTGTCACACTGCGTCCTAATTCAGAGGCTGCATCCTTCTACTGATTGAATTACAGAGGCACGATTAAGGTTGCCCCAATTCAAGGATTGTTCCCAATCAAGCGTGCCGCACTGAAAAATGAAGCCAAAGCGTCTCGATCGCCCCCTCTCCATGTAATGAAATGGGAAGTGATACTAAATCAAATTACATTCAAATTACTTCAGAAAATGTAATTTTAGGTCGTTTTTATCACGCTAATTCGTGTTCATTTTTTAAAAAACACTGTTTTAAAAAACAGTCTATGTTCCCAATACTTCAAATGTGGCCTTGAAATGTGTCCTTCGTTTCCTTCGCGAAGGCCGAGACTATCCCAAAAATGAATTGTGCGCCAATGACAACATGATTTTTTTTAGAGAAATTTCCAGATTACATTTTAAAATATAAATACTGGGTTTCAACGTACTCAAATATCTAATGATACAAATGTAAAAATAATAATAATAATAAAAAAAAGTTCAACCTTTAAAACTTTCAATATATTTTGAAAGTGACAAAGCACAATCTCCCCTAGTTTTACAGTCTGACAAATAGGTTACTTGATTTTATATGTCTGTAGGCTACATGTCTGTTTGAAACTATTGGCCTAATTATTCTTCCAGAAGGACATTTCTAACTTTAAAAGATACTGACATTGAGTAGAGTGATTTGAGACCAATTATCCTGCTTAAAACTGCTTATTGCAAATGACTGTTTGCTTAGCAGTAAGCGCCAGTCATTAGGGCTTCAATATTGATCAAGTCATTGGCACTCCAGCACTTGAAATCCATGACAGTCCTACATTTCAAGTTTGGGGCTACCAAGTCAGCAGCATTGGTGAAGTGCTACTTTTAATGAAGGGAGAAATTATGATTCATCACCTTGTGACACAGAAACACTGCTGAGGATCTTTTGGCACACACTCTCTCTCTTTCGCCAGGTTTCGCCTTTAATCTGTCACTTTCAGCAGCAAGCAAGCCCGGTCCTCTTTGAGCTGCTTCAGCCTTCCTTTATTTTACAGCTGGGAGATTGAGCTCTTCTGTTCGCTGCCGTCCGTGAACCTCCAAAAGTCTTGGTGGCATAAATCAGTGAGTAAAAAAACCAGCCTCTTGGATCCCTGTCAATCACAAATAAGCATTGCCTTAACAATGTTGTTGCAAACTTTGATGTTTCTACATGACAAAATAAGGCATGCGGTTGTCAGTTTGCGTCTTTAAGTGTGTCGTCGTTAATCCGTCTCGCTGACATTGCAGCCTCTCCCTTCACCTTCAGTTTAATTAGGTGCAGCTCTTGTCAGTCTCATAAGAGAGAAAATGGACCATGGTTTTCAGATGAATGCAGGGAGTAGGAGGAAGTAGGAGGGAAAGAGGTTCAAAATGAGACAGTGATAAAAGAGGTGATGATTGTTTTGCAGTGGGGAAACAGGCTTTGCAGATGAAGAGAATACAAATGCAGTTTTGTCTTTAAATTAAAAAAAATATATATTTTTGGTTATAAAATTAAGCCATTTTATGTTTTATTTACCTTATGTACCTTCTGAAAAAATATATATACAGTTTTTTGGTTATTATAAAAGTAAAATATATTGTATTTTTTATTTCATTATTTTATTTACCTTCTGAAAAATATGTATTTTTTACATATTAATTAATATTTATTTCATTTTACGTCATTTCAACATGCTTAATACAATTCCCTGTCTATTCAGCACCATAGAGAGCAACTGCAACATTGTGATTAATGTAAAGTCAAACCAAAAATGATATACCACCAGACACCAGATATAATTTACTAGAGGGTGCAGGACACTATAGTTAATTTATGTATAATATATAGTTCATTATTAAGTGATGACAAAATAAAGTAAACTGTGACATATTATACCCAAAAATTCTTCATATAGTGGACTAAAATTGATAAAAATTTGGGACCAAATTTTGGACACTTTAACCTGACTATGTTTGGCTTAAGTGTTTTTTCTTTAATTGCTAATGCAACCTTTTACACCACAGACCGAACAAAATTAAGCATTGCTTGCTAAGTGGTTGACCTAAATTGGTATTATCTAATTGTGTAATTAAATTTAACAGCTGACAGCTGATTGGTTGATTGTAATCCATTACATACAAGTTCCCTTTCGAGGGAACTTGCACTGCGTCAGAGCGACGAATTTGGGGATGCTCCCTTAGCAACAGCGTGTCTGAAGTATGAATGAAACTATTCCAATCCTGATTGGTGTTGCGTCATGACGTAGTATGTGACGGCATACCCGGAAGCTACATGAGGGGGGCCGGCGCATAGTATGTCGGGCACGGACACACATATGCTTTGTGTACAGTGCCTGGGCGTGCAGCACACTAGGGCGGCTTTCGAGGAATTGTGATAAGCTGCCTCTCAGGGTGCTTCACTCGCGGCTGACAGTGTTCGATGAGGCCGGCCAGCCTTGTGAGCCCCGTGGATCGGTCCCGCATCCGCCGAGGCGGTGCGGTGATGCCGGTCATGGGGCTCACAGATGGACGTGTCAGCGAGACTTGGGACTGCTGAGGCATCTTCCCAGTCTTTGTCTGACAGTTCAGATGTTCTCCCTCCCCGCGTGGAAGCCCGCGCTGCGGCTTCTTCCCCCGGGGCGGAGGACCCGATGCTTGAGCAGTCTAATTCTGAGGAATTAGACGTGCTCAGCATCGAGGCAGTTGAAGTTAGAACTAGAGCTTGCCACTTCTTAATGCAAGATTCAATCTCACGTTGCCGAGGCAGCGCGCAGGTTACGGGTCTGCAATTAAAGTGACACGCAATCGGTGTGCATGTGATACTGGTTTGGTGCGAGGAATTCAGTCAGCTCCTGAGGGTGCTGGCTGTTTTCATTGAGAAATATCTCAATGCGTACAGCAGTGCGCCTTTCGGGTGTTTCAGCCTTGCGCTTGTTGATGACTTTCTTCTCGAGGGAGGAAAGCCAATTGTATTATAACTGCTCGAATTTTGCGTTGCTGAGGCAACGTGTAGATTACGAGACCGTATACTTATTAAATCAGTATCGTCTGGTGATTAGGGCTGCATTTAATTCTGAGCAATTCAAATGGAATATTATCTGACTTTGAGGAGTTAGATATTTTTGTTCAGCCTATTCAGACCATGTTTCAAAAACTGGTTGGGTGTTTATGGCTGCATTTAATTCTGAGGAATTAAGATTAAATATTATCTGGCTTTGAGGAGTTAGATATTTTTATCAGCCTATCATTCAGACCAGGTTGTACGTGTTGGGTGATTTATAGTAGCATTTAATTCTGAGGAATTAAATGGCATTTTATCTGACTTTGATAAGTTAGATATTTTAAATCGTGCTGTCATCCAAAGTGTGTGTCACTTGTCTGAATTTTCATCTAAATTTAGCATAACATGCATGGGCAGCTCCTGAGGGGGCTGCTTTCATGCATTGTGAGGTTTTCTCCTCCTTGGAGACCTCAGAAAGTTGATGTTGTTCTCGCTGCCTTGTGGCCTGCGGGACACATCAGTTTCAAGCAATTTCTAATCGCTAAATCGGCCCTGTCGAGCTGCTCCCTTAGATGAGGCCCCTGCTGGCCAGCCCCCTCTCCCGGGAAGGGGAGATCGAGGTCGTCTCCCCTGTGGAGCTTTTGGGAATCTATGTTGTGCTCCCGCCGTCCAGTACGCTTCGGGCCACGTCGATTTCCTGCGAACGCACGCTGCTCCATCCGCCTCTAGAAAGACCTGCGGCTGGCAGCGAACGCGTCCGCACACTGAGAATTATTCTCGACTGCTCCCTGCCGGTCAGCCGCTTCAGGGGGTCGTGAATGAGGCTCAGTGGACACCCGAGGCCAGCCTCGAGAGGCTGGTTCCCGTAGCAGATTATCTCGGCGCATGGTTAAGCCTCCGAATATATCAGCGTGGGGCCTGCGACTGTAGAAAAGGGGATTCAGACTGCAGTTCGGTTACCTTCCCCCAAAGTTCAGTGGGATGGTCTGGACGGCAGTGGTCCCTGGGCAGGTTCGGGTAATGGAACAGAAAGTTCACTCCCTGTTGGTAAGGAGGCCACAGAATGTGCTCCTCCGCCAGACAGGGAGTCCAGGTTCTACAGCCGGTACTTCATAGTTCCTAAGAAGGATGGCGAGTTGCGTCCAACTTTAGATCTGAGGTATTTGAATCGTCCTCTGAGGAGATTCAGATTCAAGATGCTTACAATTCCTCCGTTGTGATTCATATCCAGTCTGAGGACTTCCCTGTATCCATCCTTCTGTGTCACAGGAAGTTCGTGAGGTTCGCTTTTGGGGGCAAAGTGTACCAATATCGGGTTCTTCCATACGGCCTAGCCCTTTCCCCTCGCAAAATAAAGTGGTAGCAGCAGTTCGGCATTGAGGTGTCGTCCTTGGCTGCTCTCAGTGCTTGGGGTTGAGACTCTACACGCAGTAGCGTGTTGACGCCTTCTCAGAGAACTGTGTTCCTGGGAGTCGTATGGGATTCTTTACGTTGTGGGCACAATTGTCTCCCGCACGTATCGAGTCCATGCGGCTGCGTCCAACAGAATATCTCTTGGCCTGCTGCACGAGACCCTTACAGTGGTGGCTGGGAATCATGGGGTTTTCCTCGAGGGGAAAACCATTCTGTATGATCAGGGTAATGCGCAGATGCCTTCGTTCCCTCGTCATGTGGAAGAGACCTTGGTTCCTGTCCCGGGGGCCAGTGCTGGGAGCATCATGTTGCCGGGAAACCGTTTCAACTGATGCCTCCCTCACTGGTTGGGACGTGGCCATGGACGGCCACTTTGCGAGTGGTCCGTGGGAGACCCGGCATTCCTCCTGGCACATAAATGGCCTGGAAATGCTGGCAGTCTACAGAGCTCTGAGGAGCTTTTTTTCCCGGACCTCCATGGCCGCCATGTCCTGGTACGAACAGACAATACATTTGTAGTTTTGTATCTGAATCATCAGGGGAGTATGAAGTCGCGCCCTCTATGCAGATTGGCTCACCAGACCCTCCTGTGGTCCCTGGAGAAACTGTCGTCTCTCAGAGCGATGTTTATCCCCAGGGATCAAAACCAGGGAGCAAACATCCTGTCGAGGCAGGGGCTGAGGCCCGGGGAGTGGCGACTCCACCCAGAGGTGGTGGAGGCCATGTGCGAGAGATTCGGCCCAGTGGAAGTGGATCTGTTCGCGTCTCAAGAGACGTCCCACTGTCCACTGTGGTTTTCTCTCAGTGATGCAGACGTGGCCGAGGCTGCGTCTGTTTGCATATCCCCCGATCACTCTGCTCCCGGGAGTCTTGGAGTGGGTCAGCCGAGAAGGCATCAGTCTACTCTTAGTAGCACCCTGCTGGCCGACCCGGGTATGGTTCTCAGACATTGTAGCACTGCTCGACGGTCTCCCGTGGCAGGTCCCTCTGAGGAGGGATCTGCTGTCTGAGGCACAGGGCACAATATTTCACCCCTGCCCAGAGTTTTGGGACCTCTGGGTCTGGCCCCTGGGGGGCCCGGTACCTAGAGGCTGGACTGTCAGCAGATGTTATCGAGACCTTGCTCAGCTCCAGGGCTCCTTCCACCAGGAGGTTGTACAGCCCAAAGTGGAACGTTTTTCCACTTAGTGTAGAGAGCGTGAGGTGGACCCAGTTAACTGCCCAGTGGCTTCAGTGCTGGAGTTCCTCCAAAATCGCTTCTCTGCAGGTCTTACCCCATCCACACTCAGGGTGTACATGGCTGCCATTGCTTTCCACGCTCCTGTGAGTGATGGGCCTTTGGGTAGGCACCATCTGGTTGTACGGTTCCTGCGTGGGGCTCGGAGGAGGAGGCCTGTGGCTCGTTCCAGAGTTCCAACCTGGGATCTGGCAGTGGTTCTTGAAGGGTTGGCTGAGGCCCCCTTTGAGCCGCTGGAGTCGGCTGAGCCAAAGAACCTGACCCTTAAGGTGGCTTTTCTCTTAGCTATCACTTCTCTGAGGAGAGTGGGGGACCTCCAGGCCTTGGCGGTAACGCCGACTTGCCTGGAGTTTGCCCCTGGCGGAGTTAAGGCCATCTTAAATCCTAGGGTGGGCTACATGCCCAAGGTACCATCTACTGTGGTCAGGCCTTTGGTTCTTCAGGCATTCCATCCTCCACCTCACGCGACGGCGGAAGAACGGAGACTTCACCTGCTCTGCCCGGTCAGAGCTTTAAGAATATATCTGGAGAAGTCTGCTCAGTGGAGGAAAGTGGAACAGTTATTAGTGTGTTTTGGTTCACCCAAGAAAGGGCTGCCTGCATCTACGCAGACAATCAGTAACTGGATTGTCCAGGCAATAGCCACGGCCTATCAGGTGTGCAATTTGCCTTCACCTATGGCCGTGAGGGCTCACTCCACCAGAGGCATGGCCCCTTCGGTGGCCCTCCTTTCGGGAGTCCCTATGCAGGATATCTGCGAGGCGGCTGGGTGGGCTACCCCACACACTTTTATAAGGTTCTACAGCTTGCACCTCCCTGCGACGCCTGGCGCTAGGGTGCTCCAGCACTAGTTGTGCCCGGTCTCTGGCTTCACACTAGGACAGGCGCTACCCTCGGTGTGGCCTAGTGGGTCCTCGTTCCCCAAATTCGTCATTCTGACGCCGTTCGAATTCCCTCGAAAGGGATGGGCTCGGGTTATGTGTATAACCCTTGTTCCCTGAGAAAGGGAACGAGCACTGCGTCTCGTCGCCACACCTCGGCACGCCGGGAGCGCATGCTTCATCGCGATAATTGCCGTTACTATGCGCCGGCCCCCCTTATGTAGCTTCCGGGTATGCCGTCACATACTACGTCATGACGCAACACCAATCAGGATTGGAATAGTTTCATTCATACTTCTAACACGCTGTTGCTAAGGGAGCGTCCCCAAATGTGTAGTTCCGACGCAGTGCTCGTTCCCTTTCTCAGGGAACAAGGGTTATATACATAACCCGAGCCGTTATCTGAGATTATCAAGATTTATTTGATCTGACACAGTTTAACTCTAAGTTCTTGTCATATTTTATTATCATTTTCTAAACTATAGTGAATAAACTGTGATAATGTGAAAAAATGTTGAAGGTGTCTGAATACATGGTTTGACTGTATATAGAGACATTTCATTACCCCTTTTACAAACATTTATTATAAATCATCATGAACCAGTGTAGTAATAAAGAAAATCCTTTTGAAATTGCAACAGTAGTAATAACTAACTTGAGAATGTTTATCTCACAGGTGTTACAGCTGTTACAGTTATATCATATTTTGTCATTTTGATGTTGTTGTGAAACATCTGATGCTTGGCCTTCATTAATTTCCTCTAACGGTATACTACACCCTAAAAAATAAAGGTGCCAGGAAGAACCAAAAAGGGGTTTTCACAGCGATGCCATATAAGAACCATTTTGTGAAAGGTTCTTTAAAGAACCATTTTTTTTCAAATCATTTTATAGTCTAAAGAAACTTTCTGCACTACAAAGAACCTTTTGTGCAATGGAAAGGTTCTTTGGATATTAAAGGTTCTTCATGGAACCATAAACCACACCAAAGAACCATTTAAGAACCGTATAGAAACTGTATACTGCATCCTAAGGCTGTTATTTTTTTATGATGTTTACTACCCTACATAAGTCGGTCATGATAATAAATATTACAACAAATATTACAGCAGCCTGATGCCGTCTTACATCTATTGAATAATAAGGATTCCTGATATAACAGAATCATCAATCTTGATATGAGACTTTTGACATCTGAATGGAAATTTTGTAATTAAATAACTTCCAGAGAATTTAAAGACATACTGTACAGTCAGAAATTCTTTATTTTACATCATTTTCCAATTTGCTCAGCTGTAGGCTATATTCGTATTTTTGTGTGTGTGTGTGTGTCTGAGTATGAAAAGTATTGACACTTTTATTGGTTAGCAAAATTTGATTCTCTTTTTTTTGTTCTTGTCAAGAACACCTTTCCTGTAAAAACAAATAACATTTGTGCTAATGTAGTCTCGTGTAGCCAAACCTTCAGACTGATGGCAGAAGGTCTGAACTCCATGGCAGTCTGACCGACATGTAAAGCAACCAATCACAGTTTATTTTGTTCAGCGTCATGTTAAGGGGCATGAATATGTAAAGTCGATGTCCCCACAATAATAGACCGGCGTAGAATTCATTCAGGAACGTTGTGCAAGTTTACTGCAACAGTGGCTCAACAATGGTGCTGTGAACTTTACATATACTTTTGAAAATTCAGCATTTGATCCTGATAAGCGCTCATTGTCATAGCATTATTCGGACAGGATTCGTTTTACATTAATTATTACCAGAGCTTCTCAGTGATTTTAGTCCTGTCCGAATGTGCCATCTCAGTAATCATTACGAAAAATGTCAGTAAAGATTATGGTGACTTTTACCTTCTGTAAAAAGGCCATGAAAAATTACCCCAGGCAATGCTAATCCAGTGCGAATATAGATCGATTATTGTGTGTCTGCGCACGTAATACCAGGAAGCAACGTAATAAGCACATGAAGACAGGGAGGTGACGGTGGTACGTAAATCTAGTTACCCCTCCCACTTCTGGCAGTTTTACTGAGATTTCTTATCCCATGCAAATTGGCCATTGATATTAGAGATGTCCTGTGGTGAACAGATTTCTTTTGGGCGTTGATGATGTTGGAGCTGGAAGCTTGTTTAAGGCTAAAGATAATTGCGAATTCTTATCTCACAATTGCGAGTTATAAAGTCAGAATTGCGAGTTTATATTATATTCTATAACATGCAATCCTGAAATTACATTACTCCATCTACCCTTGTAAAACTAATCCCGTCTGAATAGGGCTATAGTTGTAAAGGCTATGGCTTTCTTCTTCCATTTCGTGGGTTTGGCGTCATGCCGGCTTTGTTTCCAGGTGGACTGTTAAAGAACCCGACACACACGTCTCCTGGAATTCAGATGACGACTTTGAGACTCCCTAAGTGTTTCTCATTTTTGTGTGCCATAGGCATCAGAAGTTTAGCCAATGGTCTGTGGCTGTGACATCTGTGGCTGAGACTAGTGCTGATTTGTACAGCTCGTCTTATGGTTGCACATTGCTTGCAGGAGCGAGACAGGATATGGCACATTTTTTACAACTGCCTTGAAGATGATGTCTGAATGCAGTTTTTCAGATGCACAGTGTTTACATATGCTTACATTGGATACTTTTAATATCCAGTAGCTGTTGCTATATCTGGGCATACACATACCTTAGGAAAAGTGAAGATACAAAAACAAAAACCTGCTGTTGTAACATAAGTTTGACATTTCTATTCAGCTCTATTCATATAAACAATAAAGGTATATTGTTCAATGTTCATTCATGCTTAGAGAGCCTTAGTGTTCATGTTCAGGCTTTTGTTCTTATGTAGAGCATGCACAGAGAATAGAAAAGCCATACATCATTTGAAATGTGACATTAGAAATGCTGTCAATATTCATTGACCCCATATTTGAAGTGAAATGCCTTTCAGATTTTAATGTAACAAGCGCTCTCCTAAACCTAAATGCTCTTTTGCCGTACACAAAGGCATGAGAGCTGAATTGTTTTCATATTCAAATTTCAAGTAACTGTGAGGCTGAATGGCAGCCTGTTATTGATGTGAACGACCTTCAGCATTGCATTAGCTCACGTGGATCTGTGTAGTGAGCAAAGGCCTGCCCTCTGCAACTTAATTAATAGAACGTCACACTGATGGGAGAGAATGTGGTTCGGGCTGAATCTTCTGCACCATTTAACCGTATAATGGGATGGTTTCTTCAACGTCTTCCCAAAAGCTGACCTTGCCAGCGTATTTGAAGGCCTGCTTGCATATTTAACCGAATAGAAGTATTGGAGGCAGAAATGGCATATCAAGTCACTGAGATTGAAGAAGTTTATATAAATCATCTAATTGGTTCAGGACAGGTTTGCATACGCATTTGGCCTCTATGTGTATACAAAGTGCATTTAAACTTTATAATCTTGTGAAGAGATTTAGATGAGTAAAGTTGAGCTGAAAAGGATACAGAGGAAGAAAGTGAGAGAAAGAGGAAGAGATGACAGGAAAGAAGGGCAGTGAGGAAAGCTTATGTTACCCCCAAAATAGTTAAACCAAAAATGAAAATTCTGGCATTATTTATGCTCTCTCATTCCGTTCCAAACCCATATGCTGTTATTATTGACAGATTGTTCAATGTGACCATGTCTGTCAAATTCCAAAATGAAAGAAAAAAAAGAAAAAGAAAAACACCTTCAAATTATGATGACAGTATATGATATCTATCTGTCAGGATTTGGAAATTCATTATCACTATTCACTGATATAATCATACCATACCCAAAGTTTGTGTTTGTATTCAGAATCTAAAATATTTGGTTACTATCCACATGAGAACAGATTGTTCTGCCATTGATGTTGGAGCTGGAAGCTGGTTTCTGCCACAGAATAAAACATTTTAAAAGATAATTGCAACTTCAGAGTTATAAGTAAGTTATGAAGTCAGAGTTGCGTGTTAGAAAGTCAGAATTGCGAATTACAAACTCGCAATTCTGACTTTTTCACGATTAGAAAGAACATTAAAAAGAACGTTAATAGAACACCCATTTATTTAAAAACAATGTTTTTGTAACATAATACATGTTTTTTTATTGTTTTCTTTAATTCATTTAATGCATCTTTACTGAATAAAAGTGTTAGGCCCTGATCACACAGAACGCGTTTTTGCAGCGAGAGGCGCCTCTTTTGAATAGAAGGAGCGCTCTGAGCACATTGTCACAGGTCGGAGCGGACCGCGTGAGTCTCGCTCCTCCCTTAGTTTCCACCTCGGGGAGGTTCCCAGGGATACCCCAGACGACCGGACACAACGAGGACACTGGAGTTAGGTTTAAAATTACAAATCTTTATTAATTTACTTAAAATGGGGGAAGGGGAAGTGAAGGGGCTAAAATCCAAGAGGACTGGAGGGTGAGGACACCGCCTCAGAGCTCGCCGGGTCTTGTCGCAGGAGAACCTCAGATAAGTCGTCTCGTCCCTTTACTCAATGTCTGGCTTCAATGTCCTGCTATTTGCTCACTCGACTCTTTCTTTCTCTTTCCCAGGTCGGCCCTTTCGGGGGATTTACGCCATGGCTCACTCCTTCTCCTGAACACAGGGATATAAAGGGTAAGTGCTGGGAACGGGGGCGACAGGGGTACCTCTCTCCTCGGGCGTGGTCCGACGGCTTCCTTTAGGAATGGATCAAGGGGCCGACGTCATAGAAGTAGGTACCTCCAGGGCATCCGCTGGATCTGGGTCAATACTGGGACTTTTGTTTGGCATACAGGTAAGTATAACTTCGCTCAATGGATATCACTCACAGACTCCGTAGACACGGTTCATCAGTTTCTCTCTCTCTTCGTCTCAGGCTCCGTAATAGCGGTGGCTCAAGGGGGGGCTTGACCACGGCGGTGGTGCTGGATCGGGCGCTTCTCCAGGTGGCTTCACACAGGTAAGTGCAGGTAAGTATGACTTTGCTCCGAGCGTGTGTGAGCGTTCCCCTCTCCTCCACTCGGGCACTGCACACGCACACACAATTTCCTCCGACACAGGCACGTATCAATAGCTATTCGAGAGAGTTCTTACTTGGCTCCGGTCGTGCTACCACCGTAGAGACAGAGAGTAGGGTGATGTTCACAGCGTGAATGTTAGGGCTAGTTACTCCGCCAGCTTCGGGATCGTACCTTCCCCAGAGAGTGGGTCAGCCTGGAAAGTGGTCTTTGGGACGACACGCACACAACACAGCAGATTCCAAGTGTACACTCTCAAAGTCAAGATACTGACTCACCCACGGCACTCCACACACTAACCAGGTGTACTTAAGGTCCAGAGACCACTTTTCCCACGTCGTTTATCTCGGTGGGCTGGTATAGCGAAGAACCAACGAGATGGACGTCGCTGCTACACCACCCCGGCGGCTTTCACTGTCCGCTGTCTCTGGCTCTCCCACGCTCACTCTCCACGGTGGGGCCACTCGTGTTCCTAGTTTCAACGTCACAAGGTTCACAGATGATACACTTCCGATGAATTTGTTACTGTATACGTTTCTCAGGGTACTCACACATTGATCAACCCGTGTGCTCGTCTTATTCTCTCCTTCAGTGTCTGGCTCGCGTCCTGGTCGCTGTACGCTCTCTCTCCCGAAGGGATTTGTTCATCAGCACTTCCGGCAACTGTCCTGCATGTAACTTCTCAGAATCGGACACACACTTGACACTTGAATCACAATGCAAAACTCGGTCTGTATTATACTCAGCCTCGTCTCTTTTCTTCTCTTTGTAGTTCTCCGGATCTTTGATCGCTCAGTCCACAATATCCACCTCATGTTATCCTTTGTGTTTGCCCAGATGCCCAGATCCTCTCGCCGCAACGGCTGGAAGCGGTTACCACCACACTCAGCTTGAGCCCGACCCGGAACTAACAGCTGCGGCTGTGTATGACCGCTGCAACGACTGAACCCCAACTGAATTCTGGAAGCCCTCTTTATACTCCTCCTACTTCCCCTTCATCCAATCCGGAGATCGCGCTGTTCATTGGAGCACCTGCCGCCGATTATCTCTGATTTTGGCGCTGGAACGGGAACCCGGAAGTAGTGGTGTTTGATCCGGGCGGAACCAATCTCTGCCACTATGGTTCCGCCCCAGGAAAAGTCCCACCGTGACAACATGAAGTTGAAGCTGAGTTTTTTCTATTGTCCAATTGAATGAATGGAGAGGTGGGTCTTCCGTTGTGGCGACCGTTGATTAGACTGACAGGACAGCTGATTCGGGGGTTTCCAAGCAACATAAAAAAAAATGCAGGTGCACCTCGCGTTTTCGAACCTGAAAAACGCGTTCTGTGTGATCGGGGCCTAAAACGTATTACAGTTTTTCTGAATTTCTAAAAATCATTTCTTGAAACCATCACTCCTTTTCTCCTCAAACTACATTCACAAAACCACTGACTTTTCTGGCAAAATCAAACAATTGCCTCAAAACTGTTCTAAAAATCAAACAAAGCTTTCAGATCATACAAACATAGTCAATAAGACACTAGACATTAGACACTACATCAGAAAAATGGAGCACACCGCATCCAGAACATGAGGTTACAGGAAAAAAGACTATATTGCATGCAGTAAAAAAAAAAAAATGCAATTACATAAAAAAAGTATAGTAGTCAAAAGCTAGATATGGTGAACATATTGTATACTGTGTGCTGCAAGTACAGTATTGTATTGAATATTGTATGGTAATGAAAACTTCAACATTTTTACTGTAAAAATACAGCAGTTTAAATGCAAAAGGTCAAAGAAAACTCTAAATGAATGTTACAGTACTGTACTCTCAAAAAAAGTTGTGCAACTGCAAAATCAAGGTCAGTGAGAGATTGATTCTGCCTCAGCATCACGTCTTGACAACATTCTCCACACCTTGCTCTTTCTCATCCTGCCACTTCCTCCTTGTCCACCATCTTTTACACTCTTCCTCCTCTACCTCTCAGACTGTTTCCCTCTATTGCTGGTATCAAGATTCAGTGCACCCATGTCACCTGTGCACCTAGACAGGCATCTATTTTGTACAGTTGGCTTAATCACATCCCTAGAAACAAGTGTGAACAATTTTGAGTTGTTAACAACTGTTTTGGTTGTGATTAACTTTTGCCTCTTGTGTTTAGTGTTTTGTGAGTCACGTATCACAGTGTGAAATGTGTTTTAGTGAGTGAGAATGTGTTTAGAGTTTCGCAAAAAGAGTGCATGAGAATTGCAAACTGCATGTCTAACTGCATGAACTTGTTTAAGGTTTTGCAGAGAGAGTGATTTATTTGACAAATTAGTTTAGGCTATTGAGAATTTGGTTCAGAGAAGGGGGTTTAGTGTTTTAACAATTCAGAAAAACTGTAATAAATAAAAGTACAACAATAAAAAATAAAAATCTTACTGACCCAAAACGTTTTAATGGGATTGTATATTAAATCTCAAAATTTGAAGGAGAATAGTAACTCAACTATGAATCCTTTATTTCTTCACCAGTGGGCTCAGGCAGAAGGGCCCATCCTAAAGGGATATTGAAAGATAAACTCTGACTGCTTTGCTGGTGAAAAGAGAGGAAAAGACAAGATGCCAGGCCATCATGCACAGATTAAAAGCAGAGTGTGGATGTGTGGATGAGAGGACGTGCATTTATGTGTGGCAGGCAGGCTCAGACAGTGTACGCCTTCGGCTCCTCACTGCCTCTGAGATTAGAATGACAGCTGAGGTTCCCAGAGGAACCTACTGTGAGGCCTGAGTGAAGTTCTCAGAAACTGGGTCTGAAAGGACAGGAAGCACAAAGACAAAGCAGGGACAGCAAAGCCAGCACTACTGGCTCCAGTTATTAGTGACATGTGTGAAACTTCTTGGTCTTGGCTTTGCGTTGCGTTGCCTTTTTGGATGGTAATTTCACATGCTCTATGTTCTGGGCCACTTAAATGAATGGTACAGTGTATTTAGAGCACACAATGAATCATGATTGCTTAAAAAAACATTTTTGGACAAAAGCCTGATACAAAATGTACCCTCAATTGCAACAATAACATAACTTGGACATAATATCATGACAAATGAATGTCAATCTTATTAATACTTTTACTAGATGGCCATGTCCAAATGAACGAGAAATAACAATGGCCACATTTACACTGCAGGTCTTGATGTCCAAAATCTGATTTGTTGACTATATCATTTTTTTATTTGTTTTTTATGATCAGCTCGCATCATCTTTTAAAAGTGATCCATATCCGATATCTGCATTTACACTATACACTTGGCGAAACAACCCAAGGTAGACACACTGACCCGGAAAAGGTCAGTAAATGAAGTAAATACGACACGATTTTCAATGGATGCAGACGAAATGCTAATACAAGCTAATACTTTCTGGACCATCAAAACATTGGGTTGAATCTTCGGCCTCAATTGCGCCATTGAAAAGAGTCATGTGATCACGGTTGGTGTCATTCGCCACCTTCACTTTTTCAATGACATATGACTCGCATTGACAAGACAATATCCGATCTGTCTGCTTATGTGAAAGATGCAAATGCGAGTATACGATTTATTTCCACATTAAAATGAGGCCTGAAGCCGAGCTAAGAATATCGGAATCCATGTGCATTTTCCTGCTTACACATGTGTGGGTCATATTCGATCTAAATTGAAATTGGGTCACTTGAACCACATAATGTAAATGTGGATAAAATGGCTTCTTTTCCCTTTCTGAAGGCAGCTCCAGCATGTTCTCATGTGTATTCAACACCAGTACCTTCCCCGCGACCGGCCCGCTGAGACGCTTCAGTTGGCATGATTCCTTGAGTGGCACTGACAGCTTGTCGCTGAAGTCAGCTGCTCCTAGAGCACCTGAAAATCAATTGCACAAACTTAGGCTGCATTTCACTCTCTGACATAACCGGTAACGGTGTCCTGTTGTGCTCGGTGTCTTCTTAGCACATTGTATGTTTAGGAGAAGGATGGGTTGTAGTTAATGTCACTGACCCAACAAATAATGATCCAATGTACCGGTGTAGTTCGGTTTTGTCCCTGGAGTTTACAGCTTAAAAAAACAGTGACTGCATTTATAAACAGAATTGCATATACTGAACATCTACCAACATAAATCACACGTTTTATAGTGTGTCCGAGACTTGATGGAACAGGTAGGGCCTGAAGCTCTTAAAAGTATTTTTTTTTTTCACAGGCTCCATAAAAGGAAGTGCTTAATCTTCAGAAAATACTGATCATCCACCTCAGGAGGTCAAACTAAATATTTTGTAAGCAATTTCTTTAAAAAAAAAAAAAATTATTTACAATGCGTTTTGCAAAAAAAAAAAGTAACCCTATTAACACAAATCTAAATGTTCTTTATTTTTATTTTGTAGCTTAAACAAAAACATTAAATAGACCATTTTAAATAAAAAAGCTAAGATAGTGTACTGAAAGGTAATGTACTGAAAGTAAATGTACATAATTAAAACTGCATGCTGACAGGGTTAGCTAATTTGGGATCAAATGTTGATTTGTAGTTATTGATGAACATATAGCCTACTGCTGTTCAAACAATTTGTACTTTTCTTCAAAGGACCCATTCAAATGATCAAAAGTGACAGAGAACATTTATAATGTTACAAAAACTTATTTTGAACTTTTTATTAATCAAAGAATACATTTTACATTTACTATCTTTTAAACATTGATAATAACTTAAAGGGATAGTTCACCCAAAAATGAAAATAAGCCCATAATTTACTCACCCTCGAGTCATCCTAGGTGTATATGACATTCTTCTTTCAGACGAATAAAATCTAAGGTATATTACTAAAGTCCAGGCTAATCCAAGAATTTGAATTGGATTCATAGTTGCTCTGTTTTTGAAGTCCATATAAAGTGCATCTGTCCGTCAAATAACGTGCTCCACGTGGCTCCAGAGTGTTAATAAAGGCCTTCTGAAGCGAATCGACGCGTTTGTGTAAGAAAAATATTCATATTTAAAACTTTATCAAGTAGAGTTCCAGCCGATGGATTTCCTTGGAAAAGTGTTGAATGTTGACAGTGAAACTCAAGATGGGTACGTGACGTCATGACGAGCGTACCTGGTTGCGTTAGTCTTTCGATCGGCAGGGGAACTTTCAACAATTTTTCCATAAATTGAACAGGGAAGGCGTCCGCCGAAAGTTTACTTGATAAAGTTTTAAATGTGGATATTTTTCTTACACAAACGCATCGATTTGCTTCAGAAGGCATTTATTAACACCCCAGAGCCGTGTGGAGCAGTTATTTGATGGGCAGATGCACTTTTTATGGACTTCATAAACAGAGCAACTATGAATCCAGTTCAAATTCTTGGATTAGCCTGGACTTCTGTAATATACCTCAGATTTTATTCGTCTGAAAGAAGAATGTCATATACATCCAGGATGACTTGAGGGTGAGTAAATTATTTTGGGTGAACTATCCCTTTAAGCATCAAATCAGCATATTAGAATGATTTCTGAAGGATTATAAATCATTTGAATAATAAAAACCTAATTCTTTTTTTACAAAAAAACTAAACAAAACAACAGTCCTAATGGAACACGAGAGTGGAAAGTGCCGTGTGGATAGTGCCTCTGTATTGCTCTTGCAAACCTGTGACTGTCCGTGGCATATGAATAACGGCATCTTCACCCATGAAGATTCTGAGACAGAAGCTTAGTCCCTATTAAGTATTCACCAAGGCCTGCGTCTGCTGTTTGGCAGGTACCCCTCCATTAGCAGAAGCATTTGGAGCCATTAACATTGATAATTTCTAATTAGGATTCAACAGTGACAGACAGGCTAATTGGCGGTTCTCCCTAAAACACTCTGGTAATGGCTGCTCATATTAATTACATGCAAGTGAACATGTTTTTGGACAGCAGTCGCAGTGAAGAAAATGGAGGTCTAAAGGGGGCTGATGAGAGGGTTTGAGGCATGAAGCATGAGCTCATTGTTTGTGGGTTTTATAAAGCATGCATGTCAAAGTCACTTCAATTGTCCAGTCACTATTTTTTTAAACAAAAGACATTTTACCAAAAGACATACTCCATTTTGGAGTTTAATGTGGTAGCTTGTATTTAAAGCTTAAGTAAATGTTTCTAGAACATCATCAAAGCTCAAGGAGAAGAGAAATTAAATCTTCATTAGGAGTGAAGTGGGTTTTTATGTCCGACTAATAACCTCTCGCGTTGCAGAGCCTCAGGCATTACCTCAGAGCTCAATGAAGTATTTGCTCAGTATAACTATAAAGCTAAACAAGACATGGGCGACTTTCTATGATGTGATTTACTGTTCCGTAGCAGCTGACCTACAGGTCACAGATGTAATTATCTGATGCATTGTGGTTAATATGATGACATAGTTGAAAGGGCTAGCCATTCTTAACGGCCTGTTCACAAGGCCAGCGATTTGAAGAATTTGCTATTTGTTTTGCAATAGTAATGATATGAGCAACATTTAATATGATTCCTGGGTTTCTTTGGAGCGTACAGATGAGAAAATGACTTTCTAGTCTAGTGTTTCTGAGTGTTTGTGTTCATTCATGATAAAGGAACATGTTAAAGGTTAGCATCAGTGCTAGTCATGCAAAGATCTTCATGTATCGTTAGTTTCAGTAATTACTGTATCTTTCTGTCTGCAGAAGCACTTGAGGTCTATAATTGGGGCGTTTAATGATGTCATCTGTCCAGATGACATTTTAACACACAGTTACTGAGTACTAATCCACCTTATTATGAGGATCTGCATTTTCTTGTAAAAGAATTTCTGCTAATTGTGTTTCTGACAGCTTCAGTTTCTTATCCGTTCGGTTTATTCAAAATTTTCCTCAATATAATTGTCTGTCAAGTATCTATAAATGACCTAAGAAGGTCACCCGGCTGTAGATAAGAAGGTTAATTTCTCACCCATTTTTATGGTAAAAAAACCCCCCAGCTAAATCGCAGATGTTTGCAGTGACTGCTATTTACAATTTAGGTGGACGCACTCTGTGTAGACGCTGTGTGGCTTAACATGGAGAGAAACCACATGATCGTATACTACTGTTCAAAAGTTTGGGGGTCAGTGAGATTTGTTTAGAAAGAAATTAATACTTTTATTCAGCAAGGATGCATTCAGTTGATCAAAAGTAACGTTTAAGAAGTTTACAATGTTGCATAATGTCACACATTGTTCTATTTTCAAAACTGTATATTCATCAAAGAATCCTAAGTAATAGATCCCAGTTAAGTGGCACAACAGTTTTTAATAAGAAATGTTTATTGAGCACCAACTCAGTATATTAGAATGATCTCTGAAGGATCATGTTAGCTTGAAAACTGGAGGAATGGCATTTTTGAAAAATAGCATTTAAACAACACAATCTCATGACAATGCGTATCAATAATACGAGTGTGCAATGTCGTGCATGCATATGATACGCACTTTATGGCATGTAAATAACACGCTCTTGGGTAGGATGGGGGTGGAGCATTCGTACGTATAATACGGCATAAAGTGCGTATCATATCCACGCGAAAAACTGCGTACCATATTCATATACATATACATTCCACGACATTGCACACTCGTATTATTTATACACATCTTTGTGAGATCGGACTCCATTTAAAACACTTATTTTAAATTGTAATAATATTTCACAATATTACAGTTTTTACTGTGTTTTTTATCAAATAAATACAGCCTTAGAGAGTAAAAGAGGCTTTTTAAAAACATAAAAAAACTTTCAGACTCCAAACCTTTAAACAGTAGTGTATATCATAGGGGAGCTAAGATGAAAGAGTGCCTAAAGTTTGTATTTTTTTTTTTTTTAATTGATGCAATTCACACTTTTTTTCCTCAAGCAGAGAGAGAAAGAGATCTTTAGCGAGTCTATGCTAATTCAGTGTCGTCACTCTTGGTTGTTTGTGATTGGAAAAAATGTGCAGTGTTTCAAATTTCTGTTAGTTTCCCAATGAACAATCCAAACAATACCAGAACACGTAAACTAGAGAACTGTTTAGCAACATCAGCAGAACACTTTTATTCCCACTGCCTGAAATATGAGGAGCAGATATTTTCTGCTCTTTCATCTGTTACTGAATGTCTCATGAAAAACGATTCTCTACCTCTCCTACTTCTCCTCCTCCTCCTTCTCTTTAAAGTTACTCACTGCTAATCTCTCAGGCTCAATATCCTCTCTCTGTTCCAGAGTATCTTCAGTGATCTCATTCATAGTTGGTGCTAGATTAAATGAACCTGTTGAACAGTGGCTGTTTCTTTTCATCTCAAGAGGTTCTCCACATCACAGTCAAAATATTTCAACTCTGATGGCCATGAAAAACCAGAAGCACGATACATCTAGATAAGACCAAGCTGCTCTTCTTACTTGCAAGAACTCATTGGGACTGTTATTCTCCATCGCTGGCAAGAGTTCATGAGAGACAAAACACGATGGTCATTCCCAGATCTATTAGTTTTTGCATCATAACATAATGTTTTATATTTTTTTATTTGAGCATATGATGCATTTAATTTAATATCAGACACTCTTGCACATTGCAGTATTTTTTAGACCTGCTTTCCTGTTGCCTGGAGAACATGGCGAGACCCGCCGTGTGTCTCAGGTGATTAAATGTGTCTGACATAGGATTGCACCAGCTCACTCGTTAGTCGCTGACACCAAACAAAACCTCAACAGCCTTGTCTCTTGCCTCAGCCGTGTCATTGTGACAATTGCACCTTAGATATACAGCAGGGAAAGACTTGCAAACAAACTATGGTAAACAAGACAGCATGACAAGGCAAAGCATTCTTTTGGCAAGTGATTTGTGTAAATACCCTTCACTGTTTGATATTGACAACAACTACCATCCTGCTGAATGTTCCTGCTTCCCTTATTGTTTTACAAACGAGTATATCTTAAACCTCAAGCGACTAGCAAGCAATGTATTGCTGACTAGATATGGGAATAATGATTCTGGCTCCTTAGCCATTCCATTTAATTTAGTATTTTTAAGGAATACAAAATTGGAGAATAGGATATGCAATTCCATTTTCAAATAATGAGATTTTAATAATACATTTTGACAGTGTCATTGTTACATCTGTAATAACTATACATTTTGCATAATTACATGCAATTAACCCTAAACCAAACGAAACACTAATCCTAACCCTATAGTAAGTACATGTAGTTACTTAAAATTACTCAATACACTCAAAAAAATAACTCTTTGAATAAACATAAAAAAATCATGGAAAGTATTTCCACATGATTAAATTGCTTTATTTCAGCATTATGCAATTCTGTTATTCCAATTTAATGCACTTACGTTGGGTCAACTTAATTTATTAAGGTTGATTCAACTTATTTACTATGGTTAGGCAGAGCTTCATTTAATAGTGTCAGCCCAACTAATTTGCAATGTTTTGGACCAACTAATTTATTTAAGTTAGCCTAACAAAAGTGCTTAAAGGGTTAGTTCACCCAAAAATGAAAATTCTGTCAGTAATTACTCACCCTCATGTTGTTCCAACCATGTAAGACCTTCGTTCATCTTCGGAACATAATTTAGTATATTTTTGATGAAATCTGAGAGCTGTCTCACTCCTCCATAGGCTTTCAGAGGGACTGAAACTTGATGGCCCAGAATAGTAAGTAAAAACGTCATTTAAGGAGTCCAAATGACTACAGTGGCTCTGTATTAAGTCTATCATGCGACGAAAATACTTTTTGAGCGGAAAAACAACAAAAATAACGACTTTATCACACTATTATTGTTGTTCAATTTGAGCCTCTGACGAGAGTTCGCGGGAGTGCCACGACGCATGCGCGAGAACTGAGATTACGGCGTTCTTCTTCTACTACTACTTGAATGGCTGCTCACTCTTTCGGAGTAGGGTTAATCTCAGTTCTCGCGCATGCGTCGTGAGACAGCTCTCAGATTTCATCAAAAATATACTAAATTATGTTCCGAAGATGAACGAAGGTCTTACATGGTTGGAACAACATGAGGGTGAGTAATTACTGACAGAATTTTCATTTTTGGGTAAACTAACCCTTTAATGCTGAAAGAAAGCCATTTAATCACATGGAAATCCTTGCCATGATTAAACTACATTAATTCAAAGAATAGCTTTTGAGTGCATTTATAAAACCTTTTACAAGATTTTATTGGCTAGTCAGAAGATGGTTTTGTTTCAACCATGGCATGCCCAGAGTAGTTTTTTTTATTATTAGAACAAATTTAATAGTTAGTAGTAGGTCCTCACCCCAAGCAAATGCTCTACACTTCACCACAATGGTAACCTCCAAAAACGCTAACATAACACAAACTTTTAAATACCAACATAACAAAACATTAAGCTTTAAAAAGTCTCTCAATTTTCTCATCTTGTTAAAAATGGATCAAATTGCACTTTATTTAAACATATACTCTCCGAATTCAGCCCCTTTGCAAAGCATGATGGGAAGTGAAAGTCTTATTTCTTTGGGTTACTTGATTGAAACATGTTATTTCAAAATGAAAACATCAAGTTATGTCAAAGAGTAACGGTTTTAAATCAGTTTAACATGAATCAATTACATTTGAACCAGAAACCTAACATAATGGTGTTAAATCAAGATGAATTGCTTAAATAAAGTGAACAGCATCATAAATAATTTTTTTGAGTGTACTTCAATATATAATTACAGTGTAACAAGGACACCTTAAAATAAAGTGTAACCCAAATTTCAATTAATTCTTGAGAGATGACAACTTGTAGTTTACGCAGACTTTTTACTGACTTTAGGGCATACAGAGGTGGCATAAATATATAATGCATATGCTACTGGCAAAATGCATAATGCATGATTACACATTAGCCGCTTTTCCGCCGTCTGGCCAAGCGGTTTTTAGAATGTTAAGGAACAGTTCCAGTTGTGTTTCCAATTGAGCCTGGTATGGCACGACACGACACGATTATAAACAGTACTCTGCCTGGAATTCTGAACCGTGCTGGTAGAATGCGTGTAGTGACGTCGCCACTCAGGATTTGTCGCTTGTCTGTTGCCTTGCTACCAGATTTACCTGATCACCCTCCATAACACGGTCGCTGTCTTTAAAACAAACTTGAATTACCAAGACAACGACTGTTGCGCCCGTTATCAGCCCCACAGTGAAAAATGTAACTGTAACCGTAACGACTGGCCACCGTATGCAATGACCCAACGGTGAAAAAGTGGCTAAAGTCATATTGAATAAATATGGCAGGAAACCATTTCTTCTTTGGAACATAAAAGAAGATATTTTGCAAAATGTCTGTGTTTTTTTATTTTTTTATTATTATTTGTTCATACAATGAAAGTGAATATTCACCAAAAGTTTTATTACCAACATTCTTCAAAATACCTAAAGTGATTAAGGTTTGGTGAATAGAGCTATGTTCACACTGCAGGCAAAAGTCTTAAATCAGATACAGGTCTGGGGCCTCATTTATAAAATGTTGCGTAGAAACTGTCCTATGTTTGATCTAAGATAATTTCTCAAATGTGTGTACATGTGATTCCGAGAAATGAACGTACGCACAAAATAAACGTGCGTATGCCTCTCTTTTGCATGTGAAATCTATAAATCGCAAATGATCTTGAAACTGTGCGCAGCTGAATGGTTTCAGATCTCCACCTTGTAAATGCCCCCTAATTAATATCATTAGCATATAAAAGAACGTCTCGGTTACGGATGTAACCCTCGTTCCCTGAGGAGGGAACGGAGACGTAACGTTAGTGACTAACGAATGGGGGTTTCGCTTAGAAGCCTATCATCTTCGAGCTTAGAGAAAACGGCCAATGGCGTGCCAATGCCATAGGGCATGCGGATTTTGCATACGTAACTCCGCCTCACCGCGTGAGTATATAAGGAAGTACGTGGCAATATCACATTATGTTACCTGCTTGAGGAGCCTAGACTGAACTCCTGCATTCCAGGTAGCACAGCTGATGTGGCAACGGGACGTTACGTCTCCGTTCCCTCCTCAGGGAACGAGGGTTACATCCGTAACCAAGACGTTCCCTTTCGTTCAGTCACTACGACGTAACGTTAGTGACTAACGAATGGGGGTCCCAATATAATCCCGCCACTCAGCTGTCTTCCAGTGCCCTGCGTAAGTGTGAGTACCCTGTCATAAGACTAGTACGGACGAAGGACCCCACTTATCACAGGATTACCAAGGTACACTGGGAAGCATATCCCAGTGAGGGAATGCCAAGGATGCCTACCCATGGGGAGGATTTAAGAGACACATATGATACTCGTGTGGGGGTCGCCGGAGGGGAACCATGCACACGGGGCACCTGGCCGGAGACGAGGGTCTGGGCTCGCTTAGAGGGCAGACACACAGGTATCGGCGTAGGCGGTGCTGGAGGAACTCAGGGCTCTCTGGGAGCTCACCTGAGGGAATATATCGCACGTATTCAGTCCGTGGAGTGGAGTGGCGAGCAAGCGAAGACACCAAAGCCTGGTCCATTACCGGCCCCTCGGGGGGGCGAGTACATAGTCGGACACTGGCTCCACTCGGAGATTGTAGAATCTGGCGAATGTGTTGGGTGTCGCCCAGCCTGCAGCTCTGCAGATGTCTGTCAGCGAGGCGCCATGCGCTAGAGCCCAAGAGGAGGCCACACTCCGAGTGGAGTGTGCCCTCACACCAAGGGGACATGGTCGACCTTGCTGCTGGTAAGCCAAAACAATGGTGTCCACTATCCAGTGAGACAGCCTTTGCTTTGAGAGAGCACTTCCCTTCCGCTCTCCACCATAACAGACAAAGAGCTGGTCTGAGGTCCTGAAACACTGCATCATGTCTACGTAGGCGCGGAGAGCGCGTACTGGACAGAGCAATGCCAAGGCTGGGTCTGCCTCCTCCAAAGGCAGCGCTTGCAGGTTCACTACCTGATCTCTGAAGGGAGTGGTAGGAACCTTGGGCACATATCCAGGCCGGGGTCTCAGGATCACATGAGAGTTAGCCGGCCCGAATTCCAGGCACGCTTCGTCAACCGAAAATGCCTGCAGGTCCCCGACCCTCTTAAGAGAGGCCAATGCGGTCAGCAGAGCCGTCTTCATCGACAGGAACTTAATATCAACCGACCGCAAAGGCTCAAAGGGAGGCCTCTGCAGAGCACTTAGAACTACTGAGAGGTCCCAAGAGGGTACGAGAGGAGAGCGAGGAGGATTCAGTCTCCTCGCTCCCCTCAGGAACCTGATGATCAGGTCGTGCTGACTTACCTTTTTGTTCTCCAAGAGATCGTGGTGGGCAGATATAGCGGCCACATAAACTTTGAGGGTGGAGGGAGACAGCCTTCGCTCCAGCCCCTCTTGGAGAAACTCAAGCACGGACCCGATCGGGCATTTCCAGGGGTCTTCTTGGCGGGACGAGCACCAGGTGACGAAGAGGTTCCACTTCAACGCATAGGCATGCCGAGTGGACTCTGCCCTAGCGGAAGTGATGGTGGCGACCACCGTAGGTGGTAGGCCACTCAAACCTGCCGCGTCCCGTCTAGGAGCCACACGTGGAGGTTCCAGAGGTCGGGACGCGGGTGCCATAGGGTGCCCCGTCTCTGAGTAAGGAGGTCCGGTCTCAGAGGAATAGGCCAGGGAGGGGCTGTCGCAAGGAGAATGAGTTCGGGGAACCAGGTCCGGCCGTGCCAGTACGGGGCGACCAAGGACCTGCTCCTTGTCCTCCCTGATCTTGCACAGGAGTTGTGCGAGTAGGCTCACTGGGGGGAACGCATATTTGCGTAGGCCCCGCGGCCAGCTGTGCGCCAGTGCATCCGAGCCGAGCGTGCCCTCGGTCAGGGAATAAAACAGGCTGCAGTGGGAAGAGTCGTGGGAGGCAAACAGATCTATCTGCGCGTCGCCGGACTGTTCCCAAATCAGCTGGACCGCCTGGGGATGGAGTCTCCATTCTCCCGGGAGAGGCTGAAACCGCGAGAGCTCGTCGGCTGCGTGGTTCAGGACTCCCGGAATATGGACAGCACGAAGGGACCTCAGGCGCTTCTGACTCCATAGGACGAGATGGCGGGCGAGTTGAGACATACGGCGGGAGCGTCGACCGCCCTGGTGGTTGATATACGCTACTACGCCGTGTTGTCTGTCCGGACAAGCACATGTTGACCCTTCAGCAACGCTCGGAAGCGGTGCAGGGCGAACCGTACTGCCAGCAACTCGAGGCAATTGACATGCAGGAGGCGCTGGGGTCCTGTCCAGGAGCCCACGGCTGCTTGTCCATTGCACATGGCCCCCAACCCGTGGCAGAGGCATCCGTCGATACGACAACATGCCTGGAAACTCGTTCTAAGGGGACACCTGCCCGTAGAAAACTGAGGTTCGACCACGGGGTGAGCGTCTGTAGGCAGGGCCGGGTCACTTGAACCCGGAGCGTGCCAGACTGCCATGCCCATCACGGGACTCGATCGCGAAGCCAGTGCTGAAGCGGTCTCATATGAAGCAATCCGAGCGGCGTTACCGCGGCTGCAGATGCCATATGCCCCAGGAGCCTCTGAAACAGTTTCAGTGGAACCGCACTCTTGCTCTTGATTTGACGGAGGCAAGTCAGCAGAGACTGCGTGCGCGTGCTCGAAAGCTGCGCGCTCATGGCGACCGAGTCGATGTCCAAACCGAGTTGACCCGAAGGCCCAGACGGGCTAGGTGTTGGAGCACCCGATCTCTGTGTCTGCAAACCTGCTCCCGAGAGTGGTCCAGTATGAGCCAGTCGTCGAGATAAGGGCTGCCTCGCAAGGGCTGCCTCGACAATCTTCGTAAAGACGCGAGGGGACAGAGATAGCCCGAATGGGAGGACCGCGTACTGACATGCCCGTCCCTCGAAGCAAACCGTAGGAACGGTCTGGGTCGAGGTAGGATGGAGACATGGAAGTAGGCATCCTTCAGGTCGATCGCTGCAAACCAATCGACCGGACGAACGCATTCGAAAAGGCGTTTCGCTGTCAACATCTTCAACGGAAGCCTGTGTAGGTAACGGTTCAAGATGCGCAGGTCCAGGATTGGTCTTAACCCACTGGTCTTTTGGGTACAATGAAGTAGGGGCTGTAGAACCCGGACTTCATCTCGGCTGGAGGGACAGGCTCGATCGCACCCTTCGCCAGTAGCGTGGCAACCTCCGCTCGCATGACAGGGGCATTGGCCCCGACCATAGTAAAGCGGACTCCCCGGAAGCAGGGAGGAGCCTGCGCTAACTGAATCGCGTAGCCGCGCCTGATTGTCTTCGCGACCCAGCGGGACAGCCCTGGAATCTGAAGCCAGGCTCCCAGGAACTGCACCAGCGGGGTCATTCGGACTACAGACGTACCCGGTGTGGGGCAGCAATGCAGCGTTACCGACCCGGGCAAGGGAGGCTGTTGGGCGTCCCGGTGTGGGGGTGCGGTTAACGGCTGCGTCCTGACAGAGGAGACCAGGGAAGGATGCACGTTCCACTGGGGTCTGCTCTGCCAGGAGGCTGGCGACAGAGAGGGATGCGAGTGGCGGGACCCGTGGGTGGCGCACACCGTCATCACCGGTCTCTGGGTTCTCAGAGACAGGAATATGAGTTCTTCCCAAGCGCTGCTAGCCCGGAGGCCAGCAGCGGAGGATTTTTCCCCCGGCCCTCCACCGGGGGAAGGAGAGGCCCTGCTACCATCCCCTGGGAAGAACTGGAACCCATCTCTGAGTTGTCCACCTCTAGCCTGGCGTTTAACCAGGCTGGGGAGCAGACTGGGCGTCATCCTAAACCACCTCTACGGCGCGGCCCCGGAGAAGGCTGCTGCTGGGGCCGGGCGGGAGGAGGGAGGGCGCCCTCGGCGGCGAGCGGACTGAGGCGACTGAGCCGGCGGCTGGGTGCAGCAGCTGGCTGCCGGGGCAGTATGTGTTACAGCCTCAGTCTGCTCTGGGGCGGCCGAGAACCGTTGGGCGCAGTTCTCAGCCGCGCCGCCGAAGAGGCCAGCCTGGGATATGGGCGAGTTGAGGAGGCGGGCCCGCTCAACGTCCTCCACATCACCAGGTAAGGCCAGGTGTTCTCCCGGGCCACAGCTGTGGACATCGCCCGACCCAGGGGGCGTGTGGCAACCTTCACCGCCCGGGGGGCGGGATCAGTTGCGGCACGCAGCTCATTGAAGAGCCCTGGGTCGGCTCCACCCTTTTGCATGAGCAAAGGGGCGGCGGCCTGCCCGTAGCTCTGCAGGACCACGCCACCGAAGTAGACGAGCCCACAGGCTTTGGGAGGGTGCTTAGGACAGCCACCCACGCCACGTCAAAGCCCTCTGTGGACACCGTAGTGCGCAACAGAGAGTTCAACAGTGGGGGGGAGGGGGCCCCAGTGTACCCTTAGGCCGCGGCCCCATCAAGGGCAGAGAAGGCGCGTGATCTCCTCATGCACCTCGGGAGCGAAAGGCATTGGGGGTGGGGCCCAACGGCTGTCGGGTGCCGCCCCCAAAAACCAATCGCGCAACCACGAGCACTCGCGAGTTCCACACCAGCGCGAGATCGCGGCTCCCCGAGATAACATGGCTGTCAACTTTAGGTCGGATCAGGAAGCGCTGACACACCCGGAGGCGGAGCACAACCTAATCGTCATCCCCAAAGGACTCCAGCCCACCTTGGGATGCGGCGATCGACATCTCACTGCTATCTGGAGCGTGAACGAAACGAACGAGGCGTCAGAGACGGGCCGCTGTTTCAGTCCAACACTCGCGGGAAGCGATGTGCGAGAGGGGGGCGTGGCCCGAGGACCACGCACCGCCCTCAGGTCACCCTGGCCACCAGCCAAAGTACCATCTCACTCGGGGACGGTAGATTGGGGTGTGGCAGAGGGGACTCTCTCTCCTCACGGAGATCATAGAGTCTCGACTGCGACAACGCGATGGTCACAATCCCGCAATGGAAACGTGACACATCCACAAACACTGCCCGAGCGTGCTGAAGCCCAAACACGCTGAGCAGTGAATGCGCCCATAGACAACAGAGGAGATCGATCGCACCCGGAAGTGCACGGGCGAGCCGTCTTGAAAAAGACGTGCCACGCGCAAGCTCTTTTTGTGAGAGGAAGCCTCGCAGTCGATGCCGAAGCGCCCAGGGAAACACACACCAGCCGTCTAGCAGACCACTGCGCAGATCAGCAGGCAGGAAGTATGCGATCACTGGAACGCGCCGTCACACCAACACCGACTGGAAAGCCGCTCGTCTCGAAGAGGCTGACAGAGTCTCAGAAGGCTTGTGAGGAGTGAAGAGGTAGGTACTCTTGGCTCCGAAAGCAGAAACATAATGCGATATCGCCACGTACTTCCTTATATACTCACGCTGTGAGGCGGAGTTACGTATGCAAAATCCGCATGCCCTATGGCATTGGCACGCCATTGGGCGTTTTCTCTAAGCTCGAAGATGATATGCTTCGAAGCGAAACCCCCATTCGTTAGTCACTAACGTTACGTCGTAGTGACTGAACGAAAGGGAACACCATTCAATGTCCAATTTTTTTACTTGAAAAAAATGGCATGTGGCATAATTTAACTTTAATGCCGTGTAATTATGCTAACAGGGTTTTAAAAACCATGCAGGCTATATGTTTTATTTTTAACAAGTAGCCCAGGGTTGTCTTTTAATTGATTATTTTGTACAGTTATTTTTTCAGGCTAGTTTTAAAACATTTGCTGCATGGTTAAGGTACGTTAAATATCAGTCAAAACTGTGTTGAGAACCTGTGTTGGTTTACTTTTATTTTTGTAGACCATGTGAAAACTCATTTTCTGTTGTCCATGCTGATATGTGCACATACTGGACAGACATTTCTCTATTCTAATTTGATTAGAGTACATTTATCTGTCAGGATAAATAACTATTATTAGGGACAATAACTATAATAATAATAATAATTTATTATGAATATCATTATTGCTACTGCTTATAGATTTCCAAATACCTGCAGTACTCCGACTCTGCCACAAGGAAAAGTGCGTACGTCTGCTCAGACCCTGACTTGGCGGTAAGCACTTTTCCATGTCAAAGACCATTTTTATAAACATGAATTTTGCCGTAGATTTTAGCGTATGCACAGATTTGATCATAAAGTGTGCGTACGCTAAAATCCACGGCCAAATACATGTTTATAAAAATGGTATATAATAATATTTATTTATAATAATGGTATAATTCTTGTTTTATAAATGAGGCCCCTAATGTTTTTCAGTGCGACCTCTGTCAGTCATATCGGAATTCATGCAACTTTTACATCATTCAACATTCATCACAATTCTGCAGTGATGGGATTCACTCCAAAGATAGTTATTTGGTCATTCTGTAAATATGGAAGATGGCAGCGGAGGGATGATGAGCTGTTATACCCATAAGTATTATGGTGGCAGCTCTATAAAAGCAAAACTTGAGGAAAATACTTTGCTCTCTTTCTCATCCTTGTCTGCATTCTCCTTATCGCCTGCACAAAAATTAGCTGAATTCCCCGGAACATCACCTTATAAATGAAAGCGTAAATGTTGACTTCAGTAACCTCCGTGTTTACTTCCGAATAATTCCAAGCTGTGCGCCATCTTTATTATTGTTCTTTTGTGCATGTGGGTCAGTTCAGGATTGTGACCTGTTCACACTTGAATCTGATATTAGATATTGTAATGTAAACAGCCAAACAACAAAAAAGCATATCTGAGCTACAAATCAGAATTGAGCACTGAGGCTTGCAAGTCAAGTCAAGTCACCTCCATTTATATAGATTGCTTAAAAGCAGCTTTACAGTGATAATAGGAAATTAATTTAGTTTTAGAAGAAAAGTTTTTGATTGATTAATTTCTGCTGTAAAAACTGATTAGTTATTTAATTTGGTGGCACTTAAACAACACCATCCTCAACCAAAACAGAAAGCCCCCAATGCGTTCCCGATGACCAGCCACACGGCAACAGCATTTGGCTGCCCGAGAATGCAAACCATGTGTCACAAATATCCACTGACGAGGCAAGGTGAGTTGTTGGACCCAAGTGCAGTTTAATCAAAACAATCAAAACATAAAACAAAGACTTGGCACTAATCAAAACAAAGACTTGACATGGCAAACATAAACCTCACCTATACTGCAGTTAACAACATCAATAACAGACGAAGACACATGGCAAACATGAGGGCTAAATACACACAGATTAATGACAAGACAAGTGACACCTGTGAACAGTGATGAGACAATGAACCAATGACAGGACAAGACACAAGATCACATGAGGGCATGGGAGTCACATGACAATGAAACACATGACAAAACCAGGAAGCAGACAGAACAAGACAAACTTAGAAACATGACAGTAAACGTGATGAACTAAACACATGAAACATGAACCAATACCAAAACACCCTGTGACACCATGAACTAGGTTTGAAATAGTTTTGAAACTGTACCATCATCATCCCCGTGCAAACCCCAAAAAAGGCGAATCCGATGACAGAATGATTCATTTTCAGCTGACTTATCCCTTTAATAGAACAAATCTGTATTTTATTTTATTATTTAAAAAATAAATGGAACAGATTCTAAGTAAGAACCAGTTCTACATTCTCAACCCTGCTGACCCAAACATTTAGCATTTAATAATATTGGTAGGAAAAAGAAACAATTTCAGCATCTGTCAATATGGCTTTCTTTACATTCCATAATGATTGTGGTTTTATCTCCGTATTGAGCCCTATATAAACATGGATGAGCATGCTGCGTGTTGCAAAAATGATTCTAATAAAACAAAGTAAACCACTGAAAATATTAACAGGCAGGATCTATGTGCAGCTTGACCTTTTGACCTCGATTGGCTCTTTCAGGACCACGGACAAGGCTTTGAAATCCTTACCTCAACTTATTGTATTCTTGCCATTTGAGAATGTCAGATGAAAACAGAAATATGATGCCAAATCTTTACTTTCTGAAGAGGACAGAGACTTTCAGATAATTTATTACAAACACAGTACACTGTACTTTCCTGCTGTGTTCTGTTTTTCAGCAGTAGTGCATATCTCTTCCATTTAGTTGAACTCTATTTGCACGTTTCTCTCCTCTTTAATATGACTTCCATGAGGGTCTCAACCCAAAGCCCTAGTAATTTAGCACCTTGGGAAGCTGCTCTTTTCCACGTGAGAGGGTGTCGTGTGCCCGAAGCGTTTTCTGTGCTGACCTCATTCATCTGAACAAACCAGCGCTTGTGTGGCTGTTTTACTATTCCGAGCAGCAGTCTTGCTGTGGGCCTGGGTGGCGTCAGAATGTGTTAGTTTTCACAAATTGCCTGAGGGTGATAATAATGTAATCAAGAATCCCCTATCTTCACCAGCACTTGCCCGCACTACCGTCTTCAGCCTGATTTGAAACCTCTTAGGTTGGTTTCTTTGTGATTTATTGTTTTAGTCACCTCTTCCATGGCGGCAATGTCTCATCTACGGTTGTTGTCCTCTATTCCTCTTTAATGTTAACCTCACGTCTGGTCTGTCCTGTATCACAATCATCCCTATTATTAATCCATTGGTTTGTAAAGATGTTGTAGAATATAATTGAATTTATTTGGCAAAACAGGCTGATCTCTGGATCCCAATCTTGGAAAAAAAATCTTGGGCATTTTATATGACTTTTGTGTTACAGTTTGGCTCAGTAAACCCCTGATTCTATCTGAACCCCTCTGAACACCCTCTTTTGCGTTGCACGGCGTTCACCAGCATGTTATTGCTGATGTTAATTTAGGGTAGTGCCAATAGACGATAGTATTGTGTATCGATGATAGTCAGAAATATCGCCGATGGCTGAGGCCTTTGACAATAACAATTCGATAATTGGCTCGTTTTCCCATTAATGTATTAAATTATTATTTTTACAAGGCTATTATTATTATTAAATTCATATTAGGACCTAAAATTCATTTAGGTAACACTTTAGAATACTGTTCCGGCATTAATGAATAACTACACAGGAACAAATGAGTAATGCATTACTAACAAACTAGTAACTACTATTAACTAAAAAGAAACTCTAATTAATGAATTAGTAAGTTATAGAGTGTTGAATGCGGTAGTTCACTATTAGTTAATCAATAACTACAATTTTTTCCACACCTCCCAGCGGACTACTAAGAACTGCTATATACAGATTCATAATTAACATGAATAATGCATATTATATAATTAATTCTAAAGTGAAGGTCATAGTAACCCACTAGTAATGACCAAATCCTCCAGAAGGAATTACTATTTGGATGTCTGATTTGTCTTAGTCTTTACACCAGTACTTAGGGACAACCTTAGAGGTGGATACTGGAATATTTTCTTCATCTATCTACTTTTAAGGCCCAGACTATGTAAGTACACTACATGATGTGTGAAATATTGTAGCAACTTTACTGTAGGTTGCACTCTCTCTTGTTTGATATGCTGTTTTAACCACTGGGAGAGAGATAAGCGCCTTGAACCTTTCAATAAGTGCACAGATATAATCTCACTCTTAATCGCATTTTTCAGGGCATAATCTTTCCCATCGACACAGGCTTAGGCTTGTCAGAGAAGATGAGCGCCTTAATTCTGTTCCATATATAACACTTAACCAATACCTACATGTACAGACACAAATCTGAGCCCAAATCCCTGATTCTTCCTGATGACAGAGTGTCATAAGCTACTTGTTTTGATCGGATTCTGGTGTACCTTGGGTCAAAACCTATTGAGGCAAGATGGGTGGGTAGACAGAGTATTAGCTTGTTGTGGGCCTTCACAGGAGTTTTAAAAGTTTTTGATGCCAAGAACCACCCAAAAATGAGATGCCCTTGCGAGAGACCCCGTTCATAAAATATAATGGCACAGCTATTTTCATATATTTTTCATTTATACGGTGACGAAAATATGAAATGTGACCTTTCATAAAAAAATAAATAAAAAAAAATATATAAATATATATATATATATATATATATATATATATATATATAGGCTTTTACATTGACATTGTATTAACTTCGGCATGAAACGGAGGTTGTGTTAGTCTCTACATTCCTATTGTGATGTATATTCAAATGAAACGGCTTCTGGAATGAGAAAAGATGTAGGGTGGGACTTGATTTGTCCTTCAGGAATTGAGATCGTAGGAGGGCATTTCTAAATAAACGGAGGCCAGTTTGCATTCAGGATATTTAGTTCCACTCTCCGCCGAGACATACGTCATGAAGAGAACAGATGTTGTTTTGAGGGGGAGGGGAGGTTAACATTGTTGATGGTTGTTTTTTAACGGTTTTGAGTGCACATGAATAAAAAATCATAATAATAATCATGTGCACAGAGAAACCATTTATAATAAGTACTGCAACATACAGTAAAAAAAATAAGACATTTTGTCAATTTAGTTTTCATGGTGATTCTAAAGCTAAAAAACAAAACAAAAAAACTTGTGTAAATGTGTGTCTTGAGGCAAGGTATTCCAAAGACTAGGAGCTTTACAACTAAAAGCTCTACATAGTCAAACGTACAGAAGGAGTTATAGAAGCAGAAGACCTGAGGGATCAGGTAGGTGAATAAACATGAAGAAGAAGAGCCTCATAAGTAAAAAGTTAAATCTTAAATTGAATCCGGTATCTAACTGGAAGCCAATGGAGTTGTCTAAGAACTGGAGACATGTGCTTAATCGAAGGTTATCATGTAATGATCCGACTGCTGAATACTTTACCATTTGATGTTTCTAAAGAAGATTTTGTGAAACACCACTGAGAAGAGATTTGCAGTAGTCAATACAAGATGTAACTAATGCATGTACAAGGGTAGCAGTATTAGCTGTAAGTGATGGTCGAAGCCGATTAATATTTGTAAAACAATAAAGTACTGTCAAGGATGACACCCAGACTCTTAAGACAGAAGGATAGATAACAGAGTTGTCAATAGTTAGTGTAAAAGTTTCACAATTTTTCAGATTTTATTTAGTGCTTATAAATAGGATCTTAGATTTCTCAATGTTAACCTGTCAGGGCTGTGTGCAGGTAGGAAGACGACGGAAGAAGAATGAAGTTCACAATGGAGTTTCATAACAGGAACAGGCAGGTAGGTACACATAACAGAGATCGGACAAGGACTGAGAGAAAGGGGAGAACTAAATAGCAAACGGAAACGAGATAATGAACAAGACACAGCTGAACAGAACTAGACTAACGATGGTAACCATGGGAACTGATGTGGCGGGAAACAGAACAAAGAACCATGTGACCAATGAAAACACATTGAAAGTCCATGAACAAAACAAAATTTGGCTGTGACATAACCTCAAGAAAATTGCATGCAAACCATGATTTAATTTCAAACAAACAAGCCAAGAGAGAGGAGGGTGGTAGTGTTGAATTAGGCTTTGAAGACAAATAGAGCAGGTGTCATCAGCATAACGATGAAAATGTATACAGAATTAACTGGAAATGTGACCTAAAGGCAAAAGATTAATAATAAAATTAAGTCCCAAAACTGAGCCCTGAGGCATGCCACTAGTAATCTGAGAGGCCCGTTATCTGAAACTTTTAATTTGAAAAATACCAGTGATTCCAATGGAAATCAGTCTCTCCAATAAAATAATATGCAAAATTGTGTCAGAAGTTCACGCTCAAATCAAGAAGAATGAGTATTGATAAAAGTCTAGAATCCACAGCCTTCAACAAATCATTCAGAACTTTAATAAGTGCAGTCTCCGTGCTGTGAAATGGATGAAAGGCAGGCCTAAATTGCTCAAACAAGTTATTCTCTGTAAGATGAGTACCATGTACCTGTCGAGCAACAATCTTTTCCAATAATTTCGAAATATCAGAAAAACTAGTGCTTCCAGTATAAAAGTCACAATTAATTTAGCAATTTCTCTATTTCTTTACAAATTATAATGAAATTAAATTTTGTAGAACTTTGCTTCCAGCACTTTGCTGAGCATTTTAGTGTTCTTCAGCTTGTGTTTGAAAAGAAAACCAGGGTCATTGCTGAGCATAAGCTCCATATTCTTCATCAACATCTGTAAATAATGTTTGTGATGGTCCACGTTGTCTAGGTCATTCCTGTTATGCAGTACCTTTTAAATGTCATATAAGTCTCATGTATTGGCTAAAATATTAAACTTATTTTTGTTAGGAATATTTTATAGGCATATCTTGTGTCCTTAATGTCACTTTCCATTAATGGGTTTTGTAATATCCTTTTATCGAAGCTAATGACATCATGACATCCTAAATGACTTTCTTCATGAAGTGATGGGAAAACAGCAGCACAAAAACGTACTAGTGTTTTTTTTTTTAATGAATTCTATAATGTTTCTATGATGACTTGTATATTAATTTTTCTTTAGCATGACATGAATAACCCATCTCTTATTGGTTACTCCCATTATCATACATTACCAGCATCTCTCAGTCTTTCTTCTAAACTGACCAGAGTAACTGTAATACTTGGCTTGTATAATGCTTTGCGATCCCATGGCAACTGTAATTTGTCATTAAATGGCACTGCAGGGTCTCTCAGTGAAACTCAGGCACTTGAGCATTGTTATCTGCAGTATGCTTCTTTGCTTGGCTGTGCTAAATTTAGTTAAGACTTCTGGGGTAAACGTCAGGCTGGTTATTCATGACAGTGTTGGTGGGTTCAACCTCCCAGCAGGATTTACTCTAATGCAGACAGTGTCCTACTGTGGCAGAAAAACAGTAATGGTGGGCCTCGCAGTTAGAAATGAGTGCTGGGGAACTGGTGGGGATGAAAGATAAAGAAAAAAGACAGATTTAGTCAGGGAATCAAGGAGTGTGTGTGTGTGTGTGTGTGTGTGTGTGTGTGTGTGTGTGTGTGTGTGTGTGTGTGTGTGTGTGTGTGTGTGTCAAGTGGTGGGGTGTAGAGGCAGAAAATGGAGAATTGCCCAGTCACAGTGGTGAGTGATGTAAAGAAAAGCTATGGAAAAAACAGGTGAGCAGAGAGAAAAAGTAGAGGAGAGTATAGAGTTGGAGAATAACAGAGAAAAATGATTTTGCTAGAAGACAATCATTAGATTGATAATATTTGGGTTGCATTCCTCATCTTTATGAGTGAAATGTCTCTTTTTTTAACATGCATCTGAGGTTGAGACCAGAAAAAAAGATTGCATTTGTTTAATGCTCCTTTGTGATTTTTCTAATGAGTTTTAGAATGGCAATATCTGATTTATGACAAAAATAAGGTCTGTGGTTAGCATTACTTGAAGAGACTTTCACATTTGTATTATTACACACAGATAAACCTTAACTCTTTCCCCGCCAGCGTTTTTAAAAATTGCCAGCCAATTTTTGCTTATTGCCAGCTTATTGCCAGCCACCGCAAGGGTTTTTGAACATTTTCACAAAAATGTAATGGCCCATGGAATATTTTGTTTCATGGATATCTGAGCATGCAATATATCAAAAGAAAGAGCAGACCCTCTGATTAAAAAAAACAAAAAAAAAACATGTTTTATTCCAGCATCACGCATTCCTTTTTTATCAACACTTAAATATGGGTAAGTTTCATAAAAATGCTACATTTTGAACAAAATGCTGAGAAAATCACTATTTCGTCAAAGACTACATCCAGATCAGATTCAGAACGATGACCAAACACAGATGGAGTAGATTGAGTCCATCAACACCCCTACTGCTTGCACAGTCCTATAGCTCGTCCTGGGTCGACGTTTCATTCAGGAACATTAGGCAGTTTTGATTTAAAGATATTATAGTTAAATATGCATTTTGAAACGGTTGTGTCCTACATGACCATTATAATGGTATGATTGTTCAGGCATACACATTCTCACGTTGTTTGTAACTTGGTTTACAAAGTAATTTGGCAGTCATTTTTTAAAGAATAGGGGCCTAATGGTTAGAGAGTCGGACTTGTAACCCGAAGGTTGCGGGTTCGAGCCTCAGGTCTGGCAGGAATTGTCGGTGGGGGGAGTGAAAAACCAGCACCCTCATCCACCCTCAATACCACGACTGAGGTGAGACCCTTGAGCAAGGCACCGAATCCCCAACTGCTATATGGCTGCCCACTGCTCTGGGTGTGTTCACGGTGTGTGTGTTCACTACTGTGTGTGTGCACTTGGATGGGTTAAATGCAGAGCACAAATTCCAAGTATGGGTCACCATTCTTGGCCACACGTCACTTCACTTCACTAAAGAAAAACTATGCGAATGCACACATACGTATTCAAACGCGCTTGCCTATAGACTAAACACGTAATGCTTACGTGCATGCCGTCACCATTCTCACAGATTTGTGTTTTTCTTGAAGTCTACACAAAGATGATAATGGAATTATTTCAAAACTATTTTTCACGGCCTGCATTCTCTGGCTGCCGGGCACTGTTGCAATGTGGATGAGCGACCAGAACGTGTTGAGAGTTTTCTATTTTGGTTGAAAATGGTGTCGTGTAAGTGTCCCCTAAGTAAATAACTAATTTGAATTAGATTTTCTTTTACAACGGAAATGAATCAATCAAAAACTTACTTTAGCTGGACAATAACTTTTTTCTAGAGCTGATGTACAGCCAAAACAATCTCTCTTCCATTAATTTCCTATTATCACTGTAAAGCTGCTTTAAAACAATCTATTTTGTAAAAAAACGGCATATAAATGAAGGTGACTTGACTTTTTTGTAGCACATCAAAAAGAGAAAATACTGTTAACCTCGAAACGTCTATTGTAATAATGAAATATGTGTGATTTGAATTTTACGGCGACAGTTCGGCACACAATGTTGTAGTCATGATATCTACCAACAGGGGACAATTGGAAATGAAAGCTCTAGCGTACGTTCTGCCAGGCTCAAATGGTACGTCACTTATTACCTTCAGATCTAACCAATCATGTTCTAATACTTGGAGTATAAAAAATCAGTACTACTTAAACATGTCTGAGTTCACAGATGCTGATGCCAACATTCACCTCCATCCTCCCCACCACCACTAGGATGGTCCCTGCCTGTACCCCCCAAGGGTCTGCTGCGCCCCTGCCTTCATCTTCAGGCAGGAAATGCAGAGTTCGTTACCCTCTGAATGTGAGCTACAGACGGGACCTATGCCAGAGAACCTCATACTACTCTCTTTCATTTGCTGGTCTGTTAATAAATTAATGCCTCCCGAGTCTTTCTGTTAGAACTGTTAACCAGCTAAACCTTGACACCTCAGAGCACACTCACATAAGAATGTGATTCAAAGTATCAGGTTCCCATAAGCGTCTCCCACCTAACACCGACAGTTCTGACCTGTATTTGAGTGTTATTCACAGTGTCACATAACCTCCAGGCCATGTCTTGACTTGACGAGTTCCTCACCGGGTACTGTTTTACAAATGCACTGTTGATCTGCCATCCTTTGTCCCCAGGGACCCTACATGGTCAAGTTGTCATGCAAAAAGATGTCATGTAGTTCGTATATGGTAATTTATCAGTCTTTTATAGCAAATTAAAATATATTTATAAAAAATGATACCCCATATAAAATACATAACTTGATCTTTTGAATACATTTAAATGTAATCGAGTTGGAAATATGTGACTCTGCATATATTTCTGCAAAAGCGTGTTGCTTCGGGTAAATTTTGCTGCACTTTTCATGTGACAGAACCTCAATGCGCTATATCCACATCACAAGTGCAATGCTCTACCAGGTTAGCTACCGAGCAAGTTGACTAAATTTGAAAAGTCATACAAATGGAGTTGGTAATGTGATGCACTATGATAAGAATGTTTTTAAGTTATTACAAAGTATTGTACAAAAGATGAAAAGGAAAGAAAGTTCATGTCATTTTACTGACTCTAGAGTTACACTGTAAAATCCAACAGTGATTCTAAATCAAGCACAGCGTTAGTTCAGTCAGGCCACGTAGGCATAGTGCTGCTGTCAGCTGACGCGGTCAGCTGTCAAATAGTTCAAATCATCTGTATATCACTCAAGCTGATGGTTCCATGGGGGTTAATGCAAAGCTCTCGTATGTTCTATTAATCATGGAGCAAGAACCCCCATAAAGGAACCATACCATACCATACCCATATACAATGCATAACTTGAACTTTTGAATACATTTAAATGTAATCGAGTTTTTCTTTTAATGGTGCTGTAAGCAATGCAAGTTTTCTGCAACATAAAACGATAACATTTGTAAGTAGGGCCAATAGAGCTGTCACAAAGAAAGATGTGATATCCAACATATAATATTAATATTTTTTGATCGCTTTCAACACTGTTAGTCAAACATTAATTTGCAATTATATTATAATGTATTAAATTACAATGTATTAAATAATGATATAATGCAATATTTTATAATATATTAATAAAAAATAAAAATACAAGTATTTGTGAAACCAGCCTCCCTGCTTTTGTGCTCTCAACTGCAGAACAATAGTTAGTCAAGAGTAAAAAGATGCTGATCTGTTGGAAATCAGCCAGACGAATGAGACTGTCAGCAAAAAAGTGCATTTGGCCTTTGCCTTGTCCTTTGGTGCAGATCTTTATTATATTTTAGTCTGATTTAGGAACCATCACAGGGACCACTTCAGATCTGTGCTAAACGCTCAACTGTCAATAGAACCACCATTTGAGAGGCTCTTTTGGTGGAGGAAAGCCTGCATTAGTACCAAATTAACCTTTTCCCATCAACCAGCAGTTAACAACAGCAATTTCTCTCTCGGTCACACACGCACATACACACACTCACTGAGTGCTTATTGATCTTGCACTGACATTGAACTGTTTCCATCAAGAAACAATTAAATGGAAAACTCATGTGGATACATGGCCAGCAACACATGGCCAGATTTTTTTTGTTTTTGTGTGTGGTTTATGGCTTCTGACACAGCTGAAATAAATCAATCCCCTCTCTGTGTACAAACAAAGCGCAGATTAAGAACCGTGCACAAGGGAATGTGGGAGATGTACTGAATTGCCCTCACACGATGATCCAACCACTACAAGCGGATTAAAAAAGATATGTACTTTGTTTCTGAGTGTGTTTTCTGATGAGCATATGTCAGGGATTATCAGATTCCCATCTAATGTGTGCGATTGAAGCATTAAGCTGAGTAAATAGTTTGCTAAGTATTTCTGTAGAAAGATTTTTTTCTGAACATAACTGCTCTGGAAAAAAGAAGAGCATGCAGGTTCAGTGGTTAAAATTTCTCAGTCTACATTGTTCAGATAACATTCTCCTGTTTTTGCTCCCAATACGTAATAGATTTAAATGATGGAAAGTCTGTGTTTGGTTAGATGACCCAATGGGGGCAGTTTGGCCTGCTTTTATTCCCACTAATGCTTGTTAAATTATGGGGTGCAATGTTTACCCTGATGGTCCAGTTTGCAACGGATCAGGTTCAAAAGCACACAGGAGTGATCCAGGAGTTGGAGATCTTAGTCCTCAAAGCCTGGAGGTTCAAGCCATTAATGGTCTTTATATGGCTTTGTCTGTAATGAAAATTTGCTAGTTGTAATTTATCTAACCTGTTCTCAGAATGGATTGTCGCTATTGACAAAATATTCAAACAATGCTGTTAGGCTATGGAATTTCTACATCCTTCTACATCCTAAAATCCATTATTATCTCTTTGGAAATACGTGACTCTGCATATATTTCTGCAAAAGCGTGTTGCTTCGGGTAAATTTTGCTGCACTTTTCATGTGACAGAACCTCAATGCGCTATATCCACATCACAAGTGCAATGCTCTACCAGGTTAGCAACCGAGCAAGTTGACTAAATCTGAAAAGTCATACAAATGGAGTTGGTAATGTGATGCACTATGATAAGAATGTTTTAAGGTTATTACAAAGTATTGTGCAAAAGGTGAAAAGGAAAGAAAGTTCATGTCATTTTACTGACTCTAGTGTTACACTGTAAAATCCAACAGTGATTCTAAATCAAGCACAGCGTTAGTTCAGTCAGGCCACGTAGGCATAGTGCTGCTGTCAGCTGACGCGGTCAGCTGTCAAATAGTTCAAATCATCTGTATATCACTCAAGCTGATGGTTCCATGGGGGTTAATGCAAAGCTCTCGTATGTTCTATTAATCATGGAGCAAGAACCCCCATAAAGGAACCATACCGCCAAAGATAAACTGTGTTTCAATAAACTGAAGTTATTTGCCAAAGTGGTCCTGTCTGAACTAACACTTTTAAGTTAACTTTACTTAGTGTCTTAACTTAATTGTACAAATCTAGTAATCTGTACTATTAACATACTATTCCTTGTTTTCTCAGAAAAACCAAGTTAAGATTAATTGATTGGTTTGAGTGCCATTTTGATAAGTGTTCAACTTTGGTTGGCCACTTGGAACATTTATATTGGGTTAATATAATCCCTCTATATTTGTAACAATATCTGGCAGCTAATCATGCTTGAGTCACACACAGACTTCAACATTCAGCATGCAAAACACAACAATGGTAACATCTATGGTAGCTATACTAAGTGAAGAGTAAATCTAAAGTAAAAGATCAAGTACTCTCTACAGTTATTTTTTAGTTACTAGAACTCTTGTGTAAGTGAACTATACCAACTAAGCATTTGTGAGCACAACATACTATTCCTATTTCACTTTACTTGGGTTTTTCGGCAATCGGTTTGCATGCTTTTTTCAAGTAAGTCTAACTAATTGGATTTTACAGTGGATAGTGTGTATACAGTAAGTGCATTTTTGCAGTTTTGCATAAATGTAGGTAGTCACATATTTCCAGTGAGCATTGCTTGATTACCTTTTTCCAAAATATACAATATACAAGAACCCTAGATGATAAATTATGTGAATGTGAAGTCCAGCAGGTAATGTTATCGATGTAATATTCTGTCTTTTCTGCTGTGCACTACTTAGCATAATTGCAGCTATTACTGTTGACTTGATGGCAAACGTTTGTGGATGGGGTGACCATTAGTGTTACTTTGCAAGTTTCAGCTAAATAACAAAATTCAATACTCATGAGAAGCACTTATAATGTTACTAGTGTTTTTACACCAAAAACTATCATAATTCAGAAATAATTGGCCATTTTCTACCCTAATTTTGGCCCTTTGACTTAAACACTCTGTTGTGTCTTCTTTCACATGATGTTACCCAATCAGTGGTCGTTTACAGTGAAGTAAGCATTGCATGTGGAATTGTTTTGCTAATTTTACGATGTGTTTACAATTACAGTGGCAACTATTAACTAATTGTGAACAGTATTGATTATATCATGATTTAGATCTACTCCCTTTGCATAAAAGGTAGCAGTGCTGAGCAATGCAGCCAATGTCACAGACATGTCTGAGTGCACAAATGCAATGATCTTGCCATTGTGACTCTATTTTTGCACTCACAAATGTTATCATTATGATCAACACAATGCAGACACAACGTAAATAAGAGATTCACTGTGCAGCGTAGACAGCATCATTGATTATAACAGGAGGTTTGGCAGGAGGGCTGAACAGAAGTCATTTACAGCTCCAGCAATTATAAAGAGAGTGTAAAAAGAGTATGGGGAGCGGTGTCTTTGCTTGCTTTCTGCATAAAATCCAATCACAATTTAAAGTCTCCATGAAATCAAAAACTAAGCATTCTGCGTTAGTTCAGGCAGACCACGTAGTCAAGCTCCGCTAATTTTGCTGATTGGCAAAATTCAAACCCCGTCCATATAGGTTGATCCGATTCCTATGCACTTAATTGGCAACTCTCAAACAGGGCGCCTTACTTAAGCACTGCTTAAGCTAAGCTAACACTTAAGCTGCTTCCACTGCACGCTGCTTTGCAACCAACCTCCTCCCCAGCTCCTCCTTAAACTTTTTTAACTTAATCAATGTCATTCTGTTGTCATTGGTTCTCAATGGGGGATTTATGCTGCTCTCCCAGTTTAAAAAATGGGAGGTAGTCCCCAGAAGCTGCTGCTGTTCCCTGTCTTAGCTTTTCATGGAGCTCATGAAAAGGATGGGGAATTTAGAACAGAGCCATATCGCCAAATGTAACTTTTACAAAATATGCCAATAAAAAGTTGACTAAAAGTTTGTCTATGGTGTTTCAAGTGGCCTTGACTGAATTGAAGTTTTTTGGCTTGTAGTATGAATATGTAAGCCTTATTGTTATCTATAAGCCAGTGTGCTCCAAAACAATGACACAATTCACATTTGGAAGATATAAGCATTCAAAACGTACAGTCTCTCATTGCGCCAATATCAATTTTGTTGACATCATTCTGCACTCCAGCTTCTCATTAGAGTTTCTGTCCAATCAAATGCTCTCTATAATCTAAAGTGTCCCGCCCCCCACATTATAAATATACACTGAATGCAGCTAAAATAGGTCACTTGTTCACACATTTATTCTTTTCTATATGGTGAATGGCACATAGTTCACTATATATGGGATAGGGAACGATTCAGACAGTGATAATATGCTTTCCATTGGGGCAAATAAAGCATGGTTTTGCATTAGTGTCTCATGAACCGCCGCAGGATGCACAGAGACTGCTTCGTTCCAGAGACACGATAGCACAAAGCGGATCAAATGCATGTGTCGCTGCATACCTATTTGACCCATTTGAATTCCACATAGAATGCTATATTTTAAAGCAATATAGAGGAGATTAGGAGGAGAAACTGTTAGAGATTAGGAGGAAACTGTGGATTTACCAAGCTTAATGGTTCTGGCCGAGCTGTGATGTAAACTAAACGCTATTGGCTATTTTTAAAAAGGGGAGGGGCTGTTCGATATGGTTTAAGGCACTTCAGTGGGCCTTTAAATAAAAGCAACTGAGGGGCAATATTTGGAGTTGACCGTTTAGTCACTGGCTTGATTTACTGACTGGTTGTAAGTGGGTCAAAGAGACAGTGATAAAATAGGTGTTGATCTGTATCGGTACAGGCAGTCTTATGCTGATGTGTTTATCTCTATTATTCAATAAAGAGGAAGAAATGCAAAACAAGAAGTTTTGGAAGTTTGGTTTCGATAAAGGCTGGTTTTGGACTAACAGGCAAGTGTTGAGTTCTAAAACTTGCACTATGTTCAAAATTTCAAAGAAAAGATTTCTCAGTTCATGACCCCTTTAATCCCTTTAAACAAATCACTTGTCTTCCAGTGTTACTGATGTTTATTAGATATTTAGGTTGTCTACAGTTTAAAGCAATCAGGCCCACAAATTACTCTCAAATGTGTTGTTGCTTAATTAACCTGGATAACGGCAGCTGTGGAGGCACCTGCTCTTGATGCGAGGGCTGTTTTATTGATGCTCTAGTGAGGCCACTGACTGTTTTGTAGAAATTTGGCTGAGCGTCTGAAAATATGCAATAACAATATAAAATGAGCGATAGCAGGATTGATGCTATTACCTAGTTGAATAGTCATATAATCGTCTATACTTTAGCACAAAATTAAAGCTTTGATTTTGGACTCAGTATAAAGGAAATCACTTTTGTCACACATGATTATTTCTCATGTAGGTTTTTTTTCTTCCTTTTTTTCCCCATGAAAATCAATACAAAAAAATACACAAAGAAGGTTTCAGCTGTTATTGCTCCAGAAATAGGATCCATTTATTTGAATGCAGCTCTTAACCCTGGTCTACCTTATACAGTAAAATAAATGATGCAAGACAATACTATTGTCACATGTCTGTCTGTTTGTGTTTGTTAGGCCTTAGTCACGTGTTCCTTTGTCTTAGTTTCCTGCCACTTGTCTGTTTCCTAGGTTACCCTAGTTAGTTAAGTTCTGTTCAGATGTGTTTAGTTAATTATCTCCTTTCTGTCTCCTATTTAAATTCCTCTTGTTCACTCAGTCTTTGTCTACTTACTGTTATGTTAGGCTGAGTTTCTGTTGCCTGTATTAAGTTCTTTGAGAAGTTTTGATTAAAGTTTGTTTGATTATTATCTCCTGAGTCTTCCTCCTGTTCCTGGTACCTCCAACGTTACATCTATATTCACAGTAACTAATGGTTCAGTAAAAGGGAACGTCAGAGGAGGCAAAGTATATGAGTTGGATGGAGGGTATGATTTAAAACTGTAAGTGGATAGAGCAGCATGCAAAACTGCAGGTAACAAGCATGGCAGCCGTCCAAGCCTGTGCAGCAGAGAGGCTAAAGCATCATCACGATATTGACTTACTGTAATTTACATCAGGGAGTTCTGAGCCCACTTCAGCTGAGCTAGATTGGGCTCTATGAATAAATAAAGATGCAAAGTTACAAACAAACAATCGAGGCACACAAAAAGACTCAAACATTAAACATTCGAGAAAAAGAATAAAAAGCGGGATAGATATTGAGAATTTCCTGTAATATTGTTATTGTAAAAATCATAAATTTATATTCCAGGGTCACATTAATGAGTTATTTACCGGGTGGATCATGTCAGACTTGTGAACTTCTCAGCTGTGACTCACTGCCTTTTCAACCACCCTCCTCCATCTACGCATGTTGTTGCTTACGTAATTTAGTAAGTTGATGAGGACCAAAATAGTTTCAAATGCATCTCAGCTGTGAGTAAAACTTTCTCTGATATCAAAGCTTTTGTTTTTGTGTTGATTTTTTCCCACTTTTTCTACTTCCCGTTTATGAATATATGTAATAGGCTTTTTACCACATTTTAATGACAGTGAATCTATCCGAACATCTAGCTCAATGATGTCTGGTAGAAATTGTAGTATGCAAGACTTTGCTTATATTCTCAAAAACAAACTGTTTATTGTAATGTATCATTAGAATATTTAGTTACACTTCACAGTACAGTCGGTATAATTTGTTAACATGAACTAACAATTAGCAGTATATTTTTTTTATGCATTTAATAAACATCATGTTAGTTAATAAAAATACTGTTCATTGTTTTTCATGTTAGTTCACAACATATGAACAACTATTAACAGATATAACGTTTGATCCGGTATTGGTAAATGTTGAAAGATTTATAAATGTTGTAGAATTATTGTTCATTGCTAGTGCATGTTAACCACAGGATAAGGAATAAATGCCCTGAGAAATTATGAATAATTTAGAGTCTTGACAAAAAAATTTACTTTAATTTTGATACGGGCTGTAAACCGCTCCACATTACATTTTATGACCAGCCATCATAACAAACTTCTATTTACAGACTGTTAATTGACCCCTCTATTGAATTCCCATGAAACAGTCTCCCTCTGCAACAATGACTCATAGAAACATGCTCAATGATTCGTCTAATGGCACCACACTTTCCCAAATGTAGATGCACATGCACAAACAAACACAATGAAATCGCAGCAGCAGATTACTATCAAGACGGGTGTAGTCAAGCAACCCGAAGCTGTTGTTAAAATGGCTAATCAGCCAAGTCCTGTGCTGTGTCCAATTTGCTCTTGTGGGATTAGTATAGTTGACCTCTAATAGCTTGGTGTTTGCCATTAGTCGGGGTACCCAAAGGTCTTTGCTCATTTCAGCTCTGGATAAATGAAGCTGATTACGGTCCATATTTATCCCACACTCTGCATCTATTGGCATGTAAATCAAAATGTAAATGAGATGGGGTGGATTGGTTGGCATGCAGTAAATATTCAAATTGTGAGAGCGTCAGGCTGTAATCAGTGGTAAATTGTAAGCAGAGGAGAGAGGAGGTCTGGCATTATTAAATTGCATCTCTAAATTCAGAAATTACAAATGCGCATTGCAGTGTGCCACATGAAATCGACTTTATTTATCTCTTATCCTATTCACATTCTAATGAAATCGAAACGACGGCAGCTGTGACAGTGACAAATTGAGGTAATTAATATCCCTGTTTGTGGGTTTTACTTTGTGATAGGTAACAAGATCCACAAACAATCAATAGGGGAACTAAAATTGTAACACAAGAAACTTAGCAATGTGTTTATTGTTGGATTACAGGTTTCCTCAATCGCTTTGGCTCAATTCTTGAATGTGATTTATTTATTTTTTCTTCTCAAAACAATAAGTTCAGATCTCTAAACAGTTTGCTTCTTGTTGGCAAAATCTGTCAGACATGTATATATCATAAATACCTAGAATGTTTGTAATGGTGAACCACAAAGAGTATGGGTAACCACCTACCCATACCAATAAACCTGTCCCTAACCTTACCCGTATCCCACCTTTGCAATACAATATGAACACAATAAGTACACTGTACTTATTTTTTGTAAGTACATTATAGATAAGGACACCTAATATAAAGTGTGACCAGATGTCCATTTTCTTTTTGTTTACTTCAGCTTTTCCTTGTAAATTTTCATTTCAGCCATTTTCAGAAAACAGACAGTGTAAACTAAAAAGTATAAAACATGAAATTTGTATATAACAAATATTTTCATGTTGAAAAAAACTATTTAATGACACAATAACGGTTTTGTAGTATGAATTAAAAGTTGTGGGTGAATTACTACATTTTGCAAACATGCTATACAATTCTGATGTTCAAGCAAACAGTTGTGACAGTTGAACTTACAGTTTAGGGAATGTTAAGACAGTTTTGAAAATTGCGCCAAAGTGATTGAGAAGCTGTAATAAACAAATAAAACGTGTGGTGATCTATGAGAATGCTGAAGTAAATGGATATAGAGACTGATAGATATACAGTTAGGTCCATATTTGGACACTGGCACAATTTTTTTTCCATTTACCTAAACATATTCAAGCTATAGATATACTGTATAATGGATATGGGCTTAAAGTGCACGCTCTCATTTTTAATATGATGGTATTTATATCCAAATTGGAGGAAGGGTTAAGGGAATTACAGCTTTTGAGAGTAGCCACCCCTGCCCCTTTTTTTTTTCAAGGTAACAAAAATAATTGGACAGTTGACTCAAAAGCTGTTTCATGGACAGGTGTGGGTTATTCCTTCGTTATTTCTTCATCAGAAAAGCAGGTAAAAGGTCTGGAGTTGATTCTAAGTGTGGTATTTGCATTTGCAAGCTATTGCTGTGAAACCACATCATGCGTTCAAAGGAGCTCTCCATGCAAGTCAAACAGGCCATCATTAGGCTTCAAAAACAAAACAAATCCATTAGAGAGATAGCAGGAACATTAGGAGTGGCCAATTCAACAGTTTGGCACATTCTGAGAGGAAAAAAGAATGCACTGGTGAGCTAAGCAACATAAAAGGGCCTGGAAGTCCACGGAACAGCATATCCCTATACACTGTCTGCTTCTGTCAGCCATACATGCCTATGCCATCACACTGCCTCCACCGTGTTTTACAGATGATGCTGTTGTATGCTTTGGATCATGAGCTCTTCCAAGCCTTCTTTTGAAGGAAAAGAAGTGGTATATTTTGCAATGGCCGAAAGATCAATCACCGGATCTTAACCCGATCCCACGGAAAACAACTGAAGACAGCTGCAGTCAAGGCCTGGCAAAGAATCAGAAAGGAGGAAACCCAGTCTTTGGTGATGTCCATGGGTTCCAGTAGGGGCGGTTTCTTAATTAGGGCGACAGGGCAACACACAAGTGCGAAAAGGACAGATTTTTCAATCACATTCACACAGTTACTCTAGCTGTCACTATTCTAAACTGTTCTGCCTCTGGATATAGTCCAATCAGCGCCAAGTCACGTTCTGTGGAGTACCGCCCCTTCTTGGGTGATTTCACTCTGGCCGAGAATCGCTCGGACTGTTCTCATAGACCTCCGTACAAATTTTTTTTTTTCGAAATGCAGGCACTCCAATGCAATCTCTATGGGTTCCGGGAGGGCTAGCACTAACGTACTTTTGTCATCATGCATAACCTTAACTTGTACAGCGATTGGTGGGAACAAACATAACACTATTAACAATCTTTAAGCTGAAGTGACATAAAATAATTTAATCAGTGCATAACTTACATTTCACAGATTCTCCATCTGTAAATGTTAGAAAGCCAAGCAAAAAAAATAAAATTTTGCTGCCAGGAGTGGACGAGCCCTCTCAAGCACAAACTTCCGTGAACTAGCATGCGCACCAAACATACGCAGCGCAATAGAATAGGAGCGCAATAATTCTGAATAAAATATACATTTTGCAAAAACATGTTGTTGAATATTTGATGTTGTTGTTGGTGAACATATATGTGCCATATGTAGAAATTCAAACCTTCAAGTAAGTGTATTTTTATGATGGTAACTGTAAAGTGTAGGGTAATCAAAAGCCTAATAGTCTGTGCTTTTGTTTTTATTTATTTTCATTATTAGTTTAATGAATTTAACTTCTTTTTTAAAAAGTATAATTTTGTTTTTTGTTACGATGTTAGAATGTAATGCGATTTTACCCCTTTTTTTGCACATAGGCTGTCTACACAGTTACATTCACTACAGTATATCTGTTTTCATAGCCTTCAATACACTGTAAAAAAAATTCAGGTCTCCAATTGAGAATTTTCTACTGACTGATCACATCAAAATTTTTCAGTTGGCCAAATTGAATTTCTGTGAATTAATGCAATTTAATTTACAGAAATTCAATTTGGCCAACTAAAAAAAATAGATGAGATCAGTCACTAGATTGATCAGATTTTTTTTACAGTCTATGAACATTGTTTGTAGGACAGTATTGGGCAGGATGTTAAATAATTTTTTAAAAATTAAATACAGATTTTTTAAAATTAAAAAAAAAAAAAAATTTGAGATTATACCGTACATCGCCATTCAGCCCAAAAATACAGAGATATGAGTTTTTTGGCCTTATAATGCTCAGCACTGTCTCTATTTAAATGCTGAATTTTCCATTTTTGAATTACTTTAAAAACCTACTTTTTCTAACTCCTCCTAGACTGTCCAATTTTTACCAAATTCGATTTTTCAGCCATTTTGCCTAAAATCATCTTAAAATGTATTTTATTGCTCGTTGTTTCACTTGGTCTGATTCTGCCATCCGTGTTGGAATGCCATGTTCTTTGTGTTTGGCCATGATAATTGCTGCTTGCAGCTATATTTATGATTATAAGAATTTTGTCCAAATACATTCGAGCCCCAGAAAATGGACTGTGTATAAAAATTGTTGCAATTCCTAAACTTTTTACTTATTTTTGTCATCTTGAATTAAAGCTGAAAGTCATCTTCATCTTGCCATACAGAGCCAAAATTATGAAAATTGTGCCTGTGTCCATATATACATGGACCTAACTGTAGCTTGAGATGGATATAGATATAAATGAAGATGGATATAGATCAGGATAGACAGACAGACAGACAGATAGATAGTGTGAATTAATAAAGTCAGTCTCTAAACCTCGAGGGCCCAATTTTTATGCCTGTGGCCACCTGATTTGTAACGGATTCCTCCGAGGGAACGGAGGGGTGACAGAATGCAGACAGGTGTGACCGCCACAGCCAGCTGTGACCTGAAGGTGCCGTTTGGTCCTTGAGGGCTGACAGTAGCCTGGCAGACCACCAGACAATCAGAACAGGGGCAGACAGAGTGACCCACCACCCCACCTGCAGGACTCCGCAGAGTCCACAGGCCACCCGAAGCTTCTACGTGTCTGGATCTACTCCAGCCACCTGTCAGGTGCACCAGCTGCCTGGCCCCCTTAAGCTGCAAGTAGTCCATCTGTGCCCAGGTCTGGATTTGATATATTACTCAGTATCGTAAAGGGATAATGCTGTAATGTCTCTAAATTGTGTTAGCGGTGTCACATTTTCTTTTGTTGGTATAATATGTGGCAGTGCAGAGTAAAGGTTGCAGATACTGGCAGTGCAGCATTATAGACCATATGTACTGCTTTCTTAATATCTAAGACTGTCCGACTCCAATGATATTTATGCCTTATATGTTTACACCAATAGAAGACATCATTTAATCAACATCAAAATTTTGCAGTGAAAGGAATGCCAGAATGCACATCTGCATGCTTGATTAACAACGGGCAGTATATATTGTGTGTGAGAGAGAGTCAGGTTTTGCCTAAACTATTAGGACTGGATGACAAAATGGCTTAAAGTTGGCATGAAATTTGCAACCGTCTTTGCTTCTCTTTTGTGATGTACACTACAGTGCCTATAGAAAGTCATCCCTGTTTAAATCTTCACCTTTTGTCCCAGTACTCATAAAATAAAGGAAGTCTAACTTTTTTTTTAGCTGTATCTACACATTATAACCCTCATCATCAAAGTGAAAATAACATTTGAAAACATTCTGGAGGATTATTAAAAATGAGCAGAATTGTTCAGTCAAATTTCGTGGTGAGTGGCAATGGACTGCTCTCTTCAAGTCTATTCACAGATTTTCTATTGGATTTAAATCAGGGATCTGACTTGCGCACATATATATATATATATATATATATATATATATATATATATATATATATATATATATATATATATATATATATATATATATATATATATATATATATATATATATATATATATATATATATATATATATAATATTAGTAAATAGAAATGTTTTAAATATCTTTACTTCAGTATACTTCGGTATAAAAACAAAACAACATGGTGGATACACAAATGTGTTTGTGTGTGTGTGTGTTTATGTGAGTTTGTGCCCCTCAGCCATGAAACCTAGTTTTGCTCCTCCATCGAGGTTACGTACTTTCCCATACTGCACTGTGATCTTGCCCTCTGCCTCACTCACTAATGGGCTCACATTGCTGCAGTAATGCCAATTAAAAATTGAGTACAAAGTTTCCCTGAGAGTCTGAAGCTGCCTGAAATAGAGCCAGCAAGCCGAATCAACAACACTGATGAAAGGAACACTATGCTCACGCACTGTGAAGACGCAGTCTCTGTCCTTGCATCTTCATTAAGTCGAAATGCAAAATATAAAATTGTCATTTAATCTTAATTACTTAATGCAGGAACAGAGTACTAGAGAGAAGAGCCAAATATAGTCAGGATAAATTTCTTCGCTATACTGTTGATTAAAAATATATTCGACTCAGACATTTGTGCATAATGTCTTTGCTGAGGCCTTCCATTGGCTTCGTGATTCAAGACTTTCCTTATAAAGTCACTAAAAACGTTGGTTTGGATAACAAATTGGGTTACTTTTTGGGTTATTTTCAACCCAACATATATATATATATATATATATATATATATATATATATATATATATATATATATATATATATATATATATATATATATATATATATATATATATATATATATATATATATATATATATATATATATATATATATATATATATATATATATATATATATATATACACACTTTTTTTATACAATAATTTTTTTGCAAAGACAACAAAACATTTCCACATTCTAAACAGTACAGTAAAGCCAATCTTTCGAGCTGTTCAGTAAATGAAATGAAGAATAACATGACAGGACAATATAATACAACATAACAGTTGCTATGATAATCGTCAGGCATGCATGTGCATCTGTTCTACATTCTGTATCTGTAAGTGTATGTTATGTGGGATGTAATTCCAACATAGATTAAAGAGTCCCTTGTGCCACAAAGGTGTTAGTACACCGGGATGATGAAAAGCATTACTTCTCATCTTCTCATACCTCTATTTTAACAAATCTAGCAGCAGACTGCGGTGATGAACAATGTTGCCCCTCATCCTCACTCAGCCTTACAGAGCAGATCTCTTTATAAGAGACACATCACCTGCCAGCAGGTGCACAATAACCTCCTTATGCTTAAGACTTATTGGGATGCAGAGGAGGATGCAACCTTGGAATGAAATAGAAGGGAGTATCCTAGAGAAGCAGTGACTCAGAGAAATGCAAAAGGGCAAATGGCCCCAGCTGCCTCAAGGGGAGACACGGCCAGGCTGATTGTCCATTTCCACCCATAGTGGAGGAGGAGCTTCGCACACACATTATTAAGACATCCTTCAGTCCAGTGAGGAGGCTTTATTATTGATGGAGAGAAGAAGACCTTGGGAGATGGATGTGGCTTGTGTGTGCGTGTGTGTATGTGTGTGCGTTCATGTTTTTCTATCCCAGTGGGGACTTCAACCTGAATGCACACTGACTCATGCGTACTCGTGTCACCATGGGGACCTAAATTGAGGTCTCACTGAGGGTGTTGATAGTACCTAATAAAATATATTCAGTACTGTTCAAAGGTTTGGGGGCGGTAAATGTTTGAAATGTTTGTGCAAGAATTCTCTTATACTCAAGGCAGCATTTATGTGATCATTTAGAACAATTGTCTATTTTAAAATATTTTTATATGTAATGCATTCCTGTGGTGACAAAGCTGAATTTTCCGCATCATTACTCCTGTCTTCAGTGTCACATGATCCTTCAGAAATCATTCTGATATGCTGCTTAAGAAACTTTTCCTATTTGTGTTCAATGTTGCTATAGTATTTTTGGGGATACATTTTTGGTAAGGACTCTATAATTAGACAGTTCAAAAAAGTATTAATAAAAGTATTCATTTAAATATTGTAGTGACAGTAGTGTGTACATTTTATGTATAAAATATAAATATATTTAATGAGATAGACACTTAGAACAGAACAAGATTAGTAATGTCATTGTAAAAAACATTACATTAATACAGATACACTTGAAAACTGCGTTTTTATTTAAAAATTCTCCCCGTCTACACTAGCGTTTTCCAAAAGTTGCTCATCCACACTGAAAGCTCTGAAAATGCTGAAATCACCTTATTGCGCATCCGTACAACATAAAAGCTCTCGAGATGATACCGAGAGAGCAGACATAATAAAATTAGTTGATCCGATGTTTCAAATAGTTAAACAACAATACAAATTAGGAAAATAATAAGAGAAATTGAGTAATAAATTAGACTGTAATTCAGGAAATAAAATTAAATATGAGTTAAGGAGGTGAAGGGAAAGAGGCTCATATAAGAATATGGAGAAGATGTTGGGATGGAGAGAGTCAGTCAGACTGAAAGGGTGGAGTTTCAGAGAAAACAGAGAGTCAAGGACAGAAGAGGGGAAAAGAGGACAGTCACAGTTAGAGCAGAGGGCTGGGCAGTGTGTGTGTGTGTGTGTCTGTCTCTGTGTGTGTGTGTGTGGTGGTGGTGGTGGATTCTGCAGAAAGCTCAATGTACTGCATTGGAAATGAAGAGCTGATTTTCTTCTACAGCTCCATGACCGAAAGCACCAATCACTCAAAGGAATTGTGACCTTGAATATGTCAAACTGCCAGCATATTCTTACAAACTTGCTGCATGCCCTGTATTTGTGCCTCTGAGTATAGTACTTCAAAGTGCATAAAAAAGTAGATAAGCCATAGGAAACTGAAGTCTGTTAATTTGACCTGAAATTTAGTCCAGCTGTCTCTTGTCTGTCTGCTTTGCAAAGCAACTCATAAAATTTGCTTTTTAGGTTACCACAAACAAGTTAGATGTTGACACTTTGACAGCTTTTTAGTGCTAAGACAGAAAGGGCTTTTCCTACAAACCAACTTGATGAATCCCGAGTCAGGAATGGGATGGAGTGTCTGTGGCCTCTAGAATAGGATTGACAAATATAGTGACAATTGTTTTACAGTTGAAGTACAGTTGAAAGACATTTCCATAGTCTGAGATTATGTTTCATGCTGCTGCTGCCGCCAGTTTTAAGAGCACCACAACAAGGCCATCCGTTTATATACAGAAATGCAGAGAATGCAATTTGTATTTGCAGTCTGTCATATTTCAGAATAAAATCAAGGGACTGTGGCTAAGCACATGCATTCATCTACAGCAATTGGGGAAAGTGTTTTGTCCCAAATCCTGAAATATTACATTGAAAATAGTACATTTACAATTTCTGCATTAAAACATCAGGCATAACACCATGTTGGAAGCATATAGAGCCATTGAAACAAAATTTAAACCTTACACATAGATTGGTAGCACATGATTATCACAGAGAGCAACTTTAAAAGGTTGTTTGGTAGAAAACACATTACACAGCATGTGGAAGAGGAGGGAATAGCTGAAATGATTACTGTGAGGCTAACACGGTTTTAAAATCAGTGATATTCCAGAACACAGTGTGATAAAACATCCCAGGTGGTGTGATCAAAGCACGTCTAACCTTGGCAGAGTTTGTTGTACAATAATGTATGCTAAAAAATGTAACTTGAGTTAAGGCAAAAATACAACAAACAACAATAATAATAAAAAAATTCTGATCCTTGTAATACTGCTGTTTTATTGTTGATGTCTAACAAGCTCATTTATTTTGGCATGAAGAGACAAGAGTGAGAATAAAAGAACACAATGTGAGATGAAACGGAGCTGAGCACATTTATTCAGGATGATGTGAATCAAAAGTGAAATGTCTTTTATTGGATCGTTTTCATGTAATCCAATAATTGGTTGCAGTGGAAGTCATCTTTAAACTGCTGTAAAACTGACTGAATGTGAAATAGAAACTGTGAAATCATCTGAGAACCAAGGACCGTCAGATTATGTGTTGTGACCACTTTTATTTTACAGTGTGAAGCTTTAATCCTTTATTTAAGCAGACGTATCACTTAAGAAAATATTCTTAATTAAAAAGCTGAACACATTACGAAGTCAATGGTTACAATTAGATGGTAGAACAGGAAACTGAACATAGTCACATCATTAAGTAAATAATAGTTTACTGGGTTCAGTGTTTAATGCAAAATGGAGCTTTAAAAATAAACCAGACATTACATTTGCTCATTTATAACATTCTTTACATTCATTTATTTTTATTTTTATTATGAATACACTACCATCAAAAGTGTCTTTTGGTGTGAGATGTACAATGCGAGATCATGTCAAATCGTCAACAATCAAATCCAGCTAACCGAGTTAGCGAGGTACGAAGAACGGGCCCCAAAGCTGTATTTAATCAAAAATACAATAAAAGAGTATTATGCAATTAAACATTTACTATATTGATGACACATCTGAATTTTCAGCATCCATTACTCCAGTCTTCGGTGTCTCTTGATTCTTCAGAAGTCACTCCAATATGCCTATAAATGTCATGACACTATGACACTTTTACATCCATGCTGAATGAAACCATTAATTTCTTTCAAATAAAAATTAATAAATAAAAGATCTTACTGAGATCTTACTGATCTTACTAAATATCAACATCAGCTGACGTTGGTATTGGACTTCAAATTAACATTGGCATTAGACGTTGAGCTAACGTTGAATTTTGGTCACCTGACGTCGCAACCAAAATGTAACCAAATATCAACGTCTTATGACGTTGTGTGCCTGCAGGGTTTATAACCTCATATCAGACGAATGTCTTCAGCTCTCCAGACTGCCAACACTTCCTGTGAGTGAGGTCAAATAGCAGCCGGGTCATAGATATATACATAGATTCCTCATTAGTGCCTGCGTGGATCGCTCGAATGAGGAATCTACGTATACATATCTATGACCCGGCCGGAATTTTGACCTCACTCACAGGAAGTGATGGCAGTCTGGAGAGCTGAAGACATTCGTCTGATATGAGGTGAAATAATTGCATAAATACCATTCGGTTTCTCTCAGAAACCGATCGTTTCGTGTCTTAAGACATCGATGTGTCGTCACGAGCCACTGGGTTTAATTTGAAGTTGTCTGTCCATGTTTTTTTTACTCTAATAGAATTCGACCCCATTGACAAGCATTATATGAGTGACACACAGCAACGGTTGGAGTTGGGAAATTCTTCATTTGTGTTCTACTGAAGAAACGAAGACACCTACATCTTGGATGCCTTAGGGGTAAGCAGAAAAACGTCTCGGTTACGTATGTAACCCTCGTTCCCTGAGGAGGGAACGGATACGTACGTTAGTGACTAACGAATGGGGGTTTTGCCTAGAAGCCAATTACCTTCGAGGTGTTTAACAGCGCCCAATGGCAGTGCCAATGCCATGGGCATGCGGAATTTGCATGCGTAACTCCGCCCCACCGCGTGGGTATATAAGGAAGTACGCTGGCAACATCGCATTATGTATCTGCTGCGGAGCCAAGATCTGAACTCCGCGTTCCAGCAGCACAGCTGACGTGGCTGAGGAACGTACGTCTCTGTTCCCTCCTCAGGGAACGAGGGTTACATACGTAACCGAGACGTTCCCTTTCGTTCAGTCACTACGACGTACGTTAGTGACTAACGAATGGGGGTTCCAATATAACCGCGCCACTCAGCTGTCCTCCAGGGCCCTGCGTAAGTGTGAGATCCCGCCACTTAAGGCCGTAGGACTCCCACTTATCACAGGATTACCAAGGTACACTGGGAAGCATATCCCAGTGAGGGAATGCCAAAGATGCCTACCCGTGGGGAGGACTTAGAGAGTACACATATGACCCGCTGTGGGCTGCATATGGGAAACTCTAGGGTACCAGCCGAAGGTGGATTTTTAACCCTAGGGGTGGCAGGGGCTTGCCAAGGGAAAGACACCTGCTCACTGAGGAGGCTTACGGTGGAAATACTCGTGTGGGGGTCGCCGGAGGGAACCATGCACACGGGGCACCTGGCCGGACATGAGGGTCTGGGCTCGAAAGGGCAGACTGAACTGATGTCAGCGTCGACAGTGCTGGAGGAGCTCAGGGCTCTCGGGGAGCTCACCTGAGGAGAATATCGCACGTATCCAGTCCGTGGAGTGGAGTGGCGAGCAAGCAAAGACACCTAGAGCCTGGTCCATTACCGGCCCCTCGGGGGGGCGAGTACATAGTCGGACACTGGCTCCACTCGGAGATTGTAGAATCTGGCGAATGTGTTGGGTGTCGCCCAGCCTGCAGCTCTGCAGATGTCTGTTAGCGAGGCGCCATGCGCTAGAGCCCAAGAGGAGGCCACACTCCGGGTGGAGTGTGCCCTCACACCAAGGGGACATGGTCGACCTTGCTGCTGGTAAGCCAAAACAATGGTGTCCACTATCCAGTGAGACAACCTCTGCTTTGAGAGAGCTCTTCCCTTCCGCTCTCCACCATAACAGACAAAGAGCTGGTCTGAGGTCCTGAAACACTGCGTCATGTCTACGTAAGCGCGGAGAGCGCGTACTGGACAGAGCAATGCCAAGGCTGGGTCTGCCTCCTCCAAAGGCAGCGCTTGCAGGTTCACTACCTGATCTCTGAAGGGAGTGGTAGGAACCTTGGGCACATATCCAGGCCGGGGTCTCAAGGTCACGTGAGAGTTAGCCGGCCTGAACTCAAGGCACGCTTCGTCAACTGAAAAAGCCTGCAGGTCCCCGACCCTCTTAAGAGAGGCCAATGCGGTCAGCAGAGCCGTCTTCATCGACAGGAACTTAATGTCAACCGACCGCAAAGGCTCAAAGGGAGGCCTCTGCAGAGCACTTAGAACTACTGAGAGGTCCCAAGAGGGAACGAGAGGAGAGCGAGGAGGATTCAGTCTCCTCGCCCCCCTCAGGAACCTGATGATCAGGTCGTGCTGACTTACCTTTTTGTCTCCCAAGAGGTCGTGATGGGCAGATATTGCAGCCACATACACTTTCAGGGTGGAGGGAGACAGCCTTCGCTCCAGCCCCTCTTGGAGAAACTCAAGCACGGACCCAATCGGGCAATTCCAGGGGTCTTCTTGGCGGGAAGAGCACCAGGTGACGAAGAGGTTCCACTTCAACGCATAGAGGTGTCGTGTAGACTCTGCCCTAGCGGAAGTGATGGTGGCGGCCACCGGAGGTGGCAGGCCACTCAAACATGCCGCGTCCCGTCCAGAAGCCACACGTGGAGCTTCCAGAGCGCTGGACGCGGGTGCCATAGGGTGCCCCGTCTCTGAGAGAGGAGGTCCGGTCTCAGAGGGATAGGCCAGGGAGGGGCTGTCGCAAGGAGTAGCAGTTCTGAGAACCAGGTCTGGCCGTGCCAATACGGGGCGACCAACATGACCTGCTCCTTGTCCTCCCTGATCTTGCACAGTACCCGTGCGAGAAGGCTCACTGGGGGAAACGCATATAAGCGTAGGCCCTGGGGCCAGCTGTGCGCCAGTGCATCCGTGCCGAGCGTGCCCTCGGTCAGGGAATAGAACAGGCTGCAGTGGGAAGAGTCGTGGGAGGCAAACAGATCTACCTGTGCGTCGCCGAACTGTTCCCAAATCAGCTGGACCGTCTGGGGATGGAGTCTCCATTCTCCAGGAAGTGGCTGAATCCGTGAGAGCTCGTCGGCTGCACGGTTCAGGTCTCCCGGGATGTGGATAGCATGAAGGGACCTCAGGTGCTTCTGACTCCATAAAACGAGATGGCGGGCGAGTTGAGACATACGGCGGGAGCGTAGACCGCCCTGGTGGTTGATGTACGCTACAGTGGCCATGTTGTCTGTCCGGACAAGTATGTGTTGACCCCTCAGCAATGCTCGGAAGCGGTGCAGGGCGAACCGTACTGCCAGCAACTCGAGGCAATTGACATGCAGAAGGCGCTGGGGTCCTGTCCAGGAGCCCGCGGCTGCTTGTCCATTGCACATGGCACCCCAGCCCGTGGAGGAGGCATCCGTTGATACAACAACATGCCTGGAAACTCGTTCTAAGGACACGCCGGCCCGTAGAAAACTGAGGTTCGACCACGGAGTGAGTGTCTGTAAGCAGGCCCGGGTTATTTGGACCTGGAGCGTGCCAGACCACCATGCCCATCTCGGGACTCGATCGCGAAGCCAGTGCTGAAGCGGTCTCATATGTAGCAATCCGAGCGGCGTTACCGCGGCTGCAGATGCCATATGCCCCAGGAGCCTCTGAAAATGTTTCAGTGGAACCGCACTCTTGCTCTCGATTTGACGGAGGCAAGTCAGCAGAGACTGCGCGCGCTCGCTCGTAAGCTGCGCGCACATGGCGACCGAGTCGATCTCCATACCGAGAAAAGAGATCCTCTGCACGGGGCAGAGTTTGCTCTTCTCCCAGTTGACCCGAAGGCCCAGACAGGCTAAGTGGTGGAGAACCAGATCTCTGTGTTCGCAAACCTGCTCTCGAGAGTGACTCAGTATGAGCCAGTCGTCGAGGTAGTTCAGGATGCGAACCCCGTGCTGCCGTAGGGGCGCAAGGGCTGCCTCGGCAATCTTCGTAAAGACGCGAGGGGACAGAGATAGCCCGAATGGGAGGACCGCGTACTGGTATGCCCGCCCCTCGAAAGCAAACCGTAGGAACGGTCTGTGTCGAGGAAGGATGGAGACATGAAAGTAGGCGTCCTTCAGGTCGATCGCTGCAAACCAATCGCCGGGACGAATGCATTCGAAAAGGCGTTTCGCTGTCAACATCTTGAACGGAAACTTGTGAAGGTAACGGTTCAAGATATGACCTGCGCGAACTGAATCGCGTAGCCGCGCCTGACTGTCTTCGCGACCCAGCGGGACAGCCCTGGAATCTGAAGCCAGGCTCCCAGGAACTGCACCAGCGGGGTCATTCGGACTACAGGCGTACCCGGTGTGGGGAAGCGATGCAGCGTTACCGACCCGGACAAGGGAGGCTGTTGGGCGTCCCGGTGTGGGGGTGCGGTTAACTGCTGCGTCCTGACAGAGGAGACCAGGGAAGGACGCACGTTCCACTGGGGTCTGCTCTGCCAGGAGGCTGGCGACAGAGAGGGATGCGAGTGGCGGGACCCGTGGGTGGCGCGCACTGACATCACCGATCTCTGGGGGCTCAGGGATGGGACTGTTAATTCTTTCTTTGACCAGATTAGGGTGCTGCTGACCCGGGGGCCAGCAGCTAAACAAAGGATTCTCCCCCGGCCCTCCACCGGGGGAAGGAGTGGTCCTGCTACCATCTCCTCGAAAGAATTTCCCATCCCTGAGCCGTCCGTCTCAGGAGCGCCGCTTGGCCTGGCGTTTAGCGGGGCGCGGGGCGGCCTGAGGGGACTTGGACGCCTTCCTACGGCTTCCTCCGCGACCCGGCCCGGGTGAAGGCTGCTGCTTGGACCGGGTGGGAGGGGCGGGAGCCTTAGGAGGGCGTCCTCGGTGGCGAGCAGGCTGAGGCGACTGTGCCGGCGGCTGGGTGGAAGCAGCAGCTAGCCGCCGGGGCAGTACATGTTTTAGAGCCTCAGTCTGCTTCTGAGTTTTCAACCGCTCCGCCGAAGAGGCCAGCCTGGGATATGGGGGCATCGAGGAAGCGTGTTCGCTCGGTGTCCCGCATATCGGCCAGGTTTAGCCACAAATGTCGCTCCTGGACCACATTTGTGGACATCACTTGACCCAGGGAGTGTGCGGTCACCTTCGTCGCCCGGAGAGCGAGGTCGGTGGCTGCACGCAGCTCATTTAAGAGCCCCGGATCAACTCCACCCTCTTGCATGTCCCTGAGGATCCTGGCCTGGTAGACCTGGAGGATCGCCATGGCATGCAAAGAGGCGGCAGCCTGCCCCGCAGCTCTGTGCGATTTCGCCACCAAGGTTGATGTGAATCGACAGGCTTTGGAGGGGTGCTTAGGGTCGCCTCGCCAGGTCGAAGCGCTCTGAGGACACTGTTGCATCACAACAGAACGTTCAACCTGGGGGACCCCAGTGTACCCTTTGGCCGCGGCCCCATCAAGGATGGAGAAGGCGGAGGAGACTGCAGACCGGTCACGGGAAGACAACGGGGACTTCCAGGACCGGGCAATCTCCTCATGCAGCTCGGGAAAGAAAGGTATTGAGGGCGGGGACTGACGTGAGTCAGCGCGGGCCCCCAAAAACCAATCATCGAGCCGCGAGCGTTCGGGACAGGGCGGAGGGTTCCACTCTATCCCTAGACTCGTGGCTGCCCGAGACAGCATGGCTGTCAGCTCTGGGTCCGACTCGGGCGATGCTGGCGCGCCCGAAGGCGGCAGCACAGCCGAGTCATCATCCTCAGAGGACTCGAGCCCACCTTGTGATGCGGTGACCGACATCGCATCATCCTCTGGAGCGCCAAACGAAATGCGCGGGGGAGCCGGAGCTGGCCCCGCGATTTCAGCCTGAACGCTCACGGGTTGCGGAACGCTAGAGGGAGGTGTGGCCCGAGGCATGAGCGTCGGGGCTTTGTTCCACACCGTAACCCTCAGGTCACCCTGACCACCAGCCGAAGTACCGGCCACGGGGGGCACGGTAGATCGGGGTGTGGTTGAGGGGACTCTCACTTCATTACGAAGATCCTTGAGTCTTGACCGCAGGACCGCGATGGTCATGTTCCTGCAGTGGGAACATGACTCATCCACGAACGCTGCTTGAGCATGCTGAATGCCCAAGCATACCAAGCAGAGATCGTGCCCATCAGAAGAAGTCAACGACCGGCCACACCCAGAAGTACACGGGCGAGACATCCTGAAAAGGACGTGCCACGTGTAAGCTCTTTTATGAGAGGAAAGCTTCGCAGAGACGCCGAAGCGCCCAGGGACCACACACCAGCTGTCAGACAGACCACTGCGCAGATCAGCAGGCAGGCAGTATGCGATCACTGGAACGCGCCGTAGATCCAACGCCTCTGGAAAGCTGCTCGTCTCGAAGGCTTGACAAAGACTCAGTTGTAGGCTTGAAGGAGTGAAGAGGTTCTCTTGGCTCCAAAGCAGAAACATAATGCGATGTTGCCAGCGTACTTCCTTATATACCCACGCGGTGGGGCGGAGTTACGCATGCAAATTCCGCATGCCCATGGCATTGGCACGCCATTGGGCGCTGTTAAACACCTCGAAGGTAATTGGCTTCTAGGCGAAACCCCCATTCGTTAGTCACTAACATACGTCGTAGTGACTGAACGAAAGGGAACATAAAATTTTCGTTTTTGGGTGAACTATCACTTTAAGGATGGTTGAGATGGCTTTGAAACGCAGACATCAAGGTCAAGGTAAGAAATTGTGTAACACAGAAAATGCATTATATCGCAATCTACTTCGTTTAGCTAGCTAGCAGCCTATAGCAAAAATAGGCTAGTCGGGTATCCAATGAATAGGCTATCAAACTGCTCCATATAAAAAAGCAATTGTAAATCATCCAAAATAAATGCCAAGGTCACTAGATGTTATAAAGGTGTATAATGTGGATCAGCAACAACATATTTATAATGTGGAAGTTACTGCCATTTGCCTTGGTATGACTTCTCACTTTTTGCAGACAATACACAGGCAAAGTACAGTAACTTCAAAAAAGGGGTGAAGTTTGAGCTCCATATTTTTTATGTAGATAATTGTCATTACTAAAACATCTAATTGCCAGATTTCCAGTGTCCTATCTATAATTAAGTCCTTTTTCTCAGTTCCACACTCTAGCAAGTTAAGGTCTTTTGCCTTTGTAGGGCAGTATAGCTGTTATTGCCCTGGTACATTGGGACTGGGGCTGTAAAATATGATTTCTTGCATTACTGTACATTGAAGCAACTGATATGATGTTATGATTCCTTATATAATGCAATATATATCAAGAACTAGAAAAAAAGCACTCAGAGTCAAGCTGTAAGATGACCTTTACTATTTATTTGTGATCAATCCAGTATCATGCTGATAGTCCATTCTGTCAGTGTTTGTTCAATAGCATTAACTTGAGGGATTGAGATCATTTGTTCATCCAGCAGAAGGTCTGTTCACAATGACAAATGAAAGGAATGAGTGCCTGTTACAGGGGGCAGTTTTTCAACCGGTGTACCATTTGTCCCCTCTACATGCTGGATGTCAGGTTCCCTGAGGACCCAGGCGACTTCCAGAATTATAGACACAAACACGACCACCTCTGAGATATATCCGTTTGTAAAGCATATTCATCATAAAATCCAAAATGTGGAAAATTTCAGTAGCTGCTGTTCATCGTTTTAATTAGTATTTGTAACGTTCTTTGGAAAAGGAATCAGATTTTTTCACTTCTTCTGTGAAAACAATGTAGTAGAAAATATGTTTTTAATTTGAACAATGTGGTAGAGTTTAATGGTTTGATTTATATCTTAAGGGAAAATAATAAGAATAAGTTATTATTTTTTTTTCTCTTATGATGATCAAGGGGTCTCCATGTATTAATCAACTGGACAGCAGTTATTACCTCGAACAAGATCTTGTCCATCAAAAATCCAGCCATTAGCCTGAGACAGTCAAGAGCGTTAAATCAGAGACGGATTCAGAAAAAACTACAATGATATTCTGCTCAAAATATATTACATCTGAGAAAGCCTATCTAAAATGAGATTGAACTTAAAATGTAGGCCTTCCCTGAAAACAGAATCCACTATGACCAGATATTGACCTTTAAAAATGAAAGCCCAGGGCCAATCTTGGGAGGAGGCTGGAATTCAGATTCAACCATTTGAAGAGTAGTGAGCGAATAATGATGACTATGACATTCAGACCCACATGGGACTCATTGTGAAGGACATGACTGGAGGAAAAAAAAAAAGATACTGCAGGGATGATAAGGACTGGTCACAGAAAGTGGCCAACAGCAACTGCTGCTCCTGCAGACTGTTCATGTCTTTGACCTCTGTCTGGAATTCACCCAGAATTACAAGGCAAAAGAAACACTGTATTTGAAACGATGCTGTGAGTGTTTAACAGATGACTGATTATTAATTAGACTTTCTCTGGACAGAGTGAGGCTCATTGAAAATGAAAAACTTGATAGAAAATTTGCAGGAGACAAAGTGGCACTTTGTTGAAGTTTTACTGCCAAAATAGTTGTCAGTAAGAGGCGAATCGCATATGTTTGTCAGTGTTTCAAATCACAAGTCCTAACCCTGTGATTATCTCATTAATGAAGCATTAGGAAATAATTTTTTTAATGACTTGTGGAGACTGAATAACAAACTGATAAACACATATTATGCTGAGACCTTTTAATGGCTAATGTTAACTGTTTTCTGAAAGAAAAATATATTTTCTATTGTACTAGAAATCACTTAATACTCCCTTTATTTTCTGTTTATTTGTTTTCCCACTTTCCCTGCAACATTATTTCTTGCTCTTAAGTGCTGATGGGTCTGTGAGTGCTGTAATTGTTTTTGCAGTAATTTTGCTGTCAGAACTCAAATCTGAGAGGATTTTCACAGTCATATATAAAAAAAAAAATTCAGCAGGGCAGCACAAGGATGAACACATTTTCTACTCGGTTCACAATGAAGGCAAAAATGCAATTATGGATTCATATTTATTTATTTACTTCATTTATTATTTATTCAAAATGACAATTAATTATTCATGTTTGTCAACCCCGATTCCCATGTCCTCAGAAGAATTAATAAATGCATAAATACACAGCAGTTGGCATTAAATAGTGGATAATTTGGTTAAATAATCAGAGTGGCATGATGGGCTATTGGAAAAGAACGGTTGGTGATTTAATCAGTACGTGTTTTCAAACTGAATTTAACCTGGAAAATCTGCCTTTAACTACAGTTTATTAAATGAAAACTGCCATGTTAACCCCTGCTGGTAGATGGCGTAACCACCATACCTGGAGACAAAAACATTAGATGAAACGATAAATGTCTTTACTGTCACTTTTGATCAATGTAATGCACCCTTGCTAAACACAACTATTAATTTCTTTCAAAATATGACATATGTACTGACCCCAAACGTTTGAATTGCATAAGTAATATGAATATAAGGAATTGGACTCGCAGCTTTTGTCAGGCTCAGTCATCTAGTGAAATATTCTTTTTATTGTAAGAAACAGGGTATATATAAAAGTTTAAGAAGTTCCAGTGAGTGAAGATCTAGGCCATGTCGGTGTAGAAGGACTCCACACTTGACCCGTGAGAATCAAATTGAGGGAGGACACCATCAATGAAAAATGTTGGTCAGTTGCACTGTTTTCTTGGCCTGATTAACTATGGATAGTTGCCCTAGCTATAAACACGTCTTGAGACTCTTGAATCAGCGAAGAAATGGGTCACTTTCATGTCCACTTTCTTGATATTCAAAATTCTGAAATATGTGAGATAATTTTATTATACAATTTGTTGCAGTTTGATTTGTTCTGTTAAATTTGGTGTTACGTACATGATGTATGATCAGGCAAAGGGGGAAATGTGCCTTTTGAGTTACTAGCAGATAAAGCATCATAGACACATAATGCTAAAGGAGGAAGTTCTGCTTTACTTCACCTCTATGTCACTCCAGCAAGAAACTGAACTATACCATTTTGTTTCGGACGGAGGGTTCACTTGCAAAAGTTTAGGCGTTATTTTGTGTTTCATTTCGTTTATTGGTTATACATTTATTTTTTCATAAATATTATGTTTTTATTTGTTAACTGGTTAGGTCAATATACACTCACCTAAAGGATTATTAGGAACACCATACTATTACTGTGTTTGACCCCCTTTCGCCTTCAGAACTGTCTTAATTCTACGTGGCATTGATTCAACAAGGTGCTGAAAGCATTCTTTAGAAATGTTGGCCCATATTGATAGGTTAGCACCTTGCAGTTGATGGAGATTTGTGGTATGCACATCCAGGGCACGAAGCTCCCGTTCCACCACATCCCAAAGATGCTCTATTGGGTTGAGATCTGGTGACTGTGGGGCAGGGCTCTATGCTAACATTTTTCTTGAGGAGCACTTGTGCTCCTAATTAAAAAAAATTAGGAGCACAGTCAAAAACTTAGGAGCACTTTCTGATCAAAAACACGCATTCCAATTATAACTTCCCCATTACAGGATGATCTTTGTCCCTTTAAATTAATGTCCAGGGGCATTTCTACCATTATAAGAGCAATGTTTTCTAATCTTATTAAATGTATGCATCATCTTTTGTCAATTTCTTCAATTAAAATAGAAAAGTTGTTTTTAAAATGTTAATTTAAACAATAAATTCAGTTAGAGCAATAAGACACAACCAGACTGTTACCAATCTAATTAAATCAGCATCAAAAGATCAATCTCTGCACTGTAGAAGTGGCACAGCAGCTCTATCTGAAGTGGTGTTTAGACACATTTACATAGATTTAATGCAGCTCATGGGTAAATAATGTTGTATTAATGTTTTAAATATAAGTTTTTGAATTCAGAAATAGGCTATGTACACGTTAAACTTAATCTTGGTTAAAAGTTTGATATTTTAAATAAAAAGTCCATGCAAAGTATAAATATGAAAATAAAACAGCCAGTAGGTGGCGTCAAGTCTATGTGGGAGTCGTTCATTCAATCGTTCAAACGCAAATTCATTCGATCGAACCGCTTGGAGATGCGCAACAGGTCTGGAGTAGTTTTGATGTTCACGAAATAAACAGTATTTATGGCTAAAACGTTATTACTTAATATCAACTTGTCTATTGGACTTTTGTACAAGATCAGTATCAAATTTGCTATCATGCCAATTCTCTGAGCAATAGCAGTCAGTAACTTTAAACGCTCTGGCGCTTAATAAACAGAACTGCATGCGTCTCGTGGAAGAACACTGCAGCCGGATCTACTTCTCTCTGTGTGTGTCTATGGCCAGTCACGCAGGGACTGTGCTCCTCCGCAGCGCTGCGAACCAAACTGGAATTGAATAGTCAGTATATACACTTATTATATGTGTACCGTAGTGATTATGGGTAAGATAAAAACACGGTTTGGAAAATGGATTCATGATGTACTCACTCATATCTATCTAGTCATTTTTATACACAATACATTTTATGGACTGCAGCTGAAAGATTAAATCAAGAACTCATATAGGAGCGTTTTTTTATTATTTTTTATTAATTCATTTTTGGTGGCATTTTTGCCCCGAGCCCCTGTTAATTTCCGACCTGGTTTATGATAATCCAAATGTGGTATTTCTAGTTAATTTTGGCTGCAAAGAAACATCAACGCGAGGCGTCTGGTACGTGCGCATGGCCGCGTCACACCCGTTTCAACCGTGGTTTCACCTTGTAGGCTAAACAATCTGTGAAGTGTAGTCCATCGCACACGTTTTTTGCACATGCTCTGCTGACAGAAGGCAAGAAAAGCAGTTGATTGCAGCACGAAACGTAACAGTTGCTCAGTCAGTCAGTGTTGATGCACTTTGGCAGTTGTAGTTTTTATTCCGATGGATTATACATATTCATGAGAAAAGATTGAGTCACTCGCACCGGTGCGCCTAAATATTTGTTCGCAGTCGCACGCAGTAATTTTCAGCCGCAAATGCGCCTAAAATGGTCGCTATGTAGAGCCCTGCTGTGGGGGCCATTTTAGTACAGTGAACTCATTGTCATGTTCAAGAAACCAATTTGAAATGATTCGAGCTTTGTGACATGGTGCATTATCCTGCTGGAACTAGCCATCAGAGGATGGGCACAGGTGGTCATAAAGGGATGGACATGGTCAGAAACAATGCTCAGGTAGGCCGTGGCATTTAAACGATGCCCAATTGGCCATAAGGGGCCTAAAGTGTGCCAAGAAAACATCCCCCACACCATTACACCACCACCACCAGCCTGCACAGTGGTAACAAGGCATGATGGATCCATGTTCTCATTCTGTTTACGCCAAATTCTGACTCTACCATCTGAATGTCTCAACAGAAATCGAGGCTCATCAGACCAGGCAACATTTTTCCAGTCTTACACTGTCCAATTTTGGTGAGCTTGTGCAAAATGTAGCCTCTTTTTCCTATTTGTAGTGGAGATGAGTGGTACCCGGTGGTTTCTTCTGCTGTTGTAGCCCATCCGCCTCAAGGTTGTGCGTGTTGTGGCTTCACAAATGCTTTGCTGCATACCTCGGTTGTAACGAGTGGTTATTTCAGTCAAAGTTGCTCTTCTATCAGCTTGAATCAGTCGGCACATTCTCCTCTGACCTCTAATATCAACAAGGCATTTTCGCCCACAGGACTGCCGCATACTGGATGTTTTTCCCTTTTCACACCATTCCTTGTAAACCCTAGAAATGGTTGTGCATGAAAATCCCAGTAATTGAGCAGATTGTGAAATACTCAGACTGGCCCGTCTGGCACCAACAACCATGCCACACTCAAAATTGCTTAAATCACCTTTCTTTCCCATTCTGACATTCAGTTCGGAGTTCAGGAGATTGTCTTGACCAGGACCACACCCCTAAATGCTTTGAAGCAACTACCATGAGATTGGTTGATTAGATAATTGCATTAATGAGAAATTGAACAGGTGTTTCTAATAATCCAGGTGAGTGTATATCATCCTTGTTAGGAAAAGGTATGCATTGTTTTTAGCATTTTTTTTAAATTATTTTTGTTTGGCTATTGTTTCTGAAAGGCATGATTTATATTTTTATTAGAGCCATAGGGCCAGATTTACTAAACTGGGCAAATTAGAAATTCCCCCCAAAAAAACGCAGATGGGAGTGGAAAATTCTACTGATGATGCACAATTTAAAGAACACAGACGCATCCAGATAATTTCTACAAAGACCAATGCAATAGCATCTGATTTAAGACATGTTTTTTTTTTAAATAATGGCGCAAACACCAGTACATTTACAAGGGCAAACCTTTGTAAATCACCTTTATCGATTAATTTAAATACTCTCCTCCCATACATTTTGCATCTGAAAGGGAAACTCCTACAAATGCATATACAATAAGTTCAGCCGCAAAAAGAACGCCTTTTCAGCGCTAATTTTTCACTGCGTGTCTTTAATAAATCCTGACAGTAGTTTTTTAACACCAAAAGAGGGTTTGTGTTGGCAAAAGTAGTTAGAAAATCTGTCCCTTTGTGGGTTTTTTTTGGCAATTTTCAGGAGTTTTCAGTTTGGATATTTTGTTGTCCTATACAATTGACTTTAGCCATAAACCTGTAAATCTGTGGTTCAATGGGCATTTCAGGCCAACAGACAGGATAACAAGCGTTTGTGGTAAGATGTGTTAAGTCTAACTGGCTGTACTCCAGTTCTCACACATCCACAGCTGTTTGATTTTCACCTCGAGAGAGAGAAAGCAAGTAGTAAGTAGCAGAAAAATAGAGCTACTTACTCAGTGGACAGCCATTACAACAGCAGTGCAGTCAATTGGGGTCTAAATGGGAGTTTCATTTACCAGCACCATTGACTTTGTGCTGATTTTAAAGCCATTTGTTTGGGCCTCTTTGCTAGAGAACTGTTATTTTCTGTGGTTTCTGTGGAGACATTTCACTGCATTAGCAAATAAGCAATTTTGCTTGAGAACAGAATTAGGATGGAAGTGTTGTTAGAGTTTGTGTGAGACAAGAAAATCCTTAAGGATATTTTTGATGCTTGAGAATAATTGTCACCACACAAAAAAAAATGTTTTAAAATATATATATATTTTTTACACATTTTGTAATAATGTTCAATTAATATTTTTTTCTATTGTTTATTGTTTAAGATCTGCCCTGAAGACATGAATCTGTGATGTGGGGTTTTATTTAGCAGCTACTCTGAGCAGTGTGCGATTTGACACCATGAACAGTAGAAGAGTCCGGTACGGCTGCCTCAGGTGTCTGTCCGAGCACAAAGACGTACCTCAGAAGGAAGTAAGAGGAAGAGAATGGTGTCGAGACAGGGGACTCTAATTAGTGAGTGTGGAGGGGCAGAGCAGAGAGGCTGAAGCCTGACAGCATGTTTAGGCCCCCTGTTTTTAATGGCCATCATTTGCCTGACAGCCAGTCATACTCTTTCACTCTTGTTCTCTCTCACTATATCAGGTGAAAATGAAAATCTTTCTCCATTCCTCTTTCCCAGTGGTGTCTTGTTCTGTGGGTTTCTGTATTCAGATTGCTTAGCCCTAATACAGTCCTGTAAAGAAGTAAGTATACACCTTGGAAATGTAGTATTTCTAACAAAGATAGTGGATTGTCTATAATATACAATATTGTCTACAACATTATTGATAAGGCAATTGTTTGGCCATTCAAAAAATTTTAGGCTGTACATGCAAGAAACTCATCCAGTATCATAGTTAAATAAATTCTGAACAGATAGTCTGACAGATTGATAAATCCTAACGTATAGGCCTACATGAGGTTATTTCTTCCAGCAGGGGGGGGGGGGGGTAAGCTTCTAAATGTTGGTATTAGTGTTGGTTCTCGGTACCAATTTAAGAGTCAATACATGAATGGACTGTACATGCAAAATTGCCAAAATGCCCTTCTCTGTGAGTATCCTCGCAAACACAGTTGCTTATGGCTTACGTGAATGTCATAATTGAGAACAAAAACAGATGCGTATCATTATATTGGATCCGTACATTTGGTATTAAAGTGACAGTAGCCTAATATTCCTGCTGCTGTCTGTGTCATTAATGTTAATCAAACAACAACAACAAAACATAGAGAAAATAACTTTTGTAGCTTTAACAAAGATTAATTACCATATTTTCCAGAATATAAGACAATGCTTTTTTCTTGGAAATACATCTGAAAAAATGGGGTCATCTTATTTTCAGGGTCTAAACTTTTCAGAGTGTAAAAAGACAGTCTTAAAATGCTAACAGTCAAAGAAAAGCTTACTGCAATCCTAAAAGCAGCCGCTTCGAAGAAACTGACAGGCAAGTGTGTTAGTACGTAGCCAAAAAAAGAAATGAGGGGTTGCCCATAACCAGAGCCGTCATCCAGCTGAAGGCACTGGAAATCGCCAAAGAGCTGAGCTTCCCCACCAGCGAGGCCCATCATTTCTTCTTTCAACTACGGACTGACGCAGTTACCTGTCAATATCATCGAACCAGCCGCTTTGATGTGGCATAAAAATGATGCAGTGCTGAATGATTAGCGCTTGTCCTCCGACTTCAGAGAGAAACTGCTGTCTTTTCAGCGCTATGTGATCGGCCTAAGGAAAAAAAAACATTCATATCCCCTGGATCAGATAGGTAATGTAGAACCTGTGCTTTTTGACATGCCGCTTCAGTCACTGTACATAAAAAAGGTGAGAATTCAGTCATAGTGAAATCTACTAAGTGTTTATTTCTGAATGTGATTGTTGTTGGTACATTTCACCAGTATTTGCCATACTTTAATAAATTAAACATTTAAATATGAAAAATATGCAATATGGAAATTTTTTTTCAAATAAAGTAATTTTCTTTGAAATACAAGATTTGGTCTTCAAAAAAGGTACATCTTGAAACGGGGGTGGGGGTCATATATGCAGAGTCATCTTATATTCGGAACAATATGGTATATTTATTTAATTTATAAAGTGAAGACTATGCAGTGTTATTTTACCTTTGGTTATTCTGTTTCTGTACCCGAATACTGTTAGACTTGCTTGAAAAAAAACCTGATAATTTCATTTGTATCTTTGTACTATTGTATTTATCTATGCCTATAATTTATTTTGTATTATTTTCTATGCAGATGCACTCCCCTACAAAATCACCCCAATAATTCTAGAACGATTAATTCTTTCCAAATAGAGCTATTCAAGTCATCTGGTGAAATGTTCATATTGCAATATATATTGTAGAAAAGAGATAATTGATTAAGACAGGAAATTGCATACAAAAGTCACTCGCCTTACACTTGCATTATCTATTCTTAAAGAGTCCTTTCATTATGACTTGTTGTAGTGCTGTGCTGGAATTTGTTTTCAATGAAGTAGTCAAGTCAAGTCAGCTTTATTTATATAGCGCTCTTTACAATGCCGATTCTTTCAAAGCAGCTTCACAGTGTTAAAGAGGAAAACAATGCAACAGAATTTGATTTGGCTGTACAGACGGTTTTGGAGAAAACGGTGATGTCATCAGCTCAGTTAAATTATCATAGTGTCAATGCGGGCATATCAGTAATATAGTTGAATATTTAGTGTCCCCAACTGAGCAAGCTAAAAGCCAAAAGGCGAAAGAGACAGGATGTCTATTAATAGGTATAGCTACAGTAACATCTTCAGCTATTCAGCTTGAGATCCTTTCCATCTAAACTGGTTATATCTCTTAAGCCCAGTAGTGAATGTTTTATGAGCAGTAGGATAACCATATGCACAGTCACTCAGAGCCGAAGCACAACCAAAACAATAGTCTTCTGCAAAATACTTGCAGATTTGTTTTTTAACCACTAGCAGGCTAAAATTTGCATAATGTACCATAAAAATAGTTAATTATTCATTTACTTCAAAAAAGCAAACATTGCTTTAATGTTAAAGGAACACTCCACCGTTTTTAGAAATAGGGCTTATTCAACTTCTTTCCTACATTTAGATATGTGGGCAAATGCATTTTTGTCTCAGTGCATGCATTGTTTTAGTTTGGCAGGTCGCTAGCTTAGCTTAGCATAATGAATGGAATTCTATGTTGCCAGCTAGCATGTCCCGAGTAAAAGTGATGAAAAAAAAAAAACCCATCTAATTACTTCTTGTGGCCTGCGTATTCACAACGAATACAAATAGCGATGCAGATTAAGACTAGGTGATTTCCTAGGCAGATATTAACTTGGGACTATATTAGGGTGAAGCACAGGCGAAGCACTGCTACTTGGACGCAGAGATATCATGCAACACATGAAATCCCCAAACTTCCGTCAACATACCGGCATGCAACTCATCTTCACGTCCTCCGGCTGTTGAGCGATCGCAACCTGCTCCTAGCAGGCGTAGCTCCTCTTCTGAAAACTCTGGTTCATAGAGGTACGGTTCTGGATCTTGACTGTCTAAGAAGTAACCCTCTTCGTCTCGCACAAAATCAGCCATGTTCATCGCCATTCATGTACTGTATGAAAAATAGCCAGCTACTATTCACGCCGGTATGTTGACGGAAGTTGTGGGATTTCATATGTTGCGTGATATCTCTGCGCCCAAGTAGCAGTGCTTCGCCTGTGCTTCCCCATAATATAGTCCCAAGTTAATATCTGCCTCGGAAATCACCTAGTCTTAATCTGCATCGCTATTTGTACTCGTTTTTTTTTTTTGATCACTTTTATTTGGCACATGCTAGCTGGCAACATAGGATTCCATTCATTATGCTAAGCTAAGCTAGCGGCGACCCTACCCAACTAAAACAACCCATGCACTGAGACAAAAATGCATTTGCCCACATTTCTAAATGTAGGAAAGAAGTTAAGCCCTAATTAATGCAATGAGAAAAAACATTTTCCAGAGATTTTTTTCCTTCTGTTTCTTGTCATTATTCAGCTTCATGCAAAGCTATCTTAATTTCGATATTAGTGCTTTTCTAGCTGGCATTGTATTACATCAATTAAATTGAGGCAGACTTGCATATCTACAAAAATCCATTATGACCTATAGTTTACAAAAGTATATTCCTGCATTGTCAGCAAGACTGAACATTTGCTGAAGGCCATCATTTCCCAAAATGATGCAGAGTTGGAAAGTCCCACCGTGAATATTTGATCCAGTTAGTTACAGTGAACATGAGGATGTGTATTCTGGTGATAGTATAGAATGAACCCCCTCAAAATCATTCAAAATAAATCAGAAAGATTGTTTCAGATCTGAGGCAATTTACTCTGCTTTTTCTTGTTTACTTCTTATGACTCCATATTTATTTGCATTATAAAGGGTTTTCTTTTCTTTGGGGTTACATTTACAATGTTCTGCCCTGTAGCAGAACCATCTCAGAAACATGTCTCTACATACTCTTATCTAGACCTTCTGGGTTACCCGAATGGCACTTTATAATGCTATTTATTTGACTTATGGCAGAAAATACTTAAACTAGCCCCTTCTCAAAAGGTTTTCTTAGAAGATAAGAAATAGAATACGTTGAATGTGACTCTCAGCCTGTGTAAAGCACATTACAACTCAACTGAGTTAAGTTCATTCTTCATTGAATGACATGACATTTTGGTGCACCCACTAGGTCATAAAACATAGACACCCAATCTCTTTTTTTTTTTTTTTTTTTTTTTTTTTTTTTTGTAGAAGCTCATTAATGCACCTGCAATGTCTTGGGCTTCATCTAACAGCCCACACAGCTCTCAGCATTTTGTTTCAGATATGAAGATAGTACACTACGTGGCCAAAAGCTTCTAATTAACTGATTTGGCTGTTCCAGTAATTTCTGTGAGGACAAATAGTATCATAAAGCCATTCTAGATAATTGTTTTCCCAACTTTGTTGCAGCTGTTTGTGTGGGCCATGCTTATGCCCATTTTTATTTGAGCATAACAATATCCTTGTGAATAAAACAATGTCCAAATAGAAGTGATTTACTGAGTCTGGTGTGGAAGATCTTGACTGGCTTGCACAAAGCCCAGACCTAACTGGACCCTGGATAGATAAATTAATTAGGTGTAAGCATACTTTTGGCCATATAGTGTATCATAAGGAATTGCTGACAATGATCCATGGATGTTTTTTTGACCTGCAAGCATGGAATGTTATTCGCTGTAAGGTTTGACCTAGAAACTTGTTTAGCTGTTCTTCATCTTTACCAAAGCCTTTACCGTATATAGCCGGAGAGCAGCTGTTTGTTTACCTGACCTGATTTGGATACGCACTCTGGATACTCTTCACATTCTATTGTACAAATCTATCCACTTTCAGCCATGCACTGATATAAGCCATGTTCCCATTCCACACAAGAGCTCCCAAACGATAACACTATTGCCTCAATTAGTATGAAATATAAAATACTTACCAACCTAAACTAGGCTTTCCCTGAAATTTCTTAAAATGAGAGCCATATGTTTCCAGTGACAGTCAGGCAGATAGTCTGGCCAAGTAACAAAAATATGCTTATCTTGGGGCCAATTACTACAATGCATGTTTCAAGTTGTATTTTTGCCAGCTAAAATTATAAGGGTATAGCCATAATTCATTGAACAAAGAGAACGGTTTTGCAGAACTCTTCAGACGTGTTGCTTTTATGAATTAAACACCATCTGGACATTCGTTAAACTGCTTGTTTTCCAACAAAACGTCAGGAATGCTCTTACTAACTGATCTTGAATAGTTTCAGTTCAAAGAATTTTATACATCCTGCTTTTGCAATGTTCATACATTTTGCATGTGTACACACTGTGATGTAAACAAAATGTGGAACAATAAAGTCTGATCGAAAGACCATGGAGCCCTGATGCACAAACATGAAAATGGAGGTCAAAAGGTCACTAAAGGTTTAAACCCAATAGCCGTGAATCACATTTCTATCATGAAAAAGATTTTTAGCATGGTAATGGATATGACAATGTTAATGTATTTGGTCTTTGGCGGAATAGATCTGCTACACTGCTGCTGAATTGCTGCTGCTATTGAATATTTCTGTTGTTGTAGATTGCTGCTGCTGCAGAGCAAGTACAGTAACTTGCTACTGCCAATGCATACATGACACGCTGCTGTGGACATTTATGCTACTGCTGCACAAATAGCATATATCAATTATCCCATAGCAGATCTATACAGGTGGAGCTGGGGAAGGTGGAGGGTTTTAGACGAACTCTGAAAGAGGCTGCAGATGCAACATGGACCAATCTGCTATGTCAAGTAGTTAACATTGTAATTATCCTCAGCTTGCTTTAATGACCCATCAGCATGCACCTTCTAGAGTTTCATGACAGAACTAGGCATATCACATGCTTTTTTAGGACAATTAACTGACTTCATTCCGTTTTCATGTCAGCTTTAATTGTTATTCATTCATCCACTGAATAGCATTATTTTGGGTTATCTTAGGCTGCAAAGGAAACATCTACACTGCCTGATTTCACATTAAATGTTCAATTTGAATTCAGAAAAATGAACTGTGGGGATTCAGGCAGGTAGAAAGAAAATAAATGAGATTAGATAGATGGAAGAGTAATGTTGAATCTGCATTGTACTATATAAAAGCCAGTTACATTTGAGCAAATAGAAGCAGAGTCTGATATTGGAGGCAGAAATTAATGGGATTTATAGGACAATGCGCAGGAAGATTAGAAACTCCGAATCTTAAATTGAGTTAAGAAAACTCTGACGCTTTGATGAATCAGGCCTTTTAGAGTTTGATTAAATAAAGATGACAGAGCAAATGTGACAGACAGCAGGGGAAGACTCAGAGTGAAAGCATTCAAAGTGAACAATCCCTTATTGATAATACTAATGCTAAACTAAATAGCCTAAATAAATTCTCATCTGACTTAGAAATAATCATCTCATGAAAACACAATGTAAGCAATTAAGTGCAATTTTCAGCAAACAAGCCGCCAATGAACTGAGAGAAATGGCGCATTCCAAACTATAAATGATGCCTTCACAGGGCACTTTGAAGGGAGAAAAAAATCATAGCAACCATAGTGTCATTCAAAACAGAAGTGCAAAAAAGATCCACTTCAAAAGTCTCTTTGAACGTTTTCGTTCACCTGATGGACACTTTGCTCCCAAGATACTTTGATCACAACCTCTCACTAGGGATAAATTGGCATAAATCAACAGAAGGTTCGTCAGCGTAAATTAAACCAGCTGCACCTGCAAACAAACAAAACAAAAGCTGTGAAAAGCCCCTCATCTCTGTAGTCTTAAAGTCTTAAAATTAGAAGTATTATTACTTACTTTTTAAAACAAATTTAAATCCCTGGCTCTTTGTTTTCGTGGATGATTATTGGTATACTTATACCGTGAATTAGAAGCATACTTAGTGCCGTTTTATTTAATAACTGAACACATATAATTTCTATAAGACAGATCAGAAAAAAAGCAGAAAAGAGAGTACAAAGGATAAAAGAGTGGGGAGGGGGGGAAGAGAAGGGGAATCAAGTTTTCAGTTTAGCCACAATCCATCTAATCAGGCTATTGGTATTCAGGTCTTCTTCCCAGCTGCAGGCCATCTATTATTGGAATATTGTAACATTTAACGGGCGAGCGGGTCTTGGCTATGGCTACACGTGCATCATATAAACAGATTACAGTTGAGCATCCGATCATTACTATTATTAGTATCAAAACAAACTGCTTGAGAGGTGTTTTTGCTTAAAGACATTAGTGGCTATTCACATTTTTTACGGAGTTCAGCTTTTTGGTGGTATTAATAATAATAATTTATAATAAGTTATTATAATAATACTAAAAAAAGTGATTTTTTTTTACATAGATAAGGCATAATTCCATATGCATTGCTTTCCAGCTTGCATATTAAAGGTGCTGTATGTAGGAATGACAGCTAGTGGTTGAAATGTGTACTGCATTCCAAATTCAAAATATTGTTTGCCCTGCCCCCTCCTCCTCAGACTCAATGCTCACATGGGTTGCCAGTTCGAGGACACGCAAAAGGAACGATCACAATTGACAAAGGAAGGCAAGGAGACTTACACACTGTAAGTTGATGAGTCGATTTATCCGTTTTTTAAATGTGCTTCTGCTATATTAATCTGCTTTTTAGGTCGGGTAGAATCTGCGATCTCTGACCCAGTTTGTTCACTGGCTTCCATGTTAGCAATACGCTGTGTTTTCCGCCAAATGGTAACTCGTGGTGTCGAAATACTATAGGGGTAAATTGGTAACATGCGTTATCACACAGACCAAAACAAAAACTTACACGGAACGCACATTTCAAAGCAGAATAATTGGCTGTAGCATTGTTTTTCTGAGAAATGAGTATGTGAACTCAGCATGTTTCCTAAATATCTACAAACATATTGGGGTATTTTTATGCTTTAGTACAGTCAAAAACTTACATACAGCAACTTTAATACTGAACAAAATAATCTAGGCAAGGAAATGCAACATTTATTTCTAAAGCACATTTATAACCAGCCAGTGCTGACCAAAGTGCTGTACAAAATGACAGTATAAAACAACATATAATAAAACACAAACACAGTATACACAGTATTGATTCATATGCTAAAGAAAATAAATATGTATTTAATGAGGCTTCAAAACTAGCCTCCATCTCTGAATGCATTGTTTGACACTAAGGGTGTTTTCACACTTGGTCCTTAGGGGTCTGAGCGCGGTTCGTGTGATTTTTGGCCCATATGTGAACACTCCAAACGATCTCAAACACCTTTAAGGCAAACCGAACCAAGACCATCTCGGAAGGTGGTCTGGGTACGGTTCGATCTCATCTTATGGTACGGTTTGCTAAAAACACACAATCTGAAGTCAAACCGCTCTGGGCTTATTTGATTTTTCTGTTTGCGAATTCCAATGTAGTTTGGTCATCAGATGCCTCCGTACAAATCGGCTGTTCATCATGGCTGCTTCTTCTGGCCAAGCGGCAACCTCCCGCATTTTCTTTAAGCCAATACGGAAGTGACTTAAACTGCAATTCATCGACTGACCACTAGGGCTCCAGAAGGGAGCAGAATCTCATTGAACCCCATGTTAAAATGCCCAACTTTACAGCAGAAAAAAACACGACCTGGTACAAATTGTGGTTTTGGTCTATAGCTAATTTTGCCCTTCATGACAACTGTGAGGGGGGTGAATTTTTTACAACTCCTTCATTTATATTATATAAAGTCTTAAAGTTCTGCATAATTAAGGGAGTGGCCACTTTGAGTGACAGGTGGATAGCCATTTATCTGCTGTTTGTTAGCCATCGCGTCACCTCAGCTCCACCCACGTCCCGCCTCTTTGCCCATGTTCTATTATCCGGGAGTGACGCGCGATGACTCTCTGCCAAGATGGCAACGGCCAGCTCGTCCCTACTTTACGCTTCAAAACTGCTCTTCAGAATCCTATGGGTGACGTCACGGACACTACGTACATATTTTTTACAGTCTATGCTTCTGGCAAATCTCTACAAATTATTCATTCACAACTTTCACTTGTTTTTTGCATTTTCAACCACTTTCAACCACAACTGTGTAAGAGCAAGAACAAGGTTGCGCACCTTGCAGGTTTAAAATGGTGTTACAAGGCACACACCTAGAGCGCATGCACAGAAGCCAGCTGTCACAGCGCGTGTACTAAACGTAATCTTTAGCGTCTTATTACATTTATCTTAAAGTGTCAAAAACACACAAGGTTTACATAAAGAGGTGGTTTTGTCTTAAGTGAATGTAAACATCTGCATTAGGCCTACTAGCCTAATATAAGAATCAGTGGAGTAGGCCTAAGTCATACAGTAAAGAATATGCAGTTTTATTTTTTCATGTTATTATTTTATTACTTGAATGCTGTTTTTAGGCATGCATACCTATACTTTACTTGGAAAATTCAAAGCAGTTTATTTAATATGCATCTTTCTTTCATTATTTTATTATATTGTTTATGTTTTGTATGCTGATGTTATCATTGCCTTCTGCAATAAAATAAACATGATTCAAGGAAAACAAATCAAAATAAGTGTGATATACTGTAGCTAGTGCAAGAATAGAACTGCAAATATATATATGTTGTCACAGGGTGTTTTGGTGTTGGTTCATGTTCATGTTTCATGTTTTTAGTTTATCATGTTCAATGTCATGTTTACTGTCACATTTCTAAGTTTGTCATGTTCTGTCAGGTTTCCTGTCCTTGGTTCCTTGTCTGATCAGTGTTCACAGGTGTCCCTTGTCTTGTCATTAGTCTCAGTGTATTTAAGCCCTCATGTTTGGCGTGTGTCTTTGTCTGTTATTGAGGTTGTAACCACTGTTGGTGAGTTTTCTGTTATAGTCTAGTCTAGTCTATTGTCAAGAAATTTAATCAAGCCAAGTCTTTTGTTTATTGTTTTTTTTGCCAAGTCTTTGTTTTATGTTTATAATTTGGAATAAACTACACTTGGGTTCTAAACTTGCCTCTCCAGTGGAAATTGTTATGTGTGTGTGTGTGTGTGCGCGTGCGTGCGTGTGCGTGCGTGTGCAACTTAATTAAACAGCATTTGTTTCAATGTCATTTAGAAGAAAAAAAAAAAATCTTTACAAACAATTATTTTGGTTGCTGAGGCACAAACAATGTAAGTGAATGGGATCAAATGTTGAAGGCCATAGGGTCGGCCATCAAACACAGAACTGGACTAGATCCAAAAAGCAACAATATGAACACAAAGGGTTCTGACACCACATTCATATTAAAGTGGACCAAAAAAGGATCCGAGTCCTCTTTCAGGTACAGGGACAGTGTGAACGTGAATAACTGGGTCCTTTTTCATTTGGTTCACCTCTTGGTCCACTTAAAGAAGTCTGAGTTCGGTTCTTTTAAAGAGGACCCAAGTGTGAAAACACTCTAAGTATATGGATTTAGACACAATCGGAAACATCACACCTCGTTTTTTTTTTTTTTATCACCTTGAATTTTTCTCTCAGTTTCTGAAATTGTAACTATCCTTTATGTCACCATTGAAATTACTCACAAATGTCTTCAAGGAAACGAGACAAATGCTTTTTATCAAAGCCAATACACTCTAAAAAAAAAGGTAAAAAGCCAAGAACCATTTTTGGTGCCATATAGAAGCTTTTTTTTTTTAGAGTGTAGCAACAGATTAACATATTGATATTATGCATAAAAACTATTGCTGTTAAATTCCATTCTGGAAAAAGACAATGTGAGATGCAACTGTGAATTAATCTGAATGTGCATTTATTTAAGGCTGCTATGATTAATATTAATTTTGTGTTTTTCTCACTCAGATCTTTTAATGAGTTGCCAGGCTGTTATGAGTCCACACATCACACCCCACCACCAACACCACCACCAACATCTGATAATTAGATAACTGTCAGTCACAGTAATAATTCTAGCCCTGATACGGACATCAATCTTTGTTTTCCTTCAACCTTCCCTCCAAATATGTCACACATGGTTTGTCATTGTTGCGATAGTGCATGCATATTTTTCTGAGCTGTCTAAAATGATCGTTTATCTCTGTTTTATGTGTATAGACGTGTATGGAAATGAAAGATTCAGCATTAAACACTGACTTTTTATAATCTCTAAAAATAGTGTCAATTTCCATTATCAATTAGTTAAGCGATGATGTGAATAGGCAATCATGTCAGTTGTAAATAATCTTTTTACCAAAAGCATGTTCCAGTGTGCAATTCCCAATGCTTCGTTCCATTCGTGGCAAAGGTCACAATAACAAGGAAAAAGTTGCTCATAACATGTTTTGAATACACATACATCATTAATTTGCGCATGAAATGAACATCTTCAGAAGCACAAACCACCAGAGGCCATAAATGACTCATTATCACCTTTGTACTTGTTCAGAATAGCACCACATGAGACTCCAAGGTGTCCTGATCAGGGAGCTGAATGAGATCTAGGCGCTTTCTGGCAGATGGAGCAAGCTGAAGATAAACACCTTCGGGTGTTTGTTCATCAGAAAGCACTCTCGCTCACAGCTGCATCACCCACACTGCAGCTGCATTACGGTGGCCCCTAAGGATGTGTGGACGATCGCAGACTCTGTGGGCCTTTTAGAAAGCACTTTGCTTGGATTCAGGTCTGGCTGCTGAGCCAGCAGCTCTATCAGCTCAAAAAGATCCTACGCTGGTGTGTCCCGAGGAAGCTGCTGCTGGGGTGTGCTGTAGTGATGCATTGAAGAGGAAGATGAGTCACTCCGTTCTGTGCTCAATCTGAAATTCTGCTGTTTGTTTATTTATTTATCATCCCTCCCTCCTCTAATGGGCTGTTTGGGTTGAGTGCTGGGGCAGAAAATTGTTTTTGTGCTCCCATAGGTCTCTGGGAACTGCAAGGCCGCGTCAGGTTGGACATTAGAAATAATGTGGTAGAAATTAAAACAGATTGTCCGCAATGAATTTGTTGTCTTAATATTATGGCATTATATGGTGATCGTACAATCAAGAAAATATAGTCTGAGTGTCCCTATAATAATCATTTACTCATTCGATTAATTCATAAACTGTTTTTGACCATACAATGTAAGTCAATTGGGGGGCCCTAAGACATTTTCAAAGCATCTTTTTTATTTCCACAAAAGAGGAGAATCGTACAGGTTCAGAATTACAGGAGGGTGAGTAAATCATGACAAATTTGTATGTTTGTGTTTGTGTGTGTGTGTGTGTGTGTGTGTGTGTGTGTGTAGTGAACTAGCCCTTTACAGATTTGTGTAGCTAATGTTTCACATTATTTTACGATTGGAGCTATGTCTGTTTTTCAGACTAGCACATGTAAAGTAGAAATTAAGTGCAGGACCAAACTTGCTGAAACGTTCACCAGTGCATCTACGAGTTTGTGGGAATTGCATGCCATCTTAAGGCTCTGAAAGTTATTAAACCTTTCTGAATTTAATATAAATAATAATATTGGATTTCATAATACAGTGTTTCAGAAATATTAATGCTTAACTTCACAGAGATTTATGAAAGGAGCCCAAGATAAAAGCATGTAATGTGATTGTATGCAATAGGGTCATTATAAAAGGCTCTGCATGCACCATTTAGCTTATATTTGTGTTCCTTTGGTTGGAAACTTTTAACAGAATAGGATTACAATGACAAGCATGACTGCTGTATTTAACTACTCATATATCTCAATATAGAGATACACTCATACTTTTCTAGTTTGAGAAAATTATCGATTTTTGATTTATTCGATAGCGGTTTTCAAAAAATTTAGATTTTCATCAGATTTCTTGAATCTAAAATTTCTTCTGAAACCCATCTGACGTACAGTATATAAAGCAAAGGGATATAAAGCAAAAACTGCATTTTAAGAAATTTTGCAAGATAGTCAAATAGCTGCTCTATAGGAGAAATGGCAACTGCACATATTTATTTCAAAGGTAGAAAATCCTATTAAAATGCAATCTATGCTGTCCATTAAGTACATACCTGCCTGTCTCAATGACTGACTCGTTGCCATCAGACAAATGGATTACTGCTCATGTGAAGGAGTGTGTCAGTCTGAGGCAGGCTGACAGCAGGCTTCTCTTCTGGCAGTTTGGTGGGTCTGCCATTTCCCAGACTGGGCCTGTCAACCTGAGCCACCCACACAGAATTCACTTAATTGCTTTATCACAGCTCTTGTCTGAGGTCAGAAATGGAGTTTCCCCAAGCCAAGAGAGGGAATTATTAAACTGAAGGAATACAGAAAAAAAAAGGAAAAAATTAAATTTGCGCCAGCGCATGTCAGAAGCATTTACCTTCTTGTCAACATTTTTTTTGAGAAATTTTTAAAGCTAAAGAGAGAAAGCATTTTTTTTTCAGGTTTCATGATCAATCTGCGGTCTTTATTAATTTCTATTAAAGTGCCATTTCACTTTCACACACACACACACACACACACACACACATATATATATAAATAATATCAAAAATGTATTTCACGAATTCCATTCAAAAAGTGAAACTTGTATATTATATTCATTCATTACACACAGACTGATTATAATAGACTGATATTTCAAATGTTTATTTCTTTTAATTTTGATGATTATAACTGACAACTAAGGAAAATCCCAAATTCAGTATCTCAGAAAATTTGAAAATTGTGAAAAGGTTCAATATTGAAGACACCTGGTGCCACACTCTAATCAGCTAATTAACTCAAAACACCTGCAAAGGCCTTTAACTGGTCTCTCAGTCTAGTTTTGTTGGCTACACAATCATGGGGAAGACTGCTGACTTGATAGTTGTCCAAAAGACGACCATTGACACCTTGCACAAGGAGGGCGAGACACAAAAGGTCATTGCAAAAAAGGCTGGCTGTTCACAGAGCTCTGTGTCAGAGCACATTAATAGAGAGGCGAAGGGAAGGAAAATATGTGGTAGAAAAAAGTGTACAAGCAATAGGGATAACCGCACCCTGGAGAGGATTGTGAAACAAAACCCATTCAAAAATGTGGGGGAGAGAGGAGAGGCACACAATCCATGTTGCTTGAGGTCCAGTGTAAAGTTTCCACAGTCAGTGATGGTTTGGGGTGCCATGTCATCTGCTGGTGTTGGTCCACTGTGTTTTCTGAGGTCCAAGGTCAACACAGCTGTATACCAGGAAGTTTTAGAGCACTTCATGTTTCCTGCTGCTGACCAACTTTATGGAGATGCAGATTTCATTTTCCAACAGGACTTGGCTCCAGCACACAGTGCCAAATCAACCAGTACCGGGTTTAAGGACCATGGTATCCCTGTTCTTAATTGGCCAGAAAACTCGCCTGACCTTAACTCCATAGAAAATCTATGGGGTATTGTGAAGAGGAAGATGCGATATGCCAGACCCAACAATGCAGAAGAGCTGAAGGCCACTATCAGAGCAACCTGGGCTCTCATAACACCAGACTGATCGACTCCATGCCATGCCGCATTGCTGCAGTAATTCAGGCAAAAGGAGCCCCAACTAAGTATTGAGTTCTGTCAGGTCCACTACAAGTCAAAAAACACAATAGACAAACATTTAGTACAATTTTTTTTTAATTGCATATTTTGTAAAGATTTAGATTTGGCGGTATGGCTCTGTTCTAAATTCCCCATCCTTTCATGAGCTCCATGAAAAGCCGAGACAGGGAACAGCAGCAGATTCTGGGGACGACCTCCCATTTAACTGGGAGGGCAGAGCAAATCCCCCATTTAGAACAGAGCATGCATCAATGACAACAGAATGACATGATTAAGTTAGCAATTTAAGGAGGAGCTGGGGAGGAGGTGGGTTGCAGAGCAGCGTGCAGCAGAAGCGTCCAAGCAGGCAGATTGAAGTGAAGCTATGCTTAAGTAAGCCGCCCTGCTTGAGAGAAGCCAATTGAGAGCATAAGATCAGCTGAAACAGATCAGCTGAAAGAGGGGCGGAGTTAGAATTTCCCAATCAGCTGATAGCGGAGCTTGACTACGTGGCCTGCCAGAACTAACGCTGGCGCTTGATTTCTGTCAGGTCCACTAAAGTCAAAAAACACAATAGACAAACATTTAGTAAAAATTTTTTTTAATTGCATATTTTGTAAAGATTTAGATTTGGCGGTATGGCTCTGTTCTAAATTTCGAGGAATGTAGCTACAGTTAATGATACGAGTAAATAAATAATAAATAGGCGATATGGCGCTGTTCTTAATTTCCCTTCGTTATCATGGTGAGCTCCATGAAATCATAAACAGGGAACAGCAGCAGCTTCTAGGGGCAATCCTCCTATTTAATAGACTGGAAAGTAGCGAAAATCCCCCCAACAGACCATACCGGGCAATCCTCCCTGGCTCTTCCTTCTAATCGAAGAGCCACGGAGGATCCAAAAAATAAAAAAGCGTTCCGAGAAGGTCGTATAACTGATTTTAATTGTAAGATCTAATCGATCTACGTGAAGCTAGCATGATGAATGTAACCGCTAATAATATAAGTAATTTAAATTTATATATGGAGCAGCACTCATAGGTTTCTAATGGATGGCTCACGCATCGGGCCCAATATAACGAACATAAGCGGCTGAAGACACATCGCCTCATGGCCTCAATGTAGAGACTGGAATTGCAGTTGCAGGAAGCGGCAGTTGTAGCAGCCTCTATGCATGAGCTGGAGAATGAGCTGTATAATGCTCTGAGGGAAGCTTGCGGTAGGCATAGCAGGCGGAGACAGGAAGCAAACCAGACTCTGGGCACAAGCTTTCCCTCCTCCAAGACAAATAATGGATCCTGTTGAACCTCCTCAGGTAGGCTAACATAGATGACAAAGCAGAGTCAGATTCAGAGGTAAAACGCCGTTCATCCCCTTATCCTATCAGTTTAGTGTGCTTAGGATTATGCTGAAGTGCTAGGAATAAATTGATACATAAGAAATGTGAGGTCATGTGACCGCTAGTAAAACGTATTAGCAATACATCAGGTTTAAACTACCGCTTTAATAATATCAAATTCCCATAGTGCCTATAGCTTTGAGGAAAAGCTTATTATTTAGGGTAAGTAAGGGTGAAAGAGTAATCGGTGCAAGTTGATACACCAGAAAAATAGTGTTGTGGTAATCTTAATCAAATCTGAAAAGTACCTCCAAAGTTCTACTCTAAAGTTAGTTATAACTTTAAGAACAAGTGTGTTTCCAATAGCACCTACAGTTTTAAAACGAGCACGTTTCCAAACTCTACTATAGATAACGATATCGCTTTAAGACAAGCCCATTTCCAACATCTATAGCTTGAGAAAACGTAGTTTTCCAGTAGCTATATCGCTTTAAGACAAGCATGTTCCTGACACCATAGCTTTAACAACAAGCTATTTCCAAAATACTTATAGTTTTACCAAGCATGTTCCCAATATCACTATAGCTATAACAACAAGCACTTCCAATATTACAGCTTTAAGAACACGCATATATCCCAATATTAACTATAGCTTTAAGAACAAGCATTTCCAATAGTAATTATAGCTTTAAGAACAAGCATTTCCAATATTAATTATAGATTTAATAACAAGCACTTCCGATATTACCGTAGCTTCAAGAACAAGCATTTCCGATATTAATTATAGCTTCAAGAACAAGCACTTCCAATATTAATTATAACCTTAATAAGAAGCACTTCCAATTTTAATTATAGCTTTAAGAACAAGCACTTCTGATATTAACTATAGCTTTAAGAACAAGCTTTTCCCATATTAATTATAGCTTCAAGAACAAGCACTTCCGATGTTAACTATAGCTTTAAGACAAGCATTCCCAATATTAATTATAACTTTAATAACAAGCATTCCCAATATTAATTATAGCTTTAATAACAGGCACTTCCGATATTAATTATAGCTTTAATAACAAGCATTCCCAATATTAATTATAGCTTTAATAACAGGCACTTCCGATATTAATTATAGCTTTAATAACGAGCATTCCCAATATTAATTATAGCTTTAATAACAGGCACTTCCGATGTTAACTATAGCTTTAAGACAAGCATTCCCAATATTAATTATAGCTTTAAGAACGAGCATTCCCAATATTAATTATAGCTTTAAGAACAAGCACTTCCGATGTTAACTATAGCTTTAAGACAAGCATTCCCAATATTAATTATAGCTTTAAGAACGAGCATTCCCAATATTAATTATAGCTTTAAGAACAAGCACTTCCGATAGTAACTGTAGCTTTAAGAACAAGCATTTCCAATATTAATTATAGCTTTAAGAACAAGCACTTCCGATAGTAACTGTAGCTTTAAGAACAAGCATTTCCAATATTAATTATAGCTTTAAGACAAGCACTTCCGATATTAATTATAGCTCTAAGGACAAGCACTCCCGATATTAATTATAGCTTTACAAATGAGCACTTTCAAAATTATATTAATTATAGCTTTAAGAATGAGCACTTCCAATATTAATTATAGCTTTGAGACCAAGCACTTCTAATATTAATTATAGCTTTAATAACAACATATCCTACATTAATTATATCTTTAAGAACAAGCATTTCCAATATTAACTATAGCTTTAAGAATGAGCACTTCCAATATTATAGCTTTAAGAACGAGTGCGTTCCCGATTTCAACTATAGCTTAAGACAATATTTCTAATAGCAACTTTAGCTTTAAGAATGAGCACTTTCAATATTATAGCTTTAAGACAAGCGCTTCCGATATTAGTTATAGCTTTAAGACAAGCACTTCCGATATTAGCTATAACTTTAATAACAAGCATTTCCAATATAAGTATAGCTTTAAGGCAAGCACTCAATATTAGATTTAGCTTTAAGAACGAGCACTTCCAATATTAATAATAGCTTTAAGACAAATGTGTTCCCAATCGCAACTATAGTTTAGACAAAATTTCCCATATCAACTTTAGCTTAAAATGAGTTACAATTTACAAATACCAACTATAGAGACAAGAACAATATCCATAAGCCTAGCATTTTACTGAAAACGACTAAGCTTAAGCAATGCAGATACCATTGTCAATTACGTTGCCAATGACCTGATCATTTTAACAGAGTAAAAAATAAACTTAGCTTCGTGAAGACAGATGAATGAGTGTGAAATTGCCAGCTGAGACATAGGCTTGATATACTTAATTTGTGGAGTGCAGATTTCTCTGAAATTGTTCTTGAGTCAGTCACATAACCTATTAGTATACCTTCAGAGAGTCCATGAAAATTATGCAGCGATGCAAACTCCAAATTAGACAGTTTGTGAACCATGCGACGAAAACGCGAGTTTACGTTTACAACCTGAATGAATGTGAGGTGAACCGTGTGGGGGCGAATTGCTCTCGCTATATTTCGCACTGCACAATTCCTTGTGATATGATTCTGTTTTGCTTGCCGAATTCCACATTTAATTAGCTCCTGACAAATCTGGTTTTAAAGCAAAACATGCATTTGAACAGTGAGTGATTTTAACTAATAAATACCTCTCTGACGACCACCTCTCAGGATCACGTTCATGACAATCGGCCGCCACCCATCGCTGCAAACACGCTGCAATGGAGCACGTATCCCAGAGCTCGAGACACAAAACCCAGTAAAACGTTTGCCAAATGATAAAATAACAGGCTCAGCAAGTGGGGTTGCTTTCGTTGAGGAAATAGCTTGTAACGTTAGACTTGAACCGCCATACTCGGGTAAACTGGGAAAAATAAATAAATAAATAAATCATTCGTACGAGACAGCAGTTAGTCTAGTAATAAGCTGACGAAATCCAACACATGGTCATAATTGTTACTGCTCCCATAGTTATGAAATAGTACATGTCCTGGTATAATTCTGATGAAAATGCAGCTGCAGCTCACGTTCGTCTTACGCAAGTATGTAAATATTGAATACATATTTGCCAAATAATGCTCACATTGCGTGATTGAATCATTAGCCAACACATAGCCTACTTATCTCACTCAAAACGAACATAAAATTGCTCTAGCTCCATTTGATACATGAATACAACGTGAAAGGCAATTGCACTTTAAAAAGCCTTGTGTATGGTTTGGTGATTTGATAAAGCAGACTGCACAAAATGCATAGATGATAAAGAATAGGAAAACCATAAATTCTTATCCTGATTGCAGAGCAGCGTGCAGCAGAAGCGTCCAAGCAGGCAGATTGAAGTGAAGCTATGCTTAAGTAAGCCGCCCTGCTTGAGAGAAGCCAATTGAGAGCATAAGATCAGCTGAAACAGATCAGCTGAAAGAGGGGCGGAGTTAGAATTTCCCAATCAGCTGATAGCGGAGCTTGACTACGTGGCCTGCCAGAACTAACGCTGGCGCTTGATTGCTGTACATGCTCATACTTTTCATGTTCATACTTTTCAGTTGGCCAAGATTTCTAAAATTCCTTTCTTTGTATTGGTCTTAAGTAATATTCAAATTTTCTGAGATGCTGAATTTGGGATTTTCCTTAGCTGTCAGTTATAATAATCAAAATTAAAATAAATAAACATTTGAAATATATCAGTCTGTGTGTATGATATACAAGTTTCACTTTTTGAATGGAATTAGTGAAATAAATAAACTTTTTGATGATATTCTAATTATATGACCAGCACCTGTGTATATATGTGTGTGTGTGTGTGTGTGTGTGTGTGTGTGTGTGTGTGTGTGTGTGTGTGTGTGTGTGTGTGTGTGTGTGTGTGTGTGTGTGTGTGTTCTGGAGTATCAGGATAAATTAAAACTTTCTTGAAACATTTTACAACAAAAAAGGGGAAATCCTGGACTTATTTTTCCATCAAACAGAAGTTTAAAGTTGTGCTTCCTCACAGTTGCCAAAAGCCTGATTAGTACAGACCCTCCAGCTATTTATTCAGTTCTTACCTTCCTTCCAAAGAGGATTTATCAAAAGAGCTGAAAGCAATCCCCAAGAGAGGTTATTAATTGCTGTAAGATAACTAAAATTCCCACTGAGCAGAAGGTGTGACTTTTTAAACGAGACAGACTTGTTTACAGCCCAGGTTATAATGTGATTATTATCTCAAAGATAATGTTTTACCAGCCTTATTGGATTTGCACATGGTTTAGGGAGTATTGACCAGTTCTGCGGTAAAATGTCATGTTAGTTCTAATTAAAAAGAGCCTAGTAGATGCTAGAGAAGAACTCCTCATTAGTAATGCTGTCTGCTTAATCAGGGATGTGTCAGTGGCTCCCAGGGTCTGGTGATGGTCCACACACAGAGCCATCTTGAGGCCGCATGCGATACATTTTTCAGCTTTGCCGATCCTCTCTGTACGAGCTACATGGATATGTTAGATGCTGCGTTTCTGGTGTTCAGCATGGTTAAATGTCTGTAATATAGTACTTTCCTAATATAAATGTATACCTTTTTTATTAACATAATTACACATATGAAGATCTTCTTTCCGATTTTTAGCATTTATTTATAATTTTCCCATTTTGTATTTGTTATCAGAAGTAAATCCATATTAATTAAATAGACCAAATAACGTACCTTATTATTTTGTCAGTTTGTTGCTTCCATGGAATGCCTCACTGTTACCCAGATTTTAATTTTTTTTAAAGAAAAGGAGAGAAATGGAAATTAATGCCACAAGTTCATGTAGATTGAGCTTAAGTTGTATTGAACCCAGAATATTCCTTTAACGAAGACTGTTAAAAAATGCTCCTCCAGCAAACCTCTGATTTAAAATTGTACCTTTTCAAAAATGTCTTTCCTCAGCTAAAGATTTGGAGTAGGTTTATTTTTAGGTTCAGGGTTGGTGGTTTAAAACCTTAAAAACAAGCTATACTTGATATTCATAACTTGATTCAGTACTGAGTTTCAGTAACGATACAATTCTGTCACACAAACATTGTCGTTAATGTACCATTAAAAATGTTGGGGTCAGTAAGAAAAGAAATTCCAAAAAATATGTTTATACTTTTTTATACAATATATAAGGAGATTAAATAAGGATTTGCTACATTTAACATAGTTACACATATGAAGTCCTTCAATCTGAGTATTTATTCATAATTTTTTCATGGTGTATTTTTTATCAGAAAGAAAATCCTGATTAAATCTAACAGGTTTAATTTTCTGTTCAGTTCTCTAATAAACAGTCCTGAAAGTTTTTGAGTCATGCCTGACCAAGGACAACACTGACTTTTCCCTGGTGTTTCCATGGTTACAAAATAAATTATCTGTCTGTCCGTCCATCTGTCCATTTCTTTTACTAGCCTGCAATAATAATTTATGCCTTTAAAGAATGTTTGCTGCCCCCCCCCAGAACCCCCCCCCCCCCCCACACACACACACACACACACACCACAAAAAATAAAATAAAACAATGATAATAATCTGAGAAGGAAATACCCCCCACGTTCCTCTCTGCACAACAGAAGGTGTTTCCTGAGGATGGTCTGTAATAAAAACTGCCCTGCATCCGCTTAGTGAGGTTAATAGCCACACACTGCAGCATAACCTCAGTGTTTGAATTAGTACAGTCTCTCCATCGGCCGCAAACACAGCTCATATGGAGCTTTTCTATAGAAAGAACCAGGAAATGAGATTGGATTTGGCTAGAGCTCAAACAAAGTCCCACCTAAATCCTCAAGGCCCTGCTGAAGTCTCCTCTGGGTAAGCTGGTGTTGGCAGTCTACCAGTCGCCAAAGGAGGGTCCTCCGTATATGTACAGCTCCAGTGACAGATGGTGGTGGTGATGCTTGTTTTTTGGGGGTTCCTTTTCAATACCTTAGATGACTCTACTAATTGTGAAGAGAAAATTGAAAACAATTATTTACAACTGGCCATTTAATCCCACCGGTCACAATAGTGACCGTAAAAAAATGTTTCATTTCTAAGGCTATAAAAATGTTACTGAATGATCTATCAATGCATTTCCAGCAGATATTGAAATTATAAAGGGTCTCAATGAAATATGTGCAGTGTTGCATGTTTACTGTAAATTGTCACATGACCAGAGCTGTTTACTTCCTGTTTGCGTCAAGAGAAGAGGATGGCAGCAAGAAAGCTCCCAAAGAAAAGATTAGTAAAGTATGTTAACATAAGGATGGAACATAGATTTTTGGTACACATCATGTTTAAGGTGTCTAGTATTGATATATGCATTTGCAATTACTCAACTTTGTTTAATGTGGTCATAGAACTCACAAACATGTCACCGGCAACAATAGTGACCGGTGGGATAACCCATTGTATCTACATGCTAATACACATAGGCTAACTGTTCTACCTTACTTTCTGCTGCCATCTAACTTTCTACCTAATTTTACACAGACACACACACAGAAACACACACACACACACGCACACGGACCCAAGGAAGACTAGCTAGCTAGCTAATTCTGCTAGCTAATTCTGCAGCCACCTAACTTCCTACCTAATGCAACTCTCCACACACGCACACACGCACACACACACACACACACACATACACACACACACACACACACACACACACACACACACACACACACACACACACACACACACACACACACACACACACACACACACACACACACACACACACACACACAAAGACTAGCTAGCTAACTAATTCTACTTAACTTTCCACACACACACACACGCAATTACAGGTAGGCACACACACGCACACCACACACACACACACACACACACATGCACACACACACACACACACAATTACAGGTAGGCACACACACACGCACACCACACACACACACACACACACACACACACACACACAATTACAGGTAGGCACACACACACACACCACACACACACACACATGCACACACTTTTCCATGAAAATTTTTGATTGTTTCAAAGGGATACTAATGACACATGATTTGGATATTTTTGTGTCTGGGAAAAATTTGGGATTAAATGGGTTAATAATCAAAGCCATTTCCATAAAAAAAAAAAAAAAAACATCACTGGATTTTGTTGTTGTTGCGTTATTCAGTGTTGTATTTATTTTTAGGTCTATCTTTAGGTAAGCTAATGTCACTTATATATTATAGTTATAAAAATATTGAAAAATACTGTGAATCTGTCGCATGCCTGTCCTGTCTTGTGGAGCACATGTGGTGTGTTGTTATTTTGGGCAAAAGAGACAGAGCGTATTTAGGCCACGCCCACACCGGGGGGGAAAACAATCCAACGCTCTCCATTGACTTTGCATTGCATGAGGCTGCCTCATTGTCATTTCGGACATATAACAAAAAACAGAACAATGTCTAAAAGCTGATATGTGACAAGGTGTACAGCAAACAAGCTAAAAAACACAGAAATACTTTTTTATAAGCTGTCGACCCAAAAAAACGAGCGTTTAAGAAGATAAAAGTGGATACAGGCAATACGAAGAAGCTTCAGCAGGAAGAATGGGTAAATTTGTGTGTGCCTCAATATGTCTATGTGTGCAGTAAATATGTTGTCACTGTTAAGTCAAATATCCAAATGTCCGTTTTATATATTATATTTACTGTCGCTGATTACGTTCCCCTCTAGTGGGCGTAGTTCTCAGTGTAATATGACCCGCGCGCTCTGTCTCAATGGCCTGAATCCACTTTTTTGTCCTTAAACGCTCGTTTTTTGGGTCAACAGCTTATAAAAACGTCTGGGTTTTTGCTTCTGGGTTTTGTTTAGCTTGTTTGCAGTACACTTTGTCACATATCAGCTTTTATACATTGTTCAGTTTTTTGTTATAAGTCCGAAATGACAAGGAGGCAGTCTCCCGCAATGCAAAGTCAATGGAGACGGTTTGATTGTTTTCCCCCCCGGTGGGCGTGGTCTTCAGATTATGACGCGTGTCGCTCTGTCTCTATGTGCTCATGTCTTTGTCTGATCCCTCCCCTTTGTTATCTGATTAGTGTTAGATTTCTCCCACCTGTTCCCTCCTGATTTATTCCCCTTTAAATAGTTCCCTTGTGTTCACAGTCCTTGTCGTTACGTTGTCTTGTCGACGTCTCCCGGTTTCCTGTGATTTTCCCCTTTTGGTATGTTTAAGTTCTTTTTGTTATTTGGATTGTGTTTTGCCCCATTGTGGGTTTTGTTTTGTGTTTGTTTCTTTTGGTAAATAAATCACTTTTTCCCTCTGCACTTGAGTCCTCACCTCAGTTTACATTAGTCAGACGTGACAGAATCTCTGAAATTGACACATTTATTTTAGGACAGAATACTTATAATACACTGAATAAGTGAGTAAAAAACCACCCTGTTAAGCCTGATGTTTGGGCTAAAGGACCCCCATGAAAAATTGAAGATACCTGTAGAGCAGTAAATTGTTTTATATTACGCAAACTACACTGTTAGACATTTCTGTAATTTGTACAGTTATTTACTATATATCACCCAGTATAATACTGTAAATTCTCTTTACAGTAAATAACTGTAATTCCCGTTGCATCATGGGTATTTTCTATGACGTCAAACACCAAATACAGTGATTTCCTGTATTTTTTAAAAATAAAGTATAATACTGTATTTACCACAACGGCCTATTTGGCACAATTGGGATCGACAGGATTTGTTTTAGATTTATATTAGGAACCATCAGTGCAGCGTTGAAAGTTTCACCCGAGGAGAGAGCTCACGGTTCCAGAGAACTTATGTGTCCGGACACCCTGCGAAGATTTTTTTTCATCCCCCGTGAGAACGGCAAACAAGCAAGGTAAGTGTAATTTGTACTATCCGCGGTTGTCTGCACCCCAATTTTAGCTTGTCAGCATTGGTGCTAAAAACTGAGGTAAATCTAACGTTTTATGAATTTATTGAATTAGATTAGGAACCGGTGCCGCGTTGTAAGTTTTGCCCGAGGAGAGAGCTCACAGTCCGGACAACATACTTTACATAACGTTAGGTTATCATTTGCTTAAACTTTGCTGCTAAAAACTGAGGCAAACCTAACGTTTTATTTAAAAAAAATGAGTTTATTGAATTAGATTAGGAACCAGTGCAGCCAGCGTCGTGTGTAACGTTACTGCCTGAGGAGAGAGCTCACGGCCCGGACAACATACTTTACATAACGTTAGGTTATCATTTGCTTCAGCTTTGGTACTAAAACTGAGGTAACATAAACCTAACGTTTTATTTTTAAAAAGACTTAACGTTAGTGAGTTTATTGAATTAACTTTACCAATACAATGAAGATTTTGTTTATCGAGCATATTAAGCGTACATTTAGGACGACGTTAGTTAGTAAATTGACGTTGGCCACTAACGTTAGTTGCAAAAATAATGTCGTTAACAAACAAAGTTTACATTTGGATTGACATTATTTATTTTACATTTTAGATAAGAATACCAGGAGCCTGCCTGTGCTGTGCGACACTGGAACTCATACAACGGTAAGTAACGTTAGTCCTCTTTGTTTCTCCACATATTACTGATAATTCAAAGTTTTTCTTGTATGTTTTAGTCGGGTCTGTTTAACAGAATCACACAATTATTTAGTTTTTCCACCTCTTTTTAGCTGTAACTAGCCATGTACCATGTTTTTTTTCATAAATTACACTAAAATAACACTAAAATTCACTAAAATAATCCAAAACTGTGTTTGACAGACAGATTATAATTTTATTTTCTGGAATTGAAGCAGTCCTGGACAATTTTTGGATGATTTTGGCAGATGAAATATAATTTATGAAAAAAACATGGCAAAACTTTAGAATAATGTTGCTCAAGTGCAAACCTGAATACATTTCTGAACACAAAAGAAGATGAAGAATGTTTGTAACCTAACAGATTGAGGCACCATTCACTTCTATAGTAATTTTTTCCTACCATGGAAGTGAATGGTGCCTCAAAATTGTCTGTTTACAAACATTCTTTAAAAGGTTTAGAACAACAGGGCAAGTAAATGACAGAATTTACTTTTTTTTTTTTTTTTGGTGAACTATCCGTTTAATGACGGGCCATTATTCTAAAGTGTTACCAAAAACATTTAAAGCAAAGGCACTAAGGGTGATGAAATTTAAAATATCTTTATTCTCTTAATTTTCTCTTGCTTTAAGTTTTTTTCGTGAGGAAAAACCCAGAGGAGGGAACAAGATGCACCACCAAAACCAGAGTGAGTCGGAAGACCGGGGAAGTTGTGAACAGGAAGACAACTGTAATCAACAACAGAGTGTCATCCTTCCTTCGCCACCTAATGGAGTTTGAATGGAAAAACTTGGACCAGGTGAGACACTTCTTTAATAGGATATGTAATGTACACAGACACTTACGCTGCATTCACACAGGGCGTCATGCCGGTTAGAAATTTTGTCTGACCTGAGACAGCGCCAACGCCACGTGACAGTGACGTATGGCATCAAAGCACCTCGAGAGCAATTCGAGAGCAGTCGGCTAATACAGCCGGTGCAGTTTCTCCAGAGCGACTGCACGGACTTTGATGATGACACAGCTGTTCCACGATTGGCCAGATTCTCCGCATGACAGCGATCACATGTGTTTCGTGTTTATTCTAAAACCTTCAGTTCCTCTAATGCGCACAAATCTCTTTTTTATAACAGTTAAATCTCTTTTCATGTAGTTGCGTTGTTATATTGTCATGTTTATCAAAATAAAACAGATGAAAAACGTAGACCCCCACTTCATTGATAGTTTAGGCTTGTATGTTAACTTTATTCTTGTACAAACACACGCTGTATTAAGTAGTACATAAAGTATTACATGACAAAAAATGTCTCTGAAACATCTGTGCATTGACAAATATTGCATTTATTTCACTTCAGCTGATAAAGTGTGCAAACACAGTGCAAGCATCACTGCGGGAAGCAGAAAGTGTCAGACTTCACGTCTCCGTTTGCAGCTCCTCCCCGCCTGCACGCGGCTACTCTCGCCGATTGGTTGCATCCGGCCACAGCTGATGTCCAACACACCTTTCAACTTCTGCCGCTTGCAACGTGAGTGAAGCGACGCGACGGAACCCACAATTCAGTTCAGCAACGCATGACGTCAACCATTCAAAGTAAATGAGAAGCGTCCCGTGTGAATGCAGCATTAAGTTTGAGGATACCTTACTAAAGCTAATGCAGTATACATGTAATTCATCCTGCAATAAAAGGTTACATTGTTGTTTTTGATTAAATAGTTTGTGAAATCATGTTGAGGTGATTCAGTAATATTACTTTTTTGGAGCATGTAGTTTGTGCTGCTGCTACTATTATGTACTAACAGTTTTCTTTAGTTTTTTACTCAATATCAATTTTGTTAAGCTAATAACAGAGACACCTCTCTAATATGCTATCAGGTTCAGCATCACTACAAAGTACATTCTTCAAAATATTCATAACATTGAATCACCAGCTAAAACAAAAACTGAACATTTCATTTCACATCTTCATGAAGGCATTGCAGGACTGGATTAGACTAGACAGCATACGTTGAGCTAGGTGTACCTCAAAGTGTTAACTGTCTATAAAATAGTATTTTACCATTATGATGAATTGTAATGGGATTATTATTTTTTATTAAATTCCAACAGTGTAAAATGTTTGTGTATACTCAAATTGTATGGCTAACTTCATATCATTCTTATCTAGAGGGACTTCTTGCCATAATGGAGCAGAATCCTGGTTCCTGTTTGAAATCATCCAATGTGGAAGATGACACAGATCGGTACAGACATGAAACTTGTGTTTGTGTTGTGATAACTTGTTTCAGAATTAATTTGCTCTTTGTTTATATTTTATTCATGTATATGTGTATTTTGCACCAAATTTACAGTATTCTTCAACCAACTATTTACAGTATTCTACCAACTATTTTCTGCAGAGTTTTTAAAATTGTAGCTCAAACAATAGTGTGTGGCGCTAGCAAGGTCATGGGTTCAATTCCCAGGGAAAGCAAGAACTGACAAAATGTAAAATGTGTATCGTGAATGCAATGCAAGTCGTCTGCCAAATGCATAAATGTAAATGTAAATAAAATGTAAAATAAGTGATATTGAATGCACTCTGATTACTTTTATACATGATTTTCTGAAAATAAGATTTGATTCGAGGATGTTTTAAAGTGAACTTTTTCCACACATTTACATGTTAAAGCACTTAAAGCTACACTATGTAACTTTTCCGTCCACTAGAGGTCGCCTGTTCAAAACAAAGGCGTAGTTTGATGACGCCACGTTTGAGCGCAGAATCTCGGGACATGTGGTCTTCACCTCACAGCCGGTGGAAAACAGTCAGGATAGGACTCGGGCAGAAATCATGTTGATGGATGCGATTATTAACATTACTGTAGTCTGAAGCAGAGCAGGAGCGAGTGTTGTGGAGCTGAGCAAGGCCGCAGGAGCGATTGAAGAGCGGGACTGTTATTATGGCATAGTCGCTGGCGGGACTTTTATTATGACACGGTTGCCGGCGCTACTTCCTCTTTTCCAGTCATGAGTCTGAGGTAACCCAACTCTGTTTATCGTATTAGATATATCTGAGTGTGTTGAAAAGGAAGTTATGACGTTCGCTCGGCGGCTGCTATGACACTTGTTCACAATGCAGTGAGAGTAAAGTGTTTCACTGAATAAAACCGGAGACCGAGGGTGACGCAGATATGACGCAATCGACAGGCGACTCCCTCACACGTCCCGGCTCCTTGGTTAAAATAGCAATTTTCTCACGATTTACAAATAGTTGAAAACATTTGGGATATTCTAAGTACTCAACTGAACAAAATATACAACACTGGCCTAGTGGTTTCTGGATGTTTTACTGCAAAAATCCTACATAGTTCACCTTTAAAATGTTTTAAATAAAGAATTTTATATTTCATAATAATTGTCTGTTTGGATTACTTCTGTAGGATAGATTAATGTAAGAATTAATGTAATTCAGTAAGTATTAATTATTGAATAGGATTAGGATTAATGCACTGTTAACCAAGGTTTACAGTAACAGTACTGTATTACAGTAACATGTAGTTACTGTAAACTGAAATGCGGTTATTTTACTGTAAATCTCAAATACAGTAACTTACTGGCAACAGTGTTGCCAGTAAGTTACTGTAAAATCTCTTATAAATGTCTAACAGTGTAGATCTGTTGTGAAGTAATTGTTAATGTTTTCACTTCAAACTGAGATTCAGTATCCTGCCACATAAAACATAGTCATTGACAACATTGTTTTGTTTTTGTTTTGAAATGAATACTTTTGGTCAAAAAGATGCATTCAATTGTGTATGTTCAAATAAATTATGTTCTTTTGAGCTTTCTGTTCATCAAGAAAAAATCCTTAATATTTTTGTGGAAATTGTGAACATCACAACTGTAACTGTTTAACATCGCTTGAAATGTTTCTTGAGCAGCAAATCAGCATGATTTCTCACTGAAGACTGGAGTAATGATGCTGAAAATTCAGCTTTGCATTACATTTTAAAATTTAAAATTACATTTTAAAGTATATTAAAATAGAAAACTTATTTTAAATAGCGATACTATTTCACAGTATTACTGTCATACTTACTTTCAATTCAGCCTTGGTGATCAAAAGAGAACTTTTGTCACAAACATTCAAAAAATCTTACCTACCCCAAACTTCTGAATGGTAAGCATTATCCAGTGCCACCGCTCCTATTACGCGCATCGGGCACCAAGTGCTCAGGGGGGCACCACAAGTAAATGCTCTCTAAATTCGCGAATGCCGCCACCGCGGGCATCATCAAGTGATCGCGCTTAGGGCATCAAAACGGCTAGCGGCGGGACTGGCATTATCAATCAACAGCTGACTACCTTTTAGAAGCAGCCATCACATCAGAAGTGCCCCTATGATGTCAATACTGCTGTGCTCAGAAATCTGAAATGAAAGAAGAAAAGCCATGCATGACTGAACACCATCACATGTTTTGCAGTAAGATAATTTCTCACCAACATCCAAAAATGCTTTGGCCTTTCCCCTCTCTTTCATCTTTCTCTCCTCTGTCCCTTTTGATCATTGCAGGCCCTTTCTTGACGGTTCCTTGGCCCCATTGATTTTGGCTACGTCTGGCACTAAGGGTGGCAGGGAGCAAAGGAGCTCATCTGCACCCGGTCCGCTCTTTAATTAGTGATTCTCTCTGCCAGTGTTCCTTAGTCTGATGCAACAGGATTTCAAGGAGGTTTTGCTAAGGAAGCTGAAAAGCTAATTGCTGTCATGCTCTCACTGTCGGAACTGCCGGAATGAGAAGTGGGGAAAGAGAAGCCCAATTCATCTCTTTTATGTATGACAGTCATAGGACAGGGAAAAATGAGGAGAACAGATGCTAAGAGGTTTGTGAAACATGCTGGGTTTGAGATATTCTACCTGAAGGAATCTCAAGTCCAAACAAACACTAGAAATGATCTGAAACGTTAAAATGACTGTTCTACTGTTGGGTTTATGTTTTTAATACTGCATTAAACATAACTGCAGTATTCCATTCAGACAGACATTGTTTCATGTTCTGTGCAGCTCACATAGAAATGAGTGAATAAGAAACGGATGAGACACCACTTGACTAAGACAGAAGTGGTTTCTCTAATTTACTCTATGGTTAGTCCCCTGTGCATGCCGTCTCTTCAACTCTGACTGTTGAGCCTATCCAGTAATTACAGTTTTAATAGAAACAATTACCTTGATTCAGTAAAGGAGACCTCTAAACCTTGAGGGCCCTCTCTTCACCAATCAAAATTATAGTCACCAAGACTCAGACAACAAATAAAGATGTGGATCATATGGATTCCTATGGAAATGACTGTTCCGACCACAACGTTTCGTAGAGTCACAGTTAAAGTAAATATATACATTCACCGACCACTTTATCAGGTACACCTGGCTAGTACCTGGCTGAATCTTCAGAATCGCCTTAATTCTTCATCGCATAAATTCGACAAGGTGCTGGAAACATTCCTCCGAGATTTTGGTCCTATTTGAGATTTGTCAGCTGCACATCCATGATGCAAATCTCTGAATCTGAATGTCGTTATTTGAGCTACTGTTGCCTTTCTATCAACTCGAACCAGTCTGACCATTCACCTCTGGCATCAACAGAACATTTTCGCCCACAGAACTGCAGCTCTTATTTTATCTTTTTTGGACCATTCTCTGTAAACCTTAGAGATGGTTGTGCGTGAAAATCCCAGTTGATCCCAGCAATACTCAGACCAGCCCGTCTGGCACCAACAACCACGTTACGGTCAAAGTTGACTTCCATGCCATTGTGATGCTCAGTTTGTTATACAGCAGATCGTCTTGACCATGGCTAAATGTCTACATGCCTAAATTAATTGCATATGAAGGAATTGAAAATAATCAAAGATATTTGATATTTGAAATCCAACAAAGAAATTTGCTTTACTATTGTCAACACATTTGCTTATCAGAAGGGCCATTTGGAAACAAAAGACTGGCCTGTAGGCCACATGGGGTCCCACCTTTACAGTGGGGGAAGTTTGGTCTGATTGATCAGTTTGAATGTTATGTTTGAGTTTGGTCTGATTGGTCAGTTTGAAAGAAATACATTTGGTTTCAGTCACATGGTCAAGGAATAGATAAAAGAGGATTGGAACTGTGGCTTTCTCTCTCTTTTTCTCTGGCTCTCTTACTCTTGAGGTCATTGGGGTCTTCTCTTCTTTGCTCTCTCTCTCTCTCTCTCTCAGAATTTGTCATTAAATCCTTTCTGTTACGAATACTGTGCTAACTAGTTTTGATTTAGTATTGACTTTGAAGTGCTCCCTATTGCAATACAATATAGTCACCTTATAGCAACGCTCTCCCACATATTTTGCTATTGTAACTGCGCTTATCTCCATCTTGGTATAAGTTGCAGTGGGTGGAAATAGACGAGAAATGTACAGTTTTCTTCCATCTTTCTGTTAACGTTTCTTTAGTCTTCTGGCAACCCTGCAGATTGAACCATCTGCAGGAGTCCACTCTTACACATTTATAATTTAAATTAAATCTGTGCGTAAGTAAATACAGTTCTTTAGATGCTGTCAATACAGATTTACTAAACAGGGCACATTGAGAGCGCAATTCCAAAAAAGCACTGATGGCAGTGGTCTACTGACAATGCTCAAATTAAAGAGCATACATGCATTTTTGGGTGGTAAATAATGGCGCAAACACCAGTAAATTGATGAGCGCAAACCTTAGTAAATCACCTTGCGTGATTCATTTAAATACTCTCCTCCCATAAATTTTGTCTGAAATGGAAACTCCTATATGTGCAATAAGGTCAGCCGCAAAAATAACTGTGTCCATGCCTTATCAGCGCTAATTGTAACGCCAAAACATGGTTTGCACTGGCACAAACTGTTCTTAGTGTTTCAGTGTAAATCAAATGGTACATTTTTCATTATTTTTTTATTATAACTATAAACAGTATTTGATGTTTTCATAGCAGGAAGAGCTACCTGCCAATGATTCTGCAATCTGCATAGAAACTAGAAAAACAAACGCATTTTGTTACTGCAAATGGTTGTCAGTCTGAGCTGCCTATTACATCGGCGAGAGAGCTTTTATTGGTTTTTGCTTTGTTGCCTTGCTCTGGTTTAGTACACCGTGTAAGAGAGAAAGAGTGAGGATAAGGATGGCATACAGTGAACCATCTCTTTTTCTCTCATGGAATCAAGCAATAACCTGAAGTGGACGATTATCGAGCGGATTATCGCCCATTTAAGTAAATATAAACTGTAATGAGCCTATGCTCTTTCTCGTTTTCCCTTTTTTCTGAGTATAGTTGCTGCCATTGCCAATTGGATTGGGTCGGAGCCTGATTATTCCTATTCCTAAAGCCTCTGCCTAAGAGCTGCTGGTGGCACTTCACCTGGGGTCTACTTCAGGAGCCTGTTATTGGTGGTTTTGGAGTTTGTTTTTCTTTTCTATTCTTTTGTACAGGATGGTAAGTTTTTGGTTTGTTTAGTTGTATTAGAATAGAGGGAAAGCATAGGTAGGTACAACACAGTCTCACTCCCACTCGTCACATATTGACGCTTGGTCAGGACCCCTCGTCGTCACTTTTTTACGTACAGGGTACCCCTTGAAAGGCATTTTTCGACGTTAAGGGTACTGCAGTGATTCCAATGAGACACCTTTGGCGTCATACACAGACGTGTTGGGCATGTGAATGTTATCATGATGTAACTATTTATTGGGTTATAATTTTTCCATTATGACATGTTGGAGTATGATTCTCAATTTAATCAGCCAGCATTATTTTATTTACATTTATTGATTTGTATTTACGCTATTCAGACACGTTTGAAAGTAGCCCAACCCCGCCCCTTAACCTACCCATTTGCGTTATATGATATAAAACATAGAATATAACAGACAACATGCACACTTTATTGAAAAATGTCAAGTATTCCAACTGTTCCGAGGCCAAACGATTGATTTGTGTGAAGAAAAGACCCAAAAGCGATCTGCGTTTCCCTCCGCACCCCGGCGTCATATTGAAGACGCCACAGGTACGGCCATACCCCTCGGCGTCAGTCTATAGACAAACTGGGAACTCCATTGCTTTCAATGGGAAACCTTTGCCGGTATTCTATCGGTATGAAATCTCGCTGAAGAAGTCTCATTCAGAATACATCGCGATGTTTGGCATCAGTGCACGTGGGCCACATGTTGGTGAGTAGCCATGAATATTTGATATAAAGTATTTTCTGTCGTTATTGATCAGATTATGTTCAGTCACTGCATTATATCTTTCATTTCCACTCAGGCTTCGCTTTTCTTTGCTTTCTAAATCAACACACCTTGCTAATAGGGCGATTAAACACTGTCACGTGACGTGCTATAGACCTTTTAAACAGTTATTCATATTTAATAATAACAACTAGTGTAGTTCCAACGTGGCATTTGTAGTAGAAGCACAATAAAAACAACCTTAGTTGTAATGTGATGTTTGTTGTAAATAGACAGTATCCACAACACTTACCATGCTTTTTAATGCCTTTTAATGTAAAATCCAAATATTGTGATGTAAATAGTACTTTGTCCTGTATATAATGTATCTGTTATATATTATGACTTTTTCTCTTTTTTTTTTTTAACCTGAAACGACCAAAAGGGCCTTTCGGACTCAGTCAGCCCATTGTTCATGGAAAAGTAATGGAGAAGACCGAAAGCAGCAACAGCAAATATTTGCAATGGTAAGTATGTGTTGGTTTGAACTCTTTATCAAGCATTTGTTGTTTCTTAAACATATTCTTACAAACCCCATGGCTCAATCAGTGAGAACATGTTCTCAAAGTCTTAATAATTCACAAGATTTAACAAGCTGTCATTCATATGATACTCGTACATATTTGTACAAATACTCACACATAATCCTGCAGCTTTTACTCCGACTCCTGCCATTGGCTACAGCCTCAATTCCTGTACATATTTATCATGATTTTTGTAAATCAGTTGCGCCCCTTCTTGGAAAGCAGTCCCAGAAAGAAAAGTTTATATTAGGTCCAATGTATTCTTTAAAATGATTACAAATTGGGCCATTGGGGAGGTCTCTTCACACCTCATGACCTACCTCTGTTTGCAAGAGTGGAAATGCTCACATAACATCAGATATTCAATTATTTTGTCATCAGTTGCACTGCTGATAACGTCCTGTTTGCATGTAAATAATTTACGTGATCAAAAGATCAAGTAAATAATCAACATTTTTAAACCAATTCATATGTGCTACTAAAAATATACTTTTAATAATGGAAATGCACACCTATCAGTGAACTTGTTTCATAAATGTATTAAATACACACCATTATTCATGTCTAAATCTTTTTATAACTCCTAAAATGAGCAAATTAGGTTCTGTATCTTGGATTTATCTAAAATGGTAAATATTTGTTTCCCTTTTTGATACAATTATTATTAAAATGATTGCCTTTTAGCCTAAAGGCTGGAACACTTTTGGCCTTCAATTCTTAAAAATGGCACCGTCTGTTTGTCTTAGATAAAAGCAGACATGTATTGAAGGGTTAAAAAAAGCATTTAGTTGGTATAAACTCCAGGTATTTCTCTATTGTTTTGTAGACCATGGGTGGTTCTGTGTAGCTTTGGAAGATAATGAGTTGTGGCATATATTAGGAATCAAATAGTAAATGTTCTTTGAATTATGTGAAATATCTGGTTAGTTTTTTGGCTTGAAACAAGGCTTTATACTCCACAGACTAAAACACATTGCATTTGTGTTTTAAGATGGATAGCAAGAGAAGGCACACACTTCAGAAGATTCTACAGGAAAAGACTAATGTGCAGCCAAGGAGGAATACAAGAGGCAAAAACTCCAGTCTCTGAGAACTATGCATGGCCATGGGTGCTTCATAAGCATGGTAAGTCTTGTGCCTCTGTACCTATTGTATTGCCTTATTTTAACAATTTTACATTGTGCAGGCTATCACAAGTGATGCTCTTGAAACAAGTGACAGAAGAGTATGTTGTCTTAAAAGAAATCTAGCATCACTGGCAAAGGCTAAGAAGAGACCATGCCTTTCTAAAATATATTTTTAAAGATCTGCTGTTTAAAAGGTTGCTGTTGATATGGGTAAAATATTTTTTGTCAGTACTTGGCTAATATAATGTGCTGCAATATTATATACATAATGCTTCAATGTGTATATTATATAATGTACTGACTGCGGCTTTGTAAATTTAAATTAGGAATGGGCAAATCTGGGCCTTTTGAAATGGAGAGTTTACCTCCAAGACTAATCGAGCATGCCTGGAATTTGTAACTAAAGTCTTCAGGTTTACTTATAGATAATTATAGGCAGGTGGGTTTGAGGATGGAGCTAAATCTGCAGGACAATGGATGCTGAGGCCCAGAGTAGCCAACCACTGCTTAAATCATGCAGAACATATGCTAACCTGACTACATTAAACTTAATTTGAATTGTGTTTTTTCTTTTACTTTTAGACCAGGACTGGAGAATGCCTGACAATGGGATGTTACAACTTCTTCCTCTGGTTGAGAAAAGGCTACACCACATCAGTGACCACATCATCTGTTTATCAGTTGTAGGGTACAAGTGGGCAAACTGTTTAGAAGAAGAAGAACAGGATAGAACATGAACATGATAGAGGGAAGAGCAAGAAACCAGTCTAGCTGTGATAATGAATCATTATTTTTCAACACAATATCAAATCTGTTTTCTGTATCATAGTTGACTGTATTGGATTCTGTGGCACTCATTTGTGTGGCTTCAGCAGCTGTGAATGGATTAATATGATGTTAATGTATTTTTGAAGACCCATTTTAATTTATCTTGAATCTAATTTTTCTTTATGCTACTTTATCAACTGTATACTGTATCCTCCAATAAAGAGTTGAGTGATAAAGTATGGTGAATATTGTGTATGGTGTTTTTAAAGTAAATACACATTTTATGAGTTGATTTAGGTTATCAAAGTAATTAACAATATTATTTTACTTGAAACATAGACATTTTTCATCTGGTTATATTATATTTGGTACAACAATGCACCAAAAAGTTGTATTTGCATGCTGTGACAATACGCCAGTTTTCAGTGAAATAAAGGGAAGGATTTCAAACACTTCAAGCTTAACTGACGATGATCCATGTTGATAAATCTGGTACATTTACTACTGCAATAAAAATTAAAGCATGCACATTACCGATGTCAGGTACGTGAAAATACATACAATTTTGGCAATGTCTCTTTTGTTATTTTACTTAATGGTGCATTGTCCTATATTTAATAATAATAGTGAAGTGTAAATCTAAATAGTTTTTGTTTACACTGGAAACTGGATAATGGCAAGTTGTTGTGGGTTCATCCATTATATTTATGGGTGTTTATCCATAAAAGAAAATAAATATTAATAATTATATTACATTTCTTTCAAATATTTCTGTATTTCATCAGATGGTCTCACAATACCCATCAAAACCTAATACAAGCATGATGTTAGAATAGAAAAGAGAAAATACTCTGATATTTAAATGTGACTCAAAGTTTGTTGTCCATGATGAGGAAAATAGATCTGTGTATGTTGTACTGCCCTTCCGCCCTCAGGGACCCAGTAGAGGCCCCTGGAAGGGCAAAAAAAAGCACATTTCAAATGGCTGTTACTCAAAGTCTGGTTAGCGTATCACAGAGAAAATTGGCAGGACAACTGCTTATGCTATGTTTACTAAATAATGTTGGGCACAGTTTTCAGACAGATGTGGAAAGCTGGCATAAAGGTTTTCTAAAAGTGCTCACAGTAAAATATCAAATTTCAGCCTGCCCCTCATATATGTCATAAAGGTTTACACAATGAACATAATTAGATATCCAGAAGTCCATTAAAGATGTCATCTACTTAAAATGTATTGTCTCATTATTAAACGTTTTAAACTACATTACCCATATACCTTTGTCAGTGTATCAATGCAATGGGAAACATGGCGCTGTAGTTCATTGAAGTGTGCAGAAATGCTTAGGGTTAGGGTTGGGATCTCGGTAAAGGAGTAATTTCTCATAACATAGCGACACTTTATAGTTAACTTAACGTATTACTAACGTAACAATAACACCAAAACATACTTTGTAACATGAAACGCCGTTTTATATCGGTTAAAAGACAGTCCAATCACAGCGAGTTCTGCGATAAAGTCCTAGCCAATGACAACGCAGCAGAACAGAGGTGTCACACTTACTTGTCCATTTATGGAAAATGATGACAGATCTCATCCGGTTCCAACTGAAGGGATATCCTTAAATATTTAATATTTAGGCTGCTAAATATTTATTTCTTCTAATTAATTAATACAACTCACATTTTAAAACAAAAATCTCCTTTGTGTGGTTAAACTGATGCATAAATCTCTCTCTCTCTCTCTATATATATATATATATATATATGTGTGTGTATATATATATATATATATATGTGTGTGTGTGTGTGTGTGTATTTATATATATATATATATATATATATATATATATATATATATATATATATATATATATATATATATATATATATATATATATATATATATATATATATATATATATATATATATATATATATATATATATATATATATATTAGATCACTTCTTTATGCCATCGTTCACCATCTGAACTCTTGGAATTAAAATAAATGTAACAAAAGCATAATGAATGCACACAATTTTGTAAGCATATTCCAATATTTAATGTCAAACAGTTTAAATACAAATGTAGTGGCCAAACTACTGCACAACAGTATAAAATAACCATGCTGCGGTACAAATAAAAGAAATAAGGTTAAACTTTATCTGAAAATATATTGGTTTCTTGCCTTTAAGAAATAAATAGGCAAAAACATTAAGAACATTTTACATTCTCAACTTTAAAACTATATAAACTATATCCTTGTGATTATTGTTCACTTCTATTGTAACTAAATGAAAGGTCAATTCAAATAGTTAATGATTATTATAAATGTTAACCATTTTCAGTAAGAAAATGCTTTAATAAAATACATTCATGTTACATTTACATTAGCAAGGTAGTGATATAATGATACCATATATTTAGTTATGGTGGACATTTACTATAGTGAATACTATACCACTGTAATAAAAGGTTTAATGAATACATATTGATTTCAAAAGGTGTTCACTCTCACTATCTTCATTTGTTCAAACAAACACTGTTATACAAATGCATATATATGCAAATATACAAATGCAGATATATACATTGGAATATAGCATCATGAAGTCGATGGCAATAAATATGTCCTTTACTAAAACTCCTGATGAGCACTGATGCTTTTTTGATAAAGGCATAGCAGACATCAAGTACAGTTTATGAATATTGGTTCTGCATATATCAAAGAGATCATGAAGAGGAGTGGTACTCCACGTGAAGACTTTGAGAAACTGTGACACAGCAAAGGGTGCACCTCACTGGACATATCCTAGGCATGCCCAAACAACAACACCCCAAAACAGTTATGAAGTGGACACCACCAGGAAGACGCAGGAGACAGGGAAGACCAAGGAAGACATGAGACAGATGTTTCGTGAAGACCTGAAGAATGCAGGTGTTCCATGAGAAGATGTGAAGAACGTGGCCACAGATCGAATATGTTGGAGGACACATGTTGCCTAGTGTGCCCAGGACAGGACATGATGATGATGTTGTTGTTGTCCCTTTACATAACTGTAGGATTTCCTTCTGTAAAAAGTGTTGCATAATTAAATGTTAAATACATTTATGTAACAAGTTCACTGATAGGTGTGCATTTCCATTATTAAAAGTATATTTTTAATAGCACATATGAATTTGTTTAAAAATGTTGATTATTCACTTAATCTTTTGATCACGTAAATTATTTACATGCAAACAGGACGTTATCAGCAGTGCAACTGATGACAAAATAATTGAATATCTGATGTTATGTGAGCATTTCCACTCTTGCAAACAGAGGTAGGTCATGAGGTGTGAAGAGACCTCCCCAATGGCCCAATTTGTAATCATTTTAAAGAATACATTGGACCTAATATAAACTTTTCTTTCTGGGACTGCTTTCCAAGAAGGGGCGCAACTGATTTACAAAAATCATGATAAATATGTACAGGAATTGAGGCTGTAGCCAATGGCAGGAGTCGGAGTAAAAGCTGCAGGATTATGTGTGAGTATTTGTACAAATATGTACGAGTATCATATGAATGACAGCTTGTTATATCTTGTGAATTATTAAGACTTTGAGAACATGTTCTCACTGATTGAGCCATGGGGTTTGTAAGAATATGTTTAAGAAACAACAAATGCTTGATAAAGAGTTCAAACCAACACATACTTACCATTGCAAATATTTGCTGTTGCTGCTTTCGGTCTTCTCCATTACTTTTCCATGAACAAGAATGGGCTGACTGAGTCCGAAAGGCCCTTTTGGTCGTTTCAGGTAAAAAAAAAAAAAGAGAAAAAGTCATAATATATAACAGATACATTATATACAGGACAAAGTACTATTTACATCACAATATTTGGATTTTACATTAAAAGGCATTAAAAAGCATGGTAAGTGTTGTGGATACTGTCTATTTACAACAAACATCACATTACAACTAAGGTTGTTTTTATTGTGCTTCTACTACAAATGCCACGTTGAAACTACCCTAGTTGTTATTATTAAATATGAATAACTGTTTAAAAGGTCTATAGCACGTCACGTGACAGTGTTTAATCGCCCTATTAGCAAGGTGTGTTGATTTAGAAAGCAAAGAAAAGCGAAGCCTGAGTGGAAATGAAAGATATAATGCAGTGACTGAACATAATCTGATCAATAACGACAGAAAATACTTTATATCAAATATTCATGGCTACTCACCAACATGTGGCCCACGTGCACTGATGCCAAACATCGCGATGTATTCTGAATGAGACTTCTTCAGCGAGATTTCATACCGATAGAATACCGGCAAAGGTTTCCCATTGAAAGCAATGGAGTTCCCAGTTCGTCTATAGACTGACGCCGAGGGGTATGGCCGTACCTGTGGCGTCTTCAATTTGACGCCGGGGTGCGGAGGGAAACGCAGATCGCTTTTGGGTCTTTTCTTCACACAAATCAATCGTTTGGCCTCGGAACAGTTGGAATACTTGACATTTTTCAATAAAGTGTGCATGTTGTCTGTTATATTCTATGTTTTATATCATATAACGCAAATGGGTAGGTTAAGGGGCGGGGTTGGGCTACTTTCAAACGTGTCTGAATAGCGTAAATACAAATCAATAAATGTAAATAAAATAATGCTGGCTGATTAAATTGAGAATCATACTCCAACATGTCATAATGGAAAAATTATAACCCAATAAATAGTTACATCATGATAACATTCACATGCCCAACACGTCTGTGTATGACGCCAAAGGTGTCTCATTGGAATCACTGCAGTACCCTTAATGTCGAAAAATGCCTTTCAAGGGGTACCCTGTACGTAAAAAAGTGACGACGAGGGGTCCTGACCAAGCGTCAATATGTGACGAGTGGGAGTGAGACTGTGTTGGTAGGTAAGATGACCCGGACGATTATTTTTTGTTTGTTAATTTCTCTGGAGTTAGAAAAAGTTTTAACTGAGTTGTAGTTTAGGTTAGTTAGCACACCAGTCCTTATTTAAGTTTTGTATTTCCTTGTTTGTTTGTTTTGTTACTTTTTACTTTGTTGCCTTTCTCTGGTTTAGTACACAGTGTAAGAGAGAAGAATGAGGATGAGGATGCCATACAATGAACCATCTATTTTTCTCTCATGTAATCAAGCTGTGAGCAATGACCTGAAGTGGAGAATTATCGAGCGGATGACATTCACCCATTTAAGTAAATACAAACAAACAATGCACACCATTTAAACATATCACAGAACACAATGAAGCCCCTGTCAGTACTTACTGAAAACAAACTGATCAAACGATAAGAAGTGTAGCCCATCATTCCTTCCTTTATGTTCAACTGAAACAAAAGAGCTGTAATACTGATCTTGATAAAGATGCAGTTTCTGTTCCCCAGTTATATTGGTAATTTTGAGCACAGAAACATACACAGTATTCTCAAATTACACAGGAGTCGAAATAGCACATGTTTGAATGTTATATGTGTCGATTTACAAACTACAGCCTGTTATTAAAGTCCTTCTGCTGTGCAGTGAAACGGAAAAGAACGCTGAGAGGTAAATTGTTCCACAAAGTTACAGCGAAAAGAATCAAACTCTGATGTTGCTTGCAGTGCTACTAATTAGGACAAATCGTGAAAGAAAACACTATGATTTTTGAATAATAGGATGTCAGGGCTGGTGCTTGATGCTGCTTAAAGTAGAGGTGCTGGAGTGTTTCCCCACCCTGAGATTCTTGTTAATATAGCAGTATATGTCAGTGTTATTGTTTGAAGCTGTATGCTCATGCTGTTAAAAATCCTGAAGTGCAGGTTGCAGATTGTGTCTTTCAAAACTGTGTTGTGAAGTAATTTGTTGCAGACAAATCACTGCTTAGTAACATATGTCTACATTGCATACCCTGACACCACAGCCCAATCCCAAGAGATTTTGTTTGAACATCATGCTAAGAGCAGGTCCAGCAGGCCTTAAAGCTGACGGTTATACATCTTGTCCTTGCTGGTGATTCACTGGCTGTTTTCTAGCTTCTGGTATCATGGGGAGGAAATCAGAGCTGACAACACTTGATGTTGTGAACAGAGGAACTAAATAAAGTGCAGGGTGTCCATTCATTCTGTTCCTGCCAGTGGTACTTCACCATGTCCTTTCACAGTAATGCTGGCACAGACAGAGTTATCACATCCAATATGTTTCCCTGTTTAACCCTTGAGCACACAGATTTTACCCCTACAAGATTGCTTACAGAATTTAAATTCATTATCTCTTAAATCTCATAGTTGCTCTGACAATTAATTATAAAAGATAGTAGTGTTATACTGATGAATTGGCATACTCAAATATTTGAAGTTAAGAGCAAATAAAATGTATGAGTATAAAAATGTGCAAGTTCTTCTTACTTAAAAAAATTCTTAACTTAAAAAACTTTGTTGTAACTTATTGCCTCAATTTATTTGAGGTTTTCAAACTTATTCGGCTTTACAGTGAGCCAATGGAAAACAATATGACGCAGGCAGATATCATGTTCATGAGCTAATGTATTAAAGTTTTATTAATGTAAGCAGGGCGGGGCAAAGAGCCAGGGACATTTTACATTACTATTTTTATTATGCTTATATGCCGCAGTCGGCCGCTGATGCCCTTTTCTAATGCTTAAAATAATTGGTTTGAGTTGGGTAAACTTAAATTAACCAAATTAGTTCAATCAAATTAACTTTTATAAGTAATTAGCACTTTCTTTTTCTTTTGAGTTCACAAAACCGACACATTTTAAGTAATTGTTTTATTGTTTTGAGGTTTATGAACTTGCTTCTTTTAATTTAGACAAACATAAATTTAACTGAAACTGGGCTGGGATTTCTATTTCCCACCATGCTTTGCCATGACACTTGAAAGGTAGAGTAAATGCTAAAATTAAGAGTTTTATAATGATTTTTGTGCAAGATTCAGGGTCCTATCATACACCCGGTGCAATGCAGTGCCAGACGCGACACAATGTATTTTTGCAGTTTCAGCCTGTAAACTTCCATCCATTTAGCCCAAAAACCGGATGCTAGTCGCTTGGTCAAAAGGAATTCTGCGTGTAAGCCTTTTCAGCATTTTGGTGAAGTTCTCTTAATTTATTGATATCTCATTTTAAATCTGACTCCATTAATAATTTTATCTGACTCCAATTCTATGTGACTCCATAAAGTGTGTTACGTTTAGAGTTTATCAGCTGATTTTAAGATTAGTTGCGATTTAATTTAGATCGTTGATTTTCCTTAGTATCACTTATTTTCAAATATTCGTTCCTCCATGGGACCTGGCACCGCTCAGAGGCAATAGTGTCGCGACTCACTAGCTCTCACGACACAAATTAGTTAGTTCTGATATTACAGAGGATTGCAGAGTGAACTATTGTAACTTTAAATGAGTCCCGCAGGTTTACTCATAACAAAAAGTGTACCTTTATTTATAGCCACGAAGCTGCAACTTATAATATCAGCGACAGTCGGAAATCTGATTTTCTCTCATGCATGGCTCAATGCTCCCGCTATAGAGTCCTCAGTATAATCTGTCCCAACAGAGAGATTTGCGGTAGCACCTACTTACTCCTCATGGACCCTACTAAAATAATGATTTCAGAAAGATACAGAATAAATCAAGATTAACATTTATTTTGGCCAGACAGGAAAAGTAAATAAGTAAACAAGAATCCATGGTACACAACTGATCAGCGTAAAAACATAAAACACAATTGCAAAGCAATATGAAAATAATGTTAAAAGAGTCATCTTGCCTGGCTCATAGTCTACATGTCGTGTATGTGTGTCCCAAAAGACACTGACACAGCACCACATGGGGGTTTTGGCTACAAAATGTTCTCCCACTGAAAGTTTGGTTACCCTCGCTTAAATACTCCAACTAAAACAAAAGGGTTGTAAATATTTGCAACACAAACACCTGGTTTTGGGGGAGTGGATCAGATATCTTTGAAGAGACTCCTCAAAAGGAGAACTGAATTCTCATTAGTTTTCAATCTTTCTAATACTACTAGTGACTGCAGTGAAACTGAGACCATTTTACCATTTGCACCGAGACCTTTAAAAAGACATCACACATGAAAGGGATAAAACAATAGATTTACAAGATACATCATCACTGGTATATCTGGATTTGGTGACTTGAAAACAGGGCAAAATGGGGAGGGGGGAGAAATGTTTGTCACGGTGGTGTCACACAGTTTCTGTGAGATCTTCTCTCAAGATTAGTGACTTTTATTGTTCTATTGCTGGGGTGTGTATCTCAGCTTTTGTCTTAGCACCAAAACCTTCCTTACAAACCCGACACAGTTATTATTTTCACGTCATGCGCCACGTTGTTTAAATAGCAAATGCATTTGCACCCATTTGTGTGCCCATGGGCGTGCTGGTCCGAAAATGAGGTGTGTTCAGGCGCATTGTTGGCGTGTTGCTATTTTGAGGCAAATGAAAATGACTGCGCCATTGACCAACTGAAACCTGGTCTAAAGTCAATAGCGCTGTATTTTTTGTGTTATTTAAAGGCCACATAAGTAATATGTGCATATAGGCGGATGCACACCCCACACACATTCTGCTTATTACACACACAGGGACCTGTAGCAGCACACAAACATGCCAAATATTAAAAATAAAAGGATTACAATGTAAAAGATTATTATTGTGTACATAAAGATAAAACTGCCTACATGTCATAATGGATAATCATTGCATGTATCAGAATTACCTATTTGCAGTAATGACAAATGAAATTGGATACTTATTTAACCAATTGTAGCAATACACACATGAAGAATTCAGATGCAAAAGCCTCTAAAAGCCACTTCGGTCAAAAATGAGATAACGATACTGAGTGAATGCTCTCCGCATTTAGTATACGTTCATAAAATTCTTTAACTTCACACCCACTAAACCCCGGCCTCAGCCCATCCAGAAGTACCGGTACTTAGGTACAACCCCAAATCAGAAAAAGTTGGGACAGTATGGAAAACGCAAAAAAAAAAAAAAAAAAGAAGTGATTTCTAAATTTACTTTGACTTGTATTTCATTGCAGACAATATGAACACAATTATTTCATGTTTTGTCTGGTCAACTTCATGTCATTTGTAAATATGCATCCTTTCCTGTCATTCAGACCTGCAACACATTTAAAAAAAAGTTGGGATAGGAGCAATTCAGGGCTAGTATTGAGGTAAAATTGTTAAATAATTATGTGATTTGAAACAGGTGATGTCAACAGGTGATTGTAATTATGATTTGGTACAAAAGCAGCATCCAAGAAAGGTCTAATCCTTTAGGAGCAAAGATGGGCCGAGGATCGCCAGTTTGCCAACAAATACGTGAGAAAATTATTGAAATGTTTAAAAACAATGTTCCTCAAAGAAAGATAGGAAGAGATTTGGATATTTCACATTCAACAGTGCATAACATAATTAAAAGATTCAAGGAATCTGGAGGAATTTCAGTGCGTAAAGGACAAGGGCGCAAGCCTAAGCTGAACAAACGTGATCTCCGATCCCTCAGGCGGCACTGCATCAAGAATCGTCATTCATCTATAAGCGATATCACCACATGGGCTCAGGACTACTTTGGCAAACCTCTGTCAAGTACCACAATACGTAGTTACATCCACAAATGCCAGTTAAAACTGTACTGTGCCAAAAGGAAGCCCTATGTTAACAGTGTCCAGAAGCGCCGTTGACTTCTCTGGGCTCGGAGGCATCTGGGATGGACCATCACACAGTGGAAACGTGTACTGTGGTCAGATGAATCAGTATTTCAGGTATTTTTTGGGAGGAATGGACGCCGTGTGCTCCGGACCAAAGAAGAAAAGGATCATCCAGACTGTTACCAGCAACAAGTCCAAAAGCCAGGGTCTGTCATGGTATGGGGTTGTGTCAGTGCCCTTGGCAAAGGTAACTTGCACTTCTGTGAAGGCACCATTAATGCTGAAAAGTACATAGAGATTTTGGAGCATAATATGCTGCCTTCAAGAAGACATCTTTTCCAGGGATGTCCATGCATATTTCAACAAGACAGTGCAAAACCACATTCTGCACACATTACAAAGTCCTGGCTGCGGAAGAAGAGGGTACGGGTACTTGACTGGCCTGCCTGCAGTCCCGACCTGTCTCCAATAGAGAATGTGTGGTGCATTTTGAAGCGCAAAATGCGACAACGAAGACCCCGTACTGTTGCCCACCTTAAGACTTGTTTGCAGGAAGAATGGGACAAAATTACACCTGAAACACTTCATCACCTGGTGTCTTCAGTCCCTAAACGTCTTTTAAGTGTTGTGAAAAGGAATGGCAACATTACAAAGTGGTAAATGCTTTACTGTCCTAACTTTTTTTAAATGTGTTGCAGGTCTGTATGACAGGAAAGGATGCATATTTACAAATGACATGAAGTTGACCAGACAAAACATGAAATATTATGTGTTCATATTGTCTGCATTGAAATACAAGTCAAAGTAAATTTAGAAATCACTTCTTTTTTTTTTTTTTGCGTTTTCCATACTGTCCCAACTTTTTCTGATTTGGGGTTGTAGAAACCTATACATAGAAGCCTGACAAAAAAGCTTATTTTAAAGAAAAACGTCAGACGGACTTAGAGGCTTTTGCATCTGAAGTCTTTAGGGCTGTAATCTCCCAGTCGATTAGTCGATTATTGGTCGATACGTTCTGGCTCGACCAAAATTTTGATTGGTCGATTTTTTTGCAGCGTTCATTTAATTAGTTTTTGCCGCGTTCATTTAATCAGTTTTGCTGCGGCGCGTTCATTTAATCAGGTGGAAAGCACTAATTGCTAATGGGGGTGTTTTCAGAGCACCCCTGTTTCACAGGTATCAGTCTGCCTTCAGAACACCCCCATTGTTTTCACTTCTTTTGGATTAGCCCAACCAACTGGCGAAGAGAAGTCTCTCGCCCGTCCTTTGTTTTTCATTCCCCGCTGGCTCAAACGCACGCCCATAGCGGTAAACTTGAGGAACGCCCATCAACATACACATGAGGGGAAGCGTCACAACACCACGCTTCAGTCGTGCCGCAAAAGTGGATCTGTACTGTCCGTTTTGCCGCGTTCATTTCATCAGTTTTGCCACGTTCATTTCATCAGGTGGAAAGCACTAATTGCTAATGGGGGTGTTTTCAGAGCACCCCTGTTTCACAGGTAACAGTCTGTCTTCAAAACACCCCCATTGTTTTCACTTTTGGCCCAACCCACTGGAGAAGAGAGACAGATTGAAGAAGGCTAGTTTTCTGTAACTTATATTATTTATTTAATTGTGAGAGCGTTTTTTCTGCTCTTGATCTGGCTTGTTTAATAAATATTCATTTTTTATTAAAGTGGATGTGCCTTTTGTGTTTAAGAGTAAAAGCTTTAAGTTAATAGTCTATTCGTGTCTGAAATTATACTGTCTGTCAGTTATTATAATACATATGACAAAAACAATTGTCTAAATTATGTTGCATATTCGTCAAAAGTTCTTGTGATGATATCTAGTTGACAATAGTACTATATTTTGGGAAATCATAGGCTATGATATTGCGCAGGTGCAAGTGATGCAACGCTGTCAGAGCTGACAGACTCGTGTGTCAGACTCATTTCAGTGCAAAATAATCAGCTCAAAAACTATTTAATATGCTGCAAATAGCCTACTAGTTTTTTATGTTTATTTATAATTCATTTATGCAGACAACAAGGCTACCAAGTACTGCGCACAGTGCGCAGCTAATTAATTTAACGTTTTTTTTCCTAACATCATTTTTAGTCGATTTTTAGTCGAAAATTTCAGGACTTCAGTCGACCAAGATTTTCTTTGGTTGATTACAGCCCTAGAAGTCTTCTCATGTATATTTTACTGGACAGCGGATTAAAGCTGGATAGACAAGTTAATCAAGTTGTAAAGTCAAGTTTCTATCAATTGTGAGTCCTGGTAAAAACAAAGTCCTTTTTCCTCTTTTAATAATTTTGAAAGAGTTATCCATGCTTTTATCACCACTATGCTTGCCTATTGCAACTCTATTTTGGGACTATTAAATTTTCTTTAAACCGCCTTCAGATGGTTAAAAATGCGACTGCCAGAGCGTTAACGGGAGCTTGTACACTTGAGCATATCACCCCTGTTCTACGGACTCTACATTGGTTGCCTGTATGCCACAGAATTGATTTTAAAGTACTTTTATTGTTTTTTAAATATTTACATGGTTTGGCACCTCAATACCCTGTTGATTGAACATCAACCAGTGAGAGCTCTTGGTCTGCCAATCAGAGGCTCTTAGTGGTCCCTAAAACCAGACTAAAGTCTTTTCCGTATAGCCGCTCCGAGACCGGAACAGTTTACGAACTCAAATCAGAACTGCACCCACATTATCTATTTTTAAATCAAAGTTAAAAATAATTTTTGTTTGATCTGACTTATCTTAAATCTGTCTCATTCAATGTTTTGTTGTTTACTTGTGGCTTTGTCTTTTTTTATATATATTTTATAAATAAATTGAAAATTAAAATTAATATTCACTACAGCATGATTGCATGTGCGATATTTTTTAATAATGCATTATAAATGTTGCCATTTAGGCTACTCTTGACTGATAATGCTGACTAGTCTGAAGACAAGCTATGGCATAGAGTCATGCACACAGAGAGGCTTTACAGTGGATGATCAGTCTGCTGAATAAAGCTTCTTGTCTGAGCCTCCTAATCCGTGACCAGTGCTCATACGGTTTCTATTCTTTGTGCTGTATTGCTTTATGCTTTTTAGATATGGCAAGTAAAAAAAGTAAATCCTTTCCCACAGTCATGCAGTTTTAGTGGTTTTCAACTGCAAACGATCCAACTTTTAATGACATAAACCAGTTTCTGCTATGATTACTGTACATAAAAAAATAAAAAATAAATAAAAAGCCTGTGTAAATACTGACTGTAAATACTGGTTCTGTCAAAACATTGCTCAGGGGTGCATTTCCCGAAAGCATCGTTAGCCAACTATGGCCAATAATTTTCTCCAACGAACAAACAGCATCAGAAACTTGTGTAGAACTACAGCTCTTGACTTGTGGGCTGTGGCTAAAAGCATAGTTAGTATGACATATGGACTTGAATACAGTAGATCGTGCTCTTTGGCACAGTAAGCAAGCTAACATGCAGTATATTCTACATCATTCCATTCTCACACACACACACACGCACGCACACACACACTCATGTTTGTTTTTGTGAAATGTGAGGACATTCCACAGGTGCAATGGTTTTTATACCATACAAACCGTATTTTCTATCCCCTTACACTGCCCCTGCCCCTAAACCTACCCATCACAGGAGACTGTGCAGTTTACTTTCTGTGAAAAAAAACTTGTTCTGTGTGATTTATAAGCATTTTGAAAAGTGAGGACATGGGTAACGTCCTCATATTTCACCCTCTTTTTGTAATACCTATGTAATACCCATGTCATTATACACATTTGTGTCCTGATATTTCACAAAAACATGCCCACTCACACACAAAAACACACAGACACACACACACACACACACACACACACACAACCACACACACACACACACACACACACACACACACACACACACACACACACACACACACACACACACACACACACACACACACACACACACACACACACACACACACACACACACACACACACACTATTTTTGCATTTCCATTTGGTGAACCCAATGGCACAGTCACTTTACCTTTAGTTTTGCATTTCAACAGCTACTCAAGTGTGTGACCACTATCTGTGTTTCATCTGGGCTATATATTTTTTCATTTGCCAGTTAACAAGTGTAAAAGCTCCATCCTTAACAATCAATTACAAGTTACATATAAAACCTTTTAGGCCAGAGCTCTTGTATTCATTTATGCTGTTCAAAAGCAAGACATGATTTATTTATTTAGAAGGTCCATTTGTAGTTATATTGTGCTAATTATACTACGATATCGGAGTGAAACATTTATTTATTTAGAAGCCCCATTTGTATAATCTGCTAATGACATTGTTATTCATTATATTATGTTATGTTACGTTATGTTGTGCTATACGTTATATTATATTATGCGGGAGAATGATAGTGCTATACAGTAGCGAGCGAGGATTCCAGATAGCATGTAATAATTGAAACAATGTTGAGTCAGTGTTGATGCGTCAACGCTAATTGCATTGAATTAACGTTGCAAAGTGATGTTGGTTCAGTATCAATCTTGCACCCACAGGTAATGCTGAAGCAATTTTGAGATTTCAACCACAAATTAATGGTAATATAATTGATTCAACATTACAAAGTGATATTTATTCAACATCAGTTTTGCACCCTCATTTAATGTTGAAGCAATGTTGAGATCTCAACCACAAATCAATGGTAATATCATTGATTCAACATTACAGAATTATATCTTTTTAACATCACTTTTGCACCCTCAGTTACTGTTGAAACAATGTTGAGATTTCAACAAAACAATCAATTATAATAACATTGAATCAACATTATGAACTGATGTTAGTTCAATATCACGTTTGCACGCACATTTAATGTTGAATCAATGGTGAACAAAAAATCAATATTGCTATCGAATCTACATTACACTATCACTGATGTTGAATCAATATTGAAATTCACAAAAATAATAAATGATAATATTGTTGAATCAATGTTGATGTTGATTCTACATCAATGATTCAAAAGTTACTCAACACAAAATATTCAAACTATGATTATAGTGTCATTAAATTCTGTATATTTATTCTATTTTTCTAAAATCTATTAATGTTTCAATATCAAAAGAAAGCGTGTCTTTTCCCACCAGGTTTATCTACAGCCCGAATTAAACACACCCGAAGCAGCTAATCAAGGTCATTAGGATCTATGAAAACTTCAGGCAGGTGTGTTGGAGCTAAACTCTTCATGAAGAGGAATAAACACCTCTGAGCTATGCTAAGCTACAGCTAAGCTACATACATCTCAGTTCATTTTCTGTGAAACTACATAACATTCAAGTAACAAGTTTATCTTAAAGAATAAAAGAGCTTAGGCTTTTTCAATGAAAATTTCTTCACCCCGAAATTAAAATTCTGTCATCATTTACTCACGCTCACTATCACAGGCTGGTCTGTTTGTGCTGTCATTCTGTTTCCGTGTCACATGTTCCTTTGTTCCAGTTTCCCACGACTCATCTGTCGTGATGGTCACCATCATTATTAGTTCATCTGTTCCAGCTGTGTGTCATCACCCTTGTTTGTGTTCTCTTTAAGTTCTGCCTGTTTCAGTCACTCGTTGTCCGGTATTGTATGTGTTACATTGTGTTTAATGTTTGGCTGTTCTGCCTGTGTAAAACATAGACCGTAAAAAAATATGGACGACGCGACTTCATTGACTTCCGCTGACCAGAGTTGAAGCTTTCGTTAGCCTGCACACGGCGCTGACATCTTGGGACCGAGTCTGCACAGTAGCGATCCCTGGACCGGAGTTGCGCAGTAGACAGCAGGAAATAGAGGCGCGATTATCAAAAGCCCACCCACACTCTCACAGATGCAGAACATTTCATTATGTTGGTGTGAACTAAACAGTTATAGAAATGTAGAAATTAAAGCTAAAGCTCCAATCTCCTCCCAAAAATCCAGAAAAAAGTCTGTTAGTGCCTCAGTAACAACTTCACTCAGAGAAGCTGTCAATCTCAGCTGTCAATCATGATGTCATACCCCTTAAATGACAGAAACCATCTTTAGGAAACTATTATTTGAAGTGTAATTTAATTGTTTAGTGTGTCTCGCGTCCATTCTAATACATGGAGAGGCGGGGGTTAGGACCTATACTGGGACCAACCATTGATCAAGGCGGTGATCAAGGCGCAGAGGCTTCAGTTTCTGAGAGGAGTGCCAAGTGTGTACACCTGTGTTCCCCTTCGAGGGAACTCGCACTGCGTCGTCGAGTGACGACACTCTGGGGAACGCCCACAGCGTTACGCATCTGAAGTATGAATGAAATCAAGCCAATCTGATTGGTGGTGCGTCGTGACGTAGTAGATGACGGCATACCCGGAAGATACAAAAAGGAAGCTGATGCAAACACACACTAGCTTTTTTGCTCTTCAGCGAAGCGCTATATGTGAAATTGTCTGTCTATTTGGTGTAAGTGTTTTGTCTCAAATATTCCCTAAATAAGATGGCTAGTGAGCAACAGTTCACAAGGTGTGTGCACCCATGTCCGCGATTCATTTCGGGCACGGACACACACCTTTTGTGTGTACAATGCCTGGGCGTGCAGCACGCTAAGGCGGCTCTCGAGGGAGCCGCCTGTAGCGAGTGTGAAAAGCTGCCGCTCAGGGTGTTGCGCTCACGGCTGGCTGTGTTCAGTGAGACCGGCCAAGCCCGCGAGCCCCAGGGTTCTGGGCCCGCTGTTGCTGAGGCACGGCGGCGCCGTAGATCATTGGGCTCGCAGCGGGACCTCGTGACAGGATATGGGACTGCTGAGGCACTTTCCCTATCCTCGTCCGAGGACTCCGATGTTCTCCCGGCCCGTGCGGAAGCCCGCGATGTGGCTTCTTCCCGCGGGGCGGAGAACCCGACGTTTCAGCTGTCTGGCTCCGAGGAGTCGGATGTGCTGAGCGTCGAGGCGGGTGCAGTGGAGCCTGAGCCATCGCTTCACGCACCCGCTCCAGAGGAGCTAGTGGAGGTTTTGACCCGCGGCGTGGCCAAGTTAAACATCCATTGGCCACAGGAAGAACCGGAAATCCAGCCGCCCAGTAAGCTGGATGAACGGTTCTTCAGGCGCAAGCCTCAACCTCCACGCCGGGGTCTGCCTTTTTTCCCGGACCTACACAATGAGTTGTGTAGGTCCTGGGATAAACCCTATTCGGCCAGACTCACCAGCCCTCCAGTACTCGACTTCGGTAACGTACTGGGGGCGGCCGAACAGGGTTATGGGACAATGCCGAGGGTAGAGGAGGCTCTCGCGAGCGACCTCTCTCCCGAGGCCGCTTCATACCTGAAGACCCCAGTATTGCCCGCCAAACCAGCGCGCGATACATCAGCGCTGGTAGGGAGGGCATATATGGCGGCTGGGCGGGCTGGTAGTTGCCTGCACACTATGGCGGTGTTGCAGGCCTACCAGGCCGACCTCCTCAAGGAGCTCGACGAGGGCGGGGGCCCGTCTCCGGACGATGTCCTCGAACTCAGGAAGGCCACCGATTTGTCTCTCCGCATCGCCAAGGAGACGGCCCGTTCCATCGGCCGCTCCATGGCGGGTATGGTGTGTGTGGAGAGGCATTTATGGTTAAACCTGTCGGGGATGAAGGAGAGAGAGAAACACTTTCTCCTAGATTCCCCGGTCTCGCCTTCTGGGCTTTTCGGCGGCGCGGTTAACACCGTCGTCGAGAGGTTCCAGGAGGTGAGAAAGCAGGCGGCGGCCTTCCAGCAGTATCTCCCTCGTCGATCCAGCTCCTCGGGGAAGGCTGTCTCAAAGGGACAGCCTCGGCCGTCTACTAGCTCCTCGCACCGGCAGGTGCAGAAAGAGAGCGTTGCTTCTCGCACCCCTCCTGAGGGAGCCTGGCAAAAGAGGCGGCGCTCTCGTGGCAAGCCTTCCGAGCCTAAGGTCGATCTGAGGACCGTCCTTCAGGCGAAGAAGGCTGCCACTAAGCGGTCCTAGCTGCGGCTGGATCGCTGAGAGCTGCCCCCCCCGGGACGGAACGACTGAGGTCGTCTTCCCCCCGGAGCTCTCGGGAGATCAGTGCTGTGTTCCCGCCGTCACAGACGCTTCGGGCCTCACTGTTCTCCCGCACACGCGTGCTGTCTTCGCTGCCTCCAACAGGACTTGCGGCTGGACAGCAAACGTGTGCACCCACCGAAAATCGTTCGGTCGAACAAGGCCGAAAATCGAACGAGAGGCTGGTTCCCCCTAGTAGATTATCTTGGCGCATGGACATGCCTTCCGAGTGTATGTACATGGGTCCTGCAGACTGTAGAGCTGGGTTACAGACTACAGTTCGGTTCTCCTCCCCCGAAGTTCAACGGGGTGGTCCGGACTGTGGTCGGCCCAGAGCAGGTTCGGGTTATGGAACAAGAAGTACAGGCCCTGTTAGCCAAGGAAGCCATAGAGCGGGTTCCGTTGGCGAACAGGGACTCCGGGTTCTACAGCCGGTACTTTATAGTTCCCAAGAAGGATGGTGGGTTGCGTCCGATAATAGATCTCAGGCTCCTGAATCGGTCTATGAGGAGATTCAGGTTCAGGATGCTCACAATTCCAGCCATCGTGAGTCAGATCCAGTCCGAGGACTCGTTCGTCACGATAGATCTAAAGGACGCATACTTCCATATTTCCATCCTTCCAACCCACAGGAAGTTCCTGAGGTTCGCTTTCGGGGGCGAAGCGTACCAATATCGGGTTCTTCCCTTCGGCCTGGCACTCTCCCCTCGCACCTTCACCAAGTGTATGGATGCAGCACTGGCTCCGCTGAGACTCCAGGGCATCCGTATACTAAATTACATCGACGACTGGCTCATACTGGCCAGATCGCGCGAGATGGCGGTTCGGCATCGAGATGTCGTTCTGGCCCACATAAGGTGCTTGGGGCTGAGACTCAACACGAAGAAAAGCGTGTTGACGCCCTCCCAGAGGACCACGTTCCTGGGAGTCGTATGGGATTCCACGTCGATGCGGGCACGTATGTCTCCCGCACGCGTGGAATCCATACTGGCGACGGTCTCCAGAGTGAAGCCAGGCCGCAGCCTCACCGTGAAGCAGTTCCAGAGACTGCTGGGGCTCATGGCAGCAGCGTCCAACGTGATACCTTTTGGCCTGCTGCATATGAGACCCCTACAGTGGTGGCTGAGGGCCAAGGGGTTTTCCCCGAGGGGAAATCCGTTTCGTATGATCAGGGTAACGCGCAGATGCCTTCGTTCCCTCGTCATATGGCGGAAACCTTGGTTCCTGTCCCAGGGGCCAGTGCTGGGAGCATCATGTTGCCGGAAAGCCGTTTCAACAGATGCCTCCCTCACTGGTTGGGGCGCGGTCATGGAAGGCCGCTTTGCGAGAGGTCTGTGGGAGACCCGGCATTCTTCATGGCAAATCAACTGCCTGGAGATGCTGGCAGTCTACAAAGCTCTGAGGAGCGTTTACCCGGACCTCCGCGGCCACCATGTCCTGATATGCTCAGACAACACTTCGGTTGTCGCGTATCTCAATCACCAGGGGGGTTTGAGGTCGCGCCCTCTATGCAGACTGGCGCATCAAATCCTCCTGTGGTCCCAAGGGAAGTTATCGTCCCTCAGGGCGATGTACATTCCCGGGGACCAAAATCAGGGAGCAGACATCCTGTCGAGGCAGGGGCTGAGGCCCGGGGAGTGGCGACTCCACCCAGAGGTGGTGGAGGCCATGTGCGAGAGATGCGGCCCAGTGGAAGTGGACTTATTCGCGTCTCGAGAGACGTCCCACTGTCCACTGTGGTTCTCTCTCAGGCATCCAGCCCCGTTGGGACTGGATGCCATGATGCAGACGTGGCCGAGGCTGCGTCTGTAACCATTTCGCCCGATCGCTCTGCTCCCTCTGCTCTCCTTTCTGGCGTCTCGCTTCAAGAGGTATGCGAGGCGGCGGGGTGGGCCACCCCGCACACCTTCATACGTTTTTACAGTCTGCACCTCCCGGTGACGCCTGGTGCTCGAGTTCTTGCGTCCTGAGTGTGCCTGGGTTTCCAGCTTCACACTGGGACGTGGGGGTGATTTGGTGTGGCCTAGTGGGTATTAACGTTCCCCAGAGTGTCGTCACTCGACGACGCAGTGTGAGTTCCCTCGAAGGGGAACGTCTCGGGTTATGACTATAACCCTTGTTCCCCGAGAAGGGAACGAGACACTGCGTCTCGTCGCCACACCTATCACGGTTAGAGCGCTTGCTTCATCGCAAAAGAGCTAGTGTGTGTTTGCATCAGCTTCCTTTTTGTATCTTCCGGGTATGCCGTCATCTACTACGTCACGACGCACCACCAATCAGATTGGCTTGATTTCATTCATACTTCAGATGCGTAACGCTGTGGGCGTTCCCCAGAGTGTCGTCACTCGAAGACGCAGTGTCTTGTTCCCTTCTCGGGGAACAAGGGTTATAGTCATAACCCGAGACGTTTTCTCTCTAATGGTGAAGCATCAGATTAGGTATGTTCGACATTGGCTGCAGAGGTTTTACTGTTATAAAAAAATCATTTGTGAGCATTAGTGGAACTGAAGGTTTTAGAATAAACACGAAACACAAGTGATCACTGTCATGCGGTGAATCTGGCCAATCATGGAACAGCTGTGTCGTCATCAGAGTTTTTTCAACCATTTTTCAACAGACTTGCTAAAACCATGAAGGCCCACCTCTAAACCAAGCCCCCAGTGGATTAGAGCAAATCGGGTAAAGTGGTTGAAAATGCCCATCTTGGTTTGAAAACGCCCCACTGATTGGGAAACACCCACTAGTGTTCTACTACAAATCACTGTTAGTTCAGTGTCGCTGGCTGAATCCGAAATCACCCCCTAAACCCACATTCACTATTCCCTACTTTAGTCCTCTAATACAGTTCACTTGAAGGAGTGAATGAAAACGAGTGAGTGAATTCGGACAGCCGTTGAATGTATGTCGCCTGTACATTCGTTATTGCGGTGCAATGTGGGATTGAATGAGTGCACCCAATAACATCCACTATGGTTTCGGGCACCACTACAAATGGCTGTCCCCCCAAATAATGCCCTATTTGAGAGTATAGGGGGCGATTTCGGATTCAACCACTGTCTCCACCCATTTGTGCTGTTTACTTTTGTCACAATTTCAAAGCTGATACAACACACTTTAAACATTGAAATGTCAATCTCAACCAAAATGATGGTTTGGATCAAAACTCAACATTGTATCAATGTCACCATGCTATCTGGGATGAACCCCAGAAATTACATTTTTGGACACTCTCTCCAGAAGCAGATACTGCATCTGATGACAATAGCAGTTCTCCAGAAAGGTGTCATTTCCTTGTGAGAAAAAGAGCGGTGTGTTGTTTTGTCTATGCACCTTGACAACTTGAGTGCTTTCGATGTCACGCCACCCAGATCGTTCGGCTAGGCTATCTGTCTCTCCTGACCTTCAGCCAGGCAGAAAAGGGTGTGCTTTGGAGTTCACGAGCAATAGCCAACAACCGAGACAGCCCTGGTATTGTACCTGCTCATAGAGCCGTGAAATCGCTTTGCCACTTCTTCTACCTTATATTCTGTTCTGTCTTTTCTTCATTTTTTTAATTCCCTCCTCCCTCAATTTCTCTTCCTTTCTCATATCTTGTTTTCTAAAATCCACCAAGCTGACATCCCAGAACTAAAAAGGGCTAGTTTGCAGAAAGCGTGTTCTCTCTCTCTCTTTCTCTCCCCCTTCCTCTCTCCCGGTGTCCCTTTATCTCTCTCCTTTCTGTCCGTCTCTGTCGTTCTCCTTTATTCTCCACTCTTTTTTCTTGTTTCTTTCGAGCTGTAGAAAGTCAGCTTCCAAACTTTGTTTTGTTCTGCTGTGTTATTTTTGCCTCAGTATCTCAGCTGGGAGAATCACCCCTGCCGTGTAATGAGAACGAGGTGAGGGGAGCTGGGAGTGTAATTATTTTCATTTGGGCGCCTGTGAGGGGCAGCTACGCATTTGTCTCCCCCTCTCATGTGACAGCATCACTGGGTCCTTGCACTAGTTTCTTCGGCAACAGTAACGAGCATAAATCTCTTGGTATCTCCTCCAGATAGTTTTTTAAAAAGAGGGGGGAAATAAATAAATAAATAAAGAGCCTTTGTGTTATTTTTAATAGAAAGCACCAGACTGCCAATGCGGGAGAGAGGTGTTGCTGCTGAGAGATGTGAAGGACTACTGGAAAAAAAGAATTATAGTAAATTAGATGTTTGTTTTCAAGGGTCCATGCATCCATCATTAGGGCCCAAGCCCTGAAAGGGCGCAGAGCCCTATTGTTCTTCCTCTGTTTCTTATTATTAGGGCCCAAGCCCTGAAAGGGCGCAGAGCCCTATTGTTCTTCCTCTGTTTCTTATTATTATTATTTTATCGACTTCTCGGGCACTTTTGGGGCCCTTACCATGCTCAAAAACTCTTGAAACTTTGCACACACATCGGAATGCGCGGCCATCAGAGCCGGGCTGAAGCTGGTACCCGGGCGTGGCAGGGGGGCTCGACAGCGCCCCCTAAAGTGGTGTCTGAAAACTTGGTCTATATATCAAACACACTTGCACGTACATGTATGAAACTCGGTACACATATAGACCTCATCGGGCCAAACAACTTTCGTGCTCTAAGTTACGTGTCAGCCCAACAGGAAGTGAGCTAATATGGGTTGTTCTGAAAACACATGCTCTGGAATTTAATATACTCCTCCGAGGCCATTGTTTCAATCAGTGCCAAACTCGGTCAGCATGAAGTCAAGACACAGAGGATGCTAAATTGCGAACGGATTTTTGATATCTTAAACGGTTTGGCCGTGGCGAAGCAACGAATTTATGGCGAGAAAAGGTAAACAGGAAGTGTGTAATAACTTGTGCACACATTGACTGATTTGGATGAAACTTCAGCTGTGTGTTCGTTGTAAGAGGCCGATCACATGGATATGACTTTTGTGAGTCAAAGTTATAGCGCCACCAACTGGCAGCAGGAAGTGTGTCACTTTCAAAAATGCTTTGAATCACCATCTTATTTTCACACGATTGACTTCAAACTTCATCAGTATAATGTGAAAACATGACAGATAGAGACATATGAATGAATTCCTGATATTTCAAATAATGCTGCCATGGCAACATGTCAAAGTTTAATAATGTTTTTGGCTGTTTGTGTGCCCTCCCCTCTATCACCAAAAGGGGGCAGTGTTGTATTATTTTTGAAACTCCCTTTCTCTCTCTCTCTCTCTCTGTGCTTGCTTATGTGATTTATGAGGACACAAATGTGTATGATGACATGGGTATTGGTATTACAACGTAGTGGTTAATGTGGACATGAACTATGACACTATATCACTACAGGACTCATTTTCTAAATGACATTTGAGTTACAATTCTTATCACCTGACAGCCGTGATTTCATGTACTCATTCAGACAGAACTCTTTTTTTAAAACAGAGGAGTGTGAGTGTGTTTTCTATACATGTGCTTTACAGAAGGTCATGTGCTGTGTTTGCAAAGATCACTTTTGACACATTTGTCTTTAAATTCATTATTTACTGACATAGTTCAAATTAATTTTTTAAAAAAATTCACATTATTTTCTACAAGTGTCTGTTTATAAGTGTCTTTTTTTCACAGAAAGTTTTTGTTTGAACGTGAATATTTGTATAATTCAGGGTCTGAGTTTTTACGTTCTCCTCGTAGGTGATTTTATTCAATCTCCACCAAACTCGGTCAACGTGAAACGGAAGCTTAACGCATTAAAAATATTTAACGCAAATAACACAGCGTCCGTTTTTATATCCATTTTTGCTTAGCGTTACATGATCACGCTCCTATTCATGTACATGCTTCCAAGCGCGACAAGACACAAGAGAGCGCGCTGTATGCCAGTGTCCTGTCTGTGTGTGTGTTAGTGTCCTGTCTGTGTGTGTGTGTGTGTGTGTGTGTGTGTGTGTGTCCTGTCTGTGTGTGTGTGTATGTGTATGTGTGTGTGTCAGTGTCCTGTCTGTGTGGATGCGTCTCATGTCAGCTATTCAAGGGACACTGACACACACACACACACACACACACACACACACACACACACACACACACACACACACACACACACACACACACACACACACACACTCGATGCATAGATAGACTCGCGTCAGTTTCCTGCTCACATCGAGTTCTCTTTTGCCTAGGGTTGCCAACTCTCACGCATTTGGCGTGACACTCACGCTTTCAGGCTCTGTCTCACGCTCTCACGCTGCCCAACTTAATCTCACGCCAAATTGCCAAACCTGCTTTTGATATTAAACAATGTCTAAGCTTTTACATTTTTTAAAGTTTTAATGCGAAATTCAAACAATAAATAGCGTTTTGGCGCTAATATGGCATAACAGTTAAAGCCAGAGTGTTGAAAAACCATACGGAGTTGCGACATGCTCTATCATCTCCCGGCGGCGCGCGCAGTCGTGCTTCACAGAAATCTCAATACTTCTAGCGCTGTGTCAATACATTTGAATGGCTTGATACACAACAGCTCCACTTTACAGGGGTTTGCAGCAAGTTTTGGTAAACAGTACAGCATAGTGTGCATTGATTATTACATCAACCATACAGGATCGTTTTATAATGGAGAGTAATGCAACAATGTTAACATTAATGTTAATGTTTTTTATTGTACTTAGCCTTCAGGTATTCCATACTAATTGGTCATACTCATACTAATTGATGGTCAAATGTGACCATACACCTTAACTATTTTTCAATTAAATAAATGTTCTATATTTTAGTTCAATAATATTTATTGAATATTTTGAGGAGATCTTTTGGTACTAAATACTAGTTGTGCAATATTTATTGTCAATAATGACCACTTAAAATATTTTTCTTCTAATATTTGTATTATTTATATTACAATTAGTATAGTAATAAGGTTAAATTAGAGAATTATTTTTCAAAGAGGCAAATTAGAGTCATTTTGTGGAGTCAGCCTGTCATTAATGTTCATCAAAGAACAACGGGAACAGAGAAAATTGTAGCTTTAATGATGATTCATCTATATTTCATTTATTATTTATACAGTTAAGGAAGGTTTGATAACTATTACATTTCTGTATAACAGGGAAGGCCATGGGTAAATATAACATTTATTATTTTCATTTATTATTTATTTATTCCATTTATTATCATTTATTATTACTATACTCTCCTTGAAGTTTACTTCCCGCTACTTTTTCCCTCTTCCTCCCAACCGCGCGGCTGCAACTGTCTTCTTCTTCTTCGATAGTAGCCTAAGCCAGTGTTTCCCAACCTTTTTTCAGTCATTTTATCATACGTTACGCTAGGGGTGTAACGGTACAGATTGCTCACGGTTCGGTTTGTATCACGGTTTAAGGTTCACCGTTTCGGTACGGTTCAGTATTTGCTATGTTCAGGGAAAAAAGGACTACTGTCAAATAAAACAAAAGAAAATAATAAGAACAAATCATTTAAATACAAGCAGCAGCACAAATAAATACTATTGAGCAAAGATACTAATAAAATAAACTATGCTTTTCAGGTTTTTCAGGTACGTCTAACATTAGTTTTCAGGTACAGAAATTGATCAAATGTAAAATAACATTGCATATATGACTGTATAAATTAAAGATTAATCCTATTAAACTTACAAACGTTATTCAATCAAGAGCAGTGAGTGATGCCCTTGTCTTTTGTTTGACATTAAACAGACAGCAGTAAAGGCTACTGCCCCTTTAAGACCTCATGCGTCGTCTTTTCTGGACTGTATAAAGCTTACTTAAGCCATATACAGACTATGTCTGCTAGAATACTCATCAATATGTTGACATACTTTTTGCGTGAGTTTGTCCGTTCAAGAGCAAGACTTGAAAGAGAACTCAATATTTGCGCGCTGAGAGACGTGTGCGCGCTCTCGGATGAGTGCACGGAAAATTTTCTCACAGTGCGCGCGACTTCTCATTCGCGTCTTCTGGCACTAAACCAGATAGTTGCGTGTTCTGAGTTAACACAATCAGAACGTAAAAATACGGGATATTTTACGGGAAAATACTAAAACGGGAAGACAGCGGGAAAAGAGCTAAAATACGTGAGAAACCCGGAAAAAACGGGAGGGTTGACAGCTATGGTGTGTGTGTGTGTGTGTGTGTGTGTGTGTGCGATATGTAGGCTTAGGGGTAGTGTAGGGGGATAGAATGTACAGTTTGTACAGTATACAAACCATTAAGTCTATGGAATGCCATATGCCTGTCTTTCCCCTTCCCCCTCTCTATCTGTCTATCTGTGTGTGTGTGTGTGTGTGTGTGTGTGGGGGGGGGGGGTCTCTGTCTCACCCTGTGAGTTTGTGTGTTTGCCTTTCTCTCAGTCCTTCCCCTCCCCCTCACTCTCACTCTATCATTGTCTGTGTGTGTGTGTGTGTGTGTGACTTTCTCTCTTGATCATAATTTAACCCTTTCATATAGGCTATCACAAATAACTATCACTTGAAATAAAAACGTCATGTGATGTGTTTGCCAAGATCACGTATGATGCACATGTCTTTAAATTAATTATTTACTGATATAATATAAATGTATTAAAACATAAATTTCACATGATTTTATAAAAGTGGCTATTTATAATAAACTTCCATAAAATGTAGACACGCATCTTACTCTTACCTGACACTGATATTAAAATCATCTTTGCAGTTTCTGTGATTTGGCTCCATTTATACATTTTTTATTAAAAAAAATTTATTGGACCACCCATATTGAAATTAAAGCATGTTTTATGGTGCATAAGATTGGTGCACAAATGGTAGCTAAGGTAGCTCAAAAACACATGAAGAGAAGTGTTAGAATAAAACAACATCAGCATTCGAATGGTATTCTGAACTCATTCCAATTTGACCTTTGACATAATCTGACATGAAATTCATATAAATTTAATTGATCTCATAGATGTGGCTGTTGTGGTTTGTGGTCATAGCAGCACCAACTGCTGCAGTTAATGTGGTGAATTCAGATGACTTTGACATAGTCCTTTTATGTTATCCCATTTTAAATGCCTATTGCCTGCCGTGCACAGTTAAGCTGATGCCACCGGGGTGGCGGTGCCACCGGCTTGGGCCCGTCATCGCTGCTCGCAGCTTTAATTAGGGCCCAAGCCCTGAAAGGGCGCAGAGCCCTATTGTTCTTCCTCTGTTTCTTATTAGGGCCCAAGCCCTGAAAGGGCGCAGAGCCCTATTGTTCTTCCTCTGTTTCTTATTATTAGGGCCCAAGCCCTGAAAGGGCGCAGAGCCCTATTGTTCTTCCTCAGATTATTCTTTGTTTTTTTTTTTTTTTTTTTAATTTTTTTTTTCGACTTCTCGGGTACTTTTGGGGCACTTAACATGCTCGAAAACTCTTGAAACTTCGCACAGGCGTCGGAATGCGCGGCCATCAGAGCCGGGCTGAAGCTGGTACCCGGGCGTGGCAGGGGGGCTCGACAGCGCCCCCTAAAGTGGGGTCTGAAAACTTGGTCCATATATCAAACACACTTGCACGTACATGTATGAAACTTGGTACACATTTAGATCTCATCGGGCCGAACAACTTTCGTGCTCATAGTTATGTGTCAGCCCAACAGGAAGTGAGCTATTATGGGTTGTTCGGAAAACGCATGCTCTGGAATTTAATATACTCCTCCGAGGCCATTGTTTCGATCATTGCCAAACTCGGTCAGCATTACGTGAACATATTCAGGATGCTAAATTGCGAGCGGATTTTTGATATCTCGAAAAGTCTGGCCGTGGCGATGCAACGAATTTATGGCGAGAAAAGGGAAACAGGAAGTATGTTATAACTTGTGCAAACATTGACTGGTTTGGATGAAACTTCAGCTGTGTGATTGTTATAAGAAGCCGATCACATGGATATGACTTTTGTGAGTCAAAGTTATAGCGCCACCAACTGGCAGCAGGAAGTGTGTCACTTTCAAAAATGCTTTGAATCACCATCTTATTTTCACCAGATTTATTTCAAACTTCATCAGTATAATGTGAAAACATGACAGATAGAGACGTATGAAATGGATTCCTGAAATTTCAAATACTGTTGCCATGGCAACGTGTCAAAGTTTAATAATCTTTTGGCTGTTCTGAGGCTCTTAGCATGCTTGAAATTGCTTGAAACTGCTTGAAACTCAACACACACATCAGAGATGTCAGTCAGTACACATGGGCAAAGCCTCAGAAACGGGCGGGGATGAGGGGCTCTCTAGCGCCACCTTTTGACAAAAGTGAAGGGCTTCGTTTGATCTACAATCACCAAACTCAGTATATATATTGACCTCATCGAGCCGGACAACTTTCTAATTTACAGTCATTAGCTCCGACCAACAGGAAGTCAGATATTTTGGTTTGAAGGTAAATTTTTGGTTAAATCGGGGTCTGAGTTTTTACGTTCTCCTCGTAGGCGTTTTATTCAATCTCCACCAAACTCGGTCAACATGAAACAAAGATACTGAAGATGCTAAAATGTGAACGGATATTGGATATCTCAAACGGTGTTTCCATGGCAAGGGATTAAATAAGGACAAAAAAGGGGAACAGAAATTCTCTGTGTCTGCTGCTCTCCCCTCAATGAACACAAGATGGCAGCATTGTATTAGTTTTGAAGCAGGATAAAAAAAAAACTTGTTTCTCTCTCTCTCTCTCTCTCTCTCTTGTTTGTGATTTATGAGGACACAAATTTGTATAATGACATGGGTATTACACTGGTATTACAACGTGTATGTGTGTGTGTTTAAAAACATACTAAAACAATGTTTTATTAAAATGTAACCAAATAGCTTTAAAATAATCATACTATTTTTCAGATCAATATATTTATTTTATTTAATATATTTCTTCTGAATATTTATTCTCTGTCTGCCCTCCCCTCACTAAAAGGTAGCAGTGTTGTTCTGAGGCTCTTAGCATGCTTGAAATTGCTTGAAACTGCTTGAAACTCAACACACACATCAGAGATGTCAGTCAGTACACATGGACAAAGCCTCAGAAACGGGCGGGGATGAGGGGCTCTCTAGCGCCACCTTTTGACAAAAGTGGGGGGGTTAGTTTTATCTTGAGTCACCAAACTCGGTACATATATTGTTCTCTTCGAGCCGGACAACTTTCTAATTTACAGTCATTAGCTCCGACCAACAGGAAGTCAGATATTTTGGTTTGAAGGTGAATATTTATGTAATTCAGGGTCTGAGTTTTTACGTTCTCCTCGTAGGCGATTTATTCAATCTCCACCAAACTCGGTCAACATGAAACAAAGATACTGAAGATGCTAAAATGCGAACGAATATTGGATATCTCAAACGGTGTTGCCATGGCGAGGGATTAAATAAGGACAAAAAAAGGGGAACAGTAATTGTCTCATATCTTGTAAAATAATATTTTGATTTAAATTAAATTAAGATTGTATGTTTGGTAATTGAACTTAGATTAATTTAAAATGACTGTACTATTTTTCAGATGAATATATATATATTTTATAAACATTTATTTCAGGGCCGGCCCGTGGCATAGGCGGAATAGGCAAATGCTAGGGGCGCCACTCATCCATAGGGGCGCAAAAATCTATAACTGATACTATTTTATTCATATTAATTTGAAATATTACCAAATAAAGCGCAAACAAACTTAACCAAGTCCCCCGCATCTTCCCGGTCCGCCTCATCATCTCCCCCGCCGAGCTACTTGAAGTGCGTCAGAAATATAACGCGCGATCAGTTTATATTTCTGATCAGTTATGGAATTTGCTGTGTCGCGTCGCCTCTCGCCGCATCTAATGTAGACAGGATTGCTTTCATTTTTTAGGGTGCTTGGCTCGCTCCAGGTGTAGACACGGTGAAAGTTGCCTGATAATTTATGACGGATGGCCGAATTGTAGTGTCATAAAAAACAGAAGCCCTCTGATGCAGGCAAGATAAGGGAAACACTGCAGAAATGCTCTTCTTATTTAGTATTTTTGTCTTTCTAGTCTAAATATCTAAAAATTCTTAAAACAAGATGCATTTACTAGATAAGTAAAATTATATTTTTTCTTAAGTGAATATATGCTTAAAACAAGCTAAATTATCTGCCAATGGGGTGAGAAAAATAATCTTGTTTCTGATTGAAATCTTGTTAATTGTTTCTGTCCCAAACAGAAATAAGATCATTTTTCTCACCCCATTTGGCAGATAATTGTGCTAGTTTTAAGCTAAAACTCACTTAATTTAGATTTTTTCCCCCAGAAAACAAGAAAAAAAATTATCTAATATCATTTTACTAGTAAATACATCTTGATTTAAGAATTTTTTGATGTTTGGACTGGACACAAGAAAAAATTAGTAAATAAGAAGAGCATTTTTTGCAGTGTTAAGACAGAGTTAAAGTGATGTAATGAATGAGTTTATTTAACTGCATAGTAGTGAAATACGAATGTACGCTAATTAATTCCAGTTTTACCTTAAACTATATGCAAGCAGCTGTTCTGGGTTCTCCAGTGGCCACAGATAGTGTATTTTGTCAAAAAATCAATCATATCTGTTTTTTTTAAATGCATGTAATATCACTTTTTTAATAACATAATGTTTTTAGATTAGATTAGATTAGATTCAACTTTATTGTCCTTACACAAGTACAAGTAGAAGGCAACGAAATGCAGTTTAGGTCTAACCAGAAGTGCAATAGCAGCAAGTGCAGGATATACAACGTTTGCATAAGTGCAGGACATGGATATGTACTGAATATATATAAATATATCTATAAATAGAAAGATGGTTATTACTATAAACAGAATTTACAGGTGAATATGTACAGTGAATAATATACAGATGGTTATTACTATAAACAGAATTTACAGGTGGATATGTACTATGAATATAATATAATTTTTGTTTCTTTAATTTTTATACTCTACAGTTCTGCAGTTTTAAGGGGACATATGGACATTTTAAAATGTATTTGCCGAAATTAGTAATGATATTTATATACAGGTGTATTTAAAATAGCAACATTTTATGTAAATTTCACATTAAATATCTAAATTTCTCAGTTTAATTCATGGTGAAAACATGAATGTGCATATAAGTGGAAGTTTGCTGCCATCTACTGGAAAACAAATACTTTTGCTAGTTCTCAATAGTCTGTGCATGAATGCTAGATGCAATTACTTGTTATTTGTGTTTAGGCTGTAATGTGGCGTAGGTGCTATTTTTGTATAGTTTAACTATCATCAGCCTTTTAAAGAAATTAAATAATAATAATATCATGAACATAATGACGGGGTAGAATGGACTGGACATCATATAAAACAACAACAATAAAAATTAAAAAACATCAATGCATTAAAAAAATAAAACAGTACCAGTGTTTCCGCAACTTAAAATGAAAACATGTGGTGCTAAACCTTGATACAAGGGGCACCAAGTAAAATCTTGCCTAGGGCAGCAAATTGGTCAGGGCCGGCCCTGATTTATTTGTATAATGTATTGTGCCCGTGTGTGCTGCCCTTCCCTCAATGAACACAAGATGGCAGCATTGTGTTAGTTTTGAAGCAGGATAAAAAAAAAACTTGTTTCTCTCTCTCTCTCTCTCTCTCTCTCTCTGTGTGTGTGTGTGTGTGTGTGTGTGTGTGTGTGTGTGTGTGGGCATGTTTTTGTGAAATATCAGGACACAAATGGACACCCAACACCCAACCTTTTTTCAGTCATTTTATCATACGTTACGCTAGGGGTGTAACGGTACAGATTGCTCACGGTTCGGTTTGTATCACGGTTTAAGGTTCACCGTTTCGGTACGGTTCAGTATTTGTTATGTTCAGGGAAAAAAGGACTACTGTCAAATAAAAAAAAAGAAAATAATAAGAACAAATCATTTAAATACAAGCAGCAGCACAAATAAATACTATTGAGCAAAGATAATAATAAAATAAACTATGCTTTTCAGGTTTTTCAGGTACGTCTAACATTAGTTTTCAGGTACAGAAATTGATCAAATGTAAAATAACATTGCATATATGACTGTATAAATTAAAGATTAATCCTATTAAACTTACAAAAGTTATTCAATCAAGAGCAGTGAGTGATGCCCTTGTCTTTTGTTTGACATTAAACAGACAGCAGTAAAGGCTACTGCCCCTTTAAGACCTCGGATATGCGTCCTCTTTTCTGGACTGTATAAAGCTTACTTAAGCCATATACAGACTATGTCTGCTAGAATACTCATCAATATGTTGACATACTTTTTGCGTGAGTTTGTCCGTTCAAGAGCAAGACTTGAAAGAGAACTCAATATTTGCGCGCTGAGAGACGTGTGCGCGCTCTTGGATGAGTGCACGGAACATTTTCTCACAGTGCGCGCGACTTCTCATTCGCGTCTTCTGGCACTAAACCAGATAGTTGCGTGTTCTGAGTTAACACAATCAGAACTTAAAAATACGGGATATTTTACGGGAAAATACTAAAACGGGAAGACAGCGGGAAAAGAGCTAAAATACGTGAGAAACCCGGAAAAAACGGGAGGGTTGACAGCTATGGTGTGTGTGTGTGTGTGTGTGTGTGTGCGATATGTAGGCTTAGGGGTAGTGTAGGGGGATAGAATGTACAGTTTGTACAGTATACAAACCATTAAGTCTATGGAATGCCATCTGCCTGTCTTTCCCCTTCCCCCTGTCTATCTGTGTGTGTGTGTGTGTGGGGGGTCTCTCTCTCACCCTGTGAGTTTGTGTGTGTGCCTTTCTCTCAGTCCTTCCCCTCCCCCTCACTCTCACTCTATCATTGTGTGTGTCTGTGTGTGTGTGTGTGTGTGTGTGTGTGTGTGTGTGTGTGTGTGTGTGTGTGTGTGTGTGTGTGACTTTCTCTCTTGATCATAATTTAACCCTTTCATATAGGCTATCACAAATAACTATCACTTGAAATAAAAACGTCATGTGATGTGTTTGCCAAGATCACGTATGATGCACATGTCTTTAAATTAATTATTTACTGATATAATATAAATGTATTCAAACATAAATTTCACATGATTTTATAAAAGTGGCTATTTATAATAAACTTCCATAAAATGTAGACACGCATCTTACTCTTACCTGACACTGATATTAAAATCATCTTTGCAGTTTCTGTGATTTGGCTCCATTTATACATTTTTTATTAAAAAAAATTTATTGGACCACCCATATTGAAATGAAAGCATGTTTTATGGTGCATAAGATTGGTGCACAAACGGTAGCTAAGGTAGCTCAAAAACACATGAAGAGAAGTGTTAGAATAAAACAACATCAGCATTCGAATGGTATTCTGAACTCATTCCAATTTGACCTTTGACATAATCTGACATGAAATTCATATAAATTTAATTGATCTCATAGATGTGGCTGTTGTGGTTTGTGGTCATAGCAGCACCAACTGCTGCAGTTAATGTGGTGAATTCAGATGACTTTGACATAGTCCTTTTATGTTTTCCCATTTTAAATGCCTATTGCCTGCCGTGCACAGTTAAACTGATGCCACCGGGGTGGCGGTGCCACCGGCTTGGGCCCGTCATCGCTGCTCGCAGCTTTAATTATTATTATTATTATTATTTTATCGACTTCTCGGGCACTTTTGGGGCCCTTACCATGCTCAAAAACTCTTGAAACTTTGCACACACATCGGAATGCGCGGCCATCAGAGCCGGGCTGAAGCTGGTACCCGGGCGTGGCAGGGGGGCTCGACAGCGCCCCCTAAAGTGGGGTCTGAAAACTTGGTCTATATATCAAACACACTTGCACGTACATGTATGAAACTCGGTACACATATAGACCTCATCGGGCCAAACAACTTTCGTGCTCTAAGTTACGTGTCAGCCCAACAGGAAGTGAGCTAATATGGGTTGTTCTGAAAACACATGCTCTGGAATTTAATATACTCCTCCGAGGCCATTGTTTCAATCAGTGCCAAACTCGGTCAGCATGAAGTCAAGACACAGAGGATGCTAAATTGCGAACGGATTTTTGATATCTTAAACGGTTTGGCCGTGGCGAAGCAACGAATTTATGGCGAGAAAAGGTAAACAGGAAGTGTGTAATAACTTGTGCAAACATTGACTGATTTGGATGAAACTTCAGCTGTGTGTTCGTTGTAAGAGGCCGATCACATGGATATGACTTTTGTGAGTCAAAGTTATAGCGCCACCAACTGGCAGCAGGAAGTGTGTCACTTTCAAAAATGCTTTGAATCACCATCTTATTTTCACACGATTGACTTCAAACTTCATCAGTATAATGTGAAAACATGACAGATAGAGACATATGAATGAATTCCTGATATTTCAAATAATGCTGCCATGGCAACATGTCAAAGTTTAATAATGTTTTTGACTGTTTGTGTGCCCTCCCCTCTATCACCAAAAGGGGGCAGTGTTGTATTATTTTTGAAACTCCCTTTCTCTCTCTCTCTCTCTCTGTGCTTGCTTATGTGATTTATGAGGACACAAATGTGTATGATGACATGGCTATTGGTATTACAACGTAGTGGTTAATGTGGACATGAACTATGACACTATATCACTACAGAACTCATTTTCTAAATCACATTTGAGTTACAATTCTTATCATCTGACAGCCGTGATTTCATGTACTCATTCAGACAGAACTCTTTTTTTAAAACAGAGGAGTGTGAGTGTGTTTTCTATACATGTGCTTTACAGAAGGTCATGTGCTGTGTTTGCAAAGATCACTTTTGACACATTTGTCTTTAAATTCATTATTTACTGACATAGTTCAAATTTATTTTTAAAAAAAATTCACATTATTTTCTACAAGTGTCTGTTTATAAGTGTCTTTTTTTCACAGAAAGTTTTTGTTTGAACGTGAATATTTGTATAATTCAGGGTCTGAGTTTTTACGTTCTCCTCGTAGGTGATTTATTCAATCTCCACCAAACTCGGTCAACGTGAAACGGAAGCTTAACGCATTAAAAATATTTAACGCAAATAACACAGCGTCCGTTTTTATATCCATTTTTGCTTAGCGTTACATGATCACGCTCCTATTCATGTAAATGCTTCCAAGCGCGACAAGACACAAGAGAACACGCTGTATGCCAATGTCCTGTCTGTGTGTGTGTGTGTGTGTGTGTGTCCTGTCTGTGTGTGTGTGTATGTGTATGTGTGTGTGTCAGTGTCCTGTCTGTGTGGATGCGTCTCATGTCAGCTATTCAAGGGACACTGACACACACACACACACACACACACACACACTCGATGCATAGATAGACTCGCGTCAGTTTCCTGCTCACATCGAGTTCTCTTTTGCCTAGGGTTGCCAACTCTCACGCATTTGGCGTGACACTCACGCTTTCAGGCTCTGTCTCACGCTCTCACGCTGCCCAACTTAATCTCACGCCAAATTGCCAAACCTGCTTTTGATATTAAACAATGTCTAAGCTTTTACATTTTTTAAAGTTTTAATGCGAAATTCAAACAATAAATAGCGTTTTGGCGCTAATATGGCATAACAGTTAAAGCCAGAGTGTTGAAAAACCATTCGGAGTTGCGACATGCTCTATCATCTCCCGGCGGCGCGCGCAGTCGTGCTTCACAGAAATCTCAATACTTCTAGCGCTGTGTCAATACATTTGAATGGCTTGATACACAACAGCTCCACTTTACAGGGGTTTGCAGCAAGTTTTGGTAAACAGTACAGCATAGTGTGCATTGATTATTACATCAACCATACAGGATCGTTTTATAATGGAGAGTAATGCAACAATGTTAACATTAATGTTAATGTTTTTTATTGTACTTAGCCTTCAGGTATTCCATACTAATTGGTCATACTCATACTAATTGATGGTCAAATGTGACCATACACCTTAACTATTTTTCAATTAAATAAATGTTCTATATTTTAGTTCAATAATATTTATTGAATATTTTGAGGAGATCTTTTGGTACTAAATACTAGTTGTGCAATATTTATTGTCAATAATGACCACTTAAAATATTTTTCTTCTAATATTTGTATTATTTATATTACAATTAGTATAGTAATAAGGTTAAATTAGAGAATTATTTTTCAAAGAGGCAAATTAGAGTCATTTTGTGGAGTCAGCCTGTCATTAATGTTCATCAAAGAACAACGGGAACAGAGAAAATTGTAGCTTTAATGATGATTCATCTATATTTCATTTATTATTTATACAGTTAAGGAAGGTTTGATAACTATTACATTTCTGTATAACAGGGAAGGCCATGGGTAAATATAACATTTATTATTTTCATTTATTATTTATTTATTCCATTTATTATCATTTATTATTACTATACTCTCCTTGAAGTTTACTTCCCGCTACTTTTTCCCTCTTCCTCCCAACCGCGCGGCTGCAACTGTCTTCTTCTTCTTCGATAGTAGCCTAAGCCAGTGTTTCCCAACCTTTTTTCAGTCATTTTATCATACGTTACGCTAGGGGTGTAACGGTACAGATTGCTCACGGTTCGGTTTGTATCACGGTTTAAGGTTCACCGTTTCGGTACGGTTCAGTATTTGCTATGTTCAGGGAAAAAAGGACTACTGTCAAATAAAACAAAAGAAAATAATAAGAACAAATCATTTAAATACAAGCAGCAGCACAAATAAATACTATTGAGCAAAGATACTAATAAAATAAACTATGCTTTTCAGGTTTTTCAGGTACGTCTAACATTAGTTTTCAGGTAGGCCTACAGAAATTGATCAAATGTAAAATAACATTGCATATATGACTGTATAAATTAAAGATTAATCCTATTAAACTTACAAAAGTTATTCAATCAAGAGCAGTGAGTGATGCCCTTGTCTTTTGTTTGACATTAAACAGACAGCAGTAAAGGCTACTGCCCCTTTAAGACCTCGGATATGCGTTGTCTTTTCTGGACTGTATAAAGCTTACTTAAGCCATATACAGACTATGTCTGCTAGAATACTCATCAATATGTTGACATACTTTTTGCGTGAGTTTGTCCATTCAAGAGCAAGACTTGAAAGAGAACTCAATATTTGCGCGCTGAGAGACGTGTGCGCGCTCTCGGATGAGTGCACGGAAAATTTTCTCACAGTGCGCGCGACTTCTCATTCGCGTCTTCTGGCACTAAACCAGATAGTTGCGTGTTCTGAGTTAACACAATCAGAACGTAAAAATACGGGATATTTTACGGGAAAATACTAAAACGGGAAGACAGCGGGAAAAGAGCTAAAATACGTGAGAAACCCGGAAAAAACGGGAGGGTTGACAGCTATGGTGTGTGTGTGTGTGTGTGTGTGCGATATGTAGGCTTAGGGGTAGTGTAGGGGGATAGAATGTACAGTTTGTACAGTATACAAACCATTAAGTCTATGGAATGCCATCTGCCTGTCTTTCCCCTTCCCCCTCTCTATCTGTGTGTGTGCCTTTCTCTCAGTCCTTCCCCTCCCCCTCACTCTCACTCTATCATTGTGTGTGTGTGTGTGTGTGTGTGTGTGTGTGTGTGTGTGTGTGTGTGTGTGTGTGTGTGTGTGTGTGTGTGTGTGTGTGTGTGTGTGTGTGACTTTCTCTCTTGATCATAATTTAACCCTTTCATATAGGCTATCACAAATAACTATCACTTGAAATAAAAACGTCATGTGATGTGTTTGCCAAGATCACGTATGATGCACGTCTTTAAATTAATTATTTACTGATATAATATAAATATATTAAAACATAAATTTCACATGATTTTATAAAAGTGGCTATTTATAATAAACTTCCATAAAATGTAGACACGCATCTTACTCTTACCTGACACTGATATTAAAATCATCTTTGCAGTTTCTGTGATTTGGCTCCATTTATACATTTTTTATTAAAAAATTTTTATTGGACCACCCATATTGAAATTAAAGCATGTTTTATGGTGCATAAGATTGGTGCACAAACGGTAGCTAAGGTAGCTCAAAAACACATGAAGAGAAGTGTTAGAATAAAACAACATCAGCATTCGAATGGTATTCTGAACTCATTCCAATTTGACCTTTGACATAATCTGACATGAAATTCATATAAATTTAATTGATCTCATAGATGTGGCTGTTGTGGTTTGTGGTCATAGCAGCACCAACTGCTGCAGTTAATGTGGTGAATTCAGATGACTTTGACATAGTCCTTTTATGTTTTCCCATTTTAAATGCCTATTGCCTGCCGTGCACAGTTAAACTGATGCCACCGGGGTGGCGGTGCCACCGGCTTGGGCCCGTCATCGCTGCTCGCAGCTTTAATTCTATCTGTTGTTCCATCATTCAATCCATAGTTCTATCTGTATATTGTGCTGTATTGCTATGTACCTGTTGATCGGTTGATTTATCTACACTATAATGCAAAAAGTTTTGGGACATCTGCCTTTACATGCAATTAAACTTTAATGACATCCCATTCTTCATCTGTAGGGTTTATGATGGAGTTGGCCCACCCTTTGCAGCCATAACAGCTTCAATTCTTCTGGGAAGGCTTTCCATAAGGAGTGTATTTTTGACCGTTCTTCTAGAAGCGCATTTTCTAGAAGCGCATTTGTGATTAAAAAATGTTGACAAAATATTCTGGGGGCCATTACATTTTTGTGGAAATGATCAAAAACGCTGGCGGGAAAGAGTTAAAGGGTTAGTTCACCCAAAAATGAAAATTCTGTCATTAATTACTCACCCTTATGTCGTTTGACACCCGTAAGACCTCCGTTCATATTCGGAACACAAATGAAGATATTTTTGTTGAAAGCTGATGGCTGAGAAAGGCTTCAGATAGGCCTCCATTGGCATTCAGTACATTTTCACTCCCAAGACCGATAAAAGGCACTTAAAACGTCGTTACAAAGTCCATATCACCACAGTGACGCTACAATAATCTTACAATGCGACGACAATAGTTTTTGTGCGCAAAAAAAAATGAAAATAACACCTTTATCCAGCTTGTTATTGCCTTCCGTGTGTGCCTCCACGACGCGAGAATATGACGCAGATCCGGCGTTCGGACAGATGACCCAGAAGCGATTTGTTTACAATCAGAGGAAGACGCGCTTGTCTAAGCTGTTGGTTTCTACATTGATCGTGCTTTAGGTCTTGGTGTAGTTCTCAAAATGGGACTAAAGTGCGCATTTCATGGATTCCCGAACCCCGGCACTACGTCATATTCTCGCGCATGCGTCGTGGAGGCACACGCGGAAGGCAATAACAAGCTGGATAAAGGTGTTATTTTGATTTTTTTTTGCGCACAAAAACTATTGTCGTCGCATCGTAAAATTATTATAGATATATATATACATAATCGTGAAGGTGAAAACAATTCTTACAAGAGATCTATAGTTTTTTGTACACTTAGTCAAAACTCCAAGCGGCAACTATACTATAAAACATAACTTAACCCTTTAACTGACATCTCTACTGTACAGTAGACCTTAATTCGATAGGGAAAAATATCATATTTTATGATATTATGTCTTGTAAGGGCCAAAATATTGAGGACCCTTCATCCAGTTTGGAATGGATGCTTTTCATTCTAATCGGTCAAGGACCCTAATTCTTTTTATGACTAGTAGCTTACGAGTCCATTATAATGTGGAAATTCAGACAAGTAATGAGTTTACATTTACATTATTATATGAAATCACCTACTTCAGTCAGCCATTGAATACTATGGGACTATTTATTTATTTATTTTTTTTTCTTATATAGATGTAATTTTTACATCATTATATTAATTTATTTTCATTTAACTTTTTGATACACAATGCCCTGTTAGGGCAACTTAATGGCTGCACTTTGTTCTGCATGTTCCATCACTTTAAGACAAATGTATGTGTTGTTTGTTGTATTTTAATATTCAAAAGATTATAAGCAAGATGCAGCTTTTTTGAGTTTGCATCGAATATTCTTCTACTTTTATACACAATACATTTGTTTATGAATAAAGATTGATCTGTTGAAAGCAGTTATTTTGAGTTAGATGCCAAATGTTCTCCTCCTAGTCAAATTTGACATTGAAGGGGTGCATACAACATATTTGCCCACCAGCAACTATAGTTGCCGCACATTCAAATACGATTTTCAAGAAAAAAAAAAAACCTGGGGAAAATAAATGCAGAACATGTTCACATAGGACACTTTTAACATGACTATATGCATGAAACCATTCAGAAAAATTTGGGCACAAATGGGTTAAAGGCATTCTCAATTCCATTAAGATTTGTTACACTTGTGATGGAGCTGTACATCAGAGTTTATTGATGCTTTGACAATATTATATGAAAACCTGTAATGCCAATAAAGTACTTTGAAAGCGAAATGCAGATACAATACAGTACGCAAAACATTTTTAATATGGGCAAAAGATTTCTAAACAATCTCTAAAGTTATTTCTTTATTTTTCCATTCTCTCTCTCTCTCTGTGACAGCTGGGTGTGTTATTTGTTATTCTATTCTGTTGTGATAGTGTGCGCATATGTATGAAAAGGTCTTCCTAACACTTTATCATGACATGAATCCTCTCTAAAGCACACTCTGTAATTTCAAGTCATGTCACAAAGGCCAAAGAGCGGCAATCTCCTCTGATGTTGACAATATTCCGCTGCAGTTGTTGTTGTTGTGTCTGAAAAAGGCCTTGGGCCATTGTTTGATGTATTATCCTCCATTGGAGATGAAAAACAAGTGCTTTCACGCTGTCCATTCCTCTCTGCCATATGGATGGGCTTCTTCGTGGTCAGAGGAGCCTCAGGACAATCTGTAATTAAAATTCCAGCAAACCACGTGGCTCACTGCCTAAAGGTTGATGAAAAATTGATGGGCATGATGTTTGGGATTAAAGTGTGTCTTTCCACTCTTAGACTCTCTTCTTCTCACCCTTTTCATGCTTCTCTTGCCCTTTTGTTCTGTTTTTTTCTCACCAACCTGTTTTTTCTCTCTGTCTTAGAGTTTGTCAGCTTGTGCGTGACATGAAATATTCATAGCCATTTTGGAGGTAGAGAGCTGGTGTCTGGATGTACAGGCCGTAATGTGTAGTGTGAATGGACTAATGTTAGCCAGTGATAAACTGTAATGGACCCAGACAGCCAGCCGTCACACGGGGCTTCTGAGCAGCTATTGCAGACCGTTAAAAAGCCTGTTATGCCACTGCTAATTCAGCACAGGGGGGATTCTCGTTCAGGCCAGAAGGTTACTTTACCTTTTATGTCATTACCTTGAATAATGACCTGATGTTTTCAGGGAGAACTTATGCAACACGACAGGAAAGTTCTCAGACAATGGATGAGTGTTTCTCAAAGTGGATTTATACACTGCTGTGAAACCTGAAGGAAAGTTGATGAAATCACTGACCTACTAAGAGCTACGCTACTGAATTCTGTGAGGTCCATCACTTTCTGTTTCGTGGTTGTAGACATATGATTTTGTGTAAATGTAATACTGTAACAAGCTTCATGTTCATTGTTATGTATAATAGGACAGGAATAAGAAAAATATGCCCAGGAAAAAACACTGAATCATTAGTACAGGATGTAATGATAGATCAAACACTTGGGCTACATTTAGCGCACACTGTGTCTTTTCTGGATGTGGAAAAAAAAAAAAGAACGAAAAATAATCAGCACACCTGAGAGGCCTTCTCATTGCTGGAGAAAGTGTGCTATTTACACCTAATGGCTTGTGTGAGTCAAAAATAGCAAAAGTAATTTGTTGTGAAAGTTTCAGCAGTGGTTCTGAATGTAGTCCTCTCTCTCACACACACAGATTGAGAGTGTTAATTATTAAGTTTGTTATTATAAAGTGTGACTGGGGCTGATCTCGGATGAAAGACAGCCATGCATGTATTCCTGGATCGACATTTTTATTGGTTTTTACAACATTCACACCAACCAATCAGTTTTAAGGTTAGTTTCAAGGTTCGCTTTGTGGCTGGGGCTTTAACAACATTCTTATCAAACTATAATTTCCCTCTGTTTTTACTAGTTGTTTGGTACAGAATTTGAACTATGTTTGTTTGATAGGAAATATTTCAGAATGAATTAATTAATTTATGGATGATTGGATGGATGCCATGGTAACACCACATTATTTTTTGGAATGCCATGTATATACCATAGTACATACCAGTACCATGGTATTTCAAAGCATCAAAGCGTCACGATGATCTGAAACCATTACTGTACAACCACAGTACTTTTACTGTATAGGTAATTTTGCCAGAAATCTGTCTTTGTGATATTGATCTGGAGTCTTTCTGAGTGAATCTGAGTAATGACTGTTCACTAGCACACTATGTTCAGGAGGAAAGCCCATTAATACTGGAGCTCATATGTTCATTAGATGCTCCACACTATGGTGGACCCATCTGTTTTCAGGTCCATGCCAAACTGAGAAATGATCCTTTATCCTAGACGTGTAGAAAATGAGGGAGTAGGAAGCATTTTACCCACACAACAAATGACATGGGCTGCACCTGAACACTCAGGATTAGAAATGATTCTCACTCAGATGGTTGGATTTTAGGTTGGAGGTTTATTATTGTGATGGGAAGAAAGTTAAATCATTGATTATGAACAGTTAAAACAGTTATTTATGAACTATATTGTTTCTGTATGTCTGAGAATTTATTTATCTCCATTTCTCAGTAATATGTACAAAATGTTTCTATTTCTGAGTAATGTGAATGAAAAACAGCTCGTATTGAAATATTTTTGGTCACTTTATCGATGCAGACCAGTAATGTATGAATGGCCCTTTAGACCAGCTTTAGAATAGCATGCTGTCCACAGCAGATTGCTCTCAAACATCTCTCCGGTTTTGGCAGCTGCAGTATCTTGTTTGTGGGATTCAGGTGTTCTTATAAAATGATTGAACTAATTCTGTCAGTCGTCTTCTTGCCTGGGGGACCCTTGAGGGGTAAGTTAAGTCGTCCTGATTTTTCTTCTTTGATTACTTGCTTACTTCATTTTCAAGTCTTTGACAGCTCTCCACCGTCATGAGGAATCCGGTGGGAATTGCTTTCTCAGCACTTTTCTCATATTCCCCAGTGATCTCCTCCATTCTCTTTATTCAGCTCTTGTTAGAGTTACGGCAACACTTTACCTTCTGTGGCCACTATTCCCTTAGGTGAGACAGTAGGAGGTCCATTGTTCTCATTTAAATACATCTGATCAAATAGAAATTAGCAGGAAGAGTTTGGGGGTGAGCAGGAAATGTTTTTGAGTGTGTGAATAATGCAAATTAAATTCATGATTTATATATATTTTTTTTATTGTGCATAAAATGGAGTAGTTTTGACTGGATTAATATCTAATCTTAAAACACTAGAATCTTGCATTGTATATTTTGCCTTCTAATAATAATAATAATAATTACTACTACTACTACTACTTAGCTACTCGTTGATGTTGTTTTTACAAAATTGTTTTACATTATGATAATACTAATTATCTATTATTATTACTATTATTTGTTTTGACATTTTTGCATAATAATAATAATAATAATAATAATAATAATAATAATAATAATAATAATAATAATGTTATATATAATTTGTAAATGTAAACTTGTATTTTTATCATCATAATATATTTATTATCATAATAATTGTATAAACACATTTTTTATTTTATTACAATAATACATTTAGTTAGAAATGTATATTTTGGTTAGAAATTATTTTCAAAATGGTTTTACATAATTTATAATAATAATAATAATAATAATAATAATAATAATAATAATAATAATAATAATAATAATAATAATGATTTTTATTACAAAGTTGGATGATACATCAATTTTATAATTTTTTTAATAATACTAATACTACTTCTTATAATAATATGTTTTTAATAGTTTTTTTTTTTAATAAACTTTAGGTAATGCTAATGTTGGTTGCTTTGATTTTAATCAATTAAGACCATAAATTATGATGTTTTTGTTGTGGTATTTAGTATACTAATTTTATGGTTGAATGCCTCGCAAACTTTGTACTATAGATAGCTACTTTAATTTATGAACTACTTTAATTTATGTGCAGGAGCTTGACAGGCTACAGTAGCTTCCACTGATAAAGTCAATTCCGCTGCTTCTGTGCAATAACATTAGAATATACAGTAAACATTAGAAATAAATTGCTAACTTTTAAATGCATTGCACATTCTCTACCTTTCTGCCACCCCATCTGAAGAGGGATGCCAGCTTATGCCATCACGATCAAGGAGAACATGTGACAAATGTGTGTTTTATATATTCTGTGGGACTGTGTTCTGTTTAGATCCGTTATGGATGACAGTATAGTATCAGCTTAGGCTGCAGCTATGCTCCCAGACAAATTCAGGGTAGATTCCTTTGAGGTCCACCATGAATCAGGTTCATGCCCCCCCCCCCTCTTGGCTCAGATAAAGTAGGTAAGGTCCATAGAGGATAGATACATCTGATAATGATGTTGATCCTCACGCCTAAGGAACTGCTGCACAAGTGCTATCACACCACCTTATACATGTGTTCATGCATGGAGGAGTAAATTCAGATACATGCGTTCATACAAAGCCAGTAAATTCAGAGAAAAAGCTTGTTTGCAACAGCTTTATTCCAATCTCAAAGTGAATCTCACTGAATCTCACTCAGAAAAAAACAGATCACATTCACTATATTAAGTATTGATAAAATATCAGAGGATTAGAAATGACAGGAAAGTTTCCCGTTTCTGCTAGACTGAAGAATGTTTTTGGTAATCTGACCACATCTTCAGTGTGTAAGACAGCTGTGGGTGAACAGTTACACTGGGAGGATCGATGTGGGTTAGATTGATAGATGTTCACATTCTCAGTCGGTGTGAACTTTAAAATGATAACAGCTGAAGCCTTCAGCTGACATGATGGGAGAACCTTCTGATTTATTTTGATGTAGCGCAAATGCTGTAGCTGCCATATTTAATACTTATCGGTTACATTGCTAGGAATTTACATACAAGTCTATTCAGTAACTTTATTTTTACTGCTTGGCAAAGTGTTTCAAATGTCCAGCATAAAAAATAAATACTTAAAAGTTCAAACTGAACAGAAAGTTAATACTGAATTGAACTACGTAAGAACACTATGAGATACACTTCAATTATGAAATGGAATTGAATCAACACTGAGCTAAATTGAGATGAATAATGTTGCTATAGTCTTCTGTAGAACTGCAGCTGAATTGAATTTGTTTTATAATTGAACTTTGCAAAATTGACAGTGTTACTGAACTGAATTGAATCAACATTAAAGAAAATTGTGCTCAATAATGGAACTATTGTCAGCTGCTGTACAGCTTAAATTGATTTCATTCATAACTGATGAATTTTGCAACATTAACACTTTTATAAATGCAGTGAGTGGTTTGGAACAGACCTTGGAAGCATTTCTAATTAGATACAAATCCACTGAGAAATCTGAAGGCCAGTTATTATTTTCTGTACTGTATTGATGTAATTTCCTATAATATATCATCCGTTTCATTTTGAGAGCTGAAGTTTTATTCTTTGTATACATTGAAAAAAAGATAGTTAATCAGTGTTCTGCATGTTTTTGTAGCTATAGAGCTAAATGAAAATATCTGGACCGATTCACGTCGAAAGTACAATTAAGAGATAATGGCAGTGAGTACAACATTTAGAGCGATTTAACAGGCCTCACTTCATCATGAATGGATCTGAGACAGGATAACTGACCGTTTAGCAATCTGTGTAATTGCATTCACTTTCAGCTGCCCTCCATTGTCTTCAAGGTGGAGTCTGCGTTTGTCTGAAAGTGGCACTTGGCTTTTTGTGATCCCACTATAGATAAATTAAGAAGCATGTGTTTTTGACATCGCTCAGCTTCTGTTCAGTTACATAACCAACTTAAACAGAGTGTTGTCATCTGTGCGGTATTTGTTTTAGATTAGTCTTGGGGCAGGATTATTTTGCTCTTAAACTCACAGCAGAATTGAAGATCCACGCAGATGAAGACGTTCATCCCGCAGCATTCCTCTTTCCCCTGTTGCATTAAAGCATTTCTGAAGCCCGTCTCCAACAGTGCGCCATCATTAGCATAATAACCCTCTTCATCTGAATAAAGCAGCAACTGAATTGTGGGTAATCTTCAAAGGAGGGATCAAGCTTTGAAGGTAGCTGTAGTGGCTTCAAACACTGTCAACATGCTGATCCCTATGGGCAACCAGAGCATGGTGATTGTTCCTTTTCTTGCCAGGGTTTCAACCTTATGACGTTTCCTTTGGAGAACATCTTGTCAGATCAACCATGAACCACCTGATTTCCCATATCAAGGATTCTGATCACACAGAAGACCTTATGACACTAAGATTCTATTATCAGAGCTTTGATAGGTAAAATATATTATCCTATTGATATTTGGTACGGCACGTCAAGATTTCAGGATTTTAGGGACTGATTGATTGTGATGTAGTTTCATTTGGTTGGTCTTATGGTGACAGCTTTAACATCCAACAGGAGGCTATTTTATACTTTTCTATTTCTATTTATTTTCAAAATTAGTTTTCTCTCTACATTTTAATAGTAAGATGATAATGCCTTTATTCTGATAATGTTAAGGCATCTTTAACATAAAGCAAGGTCAGAGTTGATGATAATGAAAAAGATGGACTTGGACGCATTTCCAATTTTGTAAATACCTTTTCTTTCTTTCTTTCTTTCTACAAAAATAAATTTATATTCATTTAAAGGAATAATGTACATTAATCCATGTATAATCTTTACATATATTATTTAATATTTGTTTTGAAGTTAATTTAAATAACTGATCTATAAGAATCTGATCCTATTTTTAAATACAATTTTAAAAATGTTGTTCTAAAACTAAATAAGCAGCCTGATGCAAATTATGTACTAGCGGTCTATTTGTAATTATTTTAGGGAAATTCTTTATGATGTTATATTTTAGTTTTTTGCCATCACTTTAAGACAACAATGATTGTTGTGTTTGGCCTTAATAACAACACAAAATGCGCATGGCTGTGTGCAATCATGTAAACTCCGCAGTTGTCAGTCAGCAGTCTGATAGAGCTCAAAATGTGAATTTAGTGAGCATGTGTTTCATGATGATTTTCTCGGGACATGTGAAGCTCAGTCACAGCAGGTGTTTATTAGGCCTCGTCTCTGACTGACAGATTAAAAGAGATCCACATATAAATCCCCACACAATTTCCACAGCACCATGGAAAAGCTCCAAAACAATCAATTTATGCAGCATTCTGCAGTTTGTTGATTTGTAGGAAGAGGATTAAAAGGTACTTTGAGCAGCGAACACAAAGATTGTGATAAAGCCGGAAGGCACTTTTAATCAAGCCAGGCTTCCTGAAGTATACAGAAGGCATAGTCTGGAAACTTTGGAAAGTACTGCCTGCCATTTTAAGAGAAGGACTGGTACAGTGATTGCTTCTCAGTGGTGTTTGTTTCCCTCTGATGCTCTGCATATTTATGAGACCCATGCAGACTACGAAGACCTTTTATTATTTATTTCAGATTAAATGCCTGAATGCAATCACAAGCATTTGGATTGGAGAAAGAAATCTCATCAAGGCTGCATTTATTTGATCAAAAATATGGATATGGATTATTTGAATAATAATTTGGATTACTAGTGACTGTGTTTGGAGTACTCAAATAAATCATCTTCTATTCCTGCAGAACTCCATTCGCTGTCAATTGAATCCAACTAAAATTAAAAAATAAAACAGACTTTCTACATGCTAAATATTTTACGGATGCATCGTTCAGGGAGGCATGTGTTTTTGCTCTGGCTGAGTCCTGGCTGGATGAGTCTGTCTCTGACACTGAAGTCATCTAAGACGGCTTTCGGATTATCTGGGCAGTCAGAACCGGCAACTCAGGAAAAGTGTGTGGCGGTGTGTATGTAAATCAATTATTGCTGGTGTACTAATATTAAGGTACATGGGGGATTTGTATTCTGGACTTGGAGTTGCTCACACTGTCCACCCATGCCTTTTTATCTCCCAAAAGAGTTTTCAATGGTTGTGCATCAAGGTAGCAGCTGAGCATATACATGCATAGCACACAGGCTATAATTTTTTACATTTATATAGCACTTTTCTGGGTACTCAAAGCGCTTTACATGGAAGGGGGGAATCTCCTCAACCACCACCAATGTGCAGCATCCACCTGGCAGCCATATTGCGCCAGAACGCCCACCACACACCCGCTGAATGGTGGAGAGAAGACAGAGTTAAGAAGCCAATCAGTATATGGGGATGATTAGGAGGCCATGATGGACAGAGGACAACGGGCAAATTTGGCCAGGATGCCGGGGTTACACCCCTACTCTTTTTAAGAAGGACATCCTTTTTAATGACCACAGAGGGTCAGGACCTCAGTTTAATGTCTCATCCAAAGGATGGTGCTTGTTACAGTATAGTGTCCCCATCACTATACTGGGGCGTTAGGACCCACACAGACCACAGGGTGAGCACCCCCTACTGACCTCACTAACACCTCTACCAGCAGCTACCTAGTTTTCCCAGGAGGTCTCCCATCCAGGTACTGACCAGGCTTAGCCCTGCTTAGCTTCAATAGGAAACCAGTCTTGGGCGACAAGGTGATATGGCTGCTGGCTGAGCTATGCTCAGTAAATATCCGGATGCCCCAGTGTTTATCCTTGGTGATTTTAACAGTTGTCGGCTTGATCATACTCTGCCCGCTTTAATCAATATGTGGATGTAACAACACGATTTAATAAAACTGTAGATCTGTGCTATGGCAATATTTCAGAAGCCTACAAAGCTAAAGTAAATACCATAATGTTATTCATTTACTTCCTGTTTAAAAAACTTTGGTTGAAACAACAGAGACCTGTGATACACAGTCAATGGTCAGAGGAAGCAATTGCACGCCTCCAAGTTTGCTTTGGATGTACGGATTGGGAGGTTTTTGAGGGAGAGATTGATGAGCGGATTCTGGTTATTACTGATTAAGTCAAATTTTGTATGGATATATTGATACCTGTAAGAAGTATTAGAGAATATCCAAACTCAAAACCCTGGATTAATTTACAAATTGAATTCTCTTTAACAAGAAAACATTTCAAATAAGGACTTTGTTGGTCTCAGAGTTATAAATTGGGAGATTAAAAATGTAATTATTATGGCCTAAATGAACTATAAAAATAGGAAAAGGAATGTGCAAACATGAATACTATTTTAGCGAATCAGGACTCTCATTGGACAAGCTATTAAATACACTAATTGTGTATCAGATCCTGTTACCTTTGCCACCAAGCTTTATAATAATTTTGCCCAATAATAATTTTTCAGCAAAGTTTGAGAGCCTTTTGAATTCTGTGTCCTTTCAAATGTTGGATTATTAGTCCCTCCTAACCAAGCAGGAAGTCTATTTCCAACTTATCAAGTGTAAACTGAACAAGGTTCCTGGGTCAGATGGAATTCAGGTCGGGTCTTGAAAAATTGTGCCCTGGAACTATAACTTTCATCCTTCACTCTCTATTTATCCAATCGCTCTGTACTTCGGAAATTCCAGTTATATGGAAAATGTGGCGAACAGCGAGGCCGAGGGACCGTGAGGGCGGGACGAGGCGGCGCTCATCAGGGAGGATGAGCGCCAGCTGCGCGCCGCAGCGATCTCGGTCCTCGCGGAGGAGTGAGGGACTATAAAGGAGGAGCGACGACAGTGAGGGACGAGAGAGGACCAGGCCTGGATTTTATGTTGTATTTTATTTATGTTTTGTTATGTGTTGCTGCAGTCGACCGTGAGGGGCTGCAGCTTATTATTTTCATTTTGTGTTTGTGTGTGTGTAGGCGGCAGTCGACCGTGAGGGGCTGTCGCCGCCATTTTATTTTGTGTTTATGTTTTATTAAATACTTTGATTGTTCGCCGGTTCCCGCCTCCTTCTTCCCGTACAAACAAGTTTTACTACAGTGGTGCCGAAGCCCGGGAGGAAGGAGGGACACGCTGTCGAAGAGCCCTCGCAGCTGAGGGGGATCGCGGTGCCACGGAGTTCGGGCAGCGCGGAGGAGAGAAGTCCGCGAGCGGCTGCCCGAAGCGGTGGTGCTGGAGCAGATGAAGGTCGGTGGGACGGAGAGCTCGCTGCCGTGCCCCTGGGTCGAGGTGGGGTGGCTGCCGTCCGCGAGGGGGCGAAGGAGTCCCCAGCGCTTGCCCGGAGCCGAAGCCTGCTGCCGTCCGCCAGGTTGGGGAGGAGCAGGGAGCGCGGGACGGGGACTCGCTTCCGGCCGCCCTCAGAAGGAGGAGCCACCGCCGGCCGCCAGGGGGCGGAGGAGTGTCGAGCCGTCCACCGGCCGTCCAGTACCACCGCATGGCACCGCGAGGAAGAGCCTCTCGGCTGGCTGAGGACCGAGCGGCAGTGTGTCTGGGAACCGGACCAGAATTTTTTTTTTTTTTTTTTTCTCCTCTCTCCACTCTCTCGTCTCTGTCGCTCCTCATGTTCCTCGCTCCGTTCTCTCACCTTGCTGTTCTTACCCCCAGGTCCCGCGGCCGCCGTGATCGCCCCCCCCGGGGAGGGGGGGGGGGGGAGTAGAGCGCAGGCTCGGGAGTACCCCCCGGCCTGCGAAGGGCGTTGGGGGTATGTGGCGAACAGCGAGGCCGAGGGACCGTGAGGGCGGGACGAGGCGGCGCTCATCAGGGAGGATGAGCGCCAGCTGCGCGCCGCAGCGATCTCGGCCCTCGCGGAGGAGTGAGGGACTATAAAGGAGGAGCGACGACAGTGAGGGACGAGAGAGGACCAGGCCTGGATTTTATGTTGTATTTTATTTATGTTTTGTTATGTGTTGCTGCAGTCGACCGTGAGGGGCTGCAGCTTATTATTTTCATTTTGTGTTTGTGTGTGTGTAGGCGGCAGTCGACCGTGAGGGGCTGTCGCCGCCATTTTATTTTGTGTTTATGTTTTATTAAATACTTTGATTGTTCGCCGGTTCCCGCCTCCTTCTTCCCGTACAAACAAGTTTTACTACAGAAAACATCAATTGTGATTCCTGTTCCTAAGAAACCACATCCATCAGAGTTAAAACATTACAGGCCTGTATCACTTACCTCTATTATAATAATGAAAAAAAAAAAAAAAACTGGTGCAAAATATCATCCTTCCGTATGTTTCACCCTTTTTGGATCCCTTTCAATTAGCATATAAGCAGAAGAGAGGTACAGATGATACAGTGGCTTGTCTTCTGCATTGTCTATTATAACATCAGGACACTCCTGGAAATTATGCTAGACTTCTCTTTATTGACATTAGTTCTGCCTTAAATACAATTCAGCATCATCAGGTAATAAATTGCAGCATTTACAAGTTCCATCACCATTAATACACTGGGTTCATAACTTCCTTTCTAATAGAATACAAGTGGTAAGGGTTGATAACTCAGTATTGCCCATCATTGTTCTCAACACCTGCGCCCCACAAGGGTGTATACCTTTTTTGTACATGGTGTGAGGCAGGGGCGAGGCCAGAAATATTCAGACGGGTGGGCCTTCATCAAACAAATCGTATCGAGTATGAAAACAGAAGAGCATATAAGAAATAACCAGGAATTAATTAATGTATATATGGTCAGACACTTGACCATGTCACCATATTATTAACATATTACCAAAATCAAGTTCAAATGGAGTTTTGAGGTTTTTGAACAATGACTTTCGGAGAATTCATGTCAGAGATGCATGCTTTGTCCGTCATTAACAGCCACATCCGTAAGTGCCTTACGTTTTCATTACCAGTAATAAAGTTTACTGTAGCTATGCGGGCAGTTTTTTTTCTGACATTTGGCCAAAATCTCATGTTATTAAAGATGAAGTGCTTCACACAGACTATTTGGAAAGTATGACTCGATGACACACTAAGACACTCTCTGCTCCTCAAACACATAAAACATTCGCCTTTATTCATAGTGTTTCTTGAGTAAAGAAAATGCTGTACTTATTCAAAGAAACTGTCTTTATTTACCCTAATATTGTAAACAAGCAGTGATCTATCTTCAATCAGCGTGTGGCAGCGGCACTTCATTCAAGACAGAGGTGGGGCGGAGAAATGAGGTTTGATTAGCTATGTTTAGATCCAAAGATGCGAATGTAATTTATGCGCAAAATTGCAATATCGCATAAAACATTTGCGAATAAAGCGCTGTTTCCATCCAGTGAGTCAAAGAGAACATAATCGTCGCAAAAAAATCACTAAGAAACATAGGAGAAGCCACCATATTTAATCATTTTCGTATATAATAAATTATTTGCATCTCAGAGAAACTTGTGCGTCTCAATAATCTGCATTTCCATCATAGTCTATGCGCATGTTTTAGTATCAGATAGAAAATGTATCCGAATCAAACGAGCGCATATGTTTTTTATGCACATTTTTAGAATTTATGCGCATCTTGGCGTTTCCATTCAACATTTTTTGATGCAATATAGGTGGATGGGAACATAGCTACTGACAGTTTGAAGAGCCAATGGAGTTATGATGTTTAGTCACAAGCTATTTTTAATACTTTTCATTGGTTAAATATTTCAAAACCCACAGAGAGTCGTAAAGGGTGACCAATAGTAATGATTTATGAAAGTAACATTTTTCTTAAATATAACTATACACTAGAAATGTTTGTAGGCTACTTACCTTTGCATGTCCTTCCGCAATATTACTCTGAGAAGACAGGGCTCCTGGTTAAACACTGGGATGATCTCATAATCAATTGTCTCTGGTATTGCGTTGTGATAATTTAATTGGTTGGTTACTTGCAGCAGTACATATCCAAATCTAAATTAGGCTTTCAAAGCATCAACTGATTTGCTTCACAATTTTCAAATTCAACTCCGCATTCCACAAACGCGCAAATCTTACCATTACATCCTGGGCAGGACTAACAGAAACTGACAAATCAAAATTTTCATTTTGACAAATGTGTGAAATGCACCTATAGGGAGAGGGGAAACTACAAATGAACTTTTAACTAAATAAATAAAGTTATAGTGTGATAAGATGTTTATTATAATTATTATTGTTTATTACATTATTTCATATATCTTTTAGGAAAATTACCAACTATGTTTTGGGTGGACCAATTCAAAGTGGCTTTGCCACCGGTGTGAGGACAATTTTCTCAAAATCTAAGGAATTGCTTTTCAATTCCTCCAAATTGCCGATCACCTACTGGTATTACCATCAAAGGAGAGAAGGTTGACATTGAGCACTTTACCTTCACTCAGCAGCAAACTACAGGGCTCCAACAGGTGTGAAGTGTGAAGAAAAAGAACCACCACAACTTGAAATTCCCACTCCAAATTCAGCACAGAATTCACAGCACTCAGAAGCAAGTACAAACCACCGGGCACCACAAAAGAATCCCCACCACCTCACCAGTGCCAGTCATGTCCACGGAGGAGACCATGCAGCTGCCATGGAATCAGGACAAATGACAACTAAAGAAAAAAGAAAACAAATTCAAAAATACAATAATATTCACACACAATTTCCACAGAAAAATGAGTAGTTCACCACCAAATTAAAAAATAGTAACAATAGTTGTGCTAGTCCTGAAAAATAAAAAACCCATTATAAATATTTTGAACATTTGCATTTAAAAAAAATGCTTTAATCTAAATCAAATACCTTTCTAATAACTGGATTTAAAGCTACACTATGTAACTTTTCCGTCCACTAGAGGTCGCCTGTTCAAAACAAAGGCGTAGTTTGATGACGGCACGTTTGAGCGCAGAATCTCGGGACATGTGGTCTTCACCTCACAGCCGGTGGGAAACAGTCAGGATAGGACTCGGGCAGAAATCATGTTCATGGATGCAATTATTAACATTACTGTAGTGAAGCAGAGCAGGACCGAGTGTTGTGGAGCTGAGCAAGGCCGCAGGAGCGATTGAAGAGCGGGACTGTTATTATGGCATAGTCGCTGGCGGGACTTTTATTATGACACGGGCGCCACTTCCTCTTTTCCAGTCATGAGTTTGAGGTAACGCAACTCTGTTTATCGTATTAGATATATCTGAGTGTGTTGAAAAGGAAGTTATGACGTTCGCTCGGCGGCTGCTATGACACTTGTTCACAATGCAGTGAGAGTAAAGTGTTTCACTGAATAAAACCGGAGACCGAGGGTGACGCAGATATGACGCAATCGACAGGCGACTCCCTAACACGCATAGCTCACACGTCCCGGTTCCTTGGTTAAAATAGCAATTTTCTCACGATTTACAAATAGTTGAAAACATTTGGGATATTCTAAGTACTCAACTGAACAAAATATATAACACTGGCCTAGTGGTTTCTGGATATTTTACTGCAAAAATCCTACATAGTTCACCTTTAAGAGAAAGAAGAATTAATAAAATCAACCGGATGGTTCTTCTTTAAAAGAGACCTACAAAACAAACTTTCATGAAAACTATTATCTTCATAAATGAAAATAAATAAAACACTTAACAATACTTATTACATCTAAGCATAATTTGCTCACCAATCATTCAACACTTTGAAGACTGCGTCACCAGGCCAATCACCATCAATACACACGGGGTTCTGAAACGCTAACAACAAAACAAGACCACTTTCATCCTACTCAAAGTAACGTTAGTCTACTACTTTACATAAACCCATTACCTCAATAATAAAACCCATACATGGAGCTACCTCATGCCCACATTTATTTACGTGAAGGTGACCTAGACACACAAACAATTCTAAAGATGAGCCACATAAAACAATTTGCATAGATGTCTTTTTGCTTAAAAAGAGGACAGTCCTCTTGCATTCATTAAAATTTCTATTAAAACACAATCGAACATAGGTTACCTGATGCTATAGCTCACGCTTGTTTGCACAATGAATGAATGAGAATGCGTCTATTTATAGTTAATAGTCTATTAATTTGTAACAAATTAGCTCAATTATAAATATTTGGATCAGTTAACTGATTTAACTTAATGTAACTGAATTAATATTACAATCAAATCATTTTACAATCATCCAGTGAATACTCAGTACTGATAGTCTATCAACTCTTCAGAGAGGACATTTTCTGTGGCCACAGAAAAATAACTCTTTCTTAGCTCGTAGCTATGATCAATTCGTTAAAGTAACAATTTATTTATAAGCAGACCAGAACCAACTCGAATGTGCACAAGAGTTTATTTAACTAAAACACAAACACATAACTAATATAACAAAAACACATACACACAACCACACATACATGGGTAGAATGGAAAGTGAAAGTGCCTGAAAAACTGGATCAGAACAGAGGAATGAAGCTATGGAAAAAGAGTCTAACACCTGGGAGAACCATCAGTTATGACTACAAGCTCCTTTGTCTGAAAAAAAAGGGTTTACTTTACAGCTTTAACTAAACAGCGATTTTTTATATCGTATGTGTAGCACCCTCTTCTTTATCAGAATAGGCTACTCAGTCACTGTTTCGTTTACCACTCATCTCAAGCTCACACAAGAACCGAAAATTATTACAGAAAGACTCTCTTAAAGGGGCAGGTCTCCATACACATTATAACTAATCCTTAAGTCAGTATTCAAGAAACATTTTAGTAAGTGTTTCTAAATAGTCCCTGATAACTTTGGGGGAAAACTCCCTGGGTTACACATGTTATTTGCATTTGCCTGAGCTGTTGAAGAGCGTCCGCATATACAGTCGCAGGAGAAAGTCTTGATAGTTTGGTCCGATGGTGTTGCAGCTGCAAGCGATTCCTTCTGAGTTGAGAGATGAAGCGATGGTGAACATGCAGAGACTCTGGTATGGTCAAAGAAGGCCCACATGGCTTTATGTGAGTGGGGCTAGCTGGCGCGGCGCTGGGTAAGTGTCTGTTGGTTGTACTATTCTCTCATTTGATAACAATCAGCCCAAGTGTTTGAAGTGTATGAATGGGCACCAAGGTGCTAATTCACAGTGGGGAAACTAGACATCATGGAGCCTGTCTGGGTCCTTAAGGAGATTCAATTGTAAAAATTGTGTTTGATCGGTCCAGTCGCTACACTGTAAAAAAAATTTTTTTGGGAAAAATTGTGACAATAGATCATTACATATTGGCCCAATAAATGACTTCAAAATAATTATCCCCATGCAAAAAGATGCATTGTACTAATCATAGCTTAAGGTCTTAACTCAAAATTAAAATTGTATATTCACCGAACATACTTAATTGTGCTATGAAGTCGAAGTGAAAAATCCATGTTGGCTGAACAAGTCCTATGTCCGAAAAGCGGTATACGCATGCGCAAAATGCGCTTGAAAAAAAACGTTCGTGTGGAGATTTTAAATGTGGATACGCAGGAGCGGCAGCGCGAGCGGAGCCGAACCAGCAGGTGCTGAAGACCAAAACAGACATTCCCAAGAGAATAGAGATATTCATCTCACAAAGACGTTGGTGAGTATTTAGCACTGAAATTATTCTACAGAGTTTTGCTTTATGACCCGGTATGAAGTTTAAAAGACAGTTTGTAGAATCACGAGTTCATGCATTAATTGGTTTCATGCGTGTGTTCTCGTTTACTCTAAGGGTAGCCAATAGTTTTATTTTCCTCATGTCTTATATGTCTAAAATGATAGGTAATAAGTAAATTAAGTCATTTGTGTGATTTATGCAGCATGCGACCGTTGAACACGGTGCCGGAGATTGCATTTGGCGTCGGCCTCTTTCAGGGCTTAAGTTATTGCCTTTTAATATCAAACACATCAAGCTCAATTTTCTTATTCATCCATTCATTCGTCTCATCCTCATTATATAATGAAGAAACTTCTGTTCTGTCATTTGTCAGATGTGATGCAAAGAAACTTTGCCATTAATGTTAGTTTTTATTTTTATTTGCAGGTTTTTAGCTTGCAGTGCCGGGTTTTCTCCACCACTTTAAGACATCCTGTTATGCAGAAGACTTCTTGAATATTCTGAGTTTTCCTTATTGAAAATAAGGTATTTTCACCAAATATCCTGTGTTGGAATTTACTTGTTAATAAAGTAATGTGATAAATTGTCAACCCTGTTGTCTGTGTTCTGTATTTTGATTAATATATTTATGTTTTTAGTCATTTTTGTCTTTTGGGACAGTGAGAAATAAACAATTGTTACTACAATTTAAAATATTTAATTGGACCAACCTCACAGTTTCACTGTAAAACATTTCTCCAATTCAAAATTTTCTAGTGAGCGATCACATCTACATTTTTTAGTTGGCCAAATTGAACAATTTAGATGTGATCGGTCACTATAAAATTTTAAATTGGAGAGGCCTGACATTTTTTACAGTGTTGGTAAATTTAATTTTTCCATTGGCTCAACATATTATTCCTAATTGAGCCCATGTTAACAGGCTGTTGCCACAATTGATAAAATTCAATTCACAGAAATTCAATTTGGCCAATTGAAAAATTTAGATGTGACCAGTCACTAGAAAATTTTGAGTTGGGAAGATTATAAATTTTTTACAGTGTACATATTGGATAATTTTGTGTTAGTCTGAATGTTCTATGCGTCTTTGTTATGCACCACTGTGGAAAATAATTATAAGTAAAAATAAGTAACTACATCTATAGATGTATGAATTAGCTGACATTGGAACGTTGTTGAAGTATCCTCAACAACAAACCAACACATTAGAACAGAACATATGGCAGGAAAATGTAAGAATGTTCTATTATGTTATATGTGTGGCCTTCCACTGAAAAATACTGCATTGTATTTTGTTTCCACATGCTGTCTGAAAGGGACATCATCGCAAACAGGAAGTCAGGAGAGCCGTCTCTATGCATAATTCAGCCTCACTGTGTCAGCAAGTGCATAAAAGCCTTTGAAGGGCTGAAAAGGCACTTGTACTCCAGTGTAAGCTCTATTCACAATAATGCATAGTTTCTGGCTTGAGGAACGTGCACAACTAAATGCTTCTCATAAACAACTCTGGTATTCACAAAGTGATCCAGGCACGAAGCAAGGCTTTGCTGTTTGTCAGATCCGTGCTATTGCAGGATGCAGTGAATGCATCACACTGGTGTGACTCTCTGAAAACTGCAGCTATTTATCCTGGGTTACCATAAACACAAGGTTTTGATAACTGTTCAAGGATATGGAGTTTTTGAGACTGGCCTCCTGGATCTGAAAGCTCTCAGACACAGGGTAGAGTGTGATAGAGTGTTTTTCTGGGTTTTACTACACGACAGATCAAAAGAACAGGTGCTTTGATGCAGGTTTTTTCAAACATTCTTCCACCAGACCATTAGAACTCACAAATACATGTGTCAGATCTATGTATTTATTCACTAACATGAAGAAACTTAGGACTTACAGCTTATTGTATTATAGTATGTAAGGATGAATCTATCACATTAAACATGAGTTATATGTCGATAAATTAAACTCAATGTACTATTGAAATTGATTTCTGGACATCCTAATGTTATTTTTGACCATCCTAATGGACATCCTGTGATCTATGTAATCCGATCTTTATGCCTTATCACTTGGTAGTGATAGTTGAGCTCAAAGCAAGGAAAGTGAAATGGAAGAAGAGCGGTATCCTACTAGTGATGACATCAGAGACTCTCTAGAGCAGGGGTGGGCACTTCCAGTCCTGAAGGGCCACTGTCCTGCAGAGTTTAGCTCCAACCCTAATCAAACACACCTGAACCAGCTAATCTGGAGCTGTGTACCAATGTGAAGGCTGCGCGCTTCAAAGGCATGCACGAATGGGCCTTTGAAGTGCACACATTTTATGACAAGAAAATAAATGCATAGAAGAATTTGTTTAATGTACAAATTATAACTTGCATTACAAAAATAAACAATGTACAGAACAATCACTTCTCTTTTATTTAGCCTACACATTTCAAGTTACAAATGACTCAATGTTAGGCTATACATTTTTTTTTTTCATTTTTAACTTAGGCCCATACATTACAAAGAAATTAACAATGGACAGCAATTACTTTGTTACATTCACAAAGAACTTGCATTACAAAAGAAAAAAGTATAGGTCTACGTTTAAAAAATAATAGAAAATTGTTCTGTGCATCCTGGCCACGAGTTTAGAGAGAACATTCAGCCTTTGTGGTCGTGTTTTGGAGGAGACTTTCGGTAATGGACCATCGTCAGTGAGCGACATTCATTCATTCATATAAAATACTTATTTTTGCAGTATAGCTAGTAAGCCAACAGTTTTCGTTTATTTGTAAACCTTGGGATAAACAGAGAGACTAACATTAGCGTAGATGCCATTCTTTTTATGATGAAACGAGTACATCAGGTGTCATGGGAAGTGTTCCCTGTTCCGGCAGACCTAGTTAATGCAGCCTAAAACAATAATTTAACTGATTTGAATAATTTAAATTGATAATGTTCTATGTGTATGCCATAGTAAAGAGATGTGTTTAATTTTAACTGACAATTTAAACTGACAAAGTGCGTCTGCTTCCCGAACAATGCTAGGAAGACTGTTCCAGAGTTCAGGTGCTAAATAGGAAAAGGATCGACTGCCTGCAGTTGATTTTAATATTCTAGGTATTATTAACTGGCCAGAATTTTGAGACCGTAATAGATGTGATGGAGTATAATGCGTTAAGAGCTTACTCAAGTACTGGGGAGCCAAACCATTTAGCGCTTTGTAAGTAATTAGCAAGATTTCAAAATGTATACAATATTTAATAGGGAGCCAGTGCAGTGTTGACAGAACCTGGCTAATAATGTCATACTTCCTGGTTCTAGTAAGAACTTGAGCTGCTGCGTTTTGGACCAGCTGCAGTTTATTTATTAAGAAAGCAGGGCAACCACCTAGTAGATTATTACAATAATCTAGCCTTGAGGTTATGAACTTATTAACTAACTGTTCAGCATTTTGCCCTGAAAGCATGTGCCGTAATTTAGATATATTTTTAAGATGGAAGAATCTATTTTACATGATTTTCTGATTTCAAATGGAAGAGTGTGTGCAATGTATATTATGAGAAAATAATTGTTTTTTTGATTTTTTTTCCTTCACATTTGAAGCATGTAAACCTGTTGCAGGAGACCTTCTTAACAAAATTAGGTACCTTTAAAATAATAGGGCAATTTTAAAAATTAGCGCAGTAGAATTAAAAAAACAAGCAAGTAAAACATATAAAGCTTGTTTATAAATGCTGATAAATGAATAAGCTGTGTTCAGCAGCCAATATAATTCTTTATCAGTGTGCAAACTTTGTTTAGATTTATGTAAATATTCATACATTAAAATGAACCCTTTTAAAATAAATCTGTAAAACAAAAAACAGTCATTCTGTTGTAAAGAACTACAGTTCACAAATATATTCAGCCTCTGGCTGCCCAGGGGATGTGCCATTTGAAGCTTGCCTTGCTGGGTGTTTAGAACTGCCCAGGACCTATTAAAGCATTCAGCTGCGGGTGTCAAGCCAGCATCATAACATCTGCTTAGACCCTGCCCTCAGCAAAGGTCACCAACACAAATCTGTGACTAATCTTCAAACGCTTCACTACAGTGTAGCCTGATCAACTTCAAACCATACATGCTGCACATAGTTGTTGTTGCTGTTGTCGTTGATTTTTTTGGTCTCTTTTTTTTTCTTTTTTTTCTCCAACATGTAATTTTCAATGGAAGGGTATTCATTTTGACAAATGTCTGATGACATGTTAATCAATGACTTGAAATCATGGTTAAGAGCCAGAATGTATTCAGTAAAGACTGTCAAACGTGACTATACTACTGCCCCACAAATGTAAAGTTGCTTTGTTACTGCCTGCTGTATTTGCTTTATGATTTAGTTCTGTCAGTGTCATCTAGAATGAAGCAATTTGACATTTTTACTAGACATTATGAAGCTATACTATGATGCTATATGACACTATAATTATGACGCTATAGTATGACGTTGATTAGATGTTACAACTTAGGTTACAAATAATTTTATCAACACACAAAAACTGTTTTTGATTTGATAGCATTTTAAATTAATAGCATTTTAACATATTTTGTGTATTATAAATGCAAAGTAGATTTATGCTATAAATATTTTTTGAAAGTTGTTTCTGAGCTAAATCAAGGCTGCTATAAAAAGGTTTAATTACTTAACCCTCTGAAGTCTGAGCTGTTTTGGGGCCCTTTAGACGTTTAGACATACTCTGATATTTGTGCTTTTTTCAGGTGCAATTATGATTTCAAAGAGTAAAGGGTGAATTCAGGTTGATTGGGACACTTTTTTTCCCAGTCATTTCAATGTCAAAAATTTTCTGAATCATTTGATTTTGTCACTTTTCATATATCAACATATATTAAATAAAAATTTTTATTATATATATTTTCAATATTTAAACATCAATATGAAACAAAATACATTTTAATGGCTACACCAAGTAGCCGATTGTACACAAAAAATATAGCATCTGAGCAGAACTTTGAAAAAAAAAAAAACGCATGTGACACTAGGCTATTTTACAGTAAACATTTCATAAACTGTCCAAAACAGGCCAAAGAAATCTTGTCTAAACAGTCTTACGTCTATGACATTTTATGTTGCAGCATGATTCATATTTAATGGTCTTTTGTGGTTTAATATTCACAGAAACTAACAGAATAAACTTACCTCACAATCGGCTGGCAGTTACTCTTAGAGATAAACAGTTTTTTTCGGAGGTAAATTATTCTAGGATTATTGCACAACACGTCTCAAAACGATGTAAAGTACATGCAGGAATGTTGATGTGTTTTTTTGAGTTGATGTGGGCATTGATTCTGCTCACATGGATCGCTTGGTATTTGAATCTCAAAAGAATGCGCACTCTGTGGGCGTGGCACATTCGTCAATAAAAGAAGAAACTTAACAGATTATAATGATGTATAACACTTGCCTGAATGCTAAAAAAAGTTATTTGAGTCTCTTTGCACTGATAAGACAAAAATTTTTGTCCGTCGCGATTTTAGTTTACTGTATTTTTAATTCTTAAGACACAAAGAGCCATATATTTCAGCATTTGCTCTTCACCGTGTACGAGGTAGCTACTTTAGGCGGCTTTTAGCCTCCACTTTTGAGATGACATTTTGACCAGGATCCGAAGGCTGAAGGTTTACTCTGTGCTGTCTTTCAAATCTTTTGTCATTTGCTATTACTGTGTAGCCTTTATTACATTACATAAGCACCATTAAATGCTTAACCTTAACTATTGGTCAGGTTTTTAAAAGGCTGCATTACTTCCTAGTATAGTGACATTGGAACATTTTTGCTATACTATGAAATTACACTAATTTTCTAATTAGTTTAAGGCACAACAATGTAGACCAATATAAGACCAAATATAAAATGATCAATTATGGTTATTTGTGAAAACAGATGCATATCAAATCATGTAAAACTGACATTGCATATTGTATAATTGCTTGTAATTTTCAAATATTAAGCAGTAACTTATTATCAAGCTACATTTCCAAAGCTTTAGAAGCGTTAGGTTAGACTGTAGGATACGATATGTAACAATGCATGTATTAGACAACATACAGTAAATAATATTTTACATGTTTAAAGTTTGATCATGAATGTTCATCAATGTTCATGTGCTTAATGTGAGCCAGCATGTGCCTGAAAACAAACAGTAACGTTATATAGTCTGAGCTATTAATGAAAATAAGGAGTCAGTTGCATCTTCTGTCTCTGGAGTACCTGCTATATAGCAGGAAGGATGATAACAGAGTTTATGCCTTTCAGTCTAGAGCACAGGTTAGGATAAACCCTGTGGCAACATACATCTTCATTCCTGAGAAGTGTTCACATCCCCTGCCACTTCGCATTAAAAACAGATATTTACAACTAGATGTGATTCTTACCTGCAGTTAAATTTCATGCCTCTCAGGACTGGTGGTGTTATGGCTTACCTGAGAACTGAGAATGACGGCCTTCATTAGTTACTTGTACAGACTGCAAACAGGGGGACGTAAACATTTTGAATGTTTATCAGCTGAGTCTGCCTTCTTTCTCTGTGCACAAAATAAAATTTTTTTGAGCATTCAAAACACAACGGTATGACTCCAGAAGTTCAAATCGAATACAAATCTCCACAGAGGAAGAATATTCTGAAATGGAGAAAAATAAATGGAAAACAACAATAAACTGTGGTAAAACACAGAACTGTCCTTACCTAATAAGCACCATAAGATGGTGGCCACCAGGGGGCCCCATAACAGGGGTTCAGTGCTTGGTAATAATAACTTTGATAGTTTTCTTGTGACAGTTGTGTGTGTTAGAAAATTAAGAGGCGGCACCATCAATCTGGTGCAGAGAAGAGGAAAAATAGGAAAGAAAGTGAGCAAGATAAGGAAAGCGGTGAATTTTGAAAACAAACTGGTGAAATGGCAGTTGCTGCATCATTATTATATTGCATAGCTAATGAACATGCACAGTATTAGTATCGTGGGCATGATAACACATACATAATTCTAGATACTTTATAATCCTAATTGTGTACATTAGCTTCTTTTCAATCGACCAGTTACATTTTACAATGTAACATTTTGCATGTTTGCTGAGTGAAAATGCAGTCAGATTTTCGCTTTGATTTGAACAAAAGCAGCAGTCGGGCTGACAGAAAATGCAAATTCACTCTGCAGTAGGTGGCGCTTATGGAACAGCAGAAATACAGCTGTTACCATGGTTACCCCTGTACACAAAGCAGTGCTGCAAGCCATTCAGATGTTTGTATTTGCATTGGTGTTTATCAAAGAACACCAAATAGTTAAAGCGGTCATGAATTGAGAAATCAACTTTTCCTTGAGCTTTTGATATATAAAGGTCATTGTAATATAAGAATATCCTGTAAGTTTCAGAGCTGAAAACTTCCTTGTTAGTCAAATAAAAGCTTTTATTGACAGCTGGCTCATCAAAAGAGGGATCTGTGAATTTGCCTGTGGTGTCAGAGAGCAGCAAAACGCTGCCTCAACAGAAGAAGAGCAACGCTTAATTCTGTAGACATGTAATAGGTAAATTACATAGGTCTGCGTGGCGCTAAACTGGAGCGAGCAATAAACATGCCGCTGAAGATAACAAAATATTGTGCAGTGCCTGGTTGTGGAAGAACACAGTTTGCTGCATAAGCTTCCTTCAGATTCCAATATTAGGAGTATCCTTTGTATTTGAGTTCATTGTTGTTGGTTCATTGTCCTGCGATTCGGGATCAGACTCTGGGTCGAACTTGTATGGGCGAATCATTCTGGTTGGCATTTTTTCACATTGGAAATTTTCAAAACAATTGCCCATATGTACTGACGGCAGAGTCGGTACTCATTTTAATATGCAAAACTGTTATCCAATTAGCAGTGGGCGTTTACTTCCAAGTCTTCAATGCGGCACGCCCATACAAACCAAGCGAGATTACCAGGGCCTATTACTTATTCATTATGATGTTTTTGAATGTAAAAACTATGCGAATGTCATAAGTTAACCTCAGACAATATTATATATATATATATAAAGTTCATGACCCCTTTAAATAAGGATTTTTTTTTCAAACATTTGTTTACGCTTACACATTTTTGCATTTTAACCTGAACTAAAACATGCCAGCCCAGAAAAAAAGACAATTTCTCTATTATTATTATTGTTAATATATATATTTTTATTGTCATTTTCATATCCCATTGGAAGGTGTTTTGCTTTATTAAAGCATTTAATCTCACTACTTTTAATGCATTTCTCTGAAAGCAATTGTTAAACTTTTAAATTGGATGAGGTGAAACCGTTGGTACGGGGGCAGCCTTTGAAAATCGGAATAATTGTTTATTAAATAAGCATTTAATATATACACAATTTAAAATAATGGTTTTCTATTTTAAAACATTTTAAAATGCAATGTCTGTGATGGCAATCCCGAATCCAGCCATTACTTCAGTCTCATATGATCTTTCAGAAACTATTCTAATATGCTGGTTTAGTGCTAAATAAACATTTATTATTATTATCAATTCCAGTTGTGCTGTTTTTTGTGTGTGTAAACCATGACACATTTTTTGATCAATTTATTGCATCTTTGCTGAATAAAAGTACAATATATATATATAAAACTCACTGACCCCAAACTTTTTAAACATTTCATTTTAAAGAATCTCAACTTTCAACTTCTTTCCCATTAAAAAAAAATAGCTTCACTCTCTGTCCATTTTTGAGAGCGCATATTTCAAGATCCAAAGCATGCTGGGTCAAATCAGATGGATAAAGTGAGTCCAGTCTCCCAATCAATGCGAATGTGACCTTTCTACAAATGCAGTTCTTCCATTAAAGCTCAGTTATTTGAGGTGGGCTTTTCCCATGTGAGTAATTACACTCATTACAGTCTGTGTTGCTCCTTTAAATGGGTATATTTATTTAACTGCCAACGGGGAAAGTGTAGCCTATTTGGTCAAATGTAAATGGGTGATGCCCCATAAGAATACATTCTGTATTTTTGTTTTTTTTTATTTAAAAAAAGGACAGTGTTAACATTAATGAATTTAAACAGTTTGTCTACTGTTCCTTAGAATTCACTGGGCTCCACACTGCAAAATAAAGAAAGAAATATGTGCAACAATAATTTTTGTTCGTACATATACATTTTCCTCATCTCATTAGAATGTGAGCTGTCCGATTTGCAGCAAAATTGCACTTTTTAACCGATTCTTTCTGTCAAAGAGATTGAACAGCCTCAAACACACTCATTAGTTGACGGTTTAAATCACCTATACTCAGTCAGTGAATCATTCAGAGACTTTACATACTCACAGTTCTCATCTGACGGCCTCACCGAACTGCGGGTCATTTTTCTATTATGTCTGGTTCAATATGAACTGAGAACCGTTAATTTGATGTTTAAGATTCAGTATATTTACTGACTAGTTGTTGATAAACATTATGTATTTTTACATTTTCTCAACATATGTAAAGACACATTAATAACAGAGTTTAATTGTATGCATTTGTAATGGTATTTAAAAAAAAAAGAATGTGATGTCCGCACACTGGTATAACAGTGTATTGTTTCGACCGACAGGTCTTCATCAGGCATGCATTCTAAATGTATTCTAAAAATCATTCAAATATTTACAAAAAAATATGATTAGTATGAGTAAAAGGTTAAATCGACTGGAAAACTTGATATATTGGAGACATACTCAACTTTTTTCTTTTTTTCCCCAACAGAAATATTATTGCAAAATGTCTCAACGACTGTTTAATGATTGATTTTTTTTTTTTTTTCTGAAGCCCTGACATACACAAATATTTTCACCATGTCTTTATTATATGATCTGATGATATGAAAAAAGTACAAAAAGCACAGCTTCATCACCAGAGCCCAACAGGTAGCATGTCTTCTAGGTCTCTTTCTGCTTTCAGACAGTGGCAGTGCCTCTATGCCTGGTGTGAGCCGTCTGTATTCACTTATGTCAGGGTGAAGCTGGCTGTATTATCCGTCTTGCAAGGTGTTGATTGGATTACAGCAGTGAGGCGAGGTGCGGAAGCTGATGGGGCGAGTGTGGGGAATGAAGCAGTTTATTCCCAGCGGTGTCAGCACCCACACAACCAACCACTCATTCCTCAGTTAATACAGCCATCCCCACAGGGAAGCTTCTTCACAAGGTTCCATCAGCTGAGCGCTAACCCAGGATAAAGGCTGCTTAATCCAACCGTATCTGTCAAACTGTAGATAAGGGGGGAATGTAGCAGCATATGGAATTGTAAGTAAAACATGTAGTTTCGGATGCTGTAAAGGTCACTGGAGGGGTGATTTTGGATGGAAGAGGTGTGACAATTTGAATTTGACCACCTCTCTGCTCTACCCTTCTTGTTTTACAACTCTGCTGGCTTATGTATTAAGTTTCGTTTCCAGAGGCACCACGTACCATCCATTGTAGATGCATTTAGCTTGGTTTATATGAACAATATATATATATATATATATATATATAATATAATATATATATATATATATATATATATAATATTCTGAAGTCAATCACAGCGCATATAGCTTGTTTTATGAACAAATTTGTTCTACATTACATTTATTCTCGGTTCACTCTGTTCATGCCAACAGGAATGTGAGTGACATTTTGTCATTTTCCTGTACAGATCACATAAACACATCATTGCTATTTTATCAGGTTTAAAAAGGCCCCATTTCAAGCCTAGATTTTGCTAGGTTACTTGAAGGGGTCCTATTATGCCCCTTTTTACAAATATGTAAAATAAGTCTCTAATGCCCCAGGGTGTGTATGTGAAGTTTTAACTCAAAATACCCCAGATTTTAATAGCATGTTAAAATTGTCACTTTTTGATGGTTAGCAAAAACGCACAGTTGTTGTGTGTGTCCCTTTAAATGTAAATGAGCTTGTGCCCAACCCCTCCCTATCTTCAAGTCATAGATTAGCGTATTCTGTCATGATAATCTATACATCGCTTGTGTGGGAACTGTTGTAAAATGCATTCAGAGCCAGAGAATATATGCTGCATGAAGATAGAACAGGTATAGTTTAGTATAACGTCGCTGCCCGATGAAACTCACGTATGTCCAAAACGCTTACTTTTCAGGAAGTAAAAAAAACACCGTATTTCAAAAACAGTTGAATGTAGCATTGTCATACTTGGTACGGCATCTTTACATGTAACCATATTCTTGCCAGTGTAATGATATAATCCACATTTGACCAAAATTGAGTTTAAATGGACATACGTGCATATTTTACAGTAACGGTGGTCGATACGCGTTCTTCCAATCATTAGAATGGCCAAGTCGCGTTTCATATTGACAGAGGAATACGTGCTGGACATTCTCAGCCTCTGGCAAGCGGTGATAGCAGTATGAGTGAGGCATGTTCTAGTGACAATCATGACAGTAGCATTACAGCTATAATTTGATCAGTTTGACTAAGAAAAAAAAGGCTGAATCTTAGGGCCCGTCCACACGGAGACGCATATCACTGTATACGTATACATTTTTTATCGTATTGGCGTTTCGTCCACACGGATCCGGCGTTTTGGGAGACTGAAACCGCTATTTTTTTAAACCGGGTCCTAAAGTGGATAAATCTGAAAACGACCCCCAGCCAATCCGTATATTTTGTGAAACGGTGATGTCATCACACCACGTCCTGCACGGGGAAGACTTAAAGGGGATACAACTACGGGCACTGGGCATGCGCACATCAATACTGCGTTGTTTAATTACTGTATTTGCATTATTGTAAGGGTATGTTTAGGGTTGGGGTAGGTGCGTGTGTTAATAAAACACATCTGGTAAGTAGCAAATTTATTTATTGTTATTTTATTGTGAGATTTTACCTCACCCTTCGACTGTTGCCGTACCCCTTCTAGCCACAACTCTTCTTCTCCGTTTTTAGTGTATTTCTGTGGCAGAATTACAGTGCCACATACTGGCCTGGCATGTATACTACATCGTTTTGAGCCGTTTTCATGCTCTCGTGTGTACGCGGATATTTCTTGAAACGAGGGGGGGGAAAAAATCAGATAGGGAAAGTTCTGGCTTCGTGTGGACATGGCCTTATCAATGAGACCGAGTTTATTTACATACTAGCAAGCAAACTAACCTGTGAAGAACTAGATTAGAACTAAACTGTGGAGAGCTTCAATGTCGTACTTTCGGCTATCCAGTGCTGAACTTCGACGAAACTTCACGAGACCGGCGAGACCGGCGAGATGCTTCCACAGGGCGGGAGATACGCGGCGTGATTGACAGCTTTGACACCAAATGGATATACGTGAAAATCAGATGACATGATTTCACAACTTTTCATTGGCCATTTAGATATGTGAAGCATACTGTATACGGAAATGAACCTGGACATTCAATCCGTCGAAAAATCTCAAAATCGGCAAAATGGACATACGTGTTTTTCATCGGACAGCGACGATAAGTATGGTCATAACTTATGTTGTCATCTTGCTTTTATGTCATACTGTTGCATTTGTGTTACATACTGTATTGCAATAAATGTGAAAAGACGGATGTGACCGCTTGAGCAGACTCCCAAATGTGCTCTACTACAACAATTCTTCCTCTTCTCAAAATGGCCTCATACCCTTTGTTGTGTGTTCCCGGGGGCAGGGATGTGCATTATGTAAATGTTATGGTTTGTGATGTCACCAACCCGGGAAGAAGCTTGTTGTAGCTCTTAAAAAGCGATTTCTGTAAAAGAAAATATCTCCTTGTGCTTTGAACTTTGAGCATCATAAATTTGCAGATGTTGTTTATGCTCAAACACCAACATCCTTTAAATAAAGCCAACAATGTATCATATTATGAAGATTTATTTTACATAAAATATTTCAAAATATGAAATGATTATTGAAAAGAGGAAAGTTTTCTACTTTACATTTGTTATGGAAAGCTTAGGTGACTTTCGCCATAGCTGTTCTGACATAATTCCAGATTAAACAGAACAAGCTATTTACACAGCTGCAAATTTTAAATTGGATTATAAAATGGCATGTTCTGACCCATGTAGAAAATTTGCATCCAGAGAGGAAATCATTTACTAAAGTAAATATAGAAAATAACAGATTAAGGACTGTTAGATAACACACTTTAGATGAATACGATATATAATAAGACATGCTTTATAATTTAGCCCCAGAGAATGCTTGCATGAGCACCATCCATGCATCATTTGAAATCAATGGACCTTTGAGTGCCTTTGATGTCTTAAAGCCATATCTTTGTGATTAAGGCATCAAATGGCAGTGTGTAATTGGCTGTTCCTAAAGACGTTACAATGTATATCATCTGCGGATGACAGCCACTGCGAGTCTCGCTGAAGAAGATGTTTAAATCATGATTTGGAGATCAATAATGAACTGGAGGATAAAATAATTTAGAGTTCAGCTCAGTTTCATTTGCTTTTGATCTTTAAGCTGCATGGTCCCTGTTATCTTTGTAAAGTGAACAAGACCATATGAGGCTGAGAGTTCAAATATGTCTGGAGTCACTCTGATAGTACTGTGTATCTCATCCTCATGTACTGCAGATTTGACAGTTTTTGCTGTGAGATATTACTCCACCCTTCTTTGCCTGCATGTTTTCAGGAAACTTTAAAGATCATTTCGTCAAATCCAAATCAGCTAACAGATCTTTATTGGAAAGTTTTTAGACAATGTATTTCATGTGTCACAGACACGTCAGGTTCCACCCTTCACCAATCCTAGCGCACTCCATCCCCAGAGTACTGATCACTATCACCTGCACCTCATCATGGCACTCATCACCAGCACCATAAGAAGCACACGCACACAGCACTCCACGTCCGGTCTCGTTCGCATATACTGCTACCTATGCTTACCTCAAGGACTCTCCTATCGATACTACCTATCTCCAGCGTGTATCCCTCCTTCCGTGTTTCCTGTCTGCTGTGTGGGTGTGTTCCTGTCCGTCCCTCTGATCTCCAGCGATCTCCAGTCTCCAGCGATCTCCAGTCTCCAGCAATCTCCAGGCTCCAGCGTCATTCTACCTTCTATGCAAAAGACAGTAACTCTCTCACTCATATCACCTTCCTAACTACCATCAACCGCTTAACTCACCTGCTCCACTTCCCATGCTCTACTGTGGTCAATAAACTACCATTCCTGTTAACACCTGTGTCTGCCTCCTGTCTACATGTAACAGAAGACCGGACCACAACCGAGACCCAGTATGAGCCAACCGGATTCCGGACAGGAATTGGTAGATACGCTTCGGCGCACATTTCCTCCACAACCCACTCCAGTTACTGTTCATTCACATGCACCAGCGAACACAAACCCATCTGTCAACAACCCTCCTTCACTACCTCCGTATGCTAGTCCCATGGCCAAACCGGCGCCCTACTCAGGATCGGCGGAGAATTGCAGTGGTTTCCTGCTGCAATGCACACTGGTCCTGGAGATGCAGCTGCACTTGTACCCGAGCGACACTTCCAAGATAGCCTTCATTATCTCTCAGCTCAGCGGCAAAGCATTGATGTGGGCTGATTCCATCTGGTCACAACAGGGTGCGGTAACGCAATCATATACAGCGTTCATTTCCCACTTCCGGGAGGTGTTTGGGAAGCCTATCACAGATTCGTCAGCTGGTGAGAAACTTTATAATTTGAAACAGGGATCCCTGTCTATTTACGATTATGCTTTGCAATTCAGAACGCTTGCAGCAGTCAGCGGATCGAATGAACAGGCGCTGATAACTACATTTCGGCAAGGATTGGAACCTCGGGTACGGCTGCATCTCGCTGCATGCGAGGACTCCATCGGCCTTGAAGTTCATCCAGCATTCCATTCGCTGTGCCACTCGCATGCAGGCGTGCATCCAAGAGCACCAGGACCAGTATCCCTTCAACGTGCCCTTCCGCCGATCCGAACCCGTCAGCTCCCCAGAACCAGCCCACGAACCCATGGAGTTAGAGAACTCCCGACTAACCCCTGAAGAACGCCGCCGTCGGCTGACCCTACGTCTCTGTCTGTATTGTGGTGAACCTGGGCATGTCATAGCTGCATGCCCCACCCGACCTCCGTGACCCATGGTGAGTGCCATTATTCCTGCTGATCATAAAATGAAACCACTCACCACTGTCGTCACTCTTACTGCCGCTAATGTCTCCCTTTCAGTGGTCGCGCTCCTCGACTCGGGGTCAGCCGGCAACTTCCTCTCCGGTGCCATCTGCCGCCAGTTACGCCTCAAGACCACTCCGTCTCCGACCACCTACAGGATCAGCTCAATAACCGGAAGACCCCTTAGTCGCAAGCACGTCCGTACCGTAGCTGGACCAGTCACTCTCCAGGTTGGGCTTTTACATCAGGAAGAGGCTCACATGCTGGTTCTGGAGGATTCCACCGCTGACGTGGTTCTGGGGCGTCCCTGGTTGGAGCAGCACAACCCTACCATCTCCTGGAAAACGGGCGAAATCCTGAAGTGGGGCGACACTTGCTTCTCACAATGTCTGACTGAACTTCCTCTTCCATCTTCATCTCTGCCTGATCTGACTCTTTGTGCCACATCCATCGAAAGTCCAGTTGAACAACGCTCTGTTGATGTTCCTAAGTGTTACGCCCCCTTCAGCGATGTCTTCTGCCCGCAACGGGCTTCCAAGCTGCCTCCACACCGGCCATGGGACTGTGCCATCGACCTGCTTCCGGGTGAACCAGTACCAAGGGGTAAGATATACCCACTATCCATCCCGGAGGAGAAGGCCATGGAGGAATACATCCAGGAAGCCCTCGACCAAGGTTACATCAGGCCGTCTACTTCCCCTGCTGCGTCCAGCTTCTTCTTCGTGGCAAAAAAGGACGGAGGCTTGCGGCCATGCATCGATTATCGTTCCCTCAACAAGATCACAGTTAAGTTCAGATATCCCCTTCCTCTCGTCCCAGCAGCCCTCGAACACCTCCGTGGTGCCACTGTGTTCACCAAGTTGGACCTCCGCAGCGCGTGTAACCTCATCCGGATACGTGAGGGGGACGAGTGGAAGACTGCCTTCATTACCCCTACTGGTCACTATGAATACCTCGTCATGCCGTATGGATTGGTAAACGCCCCCTCCGTATTCCAGGATTTCATCCATGAGGTGCTCCGGGAGTTTCTCCATCGATTCGTCCTAGTCTACATCGACGACATCCTCATCTACTTCCGGAGCCAGGCCGAACATCGCCAACACGTTGTGGAGGTCCTCAACCGTCTACGTCAGTACCATCTATTCCTCAAGGCCAAAAAGTGTTCCTTCCACCAATCTTCAGTTTCCTTCCTGGGATACCACATTGATCACAGTGGCATCCGGATGGACGAGAGGAAGGTGGAATCCATCACAACCTGGCCAGAACCCACCACTATAAAAGAACTCCAGCGCTTCCTAGGTTTCTCCAATTTCTATCGACGATTCATCAAAGGTTACAGTTCCATCACTCATCAACTCACCAGTATGTTACGCAACAAGCCCAAGTCTCTGTCCTGGACCCCAGCAGCCACCAACGCCTTCTGCCACCTTAAGAAAGCCTTCACCACCGCTCCCCTCCTAGTCCATCCAGACCCGGAAAAGCCCTTCGTCGTGGAGGTGGACGCCTCCACAACCGGAGTGGGAGCGGTGTTGTCTCAGCAGCAGGGGACGCCAAGTAGACTCCACCCATGCGCCTTCTTCTCCCGCAAGCTCAGCCCGGTGGAGGTCAACTACTCCATCGGTGACAGGGAACTTCTCGCAGTCAAGCTTGCCTTGGAAGAGTGGAGGCATTGGTTGGAGGGAGCCAAACATGCGTTTCTGGTGCTTACTGATCACAAAAACCTTGAGTATCTTCGATCAGCCAAGAGACTAAACCCCAGACAAGCCCGTTGGGCCCTGTTCTTCTCCCGCTTCAATTACACCATCTCCTATCGTCCCGGTACCAAGAATCTTAAAGCTGATGCTCTCTCCCGTCTTCATGTCCCTGACGAACAGATCGAAGAACCAGAACCCATTATTCCAAGCTCCCTCATTGTAAGTCCTATTACCTGGTCCGAAGAAACCATTCCCTCCTCCAATGCCTCCACGAACCCTCCGCCGGGCTGTCCACCTGGCTTGCTGTACCTCACTCGGACACGACGCACTCCCACCATTCACTCGGCTCACACGTCACTCGTCACACGTCACACGACCTGTTTACATTTCACTGCCAGTTGTATATTGTGTATATAACTGTGTATGTGACAAATAAAACTCTTGAATCTTGAATCTTGAAAAACTCGGTACTGGTCACCCGGGGGTCAATGAAACCCTCTCGTTGCTAAAAGAACGCTTCTGGTGGCCAGGGATGGCAAAGGATGTCAGATGGTACGTGCAGGGCTGTAGGGAGTGTGCCATTTCCAAGTCTCCACGTCATCTTCCAGCTGGTAAGCTCCTTCCTCTGCCCGTTCCAGAACGCCCATGGTCACACCTAGGAGTAGATTTCATCACTGACCTGCCGGTCTCAGACGGTAATACCACCATCCTAGTGGTAGTAGATCGGTTCTCCAAGTCATGTCGTCTGATCCCACTCCCAGGTCTGCCTACTGCCATGGAAACAGCTGAAACACTCTTCAATCAGGTTTTTAGATACTTCAGAGTACCTGAAGATATTGTATCTGACCGAGGTCCCCAGTTCATATCCCGACTATGGAGATCATTCTTCTCGCTCCTAGTTGTGGCCGTTAGCCTGACGACGGGGTACCATCCACAGTCGAACGAGCAGACGGAAAGAAAGGTACAGGAAATTGGCCGCTTCCTACGTACCTTCTGTCATGACCACCAGGACTCTTGGAACCAGTTCCTAGGTTGGGCCGAGTACGCCCAAAACTCCCTGAAGCAGTCGACCACTGGACTCACCCCATTCCAATGCGTACTCGGCTTCCAACCTCCACTGTTCCCCTGGGATGGGGAACCCTCCAACGTTCCTGCTGTGGACTACTGGTTCCGAGAGAGCGAGAGGGTCTGGGACTAAGCTCACCATCAGTTGCAGCGGGCCCTCTAGTTGTGGCTTTCTACCCGAGTTGTGGCTTTCTACCCGAGACATCAGAATGCGTCTGCCTTGCAAAAAGCTGAGTCCCAGGTTCACTGGCCCGTTCCCCATCATCAAGCAGGTCAACCCGGTCACATATCAACTCCGTCTGCCACAAGGGTATCGTATTCATCCTACTTTCCATGTTTCACTACTCAAATCTCACCATCCCTCTGTTTCCCCCACAGGACCTGACGTAGTTCCCGCCGAACCCCCCCTTCCACTCATCCTGGAGGACGGTACGGCCTACAAGGTCAATGAGATCTTGAACTCCCGACGTCGTGGTGGTCAGCTGGAATATCTTGTGGATTGGGAAGGATATGGTCCCGAGGAACGCTCCTGGGTCCCAAGGAACGACATTTTAGATCCCAGTTTACTCCAGACATTCCACGACAGTCATCCTGAGAAGCCAGCTCCGCGGGGTAGAGGACGACCACCACGGCGTCGGGGTTCTCGGCCCTCTGGGGTGGGCCGTGGAGGGGGGGTACTGTCACAGACACGTCAGGTTCCACCCTTCACCAATCACAGCACACTCCATCCCCAGAGTACTGATCACTATCACCTGCACCTCATCATGGCACTCATCACCAGCACCATAAGAAGCACACGCACACAGCACTCCACGTCCGGTCTCGTTCGCATATACTGCTACCTATGCTTACCTCAAGGACTCTCCTATCGATACTACCTGTCTCCAGCGTGTATCCCTCCTTCCGTGTTTCCTGTCTGCTGTGTGGGTGTGTTCCTGTCCGTCCCTCTGACCTCCAGCGATCTCCAGTCTCCAGCGATCTCCAGTCTCCAGCAATCTCCAGGCTCCAGCGTCATTCTACCTTCTATGCAAAAGACAGTAACTCTCTCACTCATATCACCTTCCTAACTACCATCAACCGCTTAACTCACCTGCTCCACTTCCCATGCTCTACTGTGGTCAATAAACTACCATTCCTGTTAACACCTGTGTCTGCCTCCTGTTTACATGTAACATCATGCTTGTCCATTGAACTATAAACTATGTGTGCACATGCACCTTTCCTCTGTAATGCTGCCTGAATCATCATACACTTTGTCTGTTGGCCAGAGGAGAACTGGCCCCTGAGCCTGGTTTCTCCCAAGGTTTTTTTTTATCCATTCTGTCATGTGATGGAGTTTTGGTTCCTTGCCACTGTCGCCTTTGGCTTTTGGCTTGCTTAGTTGGGGACACTTAATATTCAACAGTATTATAGATCTGCCTGCTTTGAACTAAACTGAGCTGGATGATCACATCACTGTTTTGAGGCTGTATAAATAAATTAACTAAATTAATAACTTTTTTTTACAACAGAAATGAACCATCACTGAATTTACTTAAGATGGACTATGAGACCGTTTTCTTCTAGATCTGCTGTACAGTCGAAACAAACTTTGTTGCATTGTTTTCCTGTTGCCACTGTAAAGCTGCTTTGAAACTATCTGTATTATAAAAAGCGTGATATAAATGAAGGTGTCAGGTGATAAAATATCAGTCTCATTTTCTATGGTAAGTCTAAGAAGCTACTTAAATGTCCTAATTGAACTAAGGCCTAATCCTGGCTTAATCTAAGTCCTGTCTATGAAACCAGGCCTAACAGTTTACACCTTTCTACTGAGTATAAGAAAAAAAAAATACTAGAAGAAAGATGCCCAGGGTTTCTGATCACCTGTGTGAACATGCCGTAGAACTGTTGCAGGGAGACAATGTCCGACGCCTAAGACAGTGCTACAGGGTGACAAAAAGGACAGTTGATTGTCCTCGTAGTTCCAAACCATGTGTAACCACATGTCCCCTCTAGATATGTTTGAGAAAGATATGTTTCTTTCTCTCTCACTCTCTTTTTTTGTGGCTGAGTTTATATTTAAGTGATAGTTGGGTTGGTTGGTAAGGTTTTTTTTTTTAATGATTTTGAAAGAAGTCTCTTAAGATGACCAAGGTTGCACTTTTTTGAATTACAATTTGGAAACCCTTTTCTATGTTAATATATTTTTAATTTTGAAGGTATAGAAACAAACTAGTGTTTTGCTTTAGCAAATTTGCTTGCTTATGAAAAACAAAAGTATGTCGGAGCTGATAAACCTTGTGGGCAGCTCTATAGTATCCTATTGCAATAAAGGCAAAAACAACAAAAACAAATCTTAAAAAAAGAGAGGAAAAACTAAAGTATCTAAATTTAAATTCATTCTTATCCATAGCTTATATCTGCCCACTGTATGCATGAGAGGTAGGCCAGCATAACCTAAAGTATTCTAGTGTCCTCATTTGACTGACCTTCACAGAACAGGTCATCTATCAAGCAAAGCTCCTTGTCTCCAGACAGCTGTTTCTCTGATCCTCACTCTGATCTTGAAGAGAAAAAAAATCAAAGTCCCTGTAGCACAGTTTGAAACAAACTTTATTTCCTTTGACTGCCTCCTTTGCAGAGTACATGAGACATTAATTTTTACTGTAACATGTTCACTGTCAATGTTCAGGGGATTTATAGGGGATTTATGTTGAATCTTTATTTTGTGTGTTCTCAGCTGTACTTCTTTGCGTAACACAAACTACCATAAGACTAATTTGACCTTTTCCAGTGTCAAGTCACCTTTATTTTATAGTGTTTTATACAATACATATTGTTTCAAAGCAGCTTATACAGTGATAACAGGAAAATTATTCAACGATGCAAACAGAGCTGAGGTCAGTTCAGTGTTGATTCAGTTCCGTTGTAAAGATCATCAATTATTAAATTAGTTAATTTAATCTATAAAGCAATTCTGCAGAAAACAGTGATATCCACCTCTGTTCAGTTCTCAACCTATAGTGCTTCATGTATAAACCTATATCAAAAGAACCATAGGAGTGTTACAGGAGTTCACACCCCAAACATGTGATTGGAAGTCCATTAGATCCTCAAGGTAGATGAATACACAGAACATAAATGGCACTGAATATGTTGGCAGTGCTGTTAAAAATGAAAACAATTGGAGTATACTCCACTCTGCATACATCTGGCATACAAATAGGTACAGTAAAATTGGATTGTACACACAGTACAAGCATAGGAGACTAATAACATAGTGAAACTCGATGTACTCATTACATCATCAGAAGAATGGCATCTACGCTAATGATAGTCTCTCTGTTTTATCAGAATATTCTCTATCAGAATATTCTCTCTGTCTCTCTGTTTTTATCGAATATTCCAATCTATTATGACCTCTGACCTGTAAAGTTGCCAGAATAATAATCATACACTGCTTGTTAATTGGCCAGAGGAGAACTGGCACCCGACTGAGCCTGGTTTCTCCCAAGGTTTATTTTTCTCCATTAGGTCACCTGATGGGGTTTTGGTTTCCTTGCCACTGTTACCTCTGGCTTGGCTTGCTCAGTTGGGGACACTAAATTGTTCTAAATTTTTCAACTAAATATCCAAACAAATCTAATTATTAAACTAAATTAACCATATAAACTAAATTACTGATCTAATTACTGATCTAAAGCCCACACTGTCACTGTATGATAATTGAAATGAACGGATGACATAACCGTTTTCTCCAGAATGGCTATACGGCTGAATAAAATTATGTTGCATTATTTTCCTGTTTAACACTGTAAAGCTGCTTTGAAACAATCTGCATTGTTAAAAGCGCTATATAAATAAGGTTGACTTGACTTGACTTGAATTATTGTCAATATTGTTACAGTTGTGCTTCATAATATCTTTGTGGGAAATTATACATTACAGTTCTTTGATGAATAGAAAGTTAAAAAGAACAGCCTTTATTTGAAATAGAAATCTTTTGTTACATTATAAATGCCTTACTGTCACTTTTTTTTTAAATAAATGTAATGCATCCTTGTTGAATAAAAGTATTAATTTCTTTTAAACATGTTGACTCAAGCATTATATTTAAACACAGTTTATTTACCTTAGACTTTAGTGTGGCTTTAGTTAATTTATGTAGTGCAAATTCATTCATTCCACTTTACAAATGTATTGAGCGTAATGAAATTAAGTAGTGGCAAAATGTTCAAGTAGTGAATTGCATTAGGTTAGTTTAATTAAATAATTTAAAAAGCAGTCAAACGTAAAGTTTTAAAGTTTGTGATACTGTTACATATCTGTGTTTCTGTCGTGTTGTTTGCATTTGTCACATGTTCCTTTGTTCTCTTTCCCGCCACTTTCTGTTACCCTAGTTAGTCTAGTTCTCTTCAGCTGTGTGTAGTTCGTTATCATCTGTATCACCTGTGCCCCTCGTTAGTCAGTCATCTGTGTTTGTATTTAAGTTCCTCTTGTTCACTCTGTCTTTGTCCGGTCACAGTTATACTACCCGTTATCCTGTTCCAATATTTGATCCCTGTATGTGTTTCTGTTGTTACCCTGAGTAAACAACCTTTGTGATACTCCTCTGCCTCTCCTTGTCTACCGGCCGAGCCCAACCGTAACAGATACACGTAAACTGACAATTTTTTTTTCATTTTGATTAATTCATTAAAGCAAATGTTCAAGTTCTGAACCTCTGGCCTCTTTCACATATTTCCAATAGCATATCTTATATGTCTACTACAAGGTTGAAATCATCCCTAACTTAGAGTGCCTTGTGCAGTATAATCTGATTTTCTCCCTTTATTCGTTTCAGCAGTAACTTTATGATGAGGCGGTCATTTTGTTCAGTAATTGCACCCCAAAAATTTCTCAGGAACATCATATGGGCAAATGTGCCGTGGTCCAACCTCAAGACTCATTATTTGTTTGGATGAAACCTTGTACAAATTACTGTAATGTAATATCTACACGCATTTGATGCTGAAACCTTTTAAGGCATGAATAAAACATGGCTCCAAGTACTGAAAAGTACAGCTTTGCTGTAGATGTGTCTCTCAGCTCTGAAAGAAACTGCTCAGTAATGTATAATCTCTATCTGGAAGATTCCCACATGCAAACTGCCAAGAGAGCTGTTTTAAACGAGCTTCTCTTATGATGCATAAGTACAGTATGTACAGAAGTGTCAGAGGAATTTGTGTCAATGTTTCATCTAGCATGGCGACGACAGGATGCAAACAAAGCAATTCTAACTCACAAAATTCTTAGACCATATCCACCAAGTCAGTTCCTTTAGTGATAACGGTGATCTCTCATGCCGTACTTGCTTGACATCACATCACTATAAATAATCACTTAGGTGCTGGTCTCTCAAGGCCCTCTAATGCTTTAAACACAGCACTTCTCAACCAGGGGACTGGGTCCCACTATTTCTTATTTATTTTTTTATGAATATACATCTTTTTTTCCCTTTTATAGAGTTTTAACATCAAATGTTTTTCAGCACAAAAACACCAAGTTCAACACATTTTTGTTTAATTTAACAAATGTTGGTTTAATCTGGCTATATTTCAGTCTATTGAATGGCAGAAACCTTTTTTAATTTGAGCAATTTTTAATTATTATTATTATTATTATTATTATTATTATTATTATTATTATTATTGCCATATCTCAAATAAGTGAATTACATTTCTCACACTTCGGTTATTAATGCCAAATTCTATATATACACTGATCAGGCATAACATAATATCCTAATAGCACATCCCACAGAAGCGCCATGGAGATCTGGGGAATTTGAAGGCCAAGTCAACACCTCAAACTTGTTGTTGTGCTCCTCAAACCATTACTGAACAATTTTTGCTTTGTGGCAGGGCACATTATCCTGCTGAAAGAGGCCACAGCCACCAGGGAATACCGTTTCCATGAAAGGGTGTACATGGTCTGCAACAATGCTTAGGTAGATGGTACCGACTGTCAAAGTAACTTCCACATGGATCATGGCAGGTCCCAAGGTTTCCCAGCAGAACATTGCCCAAAGCATCACACTGCCTCCACCGGCTTGCCTTCTTCCCATAGTGAATACTGATGCCATGTGTTCCCCAGGTAATCGACGTACACACACCCGGCCATCCACGTGATATAAAAGAAAATGTGATTCATCAGACCAGGCCACCTTCTTCCATTGCTCAGTGGTCCAGTTCTGATGCTCACGTGCCCACTGTTAGTGTTTTCAGTGGTGGACAGGGGTTAGCATGGCCTTTCTATCAGAACCAGCATTAACTTCTTGAGCAATTTGAGCTACAGCTCGTCTGTTTGATCAAATCACACGGGCCATCCTTCGCTCCCCATGTGCATCAATGAGCCTTGGCCGCCCATGACCCTGTCGCTAGTTCACCACTGTTCTTTTCTTGGACCACTTTTGAGAGATACTGACCACTGCAGACTGGGAACACCCCACAAGAGCTGCAGTTTTGGATATAATCTAACCCAGGCATCTAGCCATCACAATTTGGCCCTTGTCAAACTTGCTCAAATTCTAACGCTTGCCCATTTTTCCTGCTTCTAACACATCAACTTTGAGGACAAAATGTTCACTTGCTGCCTAATATATCCCACCCAATAACAGATGCCATGATGAAAAGATAATCAGTGTTATTCACTTCATCCATTTATGCGATGCACCTCAAAGCTGTAAAATAAAAGTATTTTACTTTTAATTATTAAAATAATTTGAATTATTTTGTTTCTATACTTGTTCAGGCAGTTTTAGTCACAGTCTATGCTAGATATTCTATTTTTAAAAACCTGCAATTAAACACAATTTTAGCGCCTTTTCAAATGAAAATCTGTCTTATAAATCCAATAATTGTATATGTTTCCCATAATGAAATTAAATTGCCTTATGTGAGTATTGTAGCCAAGTAGTTCTGAGTAGGTGCTTCTCATTGATTGAGCGCTACTGGGAGTTTGTGATGGAAACCTTTGCCAGTCAGTCAATCCCACATGATGCTTAAAGAGGCACATCTTAAACCACTCTTGTTGCGGAAGCAATTACTGCACCGATGATGCAGATGATACAACCAATAAAGTGCTTAAAAGAACGATTTTTCCATTAGCTGCACACTTTGGTTTGTGTTAGAACCTCTGAAGACCCAAAGGAGTGGCTGAGATGGAGCAGGATATTTGACTGTGTGTGTATTTGTAGATATATATTGAGGTGTGTGGTATGTGATATTTAACAACGTGTGAGTCTTGAGGTGTATAAATGATCTGTGATATTTCATGTTTGTTTGTTTGTGTATACTGAGGTGTGTAAAAAATAAGTCATGATTGTGTATTGTTGGGTTCTGTGCAACACACTCTCATTATTTTTCAAAATTATTTTTCATTTTGGTAAATTGGTGGCTAATTCTTATAAATTTGTACAATCTCATATATCATTGTACGTTCTTCTTTCCCCCACTGATGGTGGGGTTTAGGGGTGGACTTAATTTCCTTCTTTTTAAAATTGTCTGTGTTCATACAAATTCATACAAAATAGCCACCTCATAAGATAATTATGTTTTCTTTCTATGGTTCTGTGGAGTGATTCTGGGTGGAGATTTCCAAGTGTGCTTGTATCCTCCCTTATGGGTAAATATCCGTATGCAGTATATGAAGCCTTTTCATACTGGAACCAATGTTTGTTTTAGTTTTTTTGCTACACCAGAAACTCAAAAAAAAAAAAAAAAAAAAAGATTTTTTTTTTTTTTTTAAACAATCATTAAAAATAATGGTACCAAAAAGGCAGGTTTGTAGTCATGCCATAGAAAAATCAGTTTGGGTTGAATGTTTTCTTTGAACATTTTAATAATCTGAAGAACCTGTGTAATGGAAAGGTTCCATGGATGTTAAAGGTTCTTCATCAGTGCCAATAAAGAACCTTTATTTAAAGAGTGTAGACAGTCGCACCAGTCACATGTTTTTTGAGCAGATAGAGCTTTCATGTTCAGAAGATCCCAGAAGAACTGTAAAACTGAACATATGTAAACACTTTTCATAAAGTTTTCATAAAAACTTGTATGTTGATTTGATTGACCTTCATCACTTATGTCATATATGATAAAAAAATTATAAAGAGTATTTGTTCTATTTAAGACTATTGTTCTTATTTAAATTCAAACAATTCATTAGTATGCAGTTCCTAATAAAATTACCAGTCAAACAGCCAGAAAATCTGTCCATTTATTCATTTTTCAAAGCTAACTTTTACTCTTTTTTTGGGTCTTTTGTTAATTTTGGACTCTAGTTATACGTATATACCTCAACAGTGTTTTCATACAGACACTTTATACACATAGGTAATAGCAGCAACAGATTGCTTGTATTGTCGCAAACTAAACTATATTATTGCTCAGCTCTAATCTGCTAAATGCAATCATAAGGCATGGAGATATTGAGATATTTTAAACATTAACATGATGACTTTTTTTGTTAAGCTGAGACAATAAAACAGTAAAGAAACAATGTGTATTGTGAAAAATACTATACAAATAAATTTGACTTTTGACTTGACATAAGTGGCATAAATGTACAGTAATCACATAGTGGGAAATAATGCATCATGCTTCATTTAAGCTTTAGCAGTCCTCACCACCACGATGCCCTACAAACTGTGTGTGTGTGTGTGTGTGTGTGTTTTCTCTAATGATGATATAAGCCCTCCTTTTTTACCATCATGAATATCATCAATCTGTCAAACAGAACAGTTTTTTACATGGCGATTTGATCCGATTCTCCGGAGCTGGTCACATTCACACAGACTCTTTCCCTCACTAATCAGCAGCGGTGTCATTGGGTCCTGACTGTTAGTAACTTATAGAAGCAATTTAGAGAAGTAGGTTATACCGGTTAGGTCGAGAGGGGCTACTGTGAAAAGCTGAACAAGAGGCCATTATTGAGACCGTAACTGTGCCATTATGGCTGTTAAGGGTGAATTATAGCAGCAGAGGAACGCTAAAAGCTTACAGTCGTGTTGTTGTTTTGGGGTCAGCGACTCTGAAAATAAAGAGAATTGACCTCATTGTTTATTAGCTTGTTTCTGCCTGCGGCTGTAGTGCAAATGTTAATTTTTGTGCTAATAGCTGCAACTGAGCAGTGAGCAGCCTGAATAACGCTAACCAAGAGACTGACATTCATCCAATTCTTAATCCGTAGGGTTTATTATGTAGTTGGCCATGCACCCTTTGCAGCTATAACAGCTTCAACTCTTCTGGGAAGGCTTTCCATAAGGTTTAGGAGTGGGAATTTTTGACCATCTAGAAGTGCATTTGTGAGGTCAGGCACTGATGATGGACGAGAAGGCCTGGCTCGCAGTCTCCACTCTAATTCATCCCAAAGGTGTTATCGGGTTGAGGTCAGTACTCTGTGCAGGCCAGTAAAGTTCCTCCAAAGCAAACTTACTCATCCATGTCTTTATGGACCTTGCTTTGTGCACTGGTGCGCAGTCATGTTGGAACAGGAAGGGGCCATCCCCAAACTGTTGCCACACATTTGGGAGCATGAAATTGTGCAAAATGTCTTGGTATGCTTAAACATTTAAAATTCCTTTCACTGGAACTAAGGGGCCAAGCCCAACCCCTGAAAAACAACCCCACACCATAATCCCCCCTACACCAAACTTTAAACTTGGCACAATGCAGTCAGGCAAGTACGATTCTCTTGGCAAACGCCAAATCCAGACCCGTCCATTGGATTGCCAGACAGAGAAGCATGATTCAGAAAACAGAGAACACGTCTCCACTGCTCTTAAGTCCAGTGGTCGCGTGCTCTGTCTACACCACAGCATCCAACATTTTGCATTGCACTTGGTGGTGTAAGGCTTGGATGCAGCTGCTCGGCCATGGAAACCCATTCCATGAAGCTCGCACTGTTCTTGAGCTAATGAAGTTTGGAGGTCTGTGGCTATTGACTCTGCAGAAAGTTTGCGACTTCTGCGCACTGTGCGCCTCAGCATGCGCTGACCCCACTCTGTGATTTTATGTGGCCTATCACTTTGTGGCTGAGTTGCTGTTGTTCCCAATTTCTTACAATTTGTTATAATACCACTAAAAGTTGACCGTGGAATATTTAGTATTGAGGAAATTTCACGAATGGACTTATTGCACAGATGGTAACCTATCACGGCACAACAAGCTTGAATTCACTGAGCTCCTGAGAGCAACCCATTCTTTCACAAATGTTTGTAGAAGCAGTCTGCATGCCAAGGTGGTTGATTTTATACATCTGTGGTCATGGAAGTGATTGGAACACCTGAATTCAATGATTTGGAGGGGTGTCCCAATAATTTTGTCAATATAGTGTATGGAAAACTAAACATGCTCTGCAGATTAAATTTACATAAATAGATTTTTGTTATTATTATTGGCATGTCTCTGTGAAAAAGTTAATATTAATTACATTATTATTAATAATAATTTGTTAATTTTATTTTTAAATAAATATTTTAAATAAATATTATTAAAAAAATAAAACAACAAAACACCAACTATTTTGCTATTATTACTACTACTATTATTAATTATGATAATAATAACAACGTTGAAAAGTATTATTAAAGGGTTAGTTCACCCAATAATGAAAATTCTGTCATTAATTACTTACCCTCATGTCGTTCGACACCCGTAAGACCTCCGTTCATCTTCGGAACAGAAATGAAGATATTTTAGTTGAAATCTGATGGCTCTGAAAGGCCTCCATTGACACAATGGCACTTTACACTCTCAAGACCCTAAAAAGGTACTAAAGGTACATCAATCATGATTCGGCTCACTGATTCATAACGCTTCAAAGCTTCATGATGCCTTGTTTTGAAATCGTCATCACTATGTAAGTCGTTATTTAGGGTTTTTTGCGCACAAAAACTATTCTCGCCGATTCATAAAGTTATTTTAGAACCACTGTAGTGAGATGGACTTTGTAACGACGTCTTTAGTACCTTTTAAGGGTCTTGAGAGTGTAAAGTGCCATTGTACCAATGGAGGCCTTTCAGAGCCATCAGATTTCAACTAAAATATCTTAATTTCTGTTCCGAAGATGAACGGAGGTCTTACGGGTGTCGAACGGCATGAGGGTAAGTAATTAATGAAAGAATTTTCATTTTTGGGTGAACTAACCCTTTAAAAGTTCAGTGTTAACATCTTAGACTGGATTATTATTATTAAATATGAATAGCAAAGCAACAAAAAAGTTATTATTACTAAAAACAATTCTTTGTGATTTTTTTTTTACTTTTCTTTAAAGCAACATGCATAGGTTAATATCAAATCATATTCACAAGTTCAGACACTATATGTTTTGTTATTTATGACAGTTAGTGGATGCTGTTATCCATAGCTCCCAGTGCAAGGTGAGCTCAAAAGCCATATTCAAGGGTATAATGTTGATTGGGTTATTTCTGCTCGTTTCCAGCAGTGCATAGTGAGCTCCGAGGACCTGTAACCTTTGCTTTGCCAGCTCAGATGTTTAATCACTACACTCCATGTTTGACTCCTCTCAAACTCTGCCCATGTAAAACGACAGATACAAAGTTAAAAATATTCAAACGCTCCATAAGGCTAAAATTAGGCCAGCACACAAGGTCCTCAGCCATTCATTAATTATCTTCTCTGACGTTCAACAGACCTTCAATGAATATTAAAGCACCACAGTCCACTTTGCCACTGTTTTTCTTCAAACAGGACTGGGGGCATAAAATAAATAGCAGATCTGCCTCTTCTGATTAATATATCAGTTTCGTCCTATCAATCTCTGGATATGAGTTTTCCTTTGGAACGTGGGGGTGATTAATATCAGTTCCCAGTGCTCAGATCTCTCTTTGTATTTCATTTAATCAAAATGGAAGAAGGGGATTAGAGAGAGAGAGAGAGAGAGAGAGAGAGAGAGAGAGAGAGAGAGAGAGAGAGAGAGAGAGAGAGAGAGAGAGAGAGAGAGAGAGAGAGAGAGAGAGAGAGAGAGAGAGAGAGAGAGAGAGAGAGAGAGAGAGATGGTGGGAACGGGAGCAGTGAGAATAATGCCATTTCTAAGGAGAGGCCTTATTTAATTTACTGCAGGTCGATGGAGGTTCTCCAATTGCCTCTTCTGGATTAATAAGTAACCCACACGAGCTGTCCATCAGTGCCCATCTCCCATTAGACCTCAGAAATGGGCCCCAAATTGCCTGCTTGGGACAGACCTGATGGAAAGCGCACTCTCTTGCCTCCTGCTTTCCATTGCTCGCTCTTTTTCCCTCTCGATGAGACATACACATTCTCTATTACAGTCAAAAAGATTGAACTGAGATAGAAGGAATAAAACCATGCCATCTCATCAGTCTGCAGAATGAACTACACAGAACTGATTTAATATTGAAGACATGGGCCGCTGTGTGATTTAGGTGAAATGAAGCAGATTACTCAGAGCCTTCAACTTGCATTTGACTTGTTAGCTCAGACAAACTCAGTAACAAGCTCGGATTGAAGCATTTTATGATAGACATCAACAAATCAGGCGGCTTTATTCTTGTTGAGTCATTTTATGTCACTAAACAGATTAGCATGTGCTTAATTCTGTTGCAGGTCACGGATGTAATATATACTGTACAGTAGAGGTGAGCCAGTGTTTATATTCCAACCCATGAGTAGAAGAAAAAGTCCACAAGCAATATTCATGTTTTGTAAACCCATCACCAACCTGTGAATATTTTCACCAATGTTTAATGACCATGAAATCCCTCAGGTACATGAGGGTCCTGTTTATTTTCCCTCCGTAACAGTCATATCATGACACCTGCTGCGGTATCAACATCCTACAGTGTTCAAGAGTCATTAACTAATAAGGCAACAATGGCAGGTCTGGAGGACACGTGTTATTACTAATGCTGTATGGGTTTAATTACCATCATTCAGTCTCTTTGTCTGTCTATCTCTCCCTCTCTCTCTCTATCTCTCTCTCTCACTCACTTTGTCTCGCACACTTTCTCTTTGTATCTTATGCAAAAACACAAATTAGGCCCAAGCTGTAATTTTACAATCTGATGAGATAAAAAAACAACAACATGAAAAACAAATGACATAAACTTCCTGAGCTAGTTTATTAGTTTAAGATCAGAATAAATGCACTTTAACTGGTCATTGTGTACCTTTTTTTTTTTTAAAGAAATGAATATTTTTACTCAGCAAGAATGCATTAAAATCATCAAATTATTAAATGTGACAGTAAAGATATTTATAATGTTACATCACATTTATATTTAAATTCAATTTCAATATATTTTCAATTCATTAAAGAATCCTGAATAATATATCTTGTGTTTCCAGAAAAATATTAGTTTTCAACATTCAATAACAAATGTTTCTTGGGCAGCAAATTGTAACACTGTGGTGTAGCTTAAAGGCACAAGACGAAGGAGAAGAAATCCACCAACAAAAAAAGAGGAAAAAAAAACTTGCCCAATACCAGAGCAAAGTTCACACTGCACGATATTCAAACTTGTCGGATCACTGTTCTTTTCACACTGCATGACTATCTGTGGGAGCATTCAGTTGCTACTGTGTGCACACTGCACGATGGATTGGCAACTTTACGACTTTACAATAGGACGAATCGCCGACAACTCTGCCCGGTCCGCAAACTACGTTTCAAAACCAAACACACTAGATATGTGACGAGGAAACAACACGGGATCACGTGTGCATCAGACCAGAGTTCTTGCACTAGATTAGAATTGTTGTTAAAAATGATAGCCCTCAAGAAGCTTGCGATCCAAATTGTCTGTGCGCTGATCTGCAGCGAAAAGGAGAAAAATAAAATTGTGGAGGAGGAAATGGTTGGTGAGACTCAGGGAGCAAGGATTGTATTCTTCAAAGAGAGTTGAATAAATCAATTTGCAATGTACTGCTGCTGTTGCGGCTGGTCAAGCAAATGTTTGTGCTTTGTTTCTGTTTGATATAATTGTAAATATATTTACTGATATTCTGGTCTATAACTCCTTCCCAAACTCAGGCCCGGATTAAGAACACGTAGGGCCATGGGGCTATAACAAACCCAAGGGCCCCCATCAGCCCCGTCGCAAGGGGCCTGTGCAAACGTGATGTGTGAAGCCCAGGGGTATATTAAAGGGGCTCTACTGTTGCTATAGTAGCAGTATTGTTTCTCTCCGTTGCAAGTTCTAGTAAGAGGAGTGGTTTAATCACCCTCCTGCCTTGGTAGGGTATGTGATGAGGCTATGTGTGTGCGTCTTCTCTACGGTAGTGAGCGAGCCACCGTACTTCCGGCGGGGTGTATGAATGTCTGTGAGGTAGGAATTGCTGGCCGTGATCGCGTTGTTGTCTGTTTTGTTCTCCAAACAGGGTTTCATGGTTTTACTTTGTTAAAGGGTGGGCTGAGGAGCTTTGCGGGATGCCTTCGGCAATGGCCATTCCTATGGAAATGAGTTTAACACGCATCAAGTTCTGCACTATATGAGTCGCCAAACAACAGGTATGTTTAAACTATGAGCTTACGGTACACTCTAAAAAAAAAGGTTCTATATGGCACCAAAAATGGTTCTTGGCTCGTAATCATAGGGGAACTTCAGAGGTTCTTCACTGGTTCTTTGACTAAGGTGCTATATAGCACCTCTGAAGAACCGCTGAAGAACCACTGAAGCATCAAAATTGGTGCTATATAGCACTAAAAAAGGTTCCCCTATGATTACAAGCCAAGAACCATTTTAGGTGCCATATAGAACCTTTTTTTTTTTAGAGTGTATCATCGTTATTGGCTTCGCTAGTTAAATCTGTTTTGTGTTCTTTCTCACATTTAAGGTTTGGGCCATTGGCAAAGGACGTTGCAGTGGGCTTTGGGTCTTATTCAAACGGCTGTTTGGATGATTAACTTTGCGTGTCTGCTTTGTTTACATCACTGCTTGGACATTGAACTGTTGCCGTGACTTCTCCTGTTCCTGTGGGAGCTGAGGGTTACTGGGGTGCGCGATTCACTGCTAGATTGGACTGGCGGATCTGCTCATCTGTAGCAGCTTGTGTGTTGTCTGTTGCACAACGATGAACCATTCTCTTTATTAACTGTGTATATATCAGCAGCGTTTCGACGCGTACCGGATCAGCTGGACAACAACGCCTTCTAACGTAACTGACGTGAGTAACCACTTGAATCAAAGCCCTGAATGACTTACAATAGACAATTAACCACCTACCCGTCACCAGTTGTTTCTGTAGTTTTTTTTGTTGTTTATTTTGTGTTCAATTAACTGATATTGTTTCATATATTTCTTATCTTGATGTGAGTTGTGTTTTGTATATAATATATTTTCATTTTTTTGATTTAAGTTTTTGTTTGCTTTGTTTCCTTGTTTGTTGCAGTTTATTTGGGTATTATGTCTACGTGTTTCTTTGCAGTTTGTTGTGTTTTCTTCCAGTCATCAACAAATTGGCTGTGGTTGGTGGACGCGGCACCTCAGATGGGCTGGACTGGTTTGGTGAACTCATTGTTTTAAAATTGTTGTGTGGTCCTATGAATGTTTTTAAAACACTTTAAGTGTTTGTGTGTTCCATTTCTTTTTTTTCCCCTTTCCTACTGAATTGGGGCGGCTAGCTACAGAGGATCAGCGTTTCCCTGTGTTGTGGTGGTGGGTTTCTTGCCTGAGTGCCGTGTTCACAGTGAGGTGTGCTGTGGTGTGAGTGTGCACGTATGATCGGTTAGGTTTTTTTGTGTATTTAAATAAAGTTTGATTTGTTTCCAATAAAGTCATATTTTCTTATTCAACCCATGTCTGATACCTGACCTGGCCATAACGAACCTGTGAGCTTTGCTCAATTATTAAGGGCTTTTCCCCGGATATAGGCTCCCGGGGTGGCGTAGTCGGTACTGATAGTCTTTATTCTGGGGTCTGTGTGTGTGACGCCAAAGGGAATTTTTTACTAAACATTCCAGCACCAAACCATTTATAATTGCCACACTATAGAGACGGACAGTTTGTTGTTTATGTGGATATTTAAGTCGTATATTCAGTTTTACAGCATTAGGTTCAAGAAGTTAAACTGTGTAACTGAACTGCCCAGTGCGCACATTTTGACGCTTAAATTATGTTCTAAATTGTGAATGGGTCAAACGCGTTTGCAAACCGGCCTGAATCTACTTGAATGATTTTGGACTGCTCTCTCACTGAATCATCTGAAGCCATTTCTCAGTCAGTAAAATAAACAGACAGTATTGAGAGAACAACCAGCGCTGTTTTTCATTTGTTTTCCTTAGTGAAAATGTGCTAAATGGATGTCTGACAATTTCGTTGCTTTTTGCAGTTTTCAGATTTAAAAATGTTTAAAACATCTACTACTCGTCCGGCGGCACTGATGCTCCGAGAGGTGCGTAATAGTTAGGCTATATGGTTATTTAACTTTAGCCTTCAAACCTCTTAAAATGCACGTATATTATCTGTCATACCTGCCCTCTCATAATTTCCTCTCTTGTCCTGTCTCTTCCTGAGCTGAGCTTTTGCTGACAGTCTTTTCATTGTTTAACATTTCTATCCTAAAATAGCTGTCAAATATGAAATGTTTAGCTTAGCTACTTACATCTGCGACCGCACGGTTTAATCAGGTAGCGCAGTTTCATCACCTGGCTTTTGGTGTTTATTCCATGCACCCGCAGCACTCCAGTAAATAACAGCCCTTAATATGTGGGGGCGTGGTGGGGTTTGGCGAGCAGCCCACCAGGAAAAGTTTAGGTGCTCCCGATCGAATGTCAATAATTTCCTTGGCCAATCATTGGCCCCCTCCGTGCTCGGGCCCTGGGGCTTCAGCCCCACCTAGCCCTTATATTAATCCGGCCCTGCCCAAACTTCCCGCTGCCCTGTACCTTGCTCTGTCATTGGCCGTTGGTCATCACAGATGTAATTTTCAGATGTGTTAGAACACATCTCACACAGCAGGATTTTGAATCACCAACAGGTCCAGATATTTAGCATGGCAAATATCTCACGGGCGTCTGCGCCCCCTCTGCGATTCTCTCAGATCGCATCTTTGATATTTCACACTGTGTGATTGTCACTCGCGTGAATGAGCACCGATTTGCCTATGATTTCAGGCATTTGTCGACGATTTCGCAAAACCTGTCGGTGAGTCAAAATCAGGGCTAAAATCTTGAAACAGAGAGTATCAACGAGGAAAAACAAAAAATCTGAAAACTTTTTATGCTTTTGGGGCATTCATTTACACGACAATGGGGGCATGAAAATGCAGGCTTTGAAAACGGGTTTCAAAATCCAAGGTTTTGAAAGCGATACCTTTAACCGCCTCCATGTAAACAGAGAATGCAAATCTTTGACGTCATGCGCATGCGTATTGTGGGGTGTTTCTTGACAAAGCGACCAACTACTCTCCAACTTTTGGCCGTACATATAATACAGTTTTTTTGTTCATTTTCAGATTTGACAATGTTAGTAAATTGTTGTTATGTAAACATACATACCCTAAAGGCATGAATATAACAGATACACATTACAAACACAAACTCTGAATGTGACACAAATCAGCATATCAGAATGATTTCTGAAGGATCATATGACACAGAAGACTGAAGTTATGATGCTGAAAATTTTGCTTAAATCAATAAATTACATTTTAAAATATATTAATAAAAAACGTATAGTTTTAATTTGTAATACTATTTCACAAATGACTGTTTTTGCTGTGTTTTGGCAAAATAAATGCAGCCTTGGTGAGCTTAAGGGACTTCTTTCAAAAATATTTTAAAAAAATATATATCTTTTGAACAGTTGTGTATGTATATGTACACATGCATATGTATATGGACATGGACAATTAAGCTTTATCATTCCTAAAATGAGCATTAAGTTAAGTCCTGAAATAATATGTGACATTGATGTAGCCGTTTGGATCATATTTTAAAAACAACGGCAATGACAATTTATCATAAAGTGTCTTTTCTCTGTGGCACACTTAATTAGGTGTTTTATTAATGTGCTGCTCTGTGACTGGATCAATCTGCAGTGATAAATTAATTTATTAGACCTCAGAGACGTTAAAGCAGTTTTACCAGACAATATATAAGACAGTCTTTAAAAAGGTTGTTTGAAACTAATTTAACTGAGAGCCATATTAACATTTCAGAAATCTAGTGTTTGTTGTGTTGTTCTCATACACTGAATTTAACATGTTTTAAAATATCTTGTTTAAATAAGTATGCAACAGTAAAAAGATTTTTGTTGATGTTGACTGTTGGTGGAAGACCTAATGGTTCATAAGATTAAGACAAAAGTCATTAAGTGACACTGACTCGCAAATTATGTTTTAACACCTGTTTTACCTATTCACCATTGTTCTTTGCCCTTGCGAACTTTTGGATACTATAAATCATTATATGAACAAACCCCTCTTTAAAAATCATTCATAATATAAAAAGGAATAAAACTGGAAAATGTGGGGTAAGTAAGTGTCCGTGGCTCGGCAAAACAAATTTTGAGAAAACTGCTTTTAAAGATATGTTTTGCAATTGAAAGCTACAGATGCAAATGGATAGTGAAATAAAATAAACACTTATGCTTTCTTTCCACTAGTCTGAAAGAAGACAAAAAAACAGCCCAAAGTCCCTCCCTGAAGGAGGGAACGGAGACGTCCGTCGGAACTGACAGACGAATTGGGATCTGATCTCAGAGACCAATCTACTTTGAGTGTATTAAAAATGAGCCAATGGAGATTGGCATGCGATCCACGCATTCCACGCACCGCCCCGCAGCGCGGGTATAAATAAGGAAGTGGAATGCTTGATCATTGCTTTTTTCTGCTGAGGAGCCGAACTAGTGACTCGCCCCCCTAGCGGAAGCACAGCACCTGGCGACGGGACGTACGTCTCCGTTCCCCCCTTCAGGGAACGAGGGTTACATACGTAACCGAGACGTTCCCTTTCAGTCGTTCACGTTCGACGTACGTCGGAACTGACCAACGAATTGGGATCCCTACCAAAACGCCAGGGCGCTGGCCCTTCCAGTGTCCTGCTTGAGCGCACTGGACCGTCTTAGATGGTACGGAAGTCAGGGCTCTAAGCAGGGAGGTCAGTCACTGCTGTTTCTGCAAGACCCACCCAGTGTGACTATTGGATAACGCTGGGAAAGCGTGCCCGTCTCGGGAGATGGTACGCTGCGGAGCCACGTCCTTCAGTGGAAGGATTGGTGGCAGAATACACATAAGGACTAACCTGGCAGGGTAGTGCAACATATGCCAGTCTCTGGGGTGGTTCCAACCTGGTTCCAGGGGGGAAAGAACACGGCCAGAGACGACAGAGCGGGCTCTGTCAAGGGAAAGACACGGGGCTAGCCGAGTAGGGTAGCTGGTATCCTGGAAGAATACACATATGGGGTAGCCGTGAGGGGACCGCTACATATGGAACCCAGCCTACACACACATTTCACAAGCATACGGGTGCAAGCCTGGCGTCAGACGGCCGCAACGTCTGGCACCGCAGGGGTGACCAACAGGCTGAGGTGACTGAGCACCATGTCCCTGTGTTCGCACAACTGCTCCCGAGACTGGGCGAGTATGAGCCAGTCGTCGAGATAGTTGAGGATGCGAACGCCGCGTTCTCTGAGCGGAACAATGGCCGCGACTTTCGTGAAGAACCGAGGCGACAGGGACAGCCCGAAGGGCAGGAATTTGTACTGATATGCCTTACCCTCAAACGCAAAACGTAGGAACGGTCTGTGTCGAGGAAGGATAGAGACATGAAAGTACGCATCCTTCAGGTCGATCGCTGCGAACCAATCTTGGGGACGGATGCATTCGAAAATGCGTTTCTGCGTTAGCATCCGGAACGGGAGCTTGTGCAGGGCCCGATTCAGGATACGCAGGTCCAAGATTGGCCGTAACCCACCCCCTTTCTTGGGTACAATGAAGTAGGGGCTGTAGAACCCCGCCTTCATATCGGCTGGAGGAACCGGCTCGACCGCGTCCTTCGCCAGTAGGACATCGTTCTCTGACCGCAAGACCTGGGCATCGCTGCTCCGCACGGAGGTGAAGAGGATGCCCCTGTACTTGGGAGGCCGGTGAGCGAACTGAATCGCGTAGCCGAGTCTGATGGTACGGATGAACCAGCGAGACGGCCTGGGGAGCTGAAGCCAAGCCCGTCTTCCCTGGGCTGCCCGTCTCAGGGCCGCTTCCCCTTGCCCTTGCCGGCTGGTTTAGCGGGCCCTGAGAGGGTTGGGCGCCTCCCTTACGTCCGGCACCCTGCTTTCCCGATGGAGGCTGCTGCTTGGGTTTCGCAGGGGCGGAGGGGGACGCAGGGGGACGCCCTCAACGACGAGCAGGCGGAGGTGCTGCCGGCGACGACTGGGTGGAGGCAGCAGCGGGTCGTCGGGGCAGGATGTTCTTAATGGCCTCCGTCTGCTTCTGGGCGAAGCTCTCGATGGCGTCGCCGAAGAGGCCGGCCTGACAGACAGGGGCGTTGAGAAACCGGACCTTGTCGGAATCACGCATGTCTGCCAGGTTCAGCCACAGGTGGCGTTCCTGGACCACTAGTGTGGACATCGCCCGACCCAGGGAGCGTGCAGTGACTTTCATCACTCGACTGGGGGGATTCCCACGTAGCCCTTAGCCGCACCACCATCGAGGGTAGTGAGGACGGAGGAGTCAGTCGACCGTGAGCGAGCGTTGTAAGGCGCTACCCACGAATTCGTGATCTCCTGATGCACTTCCGGGAAGAAAGGAACCGGGGCGGGGAGCTGAGAACCAGCACGGGCCGTCCCGAGAAACCAATCGTCCAACCGCGAGGGTTCGGGACACGGTGGAGGGTTCCACTCGAGCCCGACACTCGCGGCGGCCCGGGAAAGCATAGCCTTGAGCTCTGGGTCGGACTCGGGCAACGCTGTCACACCCGAAGGGGGAAGCGCAGCCGAATCTTCATCCTCAGAGCCCATTAGCTCGTCCCCCGATGCTGCAACCGACATCATGTCCTCAGCCGGAGCCCCAAAAGAAACGACTGGAACCCCCCGAGGGGGGCCAGCGCGCTCTTCTGAAAGCTCCACCGGCACAGCGGAGGGGGGAGGGGCCGAGGAGCCATTTGACCCGTCGGGGAAGCCCTCACAGTAACCCTCAGGTCCCCACCAAGGCCATCAGCCAAAGTAACAGCCCTCTGCTTTGCAGCGGGAGGACCACTAGATCGGGGGATGCGCAATGGTGCTCCACCCCTTTCGAGGTATTGGAGTCTGGACCGTAGAACTGCGATGGTCATGTTCCCGCAGTGGGAACATGAGTCATTCACGAACGCTGCCTCAGCGTGCTGAACGCCCAAACAGGAGAGACAACGAGCGTGACCGTCAACCGGGGACAGAAATCAACCGCATCCAGAAACACACGGTTTGAATGACATCTTGAAAAAGACGCAGAGTCAAACCGTGTTGCTCTTTTAGAAAGGAAAAACTGCTCTTTTATGTGCTGAAGCACTCAGGGAGATGACCGCGGCACCACACAGTATAAAGGTGCAAGCCTGTGTGTGCACTCAAAATGGAAACGCCCAGCGAACCAACAGCTGATCTCCGTTTGAAGCGGCACCCGCTGAGATGCGCCGTCACACCCGCACTGGAAGCAGTCGTTCCTCTCACGAGACTCGTCTTGAAACACTCTTCTTAGAAACAGGAAAACATTCGCTGTTTGGCTCCGAAGTAGAAAGCAATGATCGAGCATTCCACTTCCTTATTTATACCCGCGCTGCGGGGCAGTGCGTGGAATGCGTGGATTGCATGCCAATCTCCATTGGCTCATTTTTAATACACTCGAAGTAGATTGGTCTCTGAGATCAGATCCCAATTCGTCGGTCAGTTCCGACGTACGTCGAACGTGACCGACTGAAAGGGAACAGTAGTTAGTGTCTTGCCTTGATGCATTTCCTACATAGAAAGACAAAAAATAGATGTCATTTTGTGAAGGTCCTAAACATAATTTAGGGAGGAGTGAGCCCATCTAATCTTCCAATCAACAGCCAACAGCCAGAGGATATTCATGAGTTTCCATATGCAGTTCCTCTCGTTTCAGCCCATTTCAGCTATTTTGGATAGTAGTCAGTAATGGGGCCGTCTGCCCAGGATCCATCTTCTTTTCCCAACACTAATTGCGCTTTTCCACTGCATAGTGCAGTTCGGTACGGCTCGGTACGGTTCTCTTAAATAGTACCAACTCGGTTGAGGTTCTAAGTGTGCCGTACCGATACGTGTAAACACTGCAGATCACTGATTGTTCAGAGAGAATCGTCACTGTAAGGATCGGTTTTGGTGCTAATACACACCCCAGGAATTGAACAATAAAAGTCACTAATCTAGAGAGAAGATCTCACAGAAACTGTGCGACAACACCCTGACAAACATTCCTCCCCCCTCCCCATTTTGCCCTCTCCTTGCCTTGCCCTGTGTTCAAGTCACCAAATGCAGATATACCAGTGAGGATGTATCTTGTAAATCTATTGTTTTATCCCTTTCATGTTTGATGTCTTTTTAAAGGTCTTAATGCGAATGGTAAAATGGTCTCAGCTTCACTGCAGTCACTAGTAGTATTAGAAAGATTGAAAACTAATGAGTATTCAGTCCTCCTTTTGAGGAATTTCTTCAAAGATATCTGATCCACTCCCCCAAAACCGGAGAAATTCGTCTGTCAGTTCTGACGGACGTCTCTGTTCCCTCCTTCAGGGAACGAGGCTTACATACGTAACCGAGACGTTTTCATGAACAAGTCAATTCTGAGAATTCTGCAAATATTTACAACCCTTTTGTTCTAGTTGAAGTATTTAATGCTGGATAATCTAACTCTCAGGGGGAATATTCTGTAGTCAGAACCCCCGTGTAGTGCTGGATCAGTGTCTTTGAGACAATGACCCAAACTGCATGTATTGTGCCAGACATGATGACTCTTTTAAATTATTTTCATATTGCTTTGCAATTGTGTTTTATGGTTTTACGCTGATCAGTTGTGTACCATGGATTCTTGTTTACTTATTTACTTTTCCGGTCTGGCCAAAATAAATGTTAATCTTGATTTATTCTGTATCTTTCTGAAATCATTATTTTAGTAGTGTCCGTGAGGAGTAAGTAGGAGTTACCGCAGATCTCCCTGCCAGGGCAGATCATACTGGGGACCCCATAGCAGGAGCATTGAGCCATGCATGAGGGAAAACCTGATTTCTGACTGCCACTGTTATTATAAGTTGCAGTTTCTGTGACTATCACTAAAATTACACGTTTTGTTATGAGTAAACATGTGTGACTCACTTAGAGGTAAGATAGTTCACCCTGCAATCCTCTGTAATATCAGAACTGACTAATCTGTGTCCGTTATAGCAAGCGAAACCGGATGCTTAGCCTATTTGAGACTCCGGGTCCCACGGAGGAACAAACATTTGAAAATAAGTGATAATAAGGAAAATCAACGATCTAAATTAAATCGCAACTAATCTTAAAATCAGCTGATAAACTCTAAACATAACACACTTTATGGAGTCACATAGAATTGGAGTCAGATAAAATTATTAATGGAGTCAGATTTAAAATGAGATATCAATAAATTAAGAGAACTTCACCAAAATGCTGAAAAGGCTTACATGCAGAATTCACCAAAAGGCTGAAAAGGCTTACATGCAGAATTCCTTTTGACCAAGCCATTAGTATCCATTTTTGGGCTAAATGGATGGAAATTTACATCACTACCATTATATGCTTTTGTGAAACCCTAAACACATTGCTAAATACAAGATTAGTTTACCCTTGTGCGCCGTCAAGCAAATCAAGTGATGTTGTCATCTGCGCTTTGTTGTACGAGTGCCTAATTTTGTTTTTAGCAGTATTTTTTTTTGCTGCTATCAGCCTCCTTTTGAAACAAACGTATTCATCTTGTAGTTAAAAATATCCACATGCCAAGAAGTAGCCTCGAGGCAGCACAATTACAACAATCATTCTATAACCCCACCCACTTTAAAGCGTTGCTAACTGCAGTGGAAAACCAAAGCGAGCCGAGCCGTACCGTACCATACCGAGCCGTACCAAGCGTTACCATGCAGTGGAAAAGTGCCATAACACTTCTTCAGGTCCAGTCCACTTACCAGCGTATTCTCCCGCCACAGCAGTCCCTCTTCCAGCTCCTCCCAACGTAATCACCATGGAACCAACCTACCTGCGTGACTCCTCCGAACAAGGACACCGGCCAGCATGTGCTACTCCCTCTAACCCTTGGTTATCTGATGTTCTTCGTGAACATCGGACCAAACTCAGGGCAGCAGAGAGAAAATGGCACAAATCAAACAACCCGTATGACCTGAAATCCTACCGCTTTTTGACTGTAGCCCATTCCTACCAGACACAAGGAATTAAATGACTACCTCTCCAGCAGAGTTCAGTCTCTCAGGTTAATGGTTTTCCCATGCCTTCGACACATATGTTCGATCGGATCTACATCACATTACGCAAACACACCAAACACTAGTATCTTACTGAGTCTGGACCACTTCTCCCAGCTATTTTTGCATCTTCCTGCAAGGCTTGTTTTCAACTGGATTCAGTGAGAGCTCTCCCTTTTAGGATATGTGAGCTACCACTCCTGGAGTGGGCTCTTCCATTTGAATCGCAGTGTGGGCTCCCCTGTCCAGATACTGTGCAGGATCTCCCGTTTGACTTGCAGTGTGGGGTCTCCCGTTCAACTTGCAGAGTGAGTATCCTGTTCATGCTTATCAGGGCTCTCTCCTTCGAAATGCAGCGTGAGCTCTCCTGGTAGAATTGCAGTGTGAGCTTCCGTTCCGTTCTTTCGGCGGTAGGGAGTTTGACTCTGGATATTAGTGGTCCGTTTTCCCTTGAGGGACGAGGACCTCCGTGTACTTTTTGACTTCACTGGCCTTCATGTCACGGACGTTGTGGCAGGGCGTACTCCAGCCACGTACTCAAACCTCTGGTCCCAAGATACTCTCAAAGGAGTAAATTTAGAAATGCACTGCCACAGCAGTGCAGTGGTGAGATGCATACTATTCAATCTTCTACAAGCCCCAAGTTGTTCACACAGCAGCAAAAAACGCAGGCACACGCTTTCAAAAAGCAGCTCCCGTCTGAGTTCTTTAAACAATTATACTGCCGCAGCAGAAACCCTGCTCATAGCTCCACATGGTGGACATAGTAGGGAGAAGCGTTCCAGCCCCACTCCTGCAGGAGGCCCGTTAAATATCACTGCCGCAGCAGTGTTCATTCACGACTCCAGGTCGATAAACACAGCTTCCTCATGTTCCGGCGTGAAATCACCAGAGCCACTCGGCATCTCTCACCTCTATTTTTCATACCGCTTCAATTTTTTCACTCCTTTTGGGGGGTTTCATGCTTTAAGCATTTGGGTATGAACTTTAAATCCTTAAAGGTCCCATGACATGAAAATGTCACACTATGCAGTTTTTTTTAACATTAATATGAGTTCCCCTAGCCTGTCTATGGTCACCCAGTGGCTAGAAAGGGTGATAGGTGTAAACCAAGCCCTGGGTATCCTCCTCTGCCTTTGAGAAAATGAAAGCTCAGATGGGCCAATCTGGAATCTTCCCTATATGTTGTCATACAGGGAAAGGTTAACTCCCCTTTCTCTGCTTTGCCCACCCAGAGAATTTGGAGAAAATGGATTCAGTTTATTTTTTTACTTTTAATTCAGTCGCAGTGTCAGCAAAGGCTTTACAAACAGACTTTTACGATATGGATTCGACAGAACTGCCACAAACAGTGAGTAACAGTGTTCATTAATGCCTGAACTGTGATCAGTGATTTCTGATGTGTAGCTAATTATTCAAGTTCACACAGACTTTCTTTCTAAATCGTTTAATAATGTTTATGCATCAGTGAATCAAGCCAGTGACTAAACGATCATTTTCACAATGTTTCTCTTAGTAGCATGAAACAAATCTGTTATTTAAATTGTGATTAGACTACAGAGAGCGATCAAATAACACTCTTTATAATGTTCGAAGCTGTCAATCACACGTCGCGATCTGCACACTACTTTTATAATGAATGACGCTGTTATGCTGCACAACGAAGCTCTTACTATTTTCATATCGATATTGTGTTTGCTTTTAGTTGTGGATATTGTGGGCATTTTGTGAGAGAAATAGCGTTGCAATTACGAGATCACTGCATTCACGTGATCAACAGACTGTCTGTCTACTCAATGCTCATCACTGCAGCCTTTCGTGTGATGGGAAAATATATAAAAATAATGCTACAATCAACACTTTCACGATTCGTTAATCTCGACAGCTGTGAAAGTATTCGAGAGGGGTTCCACATGTAATACGCATTTCAAATGCAAAGACGTCAGCCGATCACAACAGTAGGCGTTTACAATGAAGTCTCACAGCAGACACGCCCCTTGAAACAGAGCATTCAAGCAAGAGGGCTAATATCAGGATAGAAAAATGCCTTTTATTTCTAAATTATGACATGTTATGATGTAAAAATCATACTAACAATATAAGTACACCTCAGGAAACATTATAAAATAATAAAAAAAATCCACATCATGGGACCTTTAAGCATTTTGTATCATGCTAAAGCCAACTTGCTGTCCCAAATTTATTCTGCACTTTTTGGGGGTATATCATAGCTCGAGTTGAAACTGCTTCATCAAGACCCTCATCAGTGGACAGCAAGCCAAATAAGTTTAACCTAATATCTTAAGATTATATGGGCAAACAAACTCGTTAGATGGATGCAAATGGAAGTCTGCACTTTTTTTGAAAACTGGTTTTATGCATGACATTAAGTTAAAGCTGACTTTAGTGCATTTTCGTTGATGCACTACAGTCTTTCTGTGTATCAAATGCATTAAAGAGTAAAGCCTTTTGTTAGAAATACTGCATTAAATATATTCATAAAAAAAAAAAAAATTCTCAGCTTTTTGGAATTGGGTACTTGCCTGTGATCTCTATTTTTCTGAATTTGAATTTATAATTAAATTGTCTTGACTGGACTAAATGAACCACTAGACCAAATCCCTTTATAGGATGTTATTGTTGTCCCACAATAACTCTAAACGATTTATTTGTCACATATTCAACTTTTACTGCTCATTCCGCCATAAGCTTCATCAGTGATTCATAGTTTCTGAGACAACTCACTGAACCATGGCTGGAGCAAAAAGAAGTCATTGTCTTTTGCATGATAGGTCTGCTTTTTAATCATCTCACTGAGTGAGTCTGGAGACTAAGCCAGTTTAGGTCATTATAGCCACAGAAGTGAGAAACTCCACCTTTAATGGTTTGGTCATCATTTATCACTGTCCATCATTAAAACTGAGGACGAAGAGATGTCTGCAGAACTCAACCACAGCCTCTAAGGTAATGATGAAGTGAGATGTAAGGGAAGTGACCACAAAGGTCAACAAGGAGAGGAAACGAATAAACAGATAGCTGAAAAAAAAAATCATTTGAAATGAATGATTCACTGACTCTCTAACGCTAAACTAGAAGTTGTAAAATGCTAGATAATTTAAAATGTTTTCAAATCTTGCAGCACCTTTCACAGATTTTAAATGTTTGGTTAACACTGCGAGATTGCTTTAGATAAAGACACCTGATGAAATGTCAGTGGAGGAGGAGGCTCTGCGGGAAAACAAAAGATTTATCCACAAGAAATCAAGATGGCAGCTTATACAGATCCTAGTGTTTGCTTAATGAGGAGAAAACCATGGGGGAAGAGAGAGAGAGAGAGAGACGGTCGGTTGCAGGAGAGCTGAATTGGAAATTAGAGGAGACAATGCTCAGCAGACATCCCAAATGTCAGAGAGGGAAGAAAAACAGCATACAGGCACATCAATTATTCATTTCAATATATTCCTGTTAATTTTCCAATGTTTAATGGCACTTTGGTGTCAGTGGTCATCAATGTCTTTCTGTAGCTTTAATTATTTTGGTAAAGTCTTATTAGTTTCTTGTCTAAAGTTTTGACTTAGAAAGTACCACAATTGCCCTACCGACACACTGATAGTTCTGCTGTTTTATAATACACATTAAGAGCAGTGTAAGTGGACACTTCTGTGTAGCGTTATTGTTTGAAGGTCTTTGTTAATCTACTCGCTACCATTCCCTGCCAGTTGTCACTATTCCAGATTGTGCCCTGAAAAAGTAAGTCCCATCAAAAGAATATCATTTGAGTTAGGGTGAGGCCTTAGCGGTTGTTAAAAAAGCTCTTAAGACACCCTTTGCCAGGATCCTTTTATGTGCTGCTGCTTCTTCAAAGCAGCCTCGAGACTACGAGGGAAGATTAGGAGGAGACGGCCAATAGTGTGTCATGTCAGGCTGCCTGAGCTGTCCATGGTGGAGATGCCAGAAAACCCTGCAGCTTTGCATTAACCTCACATCCTGCTAGGGCTGTCAAAATTGCTCAAAAATGACGTTCGAATATTCCCTCTAAAAAAAGCATGAATATTCGAACTATTCGAACATCTGGTTGCGCATTTTATCAATGACGCGCATTACGTCAATAACAGGACAAATTAATACAAAGACACATAACTACTTATATAGGTAGTCTATTTAAGTTTAAACATATTTGACAACGTATTACCTACACAAAAACAAGTAAATCAACTAATGGCTAAAGACCGCAGACCTCACTCTCTCTCTCGCCCTCACCGTCTCTGCGTATAACGGTTTAAATGAACAAACACATTTTGAGGCTGATCAAGAGTTTTGTGCAAGCAATTTAAGGTCGCGACTCTTGTCCCAAATATAGCAGGCTTCATTCAGTGATTGAAACAAATATTAATATAAGTTTTACAGCATATCATTGAACGCTCCGAGCGAGCTGTGCTGTGGTAAACATGGAACTTTTCCTTGACATGAAACGGTAAATAATCAAACCAGTGGAAGGCATTTATCCTTCATTCATGCAATATCTATTCAGTCAGTACCTCGGTTCCATTGCTTGACAGAACTCCCTGAAGCCTGCCCCATCCACGACACTGATCGCTCTCATGTCCTTACAAATGAACAAAATTAATTTCTCCGTTATGGCCTCGCGTGTTGCAGACAGAGAGCTTGTGGCGGGCGATGCAAAGTAAGGGTGGTCCAGTTTGCACATACAAATTAGTTGCTTATATTTATAAAACGAGCCTACAAAAGCATAAAAAAGCCCGTTTAATAAAGAAAAGTTCACGAAACTAAGTGAAAACTCACTAAAGTGTTTAGTGAAATTAGGAAACATTTAGATATCATAAATTGAGTTGTATAAGTTAACGTTACATTTCTACATACATTTTGTTCTCATGTCACAAGTAATATCAAGGTTTATTTTGATCTGTTTTACATGATTCTTTTGTGGTGTGGTTTTCGGTGAAGTGTGCTAAAATGAATATCGTCACCTGTGTACATTAGCCCACTTCTTCTCGACGCTTTTCCTGATAGTTTATAGAACAATTACTCCGAGTCGCCATCTGTCGTTTCAAAGAAAAGCACAACGGCGAGCGCGTCAAGTATAAACACCTCGTCCGTTTGGGGAGGAGCGCGCGCAGTCAGCGGGGGCTCGCGCTCTGGAGACAGGCCAAAGTACACAAGGCTTCAGGCGCGCTAGCGCCCACTCGCAAAGCAGACAGCCACGCCTCTACTACCGCGGGCGTTTTTTCCCCCACATTTTTTTATTTATTTGAATATAAATTTTCACCTTCGAAATTCGTTTTTTAAAAACTATTCGAATATATATTTGATTTTAGAATATTCGTTGACAGCCCTACATCCTGCCTCACGTCACATTCATTCATTCATTCATATGATGTGTAACACTTCTGTGTTTACTCTCTGAGATTTGGCTTAGATCAAAGTTCATTCATCTATCCAACTTTAACTTCACTGTAACTTCAGCAATTCTGTGTTTGAATGTTTTCTTGTCAGCCAGTGGCAGCATTTTTGATCGTTTTTACAAAACTTTCATGGCCTGCAGAATATTTTGTTGTGTGAATATCTGAACATTACAATATATCAAAAGATAGAACAGAGCCTCTGCTTTTAAACATTCTTTTTTTTAATCAAAACTTGAATTTGGGTAAGCAACATTTTTAACAGAAACGTTGCAAAACGTAAAAAAAAAAAAAAAAAAAAAAAACGAAACAGTGCATGGTGCGTTGAACACCCTGTTCTGATGAAGCAAGAGTTGCAACTATGGCAGCTGAGAAGGCCATTCTTTGTGTTCTTTTTGAGGAATTTTCAGAGCCTGATGAAATCGATATAAATACAAGTTTAATACTGCAAAATACACATAATGTTACAGTCACTGCCCTTGTCATAAAAGAGAACATCCGAAATCAAGTGAAGGGATTTGTGGAAACTGATTCCTAATTATTGTGATCCAACATTTGTCTCGCATTTCAGGATGAAAAGACAAACATTTCAGGTGGAGTATAATCCACTTCTTACCTCCGAAACTATGTTATGATCTATATGATCTTATTATTTTTATTGTCAGTATTAGGCTTATTATTATTGCTGATCACTGTTGTTATGCTATGATATTGTAATATTTACCATTATATAATCATAGGAGTATAGAAAAGTTTATGAAAGTGTCACTCCACAATACAATAGCAAAATATATACAGTATGTATAGTATTTTATGGATGTATTGTGCGAGCTGTCTCTTTAATACCGCATGGTTTGTATACATGTTGCCACTGATTGGGCTGACATTTTTGACACACCCACCAAAAAAGAGAAAACGTATCTTAAACCCTGCACAAGGGGGTAATCTAGCACCCGGAAAGCGTACCTTCCATAGGGGCAGCCATTGCTAACCAAGCCATCACCTGCTGTTAGCATCCCATTGACTCCCATTCATTTTGGCCTCACTTTGACAGCGAATAACTTTGCATCTGAGGCATTTAAAGCCTCCATTTGTCCATTGTTTATTTCTAAAGAAATGCGAAAATGTATAAAAGGCTCCATTACCTTGTATCTTACACTATTGCCCAGTAGAAGCCGTTTTGTAAAAATAGGCTAGCGATTGCGTCCTAACCACGCGACTCCCTGTCGCATAGTAGAGAAATACCATATAGACAGGAGGAGAAGCTTGCAGGAAATCTTTTACTGTCTATGAGGCAATCGGGGGGACGTGGAGGCATAAAGTCCGATAAAGTCAAGGGAGGAGCATGGGGAGAAGCCCATAGAGAGCGAAACGGGACAAAATATCTCAACAACGTGATTCAGATTTCACTTTGCACAACTACTAGAGAACTTACAACTGTCAGACAGGTTGCTCACGTCACATCTACGTCGTCAAGCTCAGTCTGAGGCTGTGCAGTACGCTCAGCCATCAGGAAGTTAGTGCTTCTAATTGATTTCACTTTTCCCCGTCGAAGCCTTTGGGGTCGCTGTGTCCATTTCTTTTACTGTCTATGGTTGCACACCGTTTCCAGGGAACATGTCGTTCAACCTGGAAACCATAGCAAAACATTGCGCACCGGCAGGGCCGGCCCGTGGCATAGGCGGAATAGGCAAATGCTAGGGGCGCCACTCATCCATAGGGGCGCCAAAATGTATTACTGATACTATTTTATTAATATTAATTTGAAATATTAACTTAACTAAGTCCCCCACATCTTCCCGGTCCACCTCATCAATCTCCCCCGCCGAGCTACTTGAAGTGCGTCAGAAATATAACGCGCGATCAGTTTAAAGTTGGGAATTTGTTGTGTTGCGTCGCCTCACGCCGCATCTAATGTAGACAGGATTGCTTTCATTTTTTAGGGTGCTTGGCCGCTCGCGCCAGGTGTTGACACGGTGAAAGTTGCCTGATAATTTATGACGGATGGCCGAATTGTAGTGTCAAAAAAGACAGAAGCCCTCTGATGCAGGCAAGATAAGGGAAACACTGCAAAAATGCTCTTCTTACTTAGTATTTTTGTCTTGTTTCTAGTCTAAATATCTAAAACTTCTTAAATTAAGATGCATTTACTAGATAAGTAAAATGTAAAATGTTTTCTTGAAAATAAAATTAAAATTAAGTGAGTTTATGCTTAAAACAAGCTAAATTATCTGCCTATGGGGTGAGAAAAATAAGTTTCTGATTGAAATCTTGTTTCTTGTTTCTGTCCCAAACAGAAACAAGATAATTTTTCTCACCCCATTTGGCAGATAATTTAGCTTGTTTTATGCAAAAAATCTCTTCATTTGAGTGTTTTTACCCCCCAGAAAACAAGAAAAGAAAAATATCTAAATATATCTGTCATTTTACTAGTAAATACATCTTGATTTAAGAATTTTTAGATATTTGGACAGGAAACAAGAAAAAATACTAAATAAGAAGAGCATTTTTTTTGCAGTGTAAAGTGAGGTAAAGTGATATAGGCTAATGAATGTACAGTTTATTTAATTGCATAGTAGTAAAATACTAATGTTCGTTAATTAATTCCAGTTTTACCTTAAACTTTATGCAAACAGCTGTTCTGGGTTCTCGAGAGGCCAGCCAGTGTGATTTTGTAGATAAAAACGCATGCAATATCACTTTTTTAATAGCCTAATGTTTTTACTCTACAGTTGTGCCGTTTTAAGGGGACATATGGCAATTTTAAAATGTATTTGCCAAAATTAGTAATGATATTTATATACAAGTTTATTTAAAATAGCAACATTTTATTTAAAATTCACATTAAATATCTACATTTCTCAGTTTAATTCATGGTGAAAACATGAATGTGCATAGTTTAGTGGAAGATTGCTGCCATCTACTGGAAAACAAACACTTTTGCTAGTTCTCAATGCATAGTTTGTGCATGAATGCTGGATGCTATTACTCTTGCTATTTGTGTTTAGGCTGTAATGTGGCGTAGGTGCTATTTTTGTATAGTTTAACTATCATCCTTTTAAAAAATAAAATAATAATAATAATATCATGAACATAATGATAGAATGGACTGGACATCATATAAAACAATAACAATGAAAATAAAAATAAAAATAAAAACATCAATGCATTACAAAAATAAAACAGTAGTAATTCCACAACTTAGACTGATAACATGTAGTGCTAAACCTTACAAGGGGCACCAAGTAAAATCTTGCCTAGGGCAGCAAATTGGTCAGGGCCGGCCCTGCGCACCGGTTTGAGTTTGAACATGCCCTTGGTCTGCCTCAGCGCTCGTCACTGTCAGAAAGAGTGAGATGGCCAATCAAATCAAAGAAGGTGGGGTTTACCGTTAATGCGAATTCCAACGAGACACTTTAGTTAATGCAGTGAAAGAGTGTGTTATAAGATGCACAGTAAGTAGCTAAACATTTAACATTTGACAACTGTTTTACAATAAAAACATTCAGCAACCAACAGTAATATCCAGTGATGCAAACTACTCAACAGTACTGTCAACGAAAACATAGAAATAATTATGTTGTAACTGTCATGTTGTGTGTGTGCATATATATACAGTATATAATAAAACACCAGGCAGAGGTAGACTTATGCACTTATGCTCTTTACTCGTTTTCATGATGGTCCCTAGAACTGTCAAAACTTGGAAAAGAAAAAACAAGATTAAGTATCTTATTAAAGTGAAGGTGAAATGCTACACGATGAGTCTGTTTTTCAGACCGAGCTTTGAAAGTTTTTAGTTTTAAAGTGAATCTTTGCAATTATGTCCATTTTAGTTATTTTTATGTCAATTCTAGGTTTAGCAAAACTAATCATGTTATGGGGTAAGAGATATATGAAAACATGGTGTGAAAAGAAAATATTCCTGACATCATTTAGTATATTTAAAAATTAATCAATATTTTCCTTGGAGTTACTGTAGTTGCGTATATTGTTTTGACTTTTAAACATCCTGTCTAAATCCCAATAGCAGATACCCTGAAGCATTAAACTGTGCTGTTGCCCTAAACTAAAGCAAGCTCTCAGCGGTCAGTCTTCTCTCCTGCCACTTCCACTGTGTGCTATTAGATTAGCCAGCCCAGGATGTCCTGGGTAGGTAAACACAGCTAAAGGTCAGGATGGAAATATCGATGGGCTCAGCTCAACACAGTGACATTTGAGCTTGGCCGTGTAAGGGTTTTATTAAGTGTTCGATATCTAGCTGTTGCGATGGCAATTGGAGAGGATGTGATGGTTTTCTTAGATGCATGAATATGAAAGATTCACAACCATACAGTAAATAGAAAGATGCTTTCTCAGTGATATGTGAGTTTGAATGATATGACTTTACTTGTAAATGTTCAATGAATTTGTCTGCAGAGACCTTGTGTTACTTAAAGAGATCGAATTCAGTCATCATTTTCATTTACGCCTGTTGATCGGTATAATTTTCTTTCTTCTGTGGAAGACAAACGAAGAAGTTGTGGCACTGCTGGTTACCCAGCAAACTTTGTAGCTATGGTAAAACAAGACCGGGTTTGATTAACTAAAGCTATAAACGCATGTGAAACAGGTTAAGGGGGTACACTGTTTAAGTTTGGTTGGTAGGATTGTTTTAAATGAAGTCTCTTGTGTTTAAAGTGCATTTATTTGATCAAAAATACAGTAAAACAGTAATACTGAAATACAAACTAATATATATATATATATATATATATATATATATATATATATATATATATATATATATATATAGCCAAAAGCCACACCTGCCTTTACATGCACATTAATTTTAATGACATCCCATTCTTAATACATAGGGTTTAATATGGAGTTGGCCCACTTTTTTCAGCTATAACAGCTTCAACTCTTCTGGGAAGGCTTTTCATAAGGTTTAGGAGTGTGTTTATTGGAACTTTTGACCATTCTTCTAGAAGCGCATTTGTGAGGTCAGGCACTGATGTTGGACGAGAGGGCCTGGCTCACAGTCTCCGCTCTAATTCATCCCAAAAGTGTTCTATCGGGTTAAGGTTATGACTCTGTGCAAGCCAGTCAGGTTCTTCCACACCAAACTTGCTCATCCATGTCTTTATGAACCTTGCTTTGTGCACTGTTGCGCAGTCATGTTGGAACAGGAAGGGGCCATCCCCAAACTGTTCCCACAAAGTTGGGAGCATGAAATTGTCCGAAATGTCTTGGTATGCTTAAGCATTAAAAGTTCCTTTCACTGGAACTAAGGGGCCAGGCCCAACCCCTAAAAAACAACCCAACACCATAATCCCCTCTCCACCAAACATTACACTTGGCACAATGCAGTCAGGCAAGTACCATTCTTCTGGCAACGGTCAAACTCAGACTTGTCCATCGGATTGCCAGACAGAGAAGCATCATTCGTCATTCCAGAGAACACGTCTCCTCTGCTAGAGTCCAGTGGCGGTGTGCTTTATACCACTGCATCTGAATTTTTTTATTTTTTTTTACATTGCACTTGGTGATGTAAGGCTTGGATGCAGCTGAAACCCATTCCATGAAGCTCTCTAAACACTGTTCTTGAGCTAATCTAAAGGCCACACAAAGTTTGGAGGTCTGTAGCTATTGACTTTGCAGAAAGTTGGCGACTGTAATTTTATGTGGCTTATCACTTTGTTATAATACCACTAACAGAACAGTTGACTGTGGAATATTTAGTAGGGAGGAAATTTCACGAATGGACTTATTGCACAGGTGGCAACCTGTCACGGCACTACACTTTAATTCATTGAGCTCCTGAGAGCAGCCCATTCTTTCACAAATGTTTGTAGAAGCAGTCTGCATGCCTAAGTGCTTGATTTTATACACCTGTGGCCATGGAAGTGATTGGAACACCTGAATTCAATGATTTGGAGGGGTGTCCCAATACTTTTGGCAAAATAGTGTATTTATCTGAAATCCTCTGAATTTAAAAATGTAAAATATAGAAACAGGCTAAACAAACAAAGGACCATTTCAAACATTTTAAGGAAGCTGACCGGCTGCCCCGCAGTAGACATGTATCAGTAAGTGCTTTAAAGGGTTAGTTCACCCAAAAATGAAAATTCTGTCATTAATTACTCACCCTCATGTCGTTGGACACCCGTAAGACCTCCGTTCATATTCGGAACACAAATGAAGATATTTTAGTTGAAAGCTGATGGCTGAGAAAGGCTTCACACAGGCCTCCATTGGCATTCAGTACATTGACACTTCCAAGATCCATGAAAGGCACTTAAAACGTCGTTACAAAGTCTATCTCACCACAGTGGCTCTACAATAATCATACAATGCGACGACAATAGTTTTTGTGCGCAAAAAAAAATCAAAATAACACCTTTATCCAACTTGTTCTCGACTTCCGTGTGCGCCTCCACGACGCATGCGCGAGAATATGACGCAGATCCGGCGTTCGGACACATGACCCAGAAGCGATTTGTTTACGAGCAGAGGAAGACGCGCGTGTCTAAGCTGTTGGATTCTACATTGATCGTGCTTTAGGTCTCGGCGTAGTGCTCAAAATGGAGCTTAAGTGTGTATTTCATCGATTCCCGAACACCGGCGCTACGTCATATTCTCGCGCATGCGTCGTGGAGGCGCACACGGAAGACAAGAACAAGTTGGATAAAGGTGTTATTTTGATTTTTTTTTGCGCACAAAAACTATTGTCGTCGCATTGTATGATTATTGTAGAGCCACTGTGGTGAGATAGACTTTGTAACGACGTTTTAAGTGCCTTTCATGGATCTTGGAAGTGTCAATGTACTGAATGTCAATGGAGGCCTGTGTGAAGCCTTTCTCAGCCATCAGCTTTCAACTAAAATATCTTCATTTGTGTTCCGAATATGAACGGAGGTCTTACGGGTGTCCAACGACATGAGGGTGAGTAATTAATGACAGAATTTTCATTTTTGGGTGAACTAACCCTTTAATACTTGTGCTTATATTAATTAGAATGTGGGACAAGGAGGGTGAAGAAGTCACACTAATGTCGGACTGCCCTGACCTGTAGACATAATTATGTCTTCTCTTCCGGTTGACACAACGTTTCAATGGGTGTTCATAGGCTATAGATATAGGCTATAGGCTATACTTTGCTAATCTTTTGTCTGAATCTGAACCTGCAATTCTCACAGGTTGAAATCAGATTTAGTTTGGATCAGTAAAAATAGTAGCATGATTAGTAGATTGATATAGATTTTTTATTGCTTTGTTTATTATCTTATGGCTACAAGAGATCACATTGTTTTATTTGGCTTTATGTTTTCAGAAGATGTTTTCTTATCAAAGCAACTTTTATGAGCAAATCACATCAATGGAAGTTATGCAAAACATAATACTTTTTTCTTTAAAGCACTGCTGTATTTCTGTACTTAGAATACGTATTTACATTTACTGTACAGCAGTTAGTTCCAGTCCTCAAATCTGAGTCTTGCTAATATTGATATTAAGTATTTTATAGAAATAGCTTTTAAAGCACTTACTTAACAGCATGTGGCATTGTGTTTGCAGTGTTTTTGGTGAGTGTTTTTCTCTGCATGTTAAACCTGATTCGGTGTGAAGAGAGAAAAAGTAGACGGCCGTGTAATTTCAATGTACCCTTATCTCAATCAAAGCCGCTTTTCCCATTTCCATGTGCTCGGTGCTCAAATTAGATTTTCAAAGCACCTGAGCCACACAAGTGAGTTCTGCTCCTTCTCTTGTTTTGAAGTCTAACAGGAGTTATTTACATCTGAGAGATGAGTTTGACAGCTCATGCTGATTTCTCGTTGCATTCACAGGGACTGCGACACCTCGGTTCACTGTATTCACTATTGCTACTTCATTTAAAGGGTTAGTGCACCCAAAAATTATCTTATTAATAACTCACCCTCATGTTGTTCCAAACACGTAGGACTTTTGTTCATCTTTGGAATACAAGTGAAGATTTTTATAATGAAATCTGAGAGCTTTCTGTCCCTCCATTGACAGCCTACGCAACTACCACTTTATGTTCACAAAAGAACTACAACATGTGAGTGTTGTGTTGACTCAAGAGCAAGCATTGGAGATTAATGTTTTGCAAATAAAGTGTTAAATTATGTTTTTGCGCAAAAAAAGCACCCATGTTGCTTTATAATCAAATTGATTACTTTAAGGATGTCTTTGCTACCTTGCTGGGCCTTCAAAGTGGTAGTTGCGTAGTCTGTCAGTGGAGGGACAGAACGCTCTCAGATTTCATTAAAAAGATCTTCATTTGTGTTACCAAGATGAATGAAAGTCTTATGGGTTTGAAATGACATGAGGGTAGGTAATAAAAAAAATATTTTTTGGGTGAACTTACCCTTTCATTTAGTTTATTTGTTTAATAATTTATTTCGTTTTTCTTTATTTTGTTTGGGGCCGTTATCACTGTATTTGCAGTCATTTGCAAATACAATGAAGTGTTTCCTGATTTAATTAAGAGTTTTATGCATTTTAAAGTTAGAATACAATTTAAGAATATTTTATATATAGGTGAATATAAATAAAAAATAAATCTATTTTTACGTCTTCAATTCTAAATGCAAACCAACAAAAATACAACATTTAAGACAAATTAATTAAAAAAATATTACAGTATATAAAATGTATAATATAATATAATTAAGTATTTGTGATTTTATGTTGCATTCATTTGCAATGCTCTTTGTTTGTTTGTTTGTTTGTTTGTTTTCAGAGACTGTTTTGAATGAGTGTCAGGTAGAAAGATTTTGAGTCCAGATGGCAGGGTAGGTAAGGCATCAGCAGGGACTAACGTCTAAGGTTACGTATGTAACCTCTGTTCCCTGAGAACAGGGAACGAGCGCTGCGTCTAGCTGACGCTATGGGGAACGCCCTCGGCGTGACTGGTGTCTGAAGCTACTATCGAATCACGGCAAAGTCTTTGACCGACGTCAGCCCATGACGTCATCAACGTGCGACCCGGAAGTATAAAAGGGCGCCGTGCCAACACATACACATCTTCTCGTCTGAAGGGACTGTACGGCAGATAGGCCCTGAAGCATGGCAATGCGACGCAGCGCTCGTTCCCTGTTCTCAGGGAACAGAGGTTACATACGTAACCTTAGACGTTCCCTTTCGAAAGGGAACTCTCGCTGCGTCTAGCTGACGCTATGGGGAACGATATACCAACGCCGCCATGCTGAGGGGAGTGTCTGCCCATTGGCAGTGACAACTGTCAACTCAAGTAATTCATAGAAAAACCTGAGCGATTCCCCCTCAGGTCCTGGGCTGACAGTGACAGCACTCCCTACGGTCATAGCCCAAGCTATACAACTAAACGGAACCCTAACGCACTGCGTGGAGTTCCATCTAGACAGCTTGAAGGCCCGGGACCACTACTTCCAATGAAGGGGTCCCTTCAAGGGAATGTGGCTAGGGGACCCGAAGGAACCCCAGCCAGTCACTACTCGGGAAAAAGTTCTCCCGAGTGCCACCAGGGAGGCCTGACCTGGTGCCCTAAGTGTTATGGACACTTCGGTTTAGCCAACCCTGTCTGTTCAAAACAGAGCCTCTGGATGGTGCCCAAGGGGCGTCCAAGCTAAGGGACTGAAACACAGGCAGTCTTACTTAGCCCGGAACTCAGAGATGGGTTATCCAAGAGAGCAATACTCAGCGTAGTGCTTTTCAACCCTTGCTATCGAGGGGAGTCTGCCTGCTCAAATCAAGGATCTACCAGGTGCTTGTGTTTCAAAGCAATAGGGAGGCCGAAAGGGCCTAATGACTGATCTAACAGGGAGGCCTCATGAGAGGCCTACGACCGTCTGACCAGGCTCAGGCGCCTGAGCACTCATAGACGACCCTCATTGAGGGGAGCAGCTGAGCCTGCCTGGCGAGTAACCTCCAGCTGTAGGCCCAACTACCACAAGTTCTCACAGAGAACTGGTAATCAAAGTGCCTAGCTCAGGAACTTCACCTTCAAGGAGGCCCTGTGGGCCTACTACTTGATAGCGGGTATTCCAGGGAGGCCTATAGAGGCCTACTACCTAACCGCAAGCCATGCTGGAAAACCCAAGCATCCTGGCTCGGGACTCCGTCCTCAGGGAGGCCTAGTGAGGCCTACTACCTGACAGCAATACCGCCTGCTGAGGTTACCCTTGTTTTCTCAAGGAGGCCTAATGGAGGCCTACTACTTGACAGTCAAGCTACGCAGGCTAGTCGGGCATCCTGTTTAAGGAACCCGTCCTCAAGGGAGGCCTATTAAGGCCTACTACCTGATAACCAGCCTTTAGGGAGGCCTGGAGAGGCCTACTACCTGTTTGCAATACGTGCTAAATGACTGGGTCCCAGGAACACCTTAGGGAGGCCTGATGGGGCCTACTACCTTGTTCGAGTGACCACCATCTGGGACTCGACAGTCAAGCTACGCAGGCTTTTCCAGCATCCTGATTAAGGAACTCGCCCTCAAGGGAGGCCTATTAAGGCCTACTACCTGATAACCAGCCTTTAGGGAGGCCTGGAGAGGCCTGCTACCTGTTTGCAATGCGTGCTAACTGTTTCAGATGACTGGATCCCAGGAACACCTTAGGGAGGCCTGATGGGCCTACTACCTTGTTCGAGTCAGGGAGGCCTATTAAGGCCTAGAATTAACAGCAGGCCTTTCAGGGAGGCCTGATGAGGCCTACAACCTGCCTCTGGTAGTGATCACAACCTGAGAGCTCACCCTCAAGGAGGCCTAGTAAGGCCTTACAACTACCAGCGGACCTTCGGGGAGGCCTGATGAGGCCTACAACCTGATAGCCTCCAGGCTAGCTGTCCTGATGCGCACATCGGTACATACCTCCAGTGAGGCCTGTTTGAGGCCTTCCAACTGATAATGCGCCTTGTTCAAGAGGCCTACTGAGGCCTACAATTGACAGCCGACCTTCAGGAGAGCGTATTTACCCCTATTTAACCTGATAGCCAGCTAGGCTAGTAGTACCTTGATGCTTAAGCATTGTCACCTGCCTTACTAGAGGCCTACCACTGTCACCGTTTACTCTTGAGAACGGTGCAATCCTTCCTGCTAACTGGGACAGCCATATTTGAAAAATGTGGGTTGTAGTAATATTAGACCCTACGGCTCGTTTTCATGGAGGCCTGCTGAGGCCTAACACATGATAGCTACCCATTACTATGGGGACCCGTTCCAGGGAGGCTTGTAGAAGCCTACAAGCTGTACGAGTTTCGCAAAAACGAGAAATAACTGCCAGACAAACAAACTGACTGCTATTTAAACCAACAACTCTAAATGAGAGGAGGCCTCCGATCTAAGTACAACAAAAAAGGTGACGGTGCCTCAGCAACGCGCCTCCTTCATCCACATACCAACTGACGCCGTAGCGCTCAGTCGTAACAGAGACAAACTAATCCAACCTGCAGTGGCTTAGGGAACCGAAGACACATAGTAACCCTAGGCGGTAGACAAACACTACATTCTAACAGAAAAGTGTGCTACCGCCTAGTAAACCGCAAACATTTCAAAGAAAAGAGCGGCGGCCTAAACACTACTCTCAAAATGAGAGGAGGCCCATCTTCTGATAACCATAAGCGGTGGCCTATCTGGCGCCATCTTGACCATCCAGGGAAAGCCAACACACGCTCACATACATAGCCCAGATAATGGTGCTGTGTTAAAGCCTAACTAAGCAGGGGAATGACAGTTCTCTCTGATGAATACCCAACTCTATACAGGAACCTGGGGTCTGTAAGAAATACATATTTTTAGTATAACACACAAAAATGACCACTCTCACCTGCGGCATGCTGAGCGAATATTCATTGTGCAGTTCTCACCACCATGTTCTACCGCCCTTGAATGCCTGAAAGGGGCGTTCTCACTGAGCAAGTCCGGGCGGGCCATCAGAACATAGTACTACTCATCATAGGCCCGCCTCAGGCCTGATGTAAGAAGCGCCTGGGTAAAAAGTCAAAAGACATTAAAAGGGAAAAAGGAGAGGGCTATGATGTAACCGCCCTCAAGGGAAGTGATCCATCACCAACTCCTTCGTTGAGAACGTTTGTCCTGGATCACCTCCCTTAGATCCTTTTTCCCGCGGGAATCCCGTCTCCTCTGTGCCCTGCTCCTCCAAGGAGGGGGGACACGAGAGGAGACGCTAGCCCTCTGATCCTGCCTACGGTCCTCAGACCGTGAAGGACCAGGTCCCGCCTGCCTGGGTGGGGGCGCGGATCTCAGCGGTATGCATGTTTTAAATGCCGATGAGCGCGCCTTCGCCTCCCTGAACTTTCCAACCACCGCCTCCACGGAGGTGCCGAAAAGTTCAGTAGGCGAATCGAGGAGAAAACCCTTTTCTTTCTCCCCGATATCAGCCAGGCCCAACCACAGATGCCTCTCCGTAACCACCGCTTGCCCGCTGATGTCGGTGAATGCGGGCAGAGAACGGGTTCTTCCATGCCGCCTGGACCTCAGTATGCAGGTCCGGTAGGAATGGAAGGCTCATCTGAGGTGCTGGTGCATGACCGGGGAGAAATCGATCGTCGAGCCGTCCACGAGCGACCTCTCCCCCAGCGCGCCGCCAGGGCAGCCTCAGCCTGTCCGTGGCGCGCTCCATAGCATCCAGCAACTCGGCGTACGCGGGACAGGGTGGCTGAGAGGGTCCAGGCAGGTCCTGGTTGCTCTCATCATCCTCCTCAGACATCTCCTGCCCGTCCCGAAGAGCACCCGCTGCAGGTCTCGGCGGAGAACCATCGTTCTCCACATCGACCTGCAGGTCGCTCTCATCAGCCGTTTGATCGTCTGAGAGTACCACACCTCTCTCCAGACGATCAGCGAGCTCCATCTGGGAACCCCATGACGTGCGCCGCCGCTCCGCCTCAGCGCGAGCGGGACTCACATTGGCAGATGTTGCGCCCTCTTCCCTCGAGAAGAGGGCCAGACGAGAACGGAGCGTTCTAACTGGGAATTGCTCACAGTTTGCACAGGCAGCTCCCTCGAGAACTGCCTGTGCATGCTCTTCGCCCAGGCAATAAACGCACAGAGAATGTGTGTCTCCCGGTGTCAGAAACCTCTGACACGGGTCGACACACTTCCTAAAGCTCTGCCTCTTCTCTGTGTGTTTCATCCTTTTCCTTAGTTAGTAATACTTTACCAGATCCGCAGATACCGCTTCAAACAAACAGTCCCTGAAGACGAAAAAGATGTGTATGTGTTGGCACGGCGCCCTTTTATACTTCCGGGTCGCACGTTGATGACGTCATGGGCTGACGTCGGTCAAAGACTTTGCCGTGATTCTATAATAGCTTCAGACACCAGTCACGCCGAGGGCGTTCCCCATAGCGTCAGCTAGACGCAGCGAGAGTTCCCTTTCGAAAGGGAACTGGACCATGCTAACCAGCCAAACTTCACCTCTTGAGGCATTTTGATTATGCCTTCTTCTCTAAGTCTTCTGAAAATCTCAGCGCACATTCCAGGCAGACAAGAGTTGTAAGACAAGCAAAGGGCAAATTTAAAGCTTACTGCAGTGCAAAAGTACAGGGCATTATGTAGTAGTTCATCTAAGTAAATGACGTTACCATGGTGACAAATGAACAGAAAGAGAAACTGTTGGACAAAAATAGCTCTCCCAAATGGATGCTAATTGGACTGATTCAATTTACATAAACTCAGCTGTTCTAGTGTCATGCTGAACAGTATGCAAATGGGATAAATGGAATGTATTTGAATCGACCTCGTCATGTTGCAGTTGCACTTCTAATTGGAATTTAAATGAAACAAAAGGCTCATCATCTCCTCAAAATATATAAGATATGTGACACTTATTTCCTATTGCTCTAACATTTATAATGCAACTTTTAAATGGAGTATGACATTTACAACAGATCAAAATTCCAACAAGAAAAATGTCAAATCTAAAAAACTTGTAAAACCTTAGGTTGTACACATATATAAAACATATCACAAACATATACAATTCATTGTAAAGAAACAACAATGTTCAAGGAGCCTGTTTTTTGTATACAAATAAATAAATAAATACATTTTAAAATTTATTTTTGAAAAATTTTGGCTGATTTTAATTGTTGGAGACCAACATACAGCTGTATTCAACCTGTCAACAGGTTGTTTACACTTTACTTGTACTTCCTTAGTAAAGAAATCAATAATGTAAGAAAACAGACCACTCAAAAAAGTAACTTTTATGTAGCATTTAGCACATTCAATCAAAAATGATGTATGTATTTATTTTGTCATAAAGTGTGTCTACAGGCCCGTTGCCAACTTTAAAATCAAATTATCTTCATAAATATGAATCAGAAAGTAGTCGAAGCGCGTTTACCTTACCTTACCTTCCCCTGGCCACAGACTTACAGTGTCACATTTTCTCATTCAATTGCCTGATACTGCTACTATGAAAGCTTGTTTCGCAACCTATTTCCGCCAGTGAATACAAAGTAAAAAAGGCAATTTTGACTTTTTATCTTTGTGAAAACACGAAACTGAGATTAATAACACCTTTTTAATGATTATAAAAGGAGCGCCAAATCCCACATATAGTATGCTTGCTTTTCTGTTAAAATTAACAGTAGTTTGCAAAGCTATGCTTTAATAAAAATCTGTTATTGTTGATGTGTAGGATGTGCGTGACAAGAAACTTGAAACTTTTTTCAAAGAAATCTTTTTAAATGTTTTTAAAGGGGAAGTGCAAATCCACATGGTGTTGGTTCCCCCCAATATTTTCTGTTTTGGTGTTGTTTTTATATAGAACTTGGTCTTTTCAGTTATAATTCTCAAAATATGGGATGTTATTGGTTTGGGGAAATTTCTCAGATCATAAAAAAGTGTGCCCCACTATAAAACCGAAATATGCTGCACACAAATACTCGAATGACAAACACACCTTGATCTTGACTTTCTGTACATTTAGGCCTTAAGCGCTATTAATGCAAATCACCTGAGGTTCGTCTAAGGTTAAGAGTTCAACCATGAGTGGAGTATTAACATGCATGATATCAAGTAGGCCCACTCACTTTTGTCCTTTGCAGTCGATGATATCTAGTTGAAGGTTTCCCTAACAGGGGTTCATGAGGGAACTGCAGGGGGTTTGTGAGTTGATGGAAAGCTACTAAGGAATTAAATTTAATGTAACATTAAATCAACAAATAGGCTTGCACATTTAAGGAATATATACAGTAACTAATATTGCGATATATCTTATCAGTAAGTTTTAAAACGCTTGAAAGTGAGAAATGTAAGACATAAATGTTTGTATTGTAAATTGTAGTGTTTAGTTGGTTCTTGTAAACAGTGAATGTGTGAGCACCCTTAAAAGTTACTATTTACATTAGCAATGGAGTCTTTGTTCTTAGCAGCAGCAACATGAAACATTTTCAAATGAAATGTCATCAGTTACAAGTTCAAATCCAAATGGTAAAGTAACACAATATCATTTTTGGCTAAGGCACATACAAAAAAACAACAACCAAAAAACAAGATTTTATATTTTATTGGTTACTTGCATGTCATGTGACCATTAATTGACATCAGAAAACCATGAACACTTTTTACAAAATTTAGTAGATCCCGAAGTTATCTGTTCCCAGTGAGAGGGATCAACACAAGGGACTAGGAGATAAATCAAATTTCTGGTAATTTCCACTGAGGCATTATAAGGATGTGCTTGGTTTAATGGAACAACATTCCATCTCATAATGATTCATGACATAATTGATTAAGGCTAAACACAGGTGTGTTTATTCAATCGGTGAGTGCTTTTAATGTTGCGTAATCAGCACTACCTAAACCAAAACTAAACCCCAAATGCACAGCTGTAATTTAAAAAAGGCAGGAGAAAGAAAAAAACAACAACACTTTTTCATAAATTTCCGAAACAAAATCTCAGATTTGATCCCATTAGGCAAAGGTCTTTATAGCCATGTTTGGCAATCAGAAAGTGTTGGGAAAAGACAAAGGGGAGAAACCTACTGTCCGTCCTTCACACTTTTCCTTCATATTCTCTCCACACAGCAGTCCTGCTCCTCTGTCTGAAACCTCGGCTCTGACACGCTGCCTGTGGTTTTGTTAGGTAATGACTCCGTCTGTCGCTGCGGAGTGTGATGCTCAATACCATATGTGTGTGTTGTCTTCCTAAAGGCAAGTCCAAACAGGCAGAAAGAGTGTTTTAAACCATTATGTCCACTGGTAGCTGCAAATATTGTTAAGAAAAAAAATTCAGAGATTTGGTAGAACTTAAAACTGCACAAATTATGTATAAAATATATAATCAACAATTATCAAAAAGTATCCAAGGGTTGTTTCAAATGAGAGAGAGCAAGTACAATCTGAGAGGACATTTGGTATTACAAAGGAAAATTATAAGAACAAATGTTAAGAATCACTGTATTACAACCAAAGGAGTTCATGTATGGAATAACTGTAGAGAAGAGATGAAAACATGTACAACAATGAGTAATTTTAAGAGAATATTTAAAATTAAAATATTGAAGGGAAATGAAAAGGAATTGAGATGTTAGTATCGTATATAGACCGTATGTTTTTGGGATTATATAAAAAGTCTAGTGTGGATGGGTTTTATTGGGTGTAATATAGATAAATGGAAAAGAAGATGATAGAATTGTGTATACGTACTGTAGTTATGAATGTATGCATCTGTGAAATATGTGAATATAAGTACTGGAAGTAGATATATAGTGTATGTTTATGTAAATATGTAAAGCAACAATTCTATTTGTGTTAATTAAGGGAAAAATAGAGATGGGGGGGTAGGACTAGAAAAGTTTTTCGAACTTCTTCCTACTCCTTTTTGAACATGTGAAATTGTTTTGTTATTTCTATTTGAAGTACTTAATTCTTTATAATAATTTTGAAAGTGTGTATAGAGAAGTGTATGTTCTTTTTTTATTTGGTATTTTTAATTATATTGTAAGTATGTAGGAATGTATAATTTAGGTACATACATATTCTCTTCCTGTTATTCTTATTTTTTTTAATTTTTTTTTTTTAACATGTTCAAATAAAACACTCAATCAATTAAGGGCTGTGTTGAAGCAATCACCACCACCTGTGTGCACATCTCACCCTTTGTAGAAAGTTATTCAGGTGAGTCTTAATTTTAAACAATATAAATGTACAATATAAATTATAAATTACTTTTATATCATGGCAAAGCTGAATTTTCAGCACTCATTACTCCAGTCTTCAGAGTCTCATAATCCTTCAAAAATCATACTAATATGCTGATTTAGTGCTCAAGAAAATTTCTTATCATTATAATGTTGAAAACAGTTGTGCCTCTTAACATTTTGATGGAAACCGATAAATTTTTTCCAGGATTATTTTAATGAATAGAAAGTTCAAAAGAACAGAATTTATTTGTAACATTATAAATGTATTTACTGTAACTTTTGATCCATTTAACACATTTTTGCTAAATAAAAGTAAAAAAGTTCCAAAAAATCTTACAAACTGACCAAACCTATGAACAATAGTGTACAAAATAATTAAGATCATATATATATATATATATACACATACAGTGGGGAGAACAAGTATTTGAATGCACTGCCAATTTTGCATGTTTTGCTACTTACAAAGCATGTAGAGGTCTGTGATTTTTATCATATGTACACTTCAACTGTGAGAGACGGAATCAAAAAAATCTGAAAATCACATTGTATGGAATTCCAGCTCTCACAGACCTGTTAGTTTTTCTTTAAGAAGTCCTCCTGTTCTACACTCATTACCTGTATTAACTGCACTTGTTTGAACTCGTTACCTGTATAAAAGACACCTGTCACACAATCAATCAAACAGACTACAACCTCTCCACAATGACCAAGACCAGAGAGCTGTGTAAAGACATCAGGGATACAATTATAGACCTGCATAAGGCTGGGATGGGCTACAGGACAATAGGCAAGCAGCTTGGTGAGAAGGCAACAACCGTTGGTGCAATTATTAGAAAATGGTAGAAGTTCAAGATGACGGCCAATCTCCCTCGGTCTGGGGCACCATGCAAGATCTCACCTCGTGTGGCATCAATGATCATGAGGAAGGTGAGGGATCAGCCCAGAACTACACGGCAGGACCTGGCCAATGACCTGAAGAGAGCTGGGACCTCAGTCTCAAAGAAAACCATTAGGAACACTACGCCGTCATGGATTAAAATCCTGCAGCGCACGCAAGGTCCCTCTGCTCAAGCCAGTGCATGTCCAGGCCCGTCTGAAGTTTGCCAATGACCATCTAGATGATCAAGAGGAGGAATGGGAGAAGTGTTGTGTGTTCTGATGAGACAAAAATATAACTTTTTGGTCTAAACTCCACTCACCGTGTTTGGAGGAAGAAGAAGGATGAGTACAATCCCAAGAACACCATCAACCGTGAAGCATGGAGGTGGAAACCTCATTCTTTTTATATATATATATATATATATATATATATATATATATATATATATATATATATATATATATATATATATATATATATATATATATATGTATATGTGTGTGTGTGTGCGTGTGTGTGTGTGTGTGTGTGTGTTTCCATGCTAATGCAAAAATGAATGCAGTAAAACTAACAACAGGGAAGTTTCATATTTAAAACTGTGAGATGTGTCCATCTTTTAGGTTCATGTAATGATGTGTTTTTCAGAACAATTGTGCTGCAGTTAAAATTTTCGCTTGCTGTTATCTGGTTTTCAGTCGTGTTCTTTCTCTCTGGTGGCTTTGAATTTGGGTTTGTTTTTACCGCTTACACATTGATTTTGTGCTGCAACACTTCTCTTGGGTGTTTCTGAAGGAATAGAAGGAAGATTTGTTCATATGTTTCATTCCCTTAGATGGGGGTTTGCTGGAGAGAGCTTGACACCTGATGTCTAGTTAAAATGGATATTGTGCGCTTGTCTTTTGTATAAGCAGCAGCTTGCCGAGAGGTTCTTTTGGGCCCATTTCATAGAGAGAACATTGATTGAGGATTATGGGTATGTGTCTGTGAGTGGGAAAATAAACACAGAAAAAATTTCCTACCTATCTTTGCTCATTTTTAATGAGGACAAATCATAGGAGAAATGCGTGTTTAAGCATGAAGAGTGTGTATATGGTAAAATAATAATCCCGTTCTTGCCTCTTACCTCGAATAATAAAGAAGATTCCAGTGAGTGTGTGTGTGTGGTGTGGGGGGGGGGGGAGGCTGTTATACTGCAATGACAATAGAGTTTTCTGCACTTAGACTGAAAAATGAAGAAAATGCACTGAAGCTTTTTTTAATGGCCAGGCAGGAGGCACCGCATTAAAAATTAAAAGCTTTGTGTGGGTTGGCAATGTTGGCGCACAAAGATACGCCATGAGAAACAAAGGAATTGAAATAATATGAAAAAAAGAGACACAGAGAAAGGGTATGAGACATATTTTACCTTCAATTAGATTTTTTCTTACTTCAAGGCATTAGGTGGGCAATGACTTTGTAACTGAATTGCAAGGTTGTTTTGTCAAAAACGTGTGCTCACACTATACAACACCCAATTGTTACCATTAAGAATAAAAAAAGACGTCAAAACATTGCCATTGTATTATAAAGCAGGGTCTGTGTTAGATCCCAGCTGAAAGGGGCTGTGTGGGCTGGTGGATGCTGATGAGGAGCACTGGGACATATACTGGGGTCTGAGTCTGACTGAAGAATAAAGAGTCAAACACAGAGTAAGGAGAGCATTTTTTTTAGAGCACCATAGGGTCAGTAATGGAACTGGCTATTGGTAGCCCTGGGACTCGGCTGTAGAAAGCAAATATATATGCAACATTAGTATACACAAATTTATACTGTAGAGCAGCACTGGGCACTCTAATGTGTACTTTGCTTCTTTTGCACATTAGCAGCAGTCTTACGGGATTGTGGCCCGCTCTAAGTTACACCCACCCAACATTTTTTTAAACAACCCTCTGTACAATACTTGTTCTCCTTTTCCAGCCTCCTCATCCCACATCTGTTTCTATCTGTCTGTACAAGAGTCTCCTCACCTTCTAGAAGTCTAGAAAATGTTGTGCTAAAAAACAAAGACATACATGCTTAGGTAGGTGGTACGTGTCAAAGTAACATCCACATGGATGCCAGGACCCAAGGTTTCCCAGCAGAACATTGCCCAAAGCTTGCCTTCTTCCCATAGTGCATCCTGGGGCCATGTGTTCCCCAGGTATGCAACGCACACCCGGCCATCCATGTGATGTAAAAGTAAATGTGATTTGTTAGACCAGGCCACCGTCTTCTATTGCTCCGTGGTCCAGTTCTGATGCTCACGTGACCACTGTTGGCACTTTCGGCGGTAGACAGGGGTCAGCATGGGCACTCTGACTGGTCAGCGGCTATGCAGCCTCATACGCAACAAACTGTGATGCACTGTGTATTCTGATACCTTTCTATCAGAACCAGCATTAACTTCTTGAATAATTTGAGCTACAGTAGCTTGTCTGATTGATCGGACCACACTGGCCAGCCTTTGCTCCCCATGTGCATCAATGAGCCTTGGCCGTCCATGACCCTGTCGCCAGTTCACCACTGTTCCTTCTTTGGACCACTTTTGAGAGATACTGACCACTGCAGACCAGGAACACCCCACAAGAGCTGCAGTTTTGGAGATGCTCTGTAGTCGTCTGGCCATCACAATTTGGCCCTTGACAAACTCGCTCAAATCCTTAAGCTTGCCCATTTTTCCTGCTTCTGCTTTTTCCTTGCTTTGTAATTGTCTATGGAAACAAAACGCTAGTCTGATAATTTGCAGTTTGCCTATTATATTTAACAAATAATGGCTTTCAAATATATTGTTGAATGACTATTACCAATTACCAATTGTATTCTCATAATTTGGGGGAAAATCAATTTAACAAAGATATTCCAATACTAGCTTGATAGTACTTGTAACAAAAATATGCCATTAAACAATATCATTTAAAATATTGTGTTATGTTAATTCTACATTAATTTGGTTATTCAGCTTGTAAACATTTTATATTTTAATGTTAGGTGAACCTGAGTGATTAATTTTATTTTTTAAATAAAATTACTAATTATATTATTATTTCTGTTTACTGTTTATATTGCACTAAATATATTTTTAATTTATTGAAAATATGTATTTGAACCCAGGTCTTTTCAAAGTTTTTATCTTCGCAACCACCTAAACACTTCACTGTTAATATATATTTTTCCCCTTGTGTAATTTAATTGTGTTGCCAGCATATTGTATGTCCTGGGCTGCTTTTTGTCCCAGACTATCCCTGAGGTCACCAGATGCCCAACAAATGCCCTTTATCATATCAGCACAGAGGAGGACAAAACACTGAGAATTTGATCCTATTGGCCATGATTACATTGGTCAAAGCTTCATTTTGGGGGTCATTCTAGAAAGGGACTGTACAAAAACATACGGTACAATGATAGAAACCCTAAAGACAGATCTGTCATGTTTAATGTTTACTTGGAATTCTGGACAACCACAACCTCATCTGATTTTATTTGACTTAGCAAGACAGGTTTAAAATTAGATTTGGCCATGTCGAGATAACATTACAGAGCTCAGGACAGCTGGAATTGACTCTAATCGGTATAATAGGATAGAGAGTCCTTGACCTGGTCCTAGAACAGTTTCAAGCAAGCATAATAAATTCAGATGGAACAGATGTCCTTTTGCATTTGATCAAGGGTAATACCATCTTTCTGAAGTCTATAATTATTATAGTTTCTTATTATTTCAGTGGCTCAGTTTGATATGAGTTTTACAGAAGTGGGTTTGCATCATCTTCAAATTGAGTTGCCATAGACATGCACACTGTGCTGCTACACAATGCTTTTGTGTTCACGGCAAACGCTCGTACTGTGTACTTCTGCACTTACTAACAGGAAGAAGTCTCTAAATCGAATGATTATGTTGAATAATCTATGTGCATATAGTCACATACAAACAAAAACTGCCACAAACACCCAGGCGGCACTCTGGCTTCTCATTTTTTGTTCTTGTGCTTGCAGAGTTTCACTTTATGCAAAAAAACTGTTCCCAGTTCGCACATCTCTTGGCGTCCAAACTCAAATGTGTGTGTGAGTGTCTCCAACTGTTTCTCCAACTGTGTTCTAGCTCGTCGACTCGGGTCACCATGGAACAGTGCTCAGAGACAGAAGACATCACCCCGTCTGCCACACTCTCGTTGGAAGATGTGTGAGAATTCTTTGAAAGGTTGGGGAATTGTCTGAACTCATCCTTTTTTATTGCCCGCTCTGGCTTTTAAAATGCTTCTGACTCACCTATTTTTCTACTTACTTATTACACTGAATAAGAGCGCTTTATAAGTGTTGTCAGAATGAACATTCATCTCACACATAAATACCAGACTTAAAAAGACTTCAAGGGATAGTTCTCTGAAACTAATAATTTACTCACCCTCCTGTCGTTTCAAAATTTCCTTCCGGCTTAGAACACAAAAGCAGATCATTCTGTCCATTATTTTCAATATAATGAGAATGAATAAGGAAAATTTTTATAAAAAATAAAAAACACTGTTAAATTATCATTAAAGGGGTTCACACGTCTTCTAAAGCCGCCTGTTAGATTTGTATAAGGAATAGACTTAATTTTGAGCTGTTATTTACTAAAGATTTTAATCATCAACTCGTTTATTGTTCTATTTGGCATGTTAAATGAGAGTTCATGGCAGAAGTAACAATAAGCAATTTGTGAACAAATCATCATCTTTTTAAAAAAATCAGTATTTAGTTTTCATATAAAGATAAACACTTAAACACACATTAGGCCCAACAAATAAAATAACAGTACGGTGGATTTAAACCAACAGAAGTAGGTTAGATTTAAAAAAGAAAATGTAAAGAATGACAAAGATAAATGTCCCCAATAATTAAAGTAATAAGGATAGCTGAGTCAAAAGATCACACCATTTAGGCCTACATTGTAAAAGCATTGGGCGTCTTTTCAATGAATCAATTGATCAGTTCACAACACCACTCTGAATGATTCATCCAAATCTTGGAATATAGTGGAAAAGTCTTATGGACCACTTCTATACCTTTTATGATGCTTTTTTTTTTACAGTGGGCTTGAAAACAAGCCTAAGCCTTGAAGCTCAGCTTCTTTTGTTCAAAACATCCAAACTGTTAAAATATGGAGTCTTGGAGTCCCTGAGTGTTTTATGACTGCTGCTCCTAATGACCATTAATGTTGTCTTAGCCGGGTTGTTTATGAGTTTTTAATATGGAGAGGTAACAGTTTCATCTCTGACGGAAGCTGGATCCATCTCAGCACTATCGATTGACTGCTATTGTGTTTTTAGTGAGACATCCATTTCACCCCTTATCTGTGAGTCTGCGTGTGTATATGTGTGTGTTTGTAGGCATGATTCGGTGGGGCGATAATGTCTGACCATTCCATCCACATAATCGTCTATTGATTTAGTTTTGGTGCATGGAGCAATAAATTCCCTCAGCAGTGTGATAGAAAGTGCACCAGAGCTTCTCTCCGCACAGAGAGATTCATCTACTGAACATCTCTGCTCTTGTGCAGTACATTTTAACATGTATCCATCATATATGTCACAAAATATTAATATGTTTTAATTCTCTTCTGACATGTTTACTGGCCTGTCACTCACATGACATCAGAGCTACAGCAAACCACCACGATCCAATCAATTCCCGATGGAGAAGATATGGGGTGGATTTTAAATCATTTTGGTTTGAGTAGATGCCATTTTAGTCATGCTCCTATGCCCCAAAGTTCTAATATGAAAAATTTGCTATTTATTGAGAAATATGTAATATTCAATCTTATCTTACTTCTTAAACTTTTAATTGAAATGCACCATGCTCTAAAACAGGTTTTACTGGGAATATTGCTGTGATTGGCAAACATTCAATAGTTCTTTTTTTCCTGTTTTCTCAATTAACTTTTACATCCAATCTTTTGTAATATGTAACTAAACAAAAAACAGTTACTTAAGCCGCGTTTCCACTGCAGGAACTTTCCCCAGGAACTAGGAACTTTGGGGTGGTACTCCGTGTGTTTCGACCGCAGGAACCAGGGTCTAAATGGAGTCCCGGGTAAATTTTTCCCCTTCCGAATGTCCCTGCTCGTGAGGCAGTACTTTTTCAAAGTTCATGAACTTTCAGGGGTGGGACTTGGGCACTGAACATGCTGATTGGTTGAGCTCACGCAGCATTTTATTTCAACCAGCATTTTTAAAAGTCTTTTGCGAGGTTCGTTCTGCGTTCAGTAAATATCAGTCTTGCTCTTTCTGTCCGATGGCGCACGTTATCTCAGCAATCGCACGCTCAATGTCCATAATAGCTGATAATAACATGCGTTGTCTTATCTTAAATCTAGCTTTGCGAGCTTTCAGAATACGCTTTAGTATCAGAACTCGTCTCTTTTCCGCCGTTTCGTTAATTACCTCTTTAGTAAACCAATACATAACCAGCAAAAGTAGCGCTGCTTGAATCTCCTCCATACTTGTCGCGCAAATATTTTTACTCTCCGTCGCTGACTGGGAGGAGCAGTTGCGCGCAGTCCTACATCACCGGACTAATTTGCTTAATTTTCACGGTACTTTAGACCGCAGTGGAAACGTAGTTTTAAATGATCGAAATAGTTCAAACTTAATTTACTTTAGCATCCTCAATCCCCTCACTAGCAATCGCTAACTTTCTATTTCTTCTTTTTTTTCTTCAAAAGTTCAAAATATACTACATATATTATATACTACATAATATACACTGTAATTCCTGTTTGTGTTTGTTTTTTAATATGAAAATAAAATAGACAATTTGACAATAAAATATAAAGTGAATATTGTGTGTGGAACAGAAAAGTGTTATTGCTGCACCACTGTGGACAAACCCTTTATAGGTTTTAGGGGTCATTTATTCTAAGGCCTAAAACAACCACAAGAGGTTGCTAACCAAAGACGTTTTTATGACTTATTGACCCACTGTTATTCATGGCTGTAATGATGTGTGTAGGTGAGTGAAACGTCCTCCCTCACGTGAGGCCTACAGTATGTCCCCATTGGGCTTCATTTTCCATTCCTCCTCTGTCCTGATAGTGAAGGCAGTGATCCCTGTCATTAATGGCCAATGATATAAAATTGTGGTCAGGTTTTATGAGCTCTCATGTAAATTGGATGCTGGGGCTCGTAAATGTGGTCATTGTGTCTAAGGTAAATGACAGTGGTTGCTGAATTGAACGTGTGAGGTCTGCCCTCAAGGTCCTGCTAGATGGCAAATACATAAAGCCAGTCAAGACGCTTAAACACTTAAACCTGCTCGTGTGCACATGCGAATACACTTTACTTCTCTTTCCATCCCACAGACTCTCTCACTCTCTCTCTCTTTTTATTTGTCTTTCTCTCCAATGCAAGTGATTTATTGTTTCATTTTACTTAACATACGGATCTCTAAAATTAATTTCAAGGAGGTACGCTGACCCATCTGGGGGAGCTGTTGATTTATACAGATGAAATGATTGCTTTCAAAATGACCTCAAGTCACTCAAGATTAAAAAGGGAAATTGTCATGATTTTTTAATGCATTTGTTTGTTTGCTTCTTGGCGCAAATATTTTATTCTGGTTATGAATGCAATTACATGTTATGGATTAGGGCAATAAAACATTTTAGCAGGATTGAATTTACAGAGCCGTAGTCCTTTATAAGCCAGAGACAAATTGAGTCGGTACTTAAGGCCTAAATAGAACCGTTAATGAATATTAAATACAAGAAAACATGTTGCAAAATATATGAGGGTAAAGCAAAGTGTATTGTTTGGATACAGCAGTGCAGTCATATTTCTTCTGTAATGAATAGCTTGATTAATGTGCTGTTTTGTTAACTATTGGCTGGTATTAACTTTCATTATCTGGTGTTACAAATAGCAAGTGTCTGGTTTATGAGGCAACCTCCAACTTCATCCATGACTTCAATACATAAAACATAACGTAAATTTGACTGAAAAGCTAAAGCATATTTTATGGCATGTGAGACAAGGTCTTTACAAATATGCGCCTGATAATGAAGAATAGCATGTCATTCAAGACAAATTTCGTTTTGCAAAGTCTTCCAGTCAGAAAAACACTTTTTTATCAGTTAGAACACAAACTGAACAAGTTAATGAAAATGATGGCAGTGATTGACTGCCACCGTGGTGATTGACTTTTATAGCCAAAACACCTTACTTTTTTTTTGTGGCAATAAAAGCAAAACTTTAATACATAAATAAAGTCACTCATCATAACAGTGTCTCAAGGTTTCCAGGAGCAACAGAATGGTTGCCGTCAAAAATCCCACTCCCATTTGCGTCAAAAGACAAGGAAATGAGCAGTGCTTTCCAATCGGCAATGAACACAGCAGATAAGGCAGACAATAGGACCCAATCACACTGCTCTCCACAATAGACTCTCATGAGGTTCCCTGGAGCAGATGGATCATTTGCATAGACACAGGCTGGCTGTGATTGTGTTAGATATTATAGGTGTATTAAAAATATCTCTGCAGGAAAAGTGATCATAAGCTGCTTCAGATCCCTATTCGAAGTGAAGTTTTGTTGTTGTTGTTTTAATTGTCATGAATGGATAAGTCTGCTGAGCTGGAAAAGTCCTTAAGAGAATGATAACTTTTTAACTTATCTTCATTAACATACTGTATGGTAGTATTTAGATCTTTATAACGACACTCCAAAGACCTCACAAAAACAGCATTGAAGAATTACACACTAAAATTAGCTAATATCTTAAATAGTTCGACAGTACTTGATTCGGATTCAGTGCAGTGACTCTGTTCATCCTGAACAGTCTCTGTCTCTCTCAAAGTCTCTCTCTCTCTCTCTCTCTCTCTCTCTCTCTCTCTCTCTCTGTGCGCATGTGCGGGCGTTTGTTGAGTCGAGTGAGTGGTGAGTGCGTGGTCTTTTGTGCCCGCTGTGGCTTTGAAAGATTATCTCTTTTCCCCCTTTTTTTTTGTTTTTTTTGTTTTGTTGTTTGGTTAAAGTTTTTCTTTGTGAATTTAATAGAGAAACTGAATTATTAACTGAGCGCCTAAACCAGTCTTTGTACTGGGAGGCATGGCGACTCAGGGAGCTAATGTTCTAGATTCACTCACGCGCCGCCACGGAGTAAAGGTGGTGGCTGCGGGGAGTGTGGAGGAGTGTAGTGTGGCGGTTGGTGATGTAGTGGGTCATGACTGTGTGTTAGCAGCGTCTAAAATGAATAACTCGATTGTGCTGTTTTTAAGTACAGTAGAGAAAGCGAATGAAGTAGTTGGAAAGGGAATAAACATGCGTGGTTTATTTACCCAAGTACTACCTCTTTCTACCCCCGCTAAAAAAGTCACCATTTCTAATGTACCCCCTTTTATTAAGGATGAGATGCTGACTAAGGAATTGTCACGCTTTGGCAAACTGATTGCTCCCATAAAAAAGATCGCTATAGGGAGTAAATTGGGGTTGGTGAAACATGTAGTGTCGTTCAGGCGATTTACGTACATGATACTGAACGGAAATAGAACTGATCTTGACTTGAATTTTAAATTTAAGGTGGAGGACTTTGATTACACAGTTTTTGTTACTACAAACACGATGAGGTGTTTTGGTTGTGGAAAGTCGGGACATTTGATTCGTGGGTGCCCGGAAAACATCGCTCATCAAAGTGAGCAGAATGAAGGTGTAAATAACACTGCGCATAACGAAGACGGAGAAGTCGCCAGTACTTCTAATGCGCCGAATTCTAATGATCCAAAAATAGCTGTTTCAGCCGACGAAAATGTTGAAGCTGATATGATGAGACAAAGTGTTGAAATTGATGAAAGAAACGCCAAAAAATCCGAAATTGTAACCTGTGAGAGTGTTGATTGCATTAACAATGATTGTGGAGAGGCTCTGGGAAAAACGCAAACGGGTTTTAGTCAGTTTTCTGATACAGAATCACAAGTGGAGAGTCTAATTCAAAATGATAATATGTTAATGGACATGGATCAGGTTGTGTTTAAAACACCTCTGAAGAGGAAAAAAAATGACAAAAGCGTGGTTTTGAAACAGGCCAGGAAGAATCAATTAGAGAATAAGGTGGATAATGAAAGCAGTGAGAGTGAGTTCTCTGATTCAAATGTCTCGGGTTGCTCACAGTCCAGTTGGTCGTGTCTTGAATATGGAGTGGATGAGATTAAAAAGTTTTTGAAAGTGACCAAAAATATGAGAGGAGTGCAGACTGATGAATATTTTCCAGATCTCAGAAGACTTCTGGAAAATATTAAGTGTTCAATGAGTGAAGGAAGATTTACAGATAAAGAAGTATATCGTTTAAAGAAAATTGTCACAAAAATTCAACTCCAATTGAGTAATGATGATGAAATGGTTTAGTTTTTATGCCCTTATTGCATGTATTGCTCTCTGTAGTGTAGTTTCTTTTTCATTTTTAATGATGAGTGACATTCGCATTGGATCTCTAAATGTGAATGGGGCTAGAGACTGCAGAAAGAGAGCACAGATTTATGAAGTAATAAGTCAGAATAAAATTGATGTCCTGTTTTTACAGGAGACACATAGTGATGGAAAAAATGCTATTGAATGGGCTAAGGAATGGGGAGGTCTTCTTTTTCTGAGCCATAATACTTCACTCAGTGGAGGGGTTGCAGTTTTGTTTAACAAAAATTTTGCTCCCTCATCTTTTTCAGTTGAGGAGATTGTAAAAGGTAGATGTATGAAGATCAAAGCTACATTTGAAGATCATGTTTTTGCTTTTATTTGTGTGTATGCACCAACCTCACAGATAGAAAGAATGTTGTTTTTAGATAAACTGAATACAGTAATAGAAAAGTGTGATGATGAGTTTTTGGTTCTGGGAGGGGATTTTAATTGTGTTGAAAGAAACATAGATAGGAATCATGTAGAGCCACATATGGCTTCACGTCGAAAATTGATACAAATGATAGAAATGAATGAGCTTTGTGATGTATGGAGAAATTTTAATAATGATGTTAAACAATATACATGGACACATGTTCGTGACAATTTGCTGTCAATGGCACGTTTAGATAGATTTTATGTCTTCAAGCATCATCTTAGTTCCTTTATAAATGGCTCAATTCTTCCAGTAGGTTTCTCTGACCATAGTTTGGTTTTGTGTCGAATGATTATCAGTTCTGTTAAGTTAAATAGTTCTTATTGGCATTTTAATGTGACATTGTTGTCAGATTTATATTTTAAAGATGTTTTTAAGTTTTATTGGGAGTCTTTTAGAGAACAAAAAGACCAATTTTCTTCTTTACAAGAATGGTGGGACATTGGGAAAGTAAATATTAGGCAATTATGTCAACAATATACTCTAAATGTCACAAGAATTTTAACTCAGTCTATTAAGAAATTAGAAGTTGAAATTTTAGGAATCCAAGTTTTAATTCAAGAAACAGGAAATCAAGACCATTTAGAATCTCTTTTTATGAAAAAATCAGCTTTGTCTGATTTTTATAAAAGAAAGGCACAAGGGGCATTGGTCAGATCACGTTTCCAGAATGTGGAGCAGATGGATGTTCCATCAAAGTTTTTTTTTGGATTAGAAAAAAAGAATGGACAAAGACGGTATATACAGAATTTACGCTCTGAAGCTGGGGTTCTGTTATCAGACCCAGTTGAAATGAGAAAAAGAGCAGTAACATTCTATAAAAATCTTTATAGCTCTGATCATAGGACAGATCAAGATGTCGATAGTTTCTTCTTTGAAGATCTGCCAAAAATCTCTGAAAGTGCCAATGAAAAACTCAGTAAAGCTATTACTTTGATAGAACTGTATGAAGCTCTCCAGAGTATGCAAAATGGGAAAGTTCCAGGTATAGATGGGATCCCTTTTGAATTCTATAAAGCATACTGGGGTATTATAGGTGAAGACTTGCTTGCAGTTCTTAGTGATAGTTTAGTTTGTGGTTTTTTACCACTGAGTAGTCGGAGAGCAGTTCTTACTCTCATCCCAAAGAAAGGAGATTTGAGTGATATTAAAAACTGGAGACCAGTGTCATTATTGTGCTCCGATTATAAAATTCTGTCCAAGGTATTGGCGATTAGGCTAGGGAAAGTTTTAGATGACATAATTAGTCCTGACCAATCCTACTGTGTGCCTGGAAGATCTATATTTGATAATATTTTTTTAATTAGAGATTTGATGGATTTTTCAAAGATCTGCGGTGTAAATTTTGGCTTGATTTCCATTGATCAAGAAAAGGCTTTTGACCGCGTAGAGCATGATTATTTATGGAAGACTCTAGATGCCTTTGGTTTTAATTCGGTTTTTAAAGGCTATATTAAATTATTATATAATGACATTGAGAGTATGTTGAAAATTAATGGTGGTTTGTGTGTTCCTTTTAAAGTTCAGCGTGGAGTAAGGCAAGGTTGTTCTTTATCAGGTATCCTCTACACATTGGCAATAGAACCACTATTGCACAGATTAAGAAGGGTCTTAAAAGGACTCACATTGATGAACTGTGAAAGTACTTTTGTTTTATCAGCTTATGCTGATGATGTTATTGTAATTGTAAAAGAGGAAAATGATGTGAATATTTTAATGGAAACTTTGGAAGATTTTGAAATGATATCAGCTGCAAAAGTGAATTGGTTAAAAAGTGAAGCTGTTTGGATGGGAGACTGGACAACAGTGACTCCCAAACTCCCTGATGGTCTGTTATGGAAAAAAGATGGTTTAAAGTATTTGGGAGTTTATTTGGGAGATGAGACATTTCAATTTAAGAATTGGGAAGGGATGATTGAGAAAATAAAGGGCCGCTTGGATAAATGGAAGTGGATAAAGAGAATATTGTCCTATAGGGGTCGAGCCCTTATTGTCAATAACCTTGTTGCTTCATCTCTTTGGCATCGGCTGACTTGTGTTGACCCGCCACTACTCTTTCTTGCTAAGATCCAATCGATGTTGATAGACTTCTTCTGGGATAAAATGCACTGGGTGGTCCATAACATCTTGTATTTACCAAAGGAAGAAGGTGGACAAGGACTTGTGCATTTACAAAGCAGGACAGCAACTTTTCGAGTACAGTTTATACAACGGTTCTTGACAGGCCCAGAGTCTGTAAGTTGGAGGCCAGTGGCAAGTGCTATCTTAAAAACTGCTGCAGATCTAAGTCTGGACAAATCCTTATTTTTAGTGGATCCAAAGTTTTTAAATGTGGTGAAACTTCCACCTTTTTATCGGAATCTTTTTAAAGTTTGGAGTCTTTTTAAACTCCAAAGGACAATTAATTCCACATCCTTGTATTGGCTTCTGGAAGAGCCATTAATTTATGGTGCAAGACTGGACATAACTAATGCATCACTTTCATTGACTGAAGCCTTTATAAAGGCTAAAGTGGTGACTCTTCATGAACTAATAAGTCTGGCAGGACCAGATTTTATTGAGGGGGATGCGGTGTCAACACAATTGGGGTTTAGATCCACTCGTACGGTTGAAAAATTATTACAAAAGTTACACACTCTTCTTACAGTCGACGAGATCGATCTACTCAGAAAATATTGTGAAGGAGAAATAATTCCCAATGTTAAAGATCCTTTTCCAAAGTTGATGGTTTCACCTAATTTAGAGGAGGTTGGTGGAATTTTTCTGGAATCAGAAAAATTAATGGACATGGACTTTAAAGAAGTTAATGGCAAGAAATTGTACAAGTCATGTGTGAAATGTTTTAATAAAATGGCACTAAATGGGAAAACTGATACACCTTGGCGAAATGTTTTAGGTTTGAATGAAATTTTTAAGCCAAATTGGAGAACATTTTACAAGCCACCATTAGTTAAAAAAATTGGAGATTTGCAGTGGAGGATTTTACATTGTATTGTTGCTGTAAATGCCTTCATATCTGTGTTGGATCCTAATGTAAGTCAAGAATGCCCTTTTTGCTCACAAAGGGAAACTGTTTTTCATGTTTTTATGCATTGTAATAGACTTAAACCTTTATTTGAGGTTTTACAAACATTCTTTAAGTCTTTTAATGAAGAATTTTCAATGCAAATTTTTATTTGTGGTGTTAAGTATACAAGGACAAGAGAGAGAGAGTGTAAGATGTTAAATTTTGTCTTGGGAAAAAGTAAAATGGCAATCTACATGAGTAGGAAAGATAAAATTGAAAAAAATCAGGAATTTAATCTTGTGTCCATTTTCTGTGCCATGGTCAAAGCAAGACTGCTGATTGATTTTAGTTTTTATAAAGCTACTTCATGTGTTGCAATGTTTGAGGATGTTTGGTGTTATGGAGGAGCGTTATGCTTTGTTGTAGATGACAACCTTTATTTTACTCAATTTATGTAATATTCTTTTTTCTCTTTTTTAAATAGATGTTTTTAATATTTTTGTGTGGAACTTGTGTGGAACCTTTATAAATTGTAATAAAGGTGTTTTCAAAATTCTCTCTCTCTCTCTCTCTCTCTCTCTCTCTCTCTCTCTCTCTCTCTCTCTCTCTCTCTCTCTCTCTCAAAGTCTCTCTCTCTCTCTCTCTCTCAAAGTCTCTCTCTCTCTCTCTCTCTCTCTCTCTCTCTCTCTCTCTCTCTCTCTCTCTCTCTCTCTCTCTCTCTCTCTCTCTCTCTCTCATATATGAGTAATGTTGGAAAGTCCAATTCATTCTAGTGAATCGGTTAATCCTGAACTGCCCTTTCTATCATATATTTATAGATAGAAGGTCCAATCCATTCAAATTAATCATCATTCAAATGGTTCATGTACATGAACAGTAAAAAAAAAAAAAAAAAACATTCACTCATTAGAGTCCCTGCCTTTATTAACATTTCATGTTGGCCTTTTTTTTTTTTTTTTTTACATAGCAGAATATGTATTTAAAAGATTTTTTTGACACAATCATATATAAAATTGGGTGCGTTCTAGTTTTTGTATACAGCATACATTTATAGTTTGACATTGTCATACTAATTGAAATTCATTCATTTGGATAAAAATATATTGTCCATGGTATCTAACCACACTGAAGCTATGTCTTTGTTAGTGTGACATTTATTTTGTGTGATTATTTTGTATTATGTAAATTGGGTAACAATTCATGGGTGACAATTGTGACGTTATGGGTAGGTATGGGGAATTGACATGAGCAGTTATTGTTACGTGTAAAAAGGGACATGCGCAGTGAAGAGTAAAGCCGAAAGTTTACTTTGTTTTTGTACGCAAGCGTATGCGCACAGTCAAAAGCACAGCCTTGCAAAGTATACTTCTTTTGACTTGTATGCATACATAGGCGTTCAACGCATGCACAGTTTTGAGCAATCTCTCGCCCATGAGTTACTTCACATGTAAATACTGCAAAAACATTAAATGCACATGTGCAACCTGTAAGAAGTATGTGTGGATACAAAAATCTGGTGGTGCACGTTCAGTGACCCTCGCCAACGTTCAAAAAGTGAAGTATACTTTGGCCTTGGTGAGCGGGACTGCAGTGTGTCTTACTATATGAGCTTTGACAAATAAAAGAAGTCAGTAAAGTTCCATATTTCCGTCTAAGCCTGCATTAATACGTTGGACCCATTTACAAGAGACTGGAGCTTCCTCCTATGTTCCACAGCCCCTCTTACATTAGTATAACTTATGTAGCATTGCTGACACTGATCTGTGATACTTACAGTAAGAAGACGAAATGAGAGATTGGAGTCGAGTGAGCCAGTTAAGGTCCCTTGACCCAAAACCTTAAAATGTTTATTGACTCATACCACTTTAATTTCCCCAACAAAATGAACTTCGAATAGCCTGGCTATCCATCAGTGTCTAGCAACTCACCTCGCCTCTGAAGTATGTGCTACCAAAAGTAATAACTGGGTTTTACATTGTTTATTGTGATCAGATCATATTCTTACAGCAACTGCAATCTTATTATTATACAGTGGTGGCCAAAATTATTAGAACACTTGGCATCTGGGAGTCGTCTTATTGGGCCTGGATTTATTTTCCAAGAGAACAATGACCGAAACATTCTTCTAACTATTGCCGGAACTACCTGCGACGGAAGGAATCTGCTGGAACATTGAAAATGATGGACTGGCCCTCTCAAAGTGCGGACCTGAACCCCACCGAGCACATTTGGGGCGAGTTGGAAAATAAACTGGACAGAGCTATTGTACATTCAAAGGAAAGCCTTTGGCTTCAGTTGCAGGAGGCATGGGATAACATTAGTGTTGAAGTTCTCAGAGGAAAATATTGACGCTGTGCCAGAGAGATGTGCTGCTGTAATTGCTGCAAAAGGTGGACATACCAAATATTAAAGTTAAAAGTGGATAAAAACAGTATGACTCACTTCATCTGATATTTGATGGTCAGAGCAACCATCTGCATGTTTCATGAATATTATGAAATTAAATCATGTTTTAGAGGGGAAAAAAGGTCAATATTTTCCGATCTGTCAGGTGTTCTAATCATTTTGGCCACCACTGTATGTAATCAAATCGAAAATAATAATAATAAATAAATAATAATTAACTTAAAGGATTAGTTCACTTTTAAATAAACTTTTGCTGATAATATACTCACCCCCCTGTCATCCAAGATGTCCATGTCTTTCTTTTTGACTGCAAAAAGAAAGACATGGACATCTTGGATGACAAGGGGGTGAGTCAATTATAAGTAAAAGTTTATTCAAAAGTGAACTAATCCTTTAAGTAAGGTACATTACAATTACAGCATCTAGAAAACATATACACACACACGCACACACAAACTGGCATATATGGTTTACAGGGACTCTCCATAGGCGTAATGGTTTTTTTACAGCACAAACTGTATTTTGTATCCCCCTAACTAACACTTTTTAGTTAACTTTACTTAATGGCTTAACTATGATCGTTTACAATTGTATTGCTAACACTTACGTCATAAACACATGTGAAACTTTTAATTGGGTTGATATAATCCCTCTATATTTGTAACAATATCTTGCAGTTGACCATGCTTGAGTCACACAGACTTCAACATTCAGCGTGCAAAATACAACAAAGGTAACAACAATGGTAGCTATACTAAGTCAAGAGTAAATCGAAAGTGAAAGATCAAGTACTCTCTACAGTTATTTTTTAGTTACTTGAACTCTAGTGTAAGTGAACTATACTAACTAAGCATTAGCTCAACATACTATTCCAATTTCACAATTTTTTTTAAGGCAATCGGTTTGCATGCTTTTTTTAAGTATGTCTAACTTATTCGATTTTACAGTGTATACCCCTAAAACTACCCATCACATAAAACTTTTGCCATTTTTTGAATTTCAAACCATTTGGTTTACTCTGATAAAAATAAAGGTTTTAAAAAGGGTGTTTTATTTTAAGACATCATGAGAATAATGTAACGCTTGTTGACATTATAACAAGAATATCTATTTTCTTTTTTCCCTTTGCATTCCGATGTAATAGTATGAAAAAATGACAACATATACTGCACATTTGTGGTCTGTTCCCTTTCAAAAGCTACATTTGGGGAAGTGTCATATCATGACCCGCTGTGAATAGTGTGTTTAACATGTCAATGAAATTGACCCGGAGGTATTATATCCTCGTGTAGCATGTGCGCGGGTGACGTCACCAACTAGAATACTCTCATTTTTCTCCTCAAATGTATTATCTATCAAAATGACGAAAATCAAGTCATGCAATGCTGAAGTTAATGAACATTAAGGCAACGTATGTTACATAATACAGATTTATATTACTACAGTGATATTTAACCTGTCCGTTATTGCTGTGGAAAGGAACGCACTTTTGGGCTTATTCATGGTCTGTTGGAAGTACCTTGTTGATGCTTTTACACTTTTAAATGTTCTTTTAAATGTTCGATGGTTGAAGGGTGAGTAGAATAATGTCCTCTCATTGTACCCATTTTAAACACCCCAGAAAAAACCTGTATTATTGCGTTCATAGAGCAAGCCTTTCACTGATTGTTTACAGCTTAACGGAAGTTACACCCATAATTTGCACAAAGTGTCATGGGGCGTAGGAATTAGGTGGATAAAGAACATTTAAAAAAATAAATAAATAACCTTTTTTCACTATAAATAACCTTTTTTTGGAATGGAAAGATTCCAAGGTTCTTCGTGTAACAATGGATGCAAATAATGAACCTTTATGTTTAAGAGTGCACAAGGAAGTGTCCTCATAAACCACCTTTAAGTTGTAATACCAATGTCATTGAACACATTTGTGTCCTCATAAACCACATATGCCAGATCACACACACACACACAATCCTGATGTTGTGCAGCTTTTCATGACAGAGTCACAGCATTAATCATTCCGCAGGCTTTAGAGGAAGAGCTGCCTGGATATCTGTCCATCACTGATAGTGAGTCGCCCTGTCCCTCCTCTAGCGGTGGAACAAATCTGATAATGAGAGAACGAGTGTGACAGTGAGGTAGGGCTGAGCTTTCAGCAGATGAATAAAACACGGGTGAAAAAACAGCTCACAGAAATTGTGATATATGCCTAATCACCCTGTATTTGTCATAATCAAAGTAAACCATTGTGAGCATGCAGTTGTTTATGGTTGTAGATATCCTACTATATTGCGTAACAGTATAACATAAACTATTTATGATCTTGATTAAACCTTGCACATGTTGTTTCGTCTTCAGCATCACATTGTATGAGGACACAGGTTTGCCATTTCATGGTGTCACAGCGTATTTATTTCTCATTACATGCATCTAATAGCTCTTGCCTAAAAATCCATAACCTTAACCTTGTCATTACACACATTATCAGCTGTTTCAAGCAAAAGAAAAGGCATGTTGAATAGCAGCTGTGAACTCCTCTCATTATCTGTGCTGAACTTGCAGTCCCAGTCTATCAATTCATGACACTGTCTCGGTCCATAACAAATGAGTTCTTTACACCACACAGCATGGGCATAATTAGTTTTAACTTGATTGATTGAATGGTGCCATACTACAACACTTGTTTTACAATAGCACAGCACTGTAATTCATTAAATTGTCAATACTTAATATCTTTGATGTGGTAGACAAGCCTATTGTAAAATATAATGGTAAGTTGCTAATTTACCTATTATGAAATATAGAGTATTATATAAACAAAGTCAATTGACCAAAAAGTCACGTTGTGCATGCTGAAAGTTTACTTTCATAAAAGCAGGATAACTTAAAGTTGGTATGAAATGGAAGTTATTATAGTCTTTTCTTCCCTACTGTGACATACACCGATCAGGCATAACATTATGACAGGTGAAGTGAATAACACTGATCATCTCTTCCTCACGGCACCTGTTAGTGGGTGGGATATATTAGGCAGCAAGTGAACATTTTGTCCTCAAAGTCGATGTGTTAGAAGCAGGAAAAATGGGCACGCGTGAGGATTTGAGCGAGTTTGACAAGGGCCAAATTGTGATGGCTAGACGACTGGGTCAGATCATCTCCCAAACTGCAGCTCGTGTAGGGTTTTTTGGGTCTGCAGTGGTCAGTATCTATCAAAAGTGGTCCAAGGAAGGAACAGTGGTGAACTGGCGAGCGAAGGATGGCCTGTGTGGTCCGATCAAACAGATGAGCAACTGTAGCTCAAATTGCTCAAGAAGTTAATGCTGGTTCTGATAGAATGGTTTCAGAATACACAGTGTATCGCAGTTTGTTGCATATATTGCTGCATAGCCACAGACCAGTCAGGATGCCCATGCTGTCCCTTGTCCACCACCGAAAGCGCCAACAGTGGGCGCGTGAGCACAAGAACTGGACCACGGAGCAATGGAAGAAGGTGGTCTGGACTGATGAATCACATTTTCTTTTACGTCACGTGGATGGCTGGGTGTGTGTACATATTCTTATCTGGGGAACACATGGCACCAAGATGCACTATGGGAAGAAGGCAAGTCAGCGGAGGCAGTGTGATGTTTTGTGCAATGTTCTGCTGGGAAATCTTGGTTCCTGCCATCCATGTGGATGTTACTTTGACATGTATCACCTGCCTAAGCATTGTTGCAGACCTTTTCATGGAAACGGTATTCCCTGGTGGCTATGGCCTCTTTCAGCAGGATAATGTGCCCTGCCCCAAAGCAAAAATGGTTCAGGAATGGTTTGAGGAGCACAACGAGTTTGAAGTGTTGACTTGGCCACCAAATTCCCCAGATCTCAATCCAATCGAGCATTTGTGGGATGTGCTGAACAAACAAGTCCGATCCATGGAGGCCCCACCTCGCAACTTACTGCACTTAAATGATCTGCTGCTAACATCTTGGTGCCAGATACCACAGCACACCTTCAAGGGTCTAGAGGAGTCCATGCCTCGACTGGTCAGGGCTGTTTTGGCAGCAAAAGGGGGACCAACACAATATTAGGAAGGTGGTCATAATATTACGCCTGATCGGTGTATATCTGAGTGAAAAAACTTAAATAACGCCATACACAAAATGCCACTAGGGGCTTCTGTCCCAATTCCTAAAGGTCTAAATTATCTTCAAACTATTCAGGAGATTCTATGGAATGTTCTTCTTGTTTGAGACGCCATGGTACTCTGCCTAGGGACAGCAACACTAACAGCTGCTGGACACAAAAACATTCCAACATGTCTTTAAGAATACAAATGCAATACTGTCTATAAAATACAGTAGATATCTGAATAGAAAGAGCAGTCCGAAAAAAAAAGATAGGAATAATTGTAATGTACCTTTAAGATGTTATCTGCTCACTGATTATATGATCATATTGCTCTGTCACTGTACTGTAATTGCCCGAACGTTGGAATTCAGCTTCATATGCTGATGCCCTTTAGGCCAAATGGGACTTTGATGCAAGCCGGAGTGACCCTGAGCTGCTTTAAAACACCATGTTCTGCCCACCCACCATCTGTCCGCAGTGATTGCCCAGCTTTGGGCGCAAATGTGGAATTGATATGGAAAGTACATCTTCAGCAGTGGCCAGATAGCTGGAGTGCAGCCCCGTATGACCCTTCCAATAGTATTTATCTCCTCAAACACCAAATATTTGTGATTATTGGTATATTATTATCTTGTGTGGGCATGTGGGAATAAATGCAGAGTGATCTCATTTTTCATCCCTGTGTCCCCTCAGGTAACGGATGACATCCATTTATAATGTCACATCACAATATCCCTCTGCAGTTCTACAAACATATGCCATTTCATAAATCTTCAGTCATATTAAATTATGTAAAAATAAATTCTTTATTTTAACACTTTAATGACATTCGGTTCTTTTTTTATTAGTTTTGTGTCTTGTAAATTATGAATTTGGAGTGCGTAAAAATGTATAATTATAATTCTATCTGAGAGCAATTAGATTATGTTTTGTTATGCAAACTCATTATGAGCTGTTCATGAATGAGTATTATATTTTACTTTCTCAAGCGCAAAGAAGTGTATAACATGACTAGACATTTGTTTCTAATTACATCAATTTTAAGAGGCCTCGCAGACACTAAATTAGAGCTCATCTTCATACAGGCCGTACCACGCACACAAGCTGCATTGTTGCTCATCTCATAAATGAGAGAATGAACAGATTAGGAGGCGTCCGGATTGAAATAATATATTTATTTTAAGCTGTCAGTGCCTTTATTTTCAGCTGTCACATTTTAAAATGCGTAAGAAGAATGTTTGTCTTTATCATTAAAAATGCTATCATGTTTGTACCTGTATTTATTTTCCTAATATAGTCCCAGCAGAAACCAGGAGAGGTCATTTCCACTGCCTGGTACCGTGTGTCAAAGTCAGCAGAGGGGAAACGCGATATCTTCTCTTAAAATAATGGCTGTCATCAATGCTATATTATTATTTGCACATCGCTGTTTACAACGTGGTTTCAAATAACATGCAGATATTTTATGAGTCACTTCAGTCTCTTAGAGAGAGAACATAAACCTAAATATGAAATTTGTTTTATTTCCTGACAGAAGTAATGAGACTGGATACAGAACTGTTTTATTGTTGTTTTTGTGCCACAGAGAATTCAATCTCTTTTACAAGATAGACTTGCACAGCAAAGACAGCAAACACATTTAGACATCATTAAAATACTCATATAGATGAAATGACAATACATTTAAGCATATTCAATAAGCAGATTTTAAGCACATTGAAATGCAGGAAGGGAACAGAAGGAACAAATCAATTATTTATAGCAATTAAAATAAAGAGATTTAAATTCTATATTACTGTTGGCTTATAAATATTTTATATATTCAGTTGCTCTTTCTGCAGGTTGCATTGTTATACCAGTAGGTGGCGACAATTGACTTTATGAGTGAATCAGTGAATCTTGAATCAGTTATTTAACTGATTCGTTCAAAAATGATGATTCATTCAGAAACAAAACAAGTGACTGGATGCATCCGAAATCATATACTTCCCTTCTGTAAAGTACGCGAAAAATATTATGGACAAAATAAGTAGGCTATGTCAGAATTCACAAGTACTCATAAAAGAGTAGGCAAAAAGTACCCGGATTACCCAGTACTTCCTATTCTGAAGTGTTCATACGATGGACACTTTACTATCCCATGAGGCCACGAGAGAGGATTTGTGAATGGCAGTAAAGCGATGCAACTGATGTTGGTAGGTCACATGATCATGACATGGCAGATGTAGTATGACCAGATTACATTTATACTGCACACATTCATACTATATAGAAAATTATAGTTTAATGGTTGCAGAGTAATTTCTTATTCTAAATAAGTAACTACTCAAGAGAGTATGTGATTTTGGACACAGCCAGCATCTTTATGAGTGAATCACTGAATCATTCACTCATTTGATTTGTTCAAAAACAATGATTCATTCACTATCTGCTGTGGAACGAATCACTATACTGTTTGTTGCTTTGAGTCATGCAAAGTTTCTGCTATGGCTTTGTTTGAAACTAATTTAGTTAGTGGAGCAAAAACAGTAACTGTCAATCTGTGTCTAAAAATTTAAGTTACTAGCTTATTGGTTACGTTTTGAGCAGGCAAGGAGATGAAGAGGTGGATCCAAATGCAGCAAAACATGGTTTTATTAAACAAAAAAATTGTGTGCAAACAGAAAAAAGTTCCATTGTGGAAGGAAGAGTTCATGGGGTGGATAGATACTCGAGGGGACGAAGACCCAGCTTGACACCACCAGGGCCTAGCTGAACCACAAAAAAAATGTGGGGGCTGTTGGATATAATAATATAGGCTAATACAGGGTTCCTCAAATCTTACCCTGGAGGTCCAATGCGCTGCAGAGTTTAGCTCCAACCCTAATCAAACACACCTGAACATGCTAATCAATGTCTTCAGGTTCATTAGAAAACTACAGGTAGGTGAGTTTGATTAGGGAACCCTGGGCTAATATATAAAATATGTTTTCTGATATAGCCAAATTCTGTATTAGACATATTTAATGCCTATATGAGCTATACTATTACATTGCTGTAGCCAGTGATATAGAATATAATGACACAATTATATTTGAAATGTTGTTATTGTCGTGACTCGTGGCTAAAAAAAATATTTACTGTGAGTCTGGAGTGGTATAGGGGCTTTTTGAACACACGTTTCCTTACAAGCTGTGGCAATGCTGAGGGTCTGAAGCTAATGTTGTTGACGCTTGCAAGCCAAGAGCCAATCCATCAGGCAGAGGTTGGAGGAAAAAACATCGACGGTGAGGCACTTCATCGTTTTAAAAGGCTATTCATCACAGCAGTCGCTGCTGTCAGCTTCTGCTCCCAATATTTCCAGGGGAGGAATCAGGAACTAGCCAGACTCCTTCCTCAGTTTCTCCACGAAGAGAAACAGCACATCACAAGCACGCCAGACGGAAGCATCGCTGTCTCATGTGTGCTCTCACAAACTCAAAAGCACACACTCTCAGTAGTTGTTTTCCCATAAGCCCTAAGGGTGTGTGGGCCACACACATGTGTTTGAAAGAGGAGAGGAGATAAGCAGGGATCAAAGAGCCATTGCAAGCTCTACAGCTTCACAGAGAAACGGAGCTGGCTGCACGCTGCTTCTCTGAATACATGCAGATATTTTTATAGCATCTACTTCTGGTTCTTTCTGTGCATTAGTCTGTTTAGTTGTACAATATTCAGTTTATTTTCAGTCAGACTGTCAATATGTTTTAAGATATTTTGCAAATTTATGCAGATCATCTGAACTGATTAGCAGGATTTACAAATGTATCAAAGTAATTCACCTTTACTTTGATAACTGTCACTCGCTGTAGTTTGAAGTAGGACTGTATCATACTTGTCTGTGTTTGTGCTTTCTATATGGGTAGTGGTGGGCGGTTTTTTGTGACTCGCTCTGCAGGTCATATCGTTACACCAGTAGGTGCCGGCAAGTGACTGTTATTGTGGGTGAAGTTATTTGACTAACCAATTTGTTCAAAAACGTGGATTCATTTAGGATCGAATCATTCACTAAACTGACTTGTTTCCAAACAGAATTGTTACGGAAAGAAACAAACACCACTAGGCTACTGTACGTTTCTGTTTGGAACCATTTTCATTTAGAAGAGCAAAAACACAAAGTAAAAGCATTATCACACAAACACACTCCTTCCTCCTTACCTAAGAACTTTTCAGCACCATATTCAGCACCACGATCCTTATTGTTGCATAGTTCTGGCATGAAATTTTCGAACAAACGTTTACAGAGAATGCATTTCACTTTTTTGCTCTGACTACTCTATATTAGTAGGCCTAAGTGTGCCTATATATGGAGTTCAGTGATGCCAAAACATCCTAATCATACGGATCGTGACTGTCCCTCAAATGAACTTAAAGAGAAAGACAGACCAGTATTAGTCATGCTCAGTTCTCTGTGGTCAATAACGCTCAATAGCTTACCTGAATCCCTCTCAAGCAGAAGCAACTCCTCCAGAGGCAAACCAGTGAAGCTTGCCAAACAAGACTGAATATGCAATATAAATAATCTTCAGCGAAATTTCAACTTTGGTATACCTCAGCATGTCAGAACTGTATTTCAAAAAGTCAATCTTCCTGGGGCCGTTGGTGAATGTTTCATCTTCCTTATTTGCAACCTCTGTGGTAATGTCTTATGATCCGTAATCATTCTTTACAAAACAAATAAGGACTTGTTATGCTTTGCATGATAATCCTATATTGATTTGTTGCTGCTTACAGAACCTTTAAAAAAAACTTACTTCCTTACTTTCCTTTTGCTCTTTTCACTGATGCATTTTTTATTCAAGGAAAAACGAAATGGTTGTTGTGTCAATCTCAGATCAGTCAGACATCCAACATCTTAGATCCTACAAGCTTGTGTTGTAAATATTTAAGACAAATGAAATGTTTCTATTGCTTAGTCTTTTGTACGCATGAGAGTAAACCTCCATATTGCTGTTTCTTTATCTATACAGTTATCCTGTGCATGTTTCGTCTTAACAACAGCCTTGCAATACATACGCAATGGCCCTGAGTTTAAAGTCTATCTGCCTCTTACACCATTTAACTTTTGCCTCTGGTACCAGAGTAGGAAATGAGGTCATGACTGGTGTGGCGTTGGCTCATGTGTGCTCCTGCTGTCTGTTCATCGACTGTCTGGACGTGTGTAAATCTGGCATGTGTTTATTGATCCGTTACACCACCGTTAGCCCCTTTATCAGCCGTGAAATGGCCTTCTGTCTGCCTACCTGGCCATGTCTGGCAGTTTAATTCCTTTGGGTGGTAGAATAAGCTTGATTCATTAATGTAATAAAAGTGCTTTAGCACACAAAACACGAATACTAGCAAAATAATAAATCAGCATGAAAAATCAAACCGTTACAATAATGTTTATTTTATTTCATTTTTCCAGTGATCTAAATTATTGTAAATAGAACAAAAGGTTTGTGCTACAAAATAATATAAAACCAAACTGTCTAATGTGGATGAAAAACAAGGTGATTCGTTTTGTATTACAACAGAAGAATTCCTCATTTTTTAAATTTTTGAATGAACCATATTGCATTGAACTCTGTCTCTAACATCATAGTCAGCTACCTTCTTCCACCTGCTATTTGTATTGATATTTTTTAGTATTGAACAAAATGTATTTTGTAATCAACATGCCCCTTGGTGAAATAATGGCACATAGGCTTTTGAGCAGTAGTCAGTTTTCACTGAGCATGTCAGCTTGCTTTGATTTTGCATTGCATTTTGGGATTGCATTATACAACACATTATTATGGGAAGTTGTAACTATTTTACATTTTGGTGAATTGGTAGTGAATTCATATGAATTTATACAATCACACAGTTTTCTTGATCTGCACCCTGCTGATGGTTAGGTTTAGGGGTTAACCTCCAAGTTTACTTTTGTCAAGTTTTTGCTCAAATCATATTGTAAAGATTCACCAACCTTTTTTTCCAAATGTAAAATAATTAAGTTCTCATAGGATCAATTTGTATTATCTGTGATGAATATATACACTGATCAGGCATAACATTATGACAGATGAAGTAAATAACACTGATTATCTCTTCATCACGGCACCTGTTAGTGGGTGGGATTTATTAGGCAGCAAGTGAACATTTTGTCCTCAAAGTTGATGTTTTAGAAGCAGGAAAAATGGGCAAGTGTAAGGATATGATCGAGTTTGACAAGGGCCAAATTGTGATGACGACTGGGTCAGAGCATCTCCAAAACTGCAGCTCTTGTGGGGTGTTCCCCGTCTGCAATGGTCAGTATCTATCAAAAGTGGTGACAGGGTTATGTCACCGGTCATGTAATTTAATCAACATGCGGCCAAGGCTCATTGATGCACATGGGGAGCGAAGGCTGGCCCGTGTGGTCCGATCAAACAGACGAGCTACTGTAGCTCAAATTGCTCAAGAAGCTAATAATGGTTTTGATAAAAAGGTGTCAGAATATACATTGCATCGCAGATTGTAGCATATGGGGCTGAATAGCCGCAGACCAGTCAGGATACCCATGCTGACCCCTGTCCACCGCTGAAAGTGCCAACAGTGGGCACGTGAGCATCAGAACTGGACCACAGAGCAATGGAAGAAGGTGGCCTGGTCTGATGAATCACGTTTTCTTTTACATCACATGGATGGCCTGGTGCGTATGCGTCACTTACCTGGGGAACACATGGCACCAGGATGTACTATGGAAAGAAGGCAAGCTGGCCTTGTGATGCTTTGGGCAATGTTCTGCTGGAAAACCTTGGGTCCTGGCATCCATGTGGATGTTGCTTCCTACCTAAGCATTGTTGCAGACCATGTACACCCTTTCATGGAAACAGTATTCCCTGGTGGGTGTGGCCTCTTTCAGCAGGATAATGCGCCCTGCCACAACAAAAAAAATGGTTCAGGAAGGGTTTGAGGAGCACAACAATGAGTTTGGGGTGTTGACTTGGCCTCCAAACTCCCCAGATCACAATCCAATTGAGCATCTGTGGGATGTGCTGAACAAACAAGTCTGATCCATGGAGGCCCCACCTTGCAACCTACAGGATTTAAATGATCTGCTGCTTACATCTTGGTGCCAGATACCACAGCACACCTTCAGGGCTCTAGTGGAGTCCATGCCTTGACGGATCAGGGCTGTTTTGGCAACAAAAGGGGGACTAACACAATTTCTGGTATCATATTGTTATGCCTGATCAGTGTATGCAGCTTTAGAATTTTGGCCAAAAATACATCTCTTATAAGGAAACATAATCTTAATGGCTACCTTTGGAACAAGCTTTGTATATGAAACATGTCTCTGATGTCTAGGAAGGCAGCTTAGTACGATTTGGAACAGAGCCTGTATATCAATATATAAAACTGCCATATTCTTTGACTGAAGCCTGGAAAAAAGCCTTTAAACAGCAGGAGCAGGATTTTCTTTTTTTCCTAAAGCATACTATCCCTCTTTGTTGAACCTGTTTAGCACAAGCAATCTATTCATTTAAACAGAGAGCTACAGACATTCCGCAGGCTTCATGCTGCTCCAGGATAATTCCAATTTGATTCATGGTCAGAGGGAATACAGAAGAATCGCTGCCTGCAGTGGTGGATGTTTGCCTTTTCTAAGCCGCAGGTTGTGGCTCATAGAGGAGTGAGGGTATCAAGTGTAATCAATTCTCTGATTAAGAGTGAATTGGGGAGAATCAGTTTGGGGTGCTTCAGATGAAAAAGATGCAGAATTTAATTGTGCTCACAGCGGTTGAACACTTTGCTGAAGTGTGTTAACTTTTCACGCCATTGAGGACAACTGGCCGTAGGGTTCTCATTATGCCATTATGTTTAATTTGCATCAGGGGTTTTATGAATAGCCTCAATTGAGAACATGTATCTTTTTTTTTCCTCGCCCACTGCTACTGTGCCAGCTGTGATGTGAAATTTGGTGCAGGAGCTAATCATGTAAATGCCTTGATGTGATATTGTGATGAAGAATGAATTGTCATAGCAAACGATGCAGCAGGCATGCTGTCTTCTCTGTTGTTTTCTGCTTTTCCATACTTTTCAACAAATTACCTTTCAGCTGAATGGTGCAAATTACCTTTCAACTGAATGTGCGTATAGTTTTGATAAACAATATTATGACTATTGTATAGTACATACGTGACACTTCTGAATTTGGAGCTTTCATTCATGTCAAGTTAATATACTGCTAAAATATTATTAGTAAATAAAAATAGTACTGTAAAGGCAAAAGGTTTGTAGGGTTGAGAACGCATGTGGGAGTCATCACAAAAATAGTTTTTGCATGACTGCCGTCGATTGCAAGTTATTCGAATTGCTTTTGGTTTTTGCATTTGTAATAAAATATTATGGATTAAAATTATCTTTGATATCAAGGGCAAAATGGTTTTGCTGGAGTTTAGAGAATGGTACTGTGAGAAGCGTTTATATTCTATGTTTAAAGCTTTGGTCATGTGATTCCAACAAGTATTAACTAAAGGCTCTGATAACTCTGCTGCTTCCTTGGAGACACATTGGTTCAGAGACATGTTGGGAAAAAAAGAACACAATTTAATTGGAGAATGTTTTACCAGTTAAAAATGTGTTTTCTTAACATACAATTACCATGTAAACTCAATTTAAAGTTATGTTGCAGAAACATAACTGAACTGAACTTAACTGACCGTAATTCTTTAGCATGATGTTAACCCCCTAATGGCAAAATAACAGAAACTCTCTTAAATCCCAGCTTAACAGAGCATTTCAAACTTACAAGTTTAGATGCTTTACACAAAACACAAAAAGGAAAATGTTAAAGTTTTAAGAATCAGGTCAAGGTGGTGTGGGAAACAACTTTGAAGGTTCCCCATTTCATTATAGCTCAAAAAACACATTCAATAACATTCAATCTTGACATTAACTCTCCTCATCCAGCTCGCTGGGAACTACAAAACACGTGCCCAGTTTCTGTTAATGCCAACAAAAATGATTCCCAACACAAATGGATTAAGTATTTTATCAACTGGATTGCTGAATTAAATTAAGTTTAAGACCATCGGCTAAAATGTTTTTTTTTGTACTGTTTTGTTTCTATTAGTTTTATTTATTTGAGTAAATAATTTACGTAGTTACCAAGTGCAGATATGTTCAAATAACTAACATGTTTCAGAGAAAAACAGATACTATTTCTCCCAGACTCTTCAGTCCAAAATAAATGTGGATACCATTCTGTGCTGTTTCTATGGTTACACCTACCCATAGTGTAATTCCACAATTGTTAGCTGTTATTATGATGATACTTTACACAAAATCCATCATATGGAGTTGCAAAACCATATACAGGTTTGGTTGTGCTCATATGTTACAAAGCACATAATCCGTGCTGAAGAATCAACTCATGGTGATGTGGGAAACAACTTTCATTATCAAACCATCCCCAAATTATTCACATTCCCAGGCCTGCAGGGACAGCTAAAGAATCCATGTGCTGAAACGTGATGGCTTTTGAGTATCGAGAGACTTGTAGTTTTATGTAGAATCCGTACAGTGGCGTACAGAATTAAATGTCACATCTAATTCCAGTCTAAAGCGTTTGAAGGTCATCTGATGAGAAATCAGATTTCAGGAGGATAAAAACTTTCAGAAGTGCTCTAGCAATCGCCCCCTGCTCCTAACCCTCCTCCTAACTCAAGACCCCCGGTTTTAGACATGATTGATTAGATGAATCACCTTCCTACAGGGGCAAGACACACTTAACACACTGTGATCTGTGGTGATGTTAAACGATTAGCATCTACTGAAGGGTGGTTCGCCCTTGGGGGATGAATTAATGATTTAAGCAGGTTATTAGCAGTTTTGTAGATTCATAGAGGTCTGGGTAAAAATCAATAGAGCTTTTTTGTCACAATACTGATTCACTATTGCCTAGTCTAGTCTAAATATTGTAATAATTGCTGTCATTATCTTACCATTTGAAGGTGCTATTTAGTAATATAAAACAGAGCCATTTGTGTGTTTGTTTGTTTTCTGCACTTTGTCACCTTTTCAGTAATTCACAAATGTTGATGATATTTTTTTGGTAGCCTAATATGTTTCGACACATAATTTGTATTAGGTGTCTGATGGCAATCCATCTGTATGTGGCATAATTAGTCTGAAATGCCCCATACCGTCAATGCCAAATGCCAGTTGCTCTGGCCCTACATTACAGATGGCTTGTCAACAGTGGGGTTATTGTTTGACTGTCATGCCTTCTGGTTTCAAGCATGACTTCCTGCATTCTGGACCATCCATGTTTAACCTTTCCACCAGAAATATCTAAGCTTCTATTGGATGTTCTAACTGATGTTGTGCGACAAATTTCCACCATAAACACAGATAATAGCGATTAGTGCAATACACGCAGGTTAAACAATCATAAACAACTATACACTTCTGTTCAAATGAGTTAGTACGATTTAAAAAAACAGAAAGAAATAAATTCTTATTCTACAAGGACACATTAAATAGATCAAAAGTGACAGTAAATGCATTTATAATTTAAAAAAAAATTTAATTATCATGGTTTCCACAAAAATATTAAGCAGCTGTTTTCAGCATTGATAATAATAAGAAATGTTTCTTGACACCAGAATGATTTCTGAAGGATAATGTAACAATGAAGACATCCCTGGAATAAATTACATTTTAAAATATAATAAAACAGACAATAGTTATTTTAAGTTGCAATATATTTCACAATATTTCTGTTCTTACTGTATTTTTGATCAAATAATTGTAAGTGTAGTGCACAGCTCAACAGTGGTAATGCAATACACAATACAATATGTCTTTTTCTTTTTCAGTGGCTGAATGCTTGACTTCTGTGATATTCAAGGTACAATACGAGCTGATATCTAAGCAAAAAATACAAGCAAACCCTCTACCTCCCGGTGTTTCCCAGGGCCCCACGATGGTGCCAACACCGCTGTTGTGACAAGACCTCATAAATCACCTCATCTCCTACTGGTGGCAGTCACAATCGTGTCCTTCTCACAAAATTGTGTGTTTTGTGTGTGGGTTAAATGAGAGGAAATGGTTGCCACCATAGACAATCCTATCCATAGGGGAGTCATCTTAGCCCTTCCCTCAAATATCGTAAAGAGACAGTTCACCCAAAAATAAAAATTCTTTCTTAATTGACTCACCCTCATGTTGCTCCAAACCTGTATAACTTTCTTTTTTCTTGCAATGTAAAGATTAACCAACCATCATTCATTGATGGAAAAGTTCATTTATTGGAAAAGTTATGTGAACTCATTAGATGATTATATTAACTAAATCAGATTTCTAGTTCCCAGCATGCTTTGCCGTTGGACTGTAATAAGGAGAGAAAATGTTGAAAGTGTTATCAAACGTGTTTTTGTGTGTGTGTTTGTTGTTGTTTTTTTGTACAATATTCATATAGTGGGTGTCACAGGCCAGGGTGTGTCACCGGTTCTTCTCTGTTTTTTGTTGTGGTCCTGTCCTTTTCTACAACCAGTGATTTGAGCAATCAGCGTTGCTTTTTACCGCTGTGTGCCCAATCACGTGCTGATCTCCCACACCTGTCGCTAGTTCCCTTTACCCTATATTCCCAGCTGTGTCTACCTTTTGTTGTCAGTTGATCCCTATTTGTGTCGCATGGATGTTTCTTGTCTGTGCTCTCATTCAGTTTGCTTTTGGGACTTGCTTGTTACAATTGTGCTCAGGACCCAAGACAAGGAGTTTGTAGCAAGGCGTTTTCACTTGCTGGACTTCAGTTGGTAGTCCTGCTTTCGTTTTCTCTCTGTGTTCTCCTCAGTCTGTGTGTGCAGAGAAACACAGAGCCACCATACAGAGTTTCTACATCTTCACTGTCACATTTGTTCCTCAAGTTTTCCTAATAAACTTTTCTCGTTTGTTCACTGCAATTGAGTCCTCCATCTATCTGAAGTCTGACAGGGGGGAAATCTCTGTTATGTTGGGATTTAAAGGCGGTGCTTTGGGGGTTATAATTGAGAGTAGAGTCTGTGGTTAGGTCGAGAACGGTCTTATCGCCAGCGTTTTTCGAGACATTTTTCTGCATGTCTTTGTATTCATACCCAAACGATTTTCATTGGTGATGCCCCGAGTGAACGTGCAAATTCACTTCCTGACAGTAGATGGCACTTTTGATTTGATTGCAGATCAAATAGGATTCGATGGAAACTCACCATTCTTTGTGTTCAGACACCAAAGAGACCAGTAGCTCTACATTCATCTTGCCTCGTTGCATCTTCTTCGTCGTCTTCTTCTTGGGTATCAATGTGTGCTCGGCAAGACTGTTTTGTGCTTGAGCACCACCAAGTTTTGTTTTACTATAACTTCAGCAGCTCCTGGCACGTGAACAAAAGCGGCAAGCTCATTGGTTGACCAGTTTTTAACGTGACGCATCAAACCAAAAAATCGAACCCGAGTGAACAAGCCTTAAAACTATCCAACACACCATTTTTTTCAGTGAATGCAAATATGATTTCAAAGAGTATAGGGTGAATTCAGGTTGATTGGCACACTTTTTTCCCAGTAATTTCAATGGCAAAAATTTTCTGAATTTGGTTTTGTAAACTATCATACACACAATACTCAAATATCATTTAGAGCTTCAGTTAATTTTTTTTCTTTTGGAAAAGCAATATGGGTAGAGATAATCTCATTGACAGTTAATTTAGTAAACGGATGTGTGCTAATGCTAACTGCAAAAAAATGACAAATTTAATTGTAGTTTTAATTAATTCATTTAAGTTTTAGCATCCAATATAATGATGACTGAATATAATCTTGTACTGTCTGTTCATGAAATAATCCTGCAAAATATGTATCCACAAAAACATTAAGCAGCACAAATGTTTTTAGAACATTGATGATAATAAAGATAATACAATGAAAATCCTATTTGAGTGATCTAAACTTGCTCATGCTAATAAAAAATAAAAAAACTAGCATCACACTTGGCTGCCGTACACTACTGAAATTCTCACAATGCAGTGCTGATAACAAAAAAACAATCACTTTAAGGAACCTAATGCTTTAAAGAGCATTATAATGTTTAATATAAAGCATGTTTGATATTTTCTTTTGTCTGGAAGAAGTTCTGTTCTTATATGTGTGCAAATCATTTTCCTATTGCCATTTCCAATTGCCTGCAAATGTATTGTTCCTCAAACACTGCAGAAGCAGAGAAATTACTGTAGAATTTAAATTTCCCACTAAATACAACAAAACACTAATCAAGCCTATTCACCAAACAGCTCACAGCCTTGCCAGCAAATAACAGAACTGAGAGATAACAAAGCAGTATGGCTAGACCAACGGTCTCTGGGCTTCTCACGCACACGTCTGGCACGAACATATACCACGCTCTCCGTGTACATGTATCCTATTAAAGGCATAACTCACGGCAGTCAGGCCTATAGTATCACAACTTGGCAGATTGACAGGTTTATTGGGCACAAAGAGGCAAATATGTTTTGCCTTTATCTGTGAAGCAGCGGGGTAATTTGGAAGGCAATAATGGAGATTTCCTTTCAGCAGCTGGAGGTGAGGAGGAACCTGTCACAGTCTTTTGTGTGGTAATGAAAGGTGTAAAATGGAGTGTCTCCCTGCAGTGAGGGAATAGCATCTGCTGAGCGCATACAATGAGATGTGCCCCGAGCTCTTTTGTATCTTTCCTTTGTGACAGGAAGTTTTTCTAGGTGAAATTGATGGATATATGTTTAAAGTTATGGTGCAATTATACTGTGCTTATTTAACCAATAAATAGACACATGGGACATCTACTGTACCTTAATGCAGGGATGCTATCAAGAAACATTATGCAGATATAATAGAGATATCGAGGAAAGATGTGCCCAAATGAATTAGATTTTATCCAGCACATGGGATTTTTTAGAATGACAGGCATGAAGAAATGTAAATTACTTCAACATAAAAAAAATACGTTAGACCAGGGGTGGCAAACTCCGGTCCTGTAAAGCCTCAGTCCTGCAGAGTTCGGCTCCAACCCTGATAAAACTCACCTGGCAGTAGCTTTCTCGGGCCCTGTCCCAAATGGCACCCTAA